>NC_086197.1:84056307-85256307 GCF_035770615.1 Melospiza melodia melodia | reverse complement strand
GCTGAACAATGATGTTGTTGATGGTAACTGAAAGTGACAAACAAATTAATAGACAGTTGTAGAAAAATACTGGAAAGATATGAGTTTGCTTGGTTGCCCAAACTTTGCAAAACAAAGACAGTCTGTCAACCATAATTTGAAAAAACATTGTGGTTGGTTTGTGTGTGGGTTAACAGCATGAATGGCACCTAAAGTTATTACAGAGATTACAAAAGTGAAACTGAATAGTGCATTAAAGCTCATAACTGTTAGTTCTGGTCACAGGGCAATATTCTGTAATATTACCAACATCGACTCTTTTGTATTAAGCAATGGAAATAAAAGGGCACAACCCAATTTCACAATTTATTACGGTCTCCAGATTTGTCAAATAATTTCAAACTATGCTCTTTCTGTACTTTAAGTTTCCCTGCTTTAATTTAAAAACTAATGCTTTGGTTTTTATAGCTCCTTCTATATTCTTTTTGCCTGAAAAATGATCTCTTTTTCCATTTGTTTGGTGTTGTTAGCTACCGTCACCGTCCAAGATACTTTGAGAATGGACTTATGAACTTGATGCATGTTGAAAAAGGCACTGCATGGACCATACCTCACCTACAAAGCAAATTAGTTGTAGCATCTGTTTCTCTTTGATAAATGTATCTGATGTTTTTGAAAAAGTAAGCTAGCATTTTTTCACGGTAGTAAAGTTACCACTTTGATGTAATAGAAAACATCTGTCTTTTATTTGAAGAGGTACCAGAGGTTCATTTGTTTGTTTTTACAGAACAGTAAAACTCAACTTTCAGGCAGAAAATTTCCAGCTGACTTGGGCAACAGCAAAAATTTATGAGAGTAGTGCTAGAGGGTTTTTGCCACAGCTGTCTGTAAATGGCTGTGTATTGCAAGCTCACATTCCAGAATTAGTGCAAGGGCTTTCCTCACTCCTATTCCCCTCACTCCAGGAGTGGGGAGAGAATTTCCTTTGCATTTTAGCAGTGCTAAGTTACTTTCTCTTTAGAAATGTTCCTGACATAGCATTCTGCTTACTGTAGGTAATGACTAAGTTTGGAGACTGAGCCTCCCATGCAACAGCCAAGGCATGATCTGAACTCCCCACTTGGACTGTATGTTTTTTATTTCTTCCTACAAAGCAAATGATTCACTGAGTTTGCATCCATCATAATGCATGGGACCTGATAAGATACATCTGTGGATCCTAAGGGAACTGCCATATTAAGTGGTTAAACCACCATCCATTGTATTTGAGAAGTTGTGGCAATCCAGGAAAGATGTTCCTTTCTAGAAAAGGGGAAACATAAATCCAATTAAAAAAAACCAAAAAACAAATAAAAACTAACAAAACAGGAAGACCTGGGGAACTTCAGGCCAGTGAGATTCATGTCTCTGCCTGGCAAGCCAGAGTAGATTGTCACAGACATCTTTTGTGAAAAATCCTTTCTTTAGGATTTTTCCCTCTTCTGAGAGGCTGAGGCCCCAGAAGGGGAATGCAAACAATGGTTATCTGCTGCTGTGAAATGCAACAGGTGCACCTGTGATTGGCCCATGTTCCATGTTTACAATTAAGGGCCAATCAAAGACCAAGCTCTCTCTGGGACAGAATCAGAGAGAGCTCCTTTGTTGATTCATTCCTTTTCTATTCTTAGCTTAGCAGCTTCTGAACTTTTCTCTCTATTCCTTTTAGTATAGTCTTAATGTATTATATATCTTGAAATAATAAATCCAGCCTTCTGATCATGGAGTCAAGATTCTCGTCTATCTCTTCACCCTGAGGAACCCTTGCAAGCCCGACAACAGTAGATCACCCTGGAAATTATGCTCAGGCTCCTGGAAAGAAGGATGTGATTTGTGACAGCAACATGGCTTCATGAAGGGCAAATTGTGCCTGACAAATTTTGTTGGCCTTTTTCAATGTGGTTACAGTGTTGGCGGAAAAGAGAAAAGCAACTTATGTCATCTACCTGGACTTTTGCAAAGGAGGGAAGGGATGCCATCCAGTGGGACACTGGACAGCTGTGATGGGATTTTGAGCAACAAGGTCTAGTGGAAGATGTTCCTAGCCATGGAAGGGAGTTTGGAACTAGGTGATGTCTAAGGTCCCATCCAACTGTTCTATGATAATCAAAGTTTTTTCTTTTACTTCTGCCAGGATATATCTGTGGGCACATCCCCAAATGAGAACTTTATACTGTTAGAAGGAAAATCAGAAAATGGGCTCACACTACAGTGTTTTTCAGGGCTGATTTTAAAGAAGTTTAAACTGTTGATAATTTTGTATTTCCCTGAGACACAAATTACTTGAAAATTGGAAGGTCATGGGAAAACATAATTGTACCCTTACCCATTTCTCATTTTCTCTCACTGTTATGTTTAATCATTCAACTTTTTCTAATCTTCTGACAATCTGAAATAAATATAATCACAAACACACCTGAAATCAATGTCACATAGCTGATCAGCATTGGAGGTACATAAAACTGTAAAGAATTAACAGAATGATGCCGTTGTCAACAGTAAGAGGTAGACCTCTCCTGGAGGCAATTTCAAGATTTCTCAGGCTTGCCTGCTTAGGATGTCTGTCTCTTCTGGCAATAAAAGCAGCCTATAGTGTTGGAGCCTTTCACCAAAACTGGCCTTGGTGAACAGCCTCTGTCCTACACCAAAGCAGGGTATGACAAGGCAGGGACATCTCTGATTACACAACTTTTGTTCCTGTGTACTTTAGGGAAGTTACTTTTATAACAAAACATGTATGCCTTCTAAGCACATTAAAAGGTCATTCTCTGTTGTAAAATTTTCTTAGCCTTAGGAGAAACTATAGGGTTAAGACCCCTATTGTAAAAATAGCCACTGAGGCTAGCCTTTTGTCACTCACTTGGCGTGGTACAGCACTCATTTAGCCCAGCTGTTAAGGACAATTTAGCAAAGTATTTAAACATACCCTATCTGCAGCCAGAGGGTATAAAATGGTAGAATAGATTTTCCTTTGGTCCCCTGAGAAGGAGCAAGGCAGTCTGACCCTGGTCCTCCCATTTTGTCCCTAAGCATCTGCAGAGCTGCATTAAAGAGAGGTCTGTTACATCAGGTCAGGCAGAGATAATGTCGCTGCCTGACCTGATGTAACAGAAACTGCATGTCCACAGACACATGTACACACACATATGATAAACATTTTGAAATATGGATGTCCCCTTACAGGGCAATCCTGTTAAAACTCAGCACTGCTGGCAGAACACTCCATGTTCTCTGATTCCAGAACACTTTGCAAATGAACTAAAATACTCCAAACATACTCTTAACAATTCCTCGTCTATGTACCATATTATTCTGAACACTGTGGAGCACTCCTGTTATTCTTGGGCCTCCTCACAGATGCAGGGACTGAGACGTAAGGTCTGGAGCCTATAAATACATGCTTTCATACTTTATCACTGCTTCTTTCATTTACATGGAAAAAAATACAGGGAAAAAGGCAATTTTCCTCAGGCAGCCAGAGTACTTGGACAGGAGCATTGTTGTAGAGTCATAAAAATGTAATTCTTTATTTTTTTCTTAATATTTTTAAGTTCAGAGTAAGTTTTCTCTCATAGTGTAGACTTTGTGATAACAGTTCCAGTTCAGGATGGGAAAAATGTCGTATTGGGAAAATGTGTAGACAGATCCATCAGATAACAAATAACTGAGTAGAAAGTGAATTGAGAGTGACAGCAGCAGCCCACTGGGGGTAACAAGCTAAAAAGACAGGAAGCCAGCGAGACATGACAAAGACAGTAAATGAAATTAATCTTCTTACTGCTGACAACAAATTTCAGGCCAGCCGCAGCGACCCAGCTTTGAATTACCCCCAATTATATTCTGGTTAAATACATTTCCAAATTAACAGGAACTTGCTGTAGGTTTCAATCAACTGGATTTGCGATACACAAGAATAAAGAGTAGGGTTTTTCTAGATAGGGTAGTAGATAAATTTTCTATAACCCATTAGGCTTGTTGTACTTGTCTTCCATTAATTTTTTTTTATTTAAGTCTCTTGGCTTAATGTGAGACTAGCATGCAAGCTACAATTGTATTTCATTTCCCTCAAGAGACTTCTGTGAGTGGTCACTTTTGCAGAGTAGCAAGCAAACACAAATCAGAACTAAATGTCTGTTTTAAGTAAGGCATGATCTTCAATGTCTTTACACTGTCATGATCACAACTGATAAAGAGAATCAAAGTCCAGAAGCACAACACAGGATGGAAAGATCTGACTTTAAATTAGACATGCACCGATTGAATCTAAAGTATGAATAACTGGAAACAATCCCACTTGCTTTGACAGGAATAATTGCTTTTATTGGTGCTCTTCCTCTGCTTAGTTTGCCTGGTATTTCTCTATCAGTCATCCATGACATGAAATTGTTTCTAAAGAGATAATCTAAAGAACACAGTACTCACTACTAATATGTATACTGCTCATCTTTATAAATGAATATGTTGAATTTCAATGAAAAATATTTCAAAACGAGATCTGTGAAACATAATATATCAACCAAATTTTTCTCTTTATATGTTGACCTAAATGAGAATCTGTCCCAATATATCTGGTCAACACAGACATCACTAATAAACTAATGAAAAAAAAAGAGAGCATTTTATGCCAGTCTTATTTTCTGTTATTATTTCTTTTTGGAGAATTATTTTCTTTTTCTATTTTGTTTTATTAATTCTTCCATGAACATACAGCTATTGACCATTGCTTTTGTCACACAGATAAAATGACCATCTGTCAGAATTTTGGTTTTTAAAGTGTTGCTTTCATAGAAAAAATTTTCTAAAAATTAGCTTTGACATATGAGGGATACAGAGGCTCAAAGTTTCACCCAACACACCTTTGTGTGTGCTCATGCATAAAAATGGACATACACTTCCCTGGGAGAAATAAAGAACCATTTACTGTAGATGACAATGGATACCTTTACAAAAAGGTTAGACAAACATCTTCCAGGATTGCCATAGGAAAAAGCAGATCAAACCAAGCAGATGGACTAGATGACCTTCATACATTTTTTTCATGATTTTTCATGATTCTGCAAAACATAACATGCTTCTGCAGAAGCACTGATTTCATATCATAGGATAGCATCATTTTCTCTCACTGGGACAACAGCCTGAATTATTTCATAAATTCATCCAATGACAGAGCTGTTGCCAGAAATGCATTGACTTCAAATTCCCCAAAAAGCTAGGAATGCTCTGAAGCAAAATGTCATCTGAAAAGCACTATGTTTGATTTCTCTTAGTAAGCATTAAAAATAGGGCTGGTTGAGCTGCATGAGCACATGTGATTACAGAATAACAATTCAAAATTAGGTAGTTATATAGAAAAAACAGTTTTCAATGTAAAAATAAATTTCAAGATCAAATAAATATCAGGCAGTAGAAAAAAATCCCTGTAAAAGCAATAGGAACACCTTCTCACATGTATGAATTCCATAATCTCACATGAATTCTATAATGAGATCAAAGCTGAAAAAGAGTTTTCAAAAAAGTGTTTTAAGAACAATCACTTGCTAGGCAGTGACAGATAGAGGTTAATAATATTCCAAGGCATCTCTTCTCTTATCCTGTGACTGTCTGTTCCAGTTGGAAAGCAAAATATAAGGCACCCAACAACACAATTCTCAATCTGACCAGGAAATGTAAAACATATGTTGGAGATCTTGGGTGAGGTTCAGGGTTGGCAAATCTACTCACAGTCTGTGTGTAAAGGGCTGACCCCTCATCCCAAGGGTAAGAACTTTCTTGCTCCAGACAAAGCATTGTTGCAGGTAGTGATTACATGCAATAGATGCTACGTAGGTTACACAATGATTTGAGGAATTTGTCTTCCTGAACAAGACACATGAAAATAGGAAGAAAGTTCCAGGTATTTAATTTTTTCTCTTTTTAGTAGAGGCATCTATAACAACTTCAAAAGAACAGCAAGTTTTAAAATCAAGCAACATTTAACTTTTTTTTTTTTAAGTTAGGGCAATTTTTTAGTTTACTCTTAACACCAGATATCTGAAATGATAGTAAAGGATTAACGATTTTTTACAACAGCTGATAAGTAAAATGCTATGTATCTCCTAATAATTCAACAGATTTTTCAGCAAATATTTTCCATTTGAGGCTAAGATATCCCTCAAGTCCTACTCAAACTGTCAAAAAGGCGTAGAAAAGGGTGAGATTATTATTGTTGTATTGTTGTATTTCTTGTATAACGTAGAAATTTTATAAGAAAAGAATAAAATGTTTTAAATAAACAGGATCATCATTAAAAGTTTGTGTAACACTTTACATAGTCAGAGACCTTACGCAGCAAAAGAGTGCAACAAGAAAATCCTTGGCTCAACTGGGTTTCAGATATATTTTAATTCCAGGTTCTAGCAACACCAAATAGTGGATTAGAGTGCTGCTAATCAGTAATTGCAGAATAATATATTTTACTAATAAAATAAAAAGACAAGCCTATTATAATTTATGGGTCAAGTTTGCATGTAAGGGTGTTTCACTCAATGCCTTCAGATTCCTTGTCATATATGAGAGTTGAATTTTACTTTAAGGCCCTATCTGGGACCTAATTCTGGTTTTGCCTTAGAGGGACAAAAAGCAAAGGAGGCAGTCCCTCTATTTTCTTGGCTCAGACTTACTCCAGAGCCTGGACATCTGCAGCAATCCTATTGTACTTTGCTCTTTGCACTGGCAATCTCTTGCAGGGTTTCTGTTTAGTTCCTCCTTGGCAGTGTTAGGTTTGCAGTTGAACTCAATGATCTTAAAGGTCTTTTCCAATCTAAATGGTCCCATGAATGTGTGGCACAGTGGAATGGTCCATTCTCAAGATCAAAATATTTTAAACTAAGACATGATGAAAGTAGCTGCAGCTCCATTCAATTTAATGTTCAACAGTTACAAGAGAATTACAGCAAAGTGGGGGTTTTTAGCCAGGCATGAATTGCATCACATTTATGAAGTTCTCACACAATCACATTTATTATCCACACAGCAGGCATGGATGTACCCTGCCAGAGATGTGGGGGGAAGGAACGACAATAGCATGATCTGACTTCCCAGGAACAGCAGCACAAACACAACACCCTCAACTTCTTCAGTATTTGTTGCCCAGGATTGTTAGTTTTGGTCTAGCCTTGATAAATTTGACAGTTTATTTATTTCAGCTGAGATATGGAGAAACTTTGCCAAACCTTATCTGAATTAAACATAAGAATCCTTTGTGAAAAAGAATGAGCTAGAAATGTTGACCTATATCTTCATGTATAATTTGATTTCATTTTCAGTCTAGACCACAGCCAAGCAGGCCAGTAAGTGAATAAAAAAAGGAGGGGAGTAGAGATGGAAAAAGTTCTTGGTAGGAAAATACTAAACCTAGTTTTAATCTCTGGAAACTTCTATATATCAAAAATTCAATATTTGGTTAAAGTAAAAATAATTTGCTATTTTTTATAAGTATCCTGTTTTCTTAGGTCTCTAAAATATGATGAAAAGTTTAAACTTTAAGTTGTAGATTTATTATATTATGCTTGAATTATTTGATAAATGAAGACTTGTCTTTATTTTATCTATCACCTGGGGAAAAGGTCTGTTTAGAATAGTCTGGTGATTTACATTAAAAAGTTTACAGAAAGTATCTGCAACCTATTTTGCCTGATTGAATTTTCAATTTTTTTTACTCTTCAAAATTACCTGAAAGCCAGATAAATTTAAAGATAGCTAACTTTGCAAGGTTTGTGTATTATGTATTCTAGTAAATTTATATGATATTGAATGCTCACCATGTTCTCCTGATAGTGTAATAATAATGAAGTACAATGGAAGACAAGCGGCATTGGCTTTCCTCAAGTGTGGGGTATGACTCACCAACACATGTACATCTGAAAATCTGTGAAAATATTCAGACCTTTTGCAAGGAGATTTTCAAACTGTTGGTTTCAGACAAGAGTCCACTGGAGGCTTTTCAAGAGCCTAAAATATCTACCTTGGTTCTACTTATGTCTTCCAGTCCTGGGATTTCTTCCAGTGCAGAAACAAATGATGTGCTATCAACCCTCCTAAGGCCAAGCTGTGACTCTGTGTGCAGGGTTCTGCCACCACTGAAACCTCTCCAGCTGTGGGGTCAGTTGGGTTCACACCGCCAAGCTGAGGACTCCTGATGGCAGTGGCAACTACAGGTCACCTTCTTCTAGGTCCTTGGTGCCCAAAATTGCTTCCATTGAGAATCCAAACACCATCCACAGCCTAAAATGCCAATGTAGCCATAAAAAAGAGACTTTGATTTAAGAGCTTGGTTCCTGCTTAGCATGCAGGGGTCCTGCTCCCTGCACTGTTTTTCCTGGGAGCAGGGGTGTCTGCCTCAGCAGCTGGGCGAGCTCTGGCAGCCTGTGTCTGCAGGGGAAGCTGCACTTGCAGAAGCTCCTGGCCTGGAGTGCCTGCCACAGCCACAGACAGTGCAGGGCAGCCTCACAGCCCTGCTCTTGGTAGCAGGACTGGCTGCAGCAAGCCCAAAGAGGAACGGCAGAAACACATTTCAGAGCTTGGGATAACAAAGGCAGCTACAGATGCGTTAAATAAGCTGTGAGCAGGGACCAGATGTAAACTCCTTTTCAATTCTAAACATCTCCTGTGCCAAGTATTCTAACTTGACCACCCCGTAGCTGTTTGAAGCAAATGGAACTCATTTTTCTCTTCTTTCTTTCTTTCTGTTTTTTTTAAACAACAGATGGCAAAGCTATTCAGAGTCTCCGTTTAGACTAAAGTTTGCTGTATTGTAAACAATCATGAACTGAACTTTCAGTCCAACCATTCCCCAGCCCTCAAATATTTTTATGCAACATATGATAAAGTGGTTCTCAGAAAAAGTTCATGTGTTGCTGTTGTTCCATTGTCTAGCTGTTGGGATTAATTGTGTCAGGTGGATGAACAGCCTGCCAAACTCCAAGAAGCCAAAGAGCAAAAGACTTTGTGAGCTTTTTCTATTACCACTTTATTGCAGAGTAAATATCTGTGCAAGAAACTGCAGATTGTCATATTGCCTTAGGGTTCTAGAGTATCAAGAGCAATGTATTACAGTTTTCAAGTTCTGACATAATATGCTTTGTTTATTTACTACTTTGCAGTGGGGCAACTTAACATGACAGCTATGGATATAAAATGATAATAAGTTGATCTACATTTTCTGTTTCTGTATGCTTTTGGAACTTGAACAGGGCTAGCTCATCCTGTTCTTTCTCCAATTTATTGTACAAAATGGCAAGATACTAATTGTGACGATGGTAAAAAATACGTCTTCATGATGAAAATCATCTTACTATTTAAACAATTTTATTTGAGTATTAGTGTCACAAACTGCACTTTTCTTTTTAACATAAGAGACATTTTCCAAAACCAGTGAAGTTTCGCAGCAGAAAATGAACTCCCCAGCCTGAAGTTAAATCTAATGGATTTTCTATTTATAGTGGAAATATTGATATATTTAAATCTCTAGAGGTTTTCACTTTTTTACCATCAAAAAAAAAAACAAATCAAAAATATAAAAACAAGTACAAGTTCTATCTAAAGATAAATAGTCAAAGAAATATTAACACCATATATCTTATGCTTAATAAGATTTAGGTGACAGTTTATGACATCTGTCACACTGGGAGAGAGAAGGAAGAGATCCTGCGTAGCCCTGAACTTTTGCTGTATCATAGGAGAAGAATGTATTTATGCTTCACTGAGTAATGCCAAATAGAAAAGTCTGCTAAATTCTTTGCTCTTCCCTACCTAGATCAATCAATGAAAATCATTACCTAATATGATGATCACCTTGATCACATTGAATGAGCACTCAGATCACAGAACTGTAAAATGTAAAGAATACAATAACCATTCAGGTATCTAGAAAGAGAATTGAAGGTGCATTGAGAAAAAACCAACACAAAAATAAACCAACCAAAAAACCCACCAAAAACCCCAACTCAAACAAAAGAACCAACAAAACCCAAAGCAACAGCACTTTTTAAGTATTGCAGAGGATTAAGGTGCTTCAATCCTGGCCCGTAAAAGAGTTGCTGAATTCAATACACACCCTGCATAGGAAAATTGGGAACTTTGAAGAAATTGCTGTACCTTTCCAAAACCATGGAGATATTCTGATATCAGAGAACTGCTCTTAATTGTTTACCTCCATCACATAAAAAAAACAAAAGGCATGAGGGAATTTGTTTATCAACAATTTAAATTCTCTGAACATTATTGAGGGAGCTGTAAAAGTACCCTGTCAGTATGGAAATAGACTCGTGATAACAAAGAAAGCCACTTGCCTCTTGTGGCAGAGAGAAGGGAAGCCAAGACACTTATTTACAAAGCAGGGAGCAGAAATTCTGCAATCATTCCATTATTCCTGTTTATCCCAATTGCTGTTAACCCCCATTTAGTCATTCAGTCTAGAGGGGTGCTGGGATGGTGGCAAACACTTACAGCTGCTCAGCACCACAGTCACTACATCCACCTGGCTTTGCCATCAGTGTCAGTGTTACTGCTCAGCTTTCTCCTGTGGCAGGAAACCCATCTCTTTGTATCCCTCAGTGAGACAGCCCGATTAAAATAGAAGCAATTAACAAATTTTCTTTGTCCCTGTGGATGCAAAATACAAAAGAATGCATTTCATAAGGCCCTAAGAGAGCTGCATAAATATATGCACTATTTTATATCAGGTATAAATAGCCAAACCCTTGACTGCTGCAAAACAGCATAACTGCAATTATTTCAGTGAAGTGATAGTAATTGTCAGAGATGGAAGATGTTTTCCTTGTGGACAATTTCTAGAGAGACAAACTCCCTTACACTGCAAAGGAAGTGTCCAATCACAAGAGATTATCAGGATTTTGGACACAAATCCTGTAGGACTCATAGAGTGTTGTCTTAGTTCTATTTCCCACTGTGATATTTGGGAATTGGATTTAGTTTGTGCCTTGCTTGAAGGACTTCCCCAAGAGAACTAAATTTTTTTTGTATATTTTGACATCTGAATCCTGTAGTCCAGGTTAGGGTTTAGTCTGGTTACGTTTAGAGTTTAGCTGAGTGTTGCTTGCTTGAAGAGGACACCAACAGCCTGCAGCCCTTTGGCCCTGTGCACACTCTCAAAAATGCTACCCCTATTTTGTCCATAATTTTCTGTTACTAGTCATGTACATTGCATATTAGGAAAGAGTCTGGCTCTGTGAACCTCAGGGAGCCGTGACTGCTGCAGAATATTTGGATTCAATGTTGTAAGGCACTGAGCACCCTAGCCACATTCCATAAACCTATGTAAATACCCAGGGTAGAAGAGGAGGGCTGCTCTTAACCAGAGTTAAATATTAAATAAATAGTAAAAAAAAAATTATTCCCAATATGAAGTCCAATACGGGCCAGGGTGACAATTACCAATAAATAGTCAGTTATTTTTGCCATTTCTGCTAATATAATCACATAAACAAGAACTTCACTGTAGTTCTAATCATAAATGCAGCTACCAACATACTGTTATATACCACCTTTGAGAAAATGGAATGAAGCAGGAAAAAAATAACCTGTCAAAATGCTTGTACGCAACTTTGACACAAGTCATATTTAAAAATAAACATTGTACCAAGTTCTGTAACATAAAATGTAATGCACATACAAAGTTTTGTTATGTTTAGAAAATGAGAAAATGATATCTATGTAAAAAAGGACAAAAATATTGAGTGAAAATTGTAAAGTAATGAAATATAGATTTCTATATCTTTTTTTCATTCTTGAATGACAGTTTTTTTGGTAGGCAGTTACCAAAAAGACCCTGGAATAAGAAAATGAAGTAAACAAATATTCTATTTATTAACTAAGACACTAAAATGAGGTTTTTTTTATTTTTTGGTTGGGGTTTTTTTGCTTTGTTTCTGAGCAGAAGAATGAAGAATTGTCGTCATAAAGAAAATTTCATAAACAAAATGATTAATTTATTCAAACTGTACTTAATTCTGTAGAAGAAATACATGATGTGAATCATTTTTATTTTCTCCCAGAATTAATGATTAAGAGCACGTTTTCATTATGAAGTACTAACACAAGTTGTCTCACTGAGAGATAAAACACAGAAAAGCTTATAAATAGAAATAACATTTTATATAAGGCTACTTAGCATAATAGAAGCAAAATAAAGTAAAACTGTGGTTATAAAAGATTATACTGTGGTTATCCTCTTCCTGCAGGTATTTTTTTGAGCTTGAAGTATGAATTGTATCTGAAGCCTTGTGAAAACTTTTCATCAGTACTTGTTGATCTAATGAAATATAACGCTCGTTGGTTTGCTTATGAACTTTGCTCTGCATGTTTCCTAGCTGCAGCAAAATATTACTTACACACTGATTTTAGAAATGCATGAAAAATGGTTTTGTAAACATAACTCTTTCTTATGAGGAAACATATGGAACTGGTTGGAATTTTCTGTGAGAACATCCTTTCTGGTATGAATGGGATGTTTTCCACATGGTGAAGATTTCTCCTCTGTATCCAGAGAGAGGGGTGTAGTGAGTTTGTTGTTTCTTCCAAAAACACAGAGATATTTATGTAACTGTAGATGACTAAGAAGAAAAAAATCCACATCCTCATCTTATTTCAATTCACATTTATCAAAGCTGACATTGCTATAACTTCATAGTCCCAGGTAAATATGGCCTATAACTACACCAACAAAAGTCCTGTATTACCTTGCATTTTTTCTATATTTTAATAATAAATAATGCAAGACACTTCTATTGGGAACCAATCAAGGGAAGAGGAAGAATGTATTTTGACCCAGTCAATTCTCAATCCTAATGCCCAAGATCTTAGCAGATGAATACCTGGAGCAGATGTCTAGATTTCTTGTAAGCTCACAGATTCTAGTAGTATCCCTGACTAATGTTTAACTTAAAAATCTTTTTTTTTCTACCTTTTTTTGGGTTTTTTTTTTGTCGCCCAAATGGACACATGATGATTGATCAGAACCAACAGGGCATTTTGAGACAATTTTTCCAGGAACAAAAAGGGTAATTCCATATACTTTATTTCAGTAATTTGAAACAATAATTTGCTTTCAAATATGCTCAAAGTATTCTTAAAATGAAAGCAATTGGGAAAAATAAATTGCTCATTTATCCATTTAAAATCACCAAAACTAAAATAAGAAAAAAAACCCCAAATATTTTCTTATTCCACCCATTTAAGAACTTTGAGTTTCAATGGACCAAAACCTATCTTTTCAAGTGGCTGTATCCAGAAATTCATAGAGACAAAGTATTCAGTCCTAGAATTTGTAATTCTGAATATATTAGGAAAATATGCTTTATCAGAGCAGATGATTCCTTTGGACTGGATTTGGCTGAGTCAACTCACTTTGGTGAGTGCAATGTCACTATTTCCATGGACCAGTGACCGCCAGTCTATCCCTTCTCACAACTATAGACATGAACTGAAGCAAACAAATGTCTGGAGATTTTCAGCTACTAATTTTATTTTTTCACTAGAAATTTGCAGACCTTGTGGTTCAGATATGAGAAGTGGAATACCTTCCTTTTCCTAATACTATCAACACAGATGTTCTCGCAGTCAAATGTTTCAGGAGTATGTGTCAAGAAAGTAGGAGCAAAAATAAATATTGAAATAGATGGAGGATGATCAGGGCACATTTTACAACTAAAATACATTCCAACACTAAAATACTTTGAAGAATTAGAGTAACAATCAAAATTCTTCAATTTTGATAAGAAAAACACACAAGTGAAATTAATCTTAAGTGAAAACAAGAATATATTAGAATAATTTAGTTTTCACAGTTTTGTGGCAGAAAGACTGATTTTTCTTTTTCTTTTTTTTTTTAATCTAACTTAAACCAACAACATATTAAGAAAAATCACTTCATGGTAAATATTAATGAAGAAATATTGAATCCAATGTTTAAACAGAAACATACAACACTTAAAATATTATCTTACAGAGAACCCCTGAGACTGCTGAAGCTTCTAGATTTTAAGGAGTAACTCCATAGGCAAGTTATAAGAGAAAGATTGTTGCCAAGTTGTTTCCAACTTACCATCGAGCATATCTTTTATGAAGACATAAAGTCTTTTCTCATTGCAACAGATACTTCTTCAAAAACATACAAGCTTTTGGCTCAGAAAACTTTTAGTAATCCTAAAAGGGATACTAGAGTTCAAAAATTTCTCTAATTTCTTGAGTGTTTTGGCCGGAATGACATTAGTTAAAATGTTTCCTCACACTGAAACATTTCTTTCCATGTACTGTAAAATATTTTTTTTAAAAATGCTACTCTATTTAGTATGACCTCTAGGCTTAGACAGAAGTAAAAATATGTGCTTGCTTGCGTTATTGTATTTTTCTCCAACTTTCAGAATCAGGATTTGGTAACAAATCTTTTTTACTGAGGGTTTATTTATTTGTTTATTTATTTATTTATTTATTTATTTATTTATTTATTCTTCCACCTCCAGTGCGGCAAATGTCTTATTTGTCCTTGACAATTTATTGAAAAAAATTTATAGATGCTCCTCATACTTTCCTGATACCTTTATAGGAAGGAATTACTATTTTTCATTCCCTTAGAAAATATATTTTATCATAATAATTCATGGTGAGGAATAGCATAAAAACTTAAGTGTGGTTAAACAGCTCTGTCTCATGCCCTTCTGTGTTTAGTCACTGAGCTGAGAAAATATATCATCTGTAAATACCATAGGTTCCAATCATTTCAGCAATGCATCTAATTACATCTATTCTATGGGAGTTCCAACAAGCCAGTTTTCCCTATTTATGTCTGAGGGCTTTGACAGTAGCCATGTGCTGTTCTCTAAACTAGATAATGCAAAGGTAAGTTTTGATTAACTTAAGCTAATTTAAAATTTGAAGCAACCTTAGCAGGTTGCATGCTCTATTAGAAAGGATTTAGGCAGTTTCTTACTATTCTTGAAAGTGTATACATAAACCAATAAATAAATGGCTTTACATGTTCTTCACAAACCCATCATTGCTGACGGTGATCATTAGGAACAGGCAAAGGAGAACAAATTTCCATAGATTTTCCATTCTGAAGAGGCTGCTGGTGAGGAGAGAGGGGATAAGAGGGATTGCTTAATAGAAGACAAAGGAGGTCAATGGCCATGTCCAGAAAGTAAAGTAAAACCTTGAGATACTTTTCACACTATGAGCACTTCTGTGTATATAAGAACATGAACCTACACAGCACCTTGCTTCCCCTGAGATGCCAGTCACCTGCATTCTTATCCCTACCATACTAAACATGAATGTGGAGAAGCACAAGGGCTATGACAATAAATATTATGGTGTATAATCAACTAGAAAGAGCTGCTAAACCTTTTAAATTAACTTAATTGAAGTTCAATAAAAATGCTTTTGTAAGTGCTGATACATGTCAAAATGCATCAGTTTAAATTTAGTTGCTCATTATTTTGCTATCCAATAAAGAATGTTATACATTTGTTATATATTTACTAGATGTAGCTAAATAAAATAAATTATAATGAAGCAAATTGGCACACCCACTATAGATTTAGAAATAAATCTTTACAGCTGAGAAAGGCAATGCAAGTCCTGAAGATAATGTTAGTCAGTGAAAGTATTATAGAACTAGTACATAGTGAAATAATAGTCACAAGAACAACTACAAAAAATTGCACTAGCAGGTGTTTTATTCGGATGTACCCCATGGTATAAGCCCATTTCCTCATCTCAGGCCATGATAACCAGGTAGATATAAGTAACTAGCTTTGAATGCCTATAGCATGTGCAGATTTTCCTTGTTTTTTTTCTTTAGTTTGTTAATCTTTTTTCTAATACTGAAGATCAGTAGGATGGACATTGGTATTCTGCAAATATTTAAGATATGAACTCCTTCTCTAAAAGGAATTGCATAGTATTAATCACACAGTTCCGTGTTTCTGACAACAAAAGCATAGCAGAGGAAAAATGAGCTATGACTATCAAAAAGGTACTTCAAAACTTCAAAGGAAGAAGGAAGGAAACTGTGAGAAGTGAAAGCCCCTTCCCTGTATTTGCTTTCAGGTGTGAGAACAAGTCTGGGACCCATCTGTACTTTAAAGTAGGTGTTTAACACTAAGGTACAGACCTACGACACACTCTGTGCCTCGGTACGTCTTGGATCAATGACATGGAACAGGGAAGGACAGGGAAGGACAGGGAACAGCAAAGCACATACCCTGCAAACCCCACAGTGCTGGCAGCTGTGCATTGACAAAAGTCATATTTGCAGCATTTTTGTAGGTGTGTCTTGTGCTCTGTATATGTTGAAAGCAGTGTTTATGCTGATATAATCATATATTAGTATAAATGGCATAATGGTGTCCTTATCAAGTGTGTACATAGTCATTATGTTTATAATTCTTCTGTCAAAGGAGTCCAATAGAAGTGAGGTGGTTTTGTACTCGACTCTGTATATATGGTGTTGTATCAGCATTTCTGAAGGTCATAAATAATGGTACAGGTATTTTGCATGCTGCATGTGTGCCTAATATTGTGGGCAGAGAGAAGAGATTTCTTATGTTTGAAGAAAAAATAGAGTTGTTCTTTTTTGTTTTTTCATTTATTCTTGGAAGCCAAGTGTTACCAAATATATGTGGTGTGACAAGTAATCTTCAATTTCCACAGAATTAGATAAATCAGTAGAATTCAAAGCACATAATAATGTCCCAATATATCTATTTCAGTGCAGCACAAAAGGCCTAGACCTGTGTGCTGCTAATGACTAATGCAAGCTAATAGCTGTTTGTGTACTTCAAGGTGGTTGAAGGGCAAGCAATTCAGTTTTTGTAACAGCAAAAGTAAGTCATTAACTCATGGAAATATCTCAGCTAGCTTGGAGAGTAAAGAAAGAAATAAAGAAGTACTTGATTTTTCAAGGCAAAAGTGCACACATTTGGATTAAATGAGTTTTGTTAATCATAGACACAGGCAATTTTGCTATAGAAATATAATCCCTAATGTTCATAGAAACTTCCTAATTGTCTGACACTCTTGAAAAGCCCTGCATTTTACTGGACAGATATGAAAGAAGCAGCCTGTGACAGATGTCTGAACAACCATTCCTGAAGAACAAAAACCAAGAAAACTTTCCTTATTATTTGGCTGCCCTACAGTACTGCAGAGTTTGTTTTGTCATGCTGAAATAACGTGTACTATGGAAAAAAAATCTTAGGGCACATAAATAGAAATGTTATCTAATTCTGTCAATACTTAGAGTTAACCTAAGTTCTTCACGTATCTCTCTGGTCTACAGACATACTCAGAGTTCTCTGGATCAAACACTGTTTTGTCCCTAGCTGCCTTTCACAAGTGACCAAAAAGCTGCTACCCTCCAGAAAGATGTTGGAGTGATCTTACTAAAGCTATAAACTGAGGCTCAAAAATTTCATTAAAAATAAAGTAAAATGTGATTTAACATGGAAAGGAATAGCCACATAAATATTTGATTATGTTCTTTGCTTGTGATATAATAATGACCCCAAGAAGTATCAAAGCCTCACTCTGGATAAATGCTATGCAAACTTACAGAAACCACTTGTGACACAGACAGCTGTTACAGTAATTACAGCAGCAAGTCCAGCATTGTAGAAGAAAACAGTGGGAGTGGAGATGAGTCTTTAAAACTGATAAGCTACAGTGTTAAGGCCTGACAGGGAATATCTTTGCACTCAGCAAAAACGAGTTGAAAGGCTGCCGCTGATAGACATGCAAGAAGAGGAATATGAGTTTGTCAAGGCTCGGCCCTTCGCTGTCCTGTTCCCCTGATCCTGATCCTGTCTGTGGCAGCACCCTCTCTGTATGGCCTGCACTCCTCATGTCTCATACCTCTCCAGACCTGGCTCACTGCACTGCTTCAAGATTTAGATTTCTTTCATGCACTTAACATATAATGAGAACAAACAGCCTCCCATAAAATTGAGTTCCACACATTTTTTCAAAGCTTAGCAGTTCTACTATACTGTGTTCATGGCCTATTTTACAAAGTTATCCCTGTTGTCATTATTTTTTGATGTTTTGCTGTGTGCTTTAAAAAGAGGTATCCTTGTTTAATTTAGCATTTGTTTTCAAAACAAGTTAATTAAATGAGTAGAAATACTTTTTTTTTTTCCCCAGTGTACATGAGGCTTATTTTAGTTTGGTTTAGGTAAATTAAGAGGAAATGTGAGCTAAATGAAGCAAAACAAAAAAGGAAAGAAATAAAAGCAAAGCCTAGTCTATATGCTAAATTTATGCCAGCATAGCTAAGTAAATTTGGCACATTAAAAATCACTGCGCTAAGCAACATCCCTATCCTAGCTGAATACTGGTAGCATAAATATGCCAACAGAAGTGTCCTCACTTAATTGTTTATTTCATTCAGGTACAATCTCTGAAAAATCATGATGTTTATATAAATGCAAAGAAATTTCCAAAGTGGACATTGGAGTAAATGGAAATTGGTGTAAACATTTTCTTAAGTTTTCTGGTTTGTGTTTTCAGTATGGATAGGCTATCAGATTCTCTAATTAAGTGTCTGAAATTGATTCAAATAAATGTAAGACCACAAACAGACCTTTGGAAATCTTACTGGAATTGCGATGACGACCACCTTCACTCCTCTATTTCTCAAAGAGGTTGCTGGCCTCCCATTAAACATTAGTTTCAGATCTGTATTTTAGTCCTTTATAACCAGGATTAAATGAGCAAGAACAAAACATAAAAATAATAAACTTTTTTTTCCCCACACAATGCTTGACTAAATGGTGATACTCACTGATGCAGAATGCTGTGTAAACCAGAGGTATAAACAATTTTGAAAAGTGGCTGTTATGGTGGATGGGCTCACATTAAACATGTGGCTTGGTTACAATAAGCACTGCAGGAAGCCTGAGAAGAACAGGCAGCGAGAAGCCACAAGGCTGTCCTAGAAGCATTCCCCTCAGGGATGCTCAGCTCCCTGTGCCTCAGTAGCCCATGCCCAGAAGAGCTGGCCAAGGCAGCTGTTACGGCTGTGGTGCTGAATAAGGGTTTGTAAGCCTGGTCTGTTCAGTGTGCAGGAGCAAAGGAAGCCTTTGTGTAATGGCCCCAGCATCAGATCAGTGTCAGGGGCTGTTGGCAAACCAACCCAGCGTGAAGAGGCAGCACTTACCAAGCACATCTTTCTCTGTCCCTTTATTCCCTGCAAAATTTTGCATTTAAGCAAAGCCAGAGCACTGCAGCTTCTCAGATGTATTTGTTTTAAGTGTGCTTCAAGTAAATTTCCAAATTATGATTTCCAAATAAGTATTCCCTCTGTTCCATGTAGCTTCTGTCCTTTGTCTTGTCCTAGGAGAGTTGCTTAGCCATCATAATTCCTGACAGAAGGTGTCCAACTGCATCTAGCTCAACTCTGATTTTAAAGGCTCGGGCCAATACATGTGTCTCTGTTACACAAAAAGTTCAGTGCATAAAGGCTTATGTATATATTATTTAATTCTTCCATAATGTAAATAAATTCTATATATCTCTATATTCCATATAGTTTGTTGAAGATCATCCAAGCTTTCTTGTCCTAGATATGAAAAAGACCCCTCTATATTAAACACAATCAGTCACAAACTGGTGTTAGGTATTCTGAGGAAAGACAACCTCTGTAATAGCTTTTAAGAAGATGAAAAGTGAGAGATTTTATAAGTTAGATGTTCCGTATGTTGGTGTCTGGATGATGATTATTTTTGAAATATTGAGGAAAACAATTACTGCCCAGTAAGGTTTAATTGGAGTTGCTCCCTATGGCTTAATTGTATACAACCTGATTTATTTTGGGGTTTTCTGTTTCTTCTATGATAATTAAAACATAGAGACATGTTAAAATGTTAAAAGGAGAAGAACTGCTGTCAGGTCTCTGAACTGGCAGCAAAAAGAGCCTAGAGAACAAAATCCTTACCTATAGTCAGGAAATGTTCTCATCAGCACTTAAAAGTTTGGCTTGGGGCCCTCAAGGGGATTTGGATTAAATGAACAGTCTCATCACATAATAAAAAAATAAATATGGGCTTATAAATACAGTGCAGCAAAGACCTCAAATTAGTTTATCATGTTTAATTTTCATACCCACAAAGTAAAATTACTTATGGTTTTCTGGAGGAACTAGTAGCAGAGGGAGATAGCAACTTTGAAAGTTTATGATATTTAAACCAGGTAAAAACAACCTGAAGAAACAGCTGTAATTTACATGTGTAAAAGTGGCTATGAAGTTCTTACAGATCTGTCATTTTCAAAATCCTAAAACACAGAGAGGTTAATAGAATTACGACTCAGTTATACTGAAAATTGCTTCTTGATGTCATCCAACATAATGTTCACAGACAAACTCCAAATTTTCAAATTATTTTTCTATCTGTTGTATAATACACATGACAGAGTAAGGGAATGATAGAATAAATAGAAATTGTGGAGTAAAAGGGGTAGAAACTCATAAACTGTAGCATTTCATACCTATCACAAACAGTATCAAATATGTTTCCATGGTCATATAGGGATATCATTCCATGAGTCAAATCTTGAGTGGTGTTATTTGGCTTGCAGATCCTAAAGCTAAGTTGATGACTGAAATTCAGGAAGTTCAGTTCCATGAGTGCAGGGAGTTTTCTGCCCTGTTCCACTTTTCCTATTTCCATAAGATGGTTATGTGTTTAGAGAGGCGATCCATGAAGTCCTAGGCCCTGATGGCATTTCCTTCTGTTGGTCTCACTGCTCCAGCACAAGGGATATTTTTACCCCAAATTTATCTTTCTTTTTCCCTCCAAAAAAGAACATTACAGTACTATTACAATGTGGATACAGTAAAGCATATGGGAAGCATAAAACATTGTGCATGAATGGTGACATATCAAAAATGAGAGAAGCATCATTGACCAGTTATTCTCACTCTTTGGCTGAGATTGGTTGTTAGGAACAACAACCTTCCATTCCATGTCTTTACTTGGTCCATTTTGATGTTTACAGTGCTTCCACAACAAAAATGAAAACTAAGAAAGAGAGCAATATTTTTTGCACAAGGCCCTATTTTTGTCTTTGATTTAGAGATCCACCAGCAGTGTCAGTGACAATAATTTTGGTAAGGGCTCATCTCCCCTCTGAGCTGCCTAGGGAATAACACCACATGAGTTTACTATCTTTGGTATTTTGCTACTACTCACTAGCATCGAAATTGTCAAATAAAATCTGGGCAAAGGCTTCATAAGTTCAAACTTCTCATCTGGACATTTGCTATTCCTCAAATCTCACTTTTAGACAAATTTTTTGTATACTTCTTACAGACAAGCCCATTTTTAAATGCTAAGGGAGTTACGAACTCTGAAAGAGAAATGTTCCAAGCAAATAGGGTAAATATAAACAGTCTCAACTTGATTTACAGGGCCAGATTGTGGTTTTGCTCACAACAGTTGTACACTTGTATAGTCATATTAACATGAACTGATTTCTTTCTGTGAAATGATTGATTTCCCCTCTTACCAATGAAAAGAAAGAACTATGAGTTGTCTCTTATGTTCTTTCCCCTCTTCCTATTTTTAATAAATTTTTTTACAAGAGCAGACTTATAACATTTTGTTATGAAGAAATTGCAAACAGATTAAGAAGGTAGTTCTTAATTTTTGATATGTTATGATTTTCAGTTTCTTTTTTCTTGAATATGACAATTGGGGTCATATTTCAGTAACAGCAGCTTCTTTCATAACTTCTGAAAGATCCTATGATCTTTTTTGTATCTTTCCTGTATTTCCCACAAAGATGAAAATTTAAGTGAATGTGGATAACATACTTAGGAAACTATTTCCTCTTTTCAGGATTCCTTTTCAAATGAGAGACATGACTGGCCTTATAGAAGTCTTGCTCCAACAGCCCAACGAGACTTTTCACTTTGGCTTTTTGGCTACAAAATTTGTTGGCAAATGCAGTCCTTATGTTTCCCCATTCCTTTTGGGCACTGAGGTGAGTAAGGATGTTCTGCTATTCATGCCTCTATACCAATTCCATACCTTGTCAGAATATCCCTGATGGCTTTGAATGCTTTGTTATGCAGATCTTTATTACACAAATAAGTCTCAGCTTTCACTTAGTAGCTTAATTTTTATACAATTTTTCAGACTTTGACATGAGAGTTTTCTGATTTGGAGGTTTTCTGACAGAGAGGAGGAATTGTGTTATGTCTCAGACAAAATAGTCATTTGAGTAATTGTGAACACAGCAGGGTTAAAGTTTGTGTCTATCAAAAGGTGCAGAAAAGTGTTGCAGAAAAAGTTAAGTAAATACAGCAGAAGTTCAGGTTGCTCTTTCTGTCAAATAATTGTGTTTGTTCTTCACAGAACAAACACAACCGTTTTTGATCATAATGATTTTTTAAAGTGCAATGAATCCAGATTTTAAGTTTAATTTTCATGACATAAGTACTTAGAACAACGGTCAACATGTTCTTTATACGACCATGGAATCGTTAAGGTTGAAAAAGACCTCTAAGCTCATTGAGGCCTACCATTAAACCAGCATTGACATTCACCAGTAAAATATATCCCCAAGTGCCACAGGCAAATGAATTTGCACTGACAAATATATCTCCATCCTTTCCAAAGTTTCCTGAAGCTTTCTGGGAATATCATGCAAAGACTTCTGAGCTGGCTTCATAAAGGCAAACTGGAGGTGTTTGTGTCTGGAGGTGGCCAAGCCACAACTAGAACCTGATCTTCTCAGTTCTCAGATGTTGACTCTTCCCAATTTGCAAGTTTGTACACTACAAAGCCAGGCATCCTTGCTCCATATTTCCCAGTCCCTCATTTCCTGTTCTAGGGATAGCATGGCCATTTCTTTTTGATAGTATTAGCCATTTCTTTTGAAATCTTTTTCTGGCAATCTTTAGTGCTCTGGATTCAGCATAAACTATTGCACCTGTAGTGTCTCCACGGCCACAAACCTGGGAATGTCCTAGTGTGCTTTCAGTTAAGTCTCCCTTCCTGAGGTTTCCATCATGTCCCTCTGTTGTGTGGCATAGACACAGCCTTGGGCAGATGCCCAAAGGCATTTAGAGAGGGAAGGAGGGAGGGGGAGAGAGAGGGGTCCTTTCCAGCAAACCAGTACAGTGACCCACAGTTTTGATTTCACTTGGGTGCTGTGGGTCACCCCTTTGCTCCTCAAGTCTCTCAGTACATGTGGCACCATCCTGCCCCAAACCTGTATGGCTGCATGAGGAAAAGGAAGAAGCTGCCTGTGTTCTTTTCCCTACTTGGCACACCTTGCATTACAAGTGAGATTTTTGCCTTGAGCATCCATTCTAAGAGAGAACACCACACAAATAAAAGCAAAGTCTTTCTTTCCGTCATGTCATTAAATAATACTCCCAAAGTAGAAATTATGTACAGCGTCTGCAAAATTTATTCTTTATAATAAATGTTGTCTGTTCTTAATGTTCACTTGTAAACCCTCTGGCTTTCATTGCAATAAAACTAATCTTCAAAGTTCTGAAGCAATATGAAGTTTCTCAATGCTCTGTAAAAAAACCTCACCCAGTTTCGAAGGTGTCTGATTTCAGAAGTTGACTTCTTGGCTGAATAAAACATCTTTATCCACCTGTTCAAGTTGTAAATTTATGTCATCTTAAAAGGTTCTTTTTTTTGTATGGAGAGAAACTATGATTGACCACAAGTTCTAAGAAAATATTTCTCTACCAAATGAGTGGCTGAGAAGATTCAAATTAGTTGTCTTGAATAATGTCCAAAAATAGCAAGTTACCAATGTAGTTTGTTTATATTTGTCTTTTTCCACTGATGTTTTTATTTGCATTACAGTCGTGCCTGATCTAGATCAAGACAGGTAATGTGCTGGTACACAGACAGATGCATTTCCTTTCCTAAAAAAATGTCTATTTTCAGATGAGAAACAAGAGGTGGGTGTAACCAATACAGCTGGGGGGAGAGGATAAAGGTAAACTGAAAAGATGATGCAGCTGCATGAGTAATGAGCGTCTAATGGTTTTGATTAAATTAATTTGGTTTTAATTAGTTATATAACTCTTGCTTGACTCTCCCACATTGTGTCTGCAGAGTTGGCAGTTAGGAAAACCCTGTTTTCAGATTTCATCTGGAAATTGTTTAGAAACAATAAGCAGCTATACAATGCCATTTCAATGCAGTGTATTTTTTTCTCAGAAGTCTGTGGTTGTACAGTATTGTTCCTCTCATTTCTAGCCCTCAAATCTGGTAGTGAGGCACTCACAAAAAAATGCATGCTTTCACAACACTGTACCCAACTCTGTGAGAAATAACTGAATTGTGTAAACAATGATGTAGCGTATTGCTGTATGTGTAAAATATAAGCATAGAAATTGCCCAAATACATCTTGACTGTCTTCTTCCTTCAAATTCTTCCCCAGAATGTAGGAGGAAATAAAAACTCTGCCATGTGGAATACAAGAGTGCAAGAGAAACAAAAGTCATGAGACTGAAGGGATGACATTTCCCACAAACAGAGAGTAAAACACTACATGAATTAAGCTGCTGGCTAAGGCTCCAAGCCCTTATTTAGTAAAATGCTCTAACCCCCCAATATGGTTGTTCTAAAGTTTAAATCCTATTTCCATGCTCATATTCCTAATTAGTCATGTGTAGTGCTTTGCTGAATTGGGGCCAGTAAGAAGATATTGGTGAGTAACCCCAATACATTTAATCAGTAACAGTGATCTGAACTACATGCCTTTATTTGGTTTAAACTGTTATCCAAAAACTCCACATTGTTCTGCTTCTGATGCATCTCTTACTTGCTTCTTTTAGATGTTTATTCCTTTCTGCACTTTAAAGAGTTAAGATGGAAATAATGAATTTACATGCTATTTTAAAGTGAAGTGAGTGGGGTTTTTGTGGATTGGTTTTGGTTCTGTTTTGACTTTTGGTGTTGCTTTGTTTTGTTGTTTTGTTTTGTTTTAAGTTTATGGAGCTTTTGCAGCTTTATGTTTTTTGGGTTTTGGGCTTTTGTTGTTTTGGGGGTTTTTTGAGTTTTTTTTTTTTTTTTTTTGGGGGGGGTTTTTTGGGTTTTTTTGGGTTTGTTTGTTTGTTTGTTTTTGTTTTGTTTTGTTCTTTTTTTACTTTATTGACTAATCTCTTTTACAGAAACTTTTAAAAAAACGTGAGAAGGAAAAAAGACATTCACGTTTGATTTGGGACTAAGCCAGTGTAAACGTGACTGATGATGGGAACGCTGATGATACGTTGGGTGAGTCTTTCAAGTTCTGAAACGTGTAGAAACCTGCTAAATGGAGCTGAGAGATCCTGACAGAAGAACTCACCTAGTAATAAAACTCACTGCAGGGAAAAAGGAAAAAAAAACCTAACAACAAAACATGCCAGATTTAAAAATTCTCACCCTTCTGCACATGTTTCAAATCAGAGAAGCAACACTAGCTGTTGCAAGTGAATATTCTGTGCATTCCTGATATGCAGAAACACAGGTTGGCATTTCTTTTTCAGTAATATCCCCAAAATACTAGTTTCTCCCTTTAAAATGATTTGTGGGTGTGGTTTCCTTTATTTTTAAATATTTTGTAACTTCTGTTTTTTCATTAGTTGTAAGAAAAAATTCCAACAAATATGCGACCTCTTAGTTTTCTTTGAATTTAGTATTCAGAAAAATTGTTGGTTTGTCTGCCAGATGGCTTAGTCAGAATGGAGTCGTAGCTTATACCATATACTGCATATTTATACAAGTACAAATTTCAAAGCCAAAATAGTCCAGTGAGGTCCCCACCTCCCCTGCTTCTAGTATTGTGCAAGTGCTTCCCTCCTCCCGTTCTGTTTGCCAGAGTTCCTCTATTCCAGTCTCAGCAGGTGAGAACAGTTTCCCCTGAGCAAACTACCCTGTTTCTCTACTGAAACTGAAACAGGGTATGGCTATTTCACCCAAGCCAGAGTCTGACTATGCTTTCTTGAATATTGCTGAAATAAGATAACAATAGCAGCTGGGAGGTGTTGCCACTGGTTTCTGATCAGGCTGAAGGTGCAGAATGTTAGCATATTATGAAACTCTACAACGAGAGTTTCATAGTTACATGCTTAAATTTCTATCCCATGCAGGCATTTATGCAATGGTGCTGCCAGGTCTATTTTTATGTTATTTGGCCATTGCACCTAAGGTGGCAATGCTTATTGCACCTTTATTTTGATGTGCTCATACACCCTTGTTGCTGCCTTTGTGCTGTTTGTTGCTTCATGACCTGGCCACAGGATTCAGATTGTAATTAGAAGAGTTTTTGAATTTGGTACCAAATAAACATTATAGCTTCATCTAACTAGGATCAAAACATTAACACACTAAAAAAATTAACTTGTTCTAAAAGTGTTTATTATGTACAAGCCTATTATGTTTACTCCACATTTGCATGGATCCCACCTATGTGCTAAACTGATGACTTTTACCTCCTTTTCTAGACAAGCTGGACTTTTCAGTAATTTCTAAGTTAATACAAATTCAGTGTCACTGAATCCCTCATGTCACCCTGTGCATCATATTCATAGTTACTAAACATTATTTTGGAAACAAAATAAATGAATCCTCCTGTCTACCTTTGGGGTAGAGGAGAGGAGAAATTTAGCAGCTTGAAGACCAGAGGATATAATGCTTCAAATGGTGGTCTTCTATAAATGCAGATGACTTGTGAATTATGAACCAGGAAGCCTACTGAAAGTAAGAAGGAATGAGCTAGTGAGAAATATACCAGGGAAAAATAAACCACAGAAAACAATTGCATCTTTCAGTCATGCAGAAGAAGGACAGAGTGTAACACAGAGTGTAACACTAGAAGTTAATTTAAAACTTGGACTGTATGTAGTTTCACCAGAGATTTTGCTTGGAAGGTAAAATAACAGGTAACCACCTGTTTTCCATCTTTACTCAACTGTCCTGGTTTTAATCTTGTCTTTGTTAATCTATTTAAAATAAAACCAAATGAATTCATTTAGTATTACACTGTGGCTCCACTGGATTTCTTTAATAGCTTTAAATGAAAGTTATCCTGGCAAATTAATATTTCTGAATAATATTAACCTCCTACTACAAAGAACCCCCTCACCTCAAGTCCCCAGACCTCTGTCTTGAAGAAGAAAATAACAAATATTTAGTTCTTAACACTAGCACTGAAGTATTTTCTGTGGTCATTCATTCAGAATGAATAAAAAAGACCATAAGGTAAGGACTATAAAAGCACTGTTCGTAGCAATAATGTTTTGTTTTAAAACTGCCTGTTTCTGTCCATCTGTCTATCACTTGCGGTATGCACTGTCATTCTTACTTAACCTACTGTATTCTCTGTCTTATTTGGACTGCCAAATGACGGAGTAATTCAGTTTAGCAGGGACCTTAGAGTGCTCTTGCTTCAGAGGGGCAAAACTGAAAGTAGAGCAGGCTGCTCAGGACCTTGCCAGCTCTGACAAAGGGGGAGATTTCCTGGCCTTTCTGCACAGCCTGTTTCAATGCTTAGCTATCCTTGCAATTGAAAACACCTCCTTATATCTGTCTGGAACCCCTCTAGGTTTGGTCTTTGTCCTTCTCTCATCCTCCACTGTACAGATTATGGCTTCATCCCTGCTTCATCTCCTTGGTGTCCATGGGTGCTGGTCAGTCCCAATCCTGCCCCAGGCTGGACGAGCAGAGCCCCTCCCCAGCCAATTGCTCCAACCCACCCATCCTGGTCCCCCTGTGCTGAACCCACTCCACTTTATCAGCATCATTGCTGTCCTGGGGGCCTAAAACTGGATGCAAGGATCCAGATGTAGCCTAACAAGTGCCAGGTAATGTGGGATGATAATTTTCCTTCATCTGTTGGCTATCCTCCCGTTGATACAGCCTGGTGTGCTGTTAAGCCTCCACCACTGCCAGAGCACACTGCTAGACCTGACCTCTGGAACAGCTTTAAGTGATAACTTAAACTGATTTGGCAATTAATGCTTTAATTGTTCTCCTCTCAGTTCACAGCATTTCCTGGGTCAGAATAAATGAAACTGGGTACAGAATGTGCAAACCCTTAGCAGGAGGTTGTAAACATTATAATTCACCTGAAAATCATGGGCCCTTGGCTGTGAACAGCAGAACAGATACTTACAGGATATGATCCAGTCAGTGGGGACCTGAAAGACAGCTTCTGGGAATCTCTGCAAGCCCCTTGGCATTTAGTAATTTAGATTTCTTGCAAGTCCACACTTAATGCTCTTTATGCATTGATCACCTCAGTGTAGAATATCACTGATCCTTCTCTACAGTGGATGCCTTCTTTTGATGCATTCTATCAGGTTAACATTTCAGTGGATTAAAGCTCTGTATATTTGGGCAACCTTTGTCTAACATTTATACTGTGCTTTGTTATGTAACACTGATTACACTGATGAAATGAAGTAACTGGCCTGTGAACTGCTCTGCCCAGCAAAGGCCTTTGGATGTGCAAACGTGCACGATTAACGTCAGCAACGTGAGAGGCCATGAAGTGCTGTGAGCACTCACGGTGGGGAATGGAGTATGAAGTGGGACACAAGGCTTTACTCTGCAGGTCTATGAAAATATTTAAAACCAGGCATGTGGCTGTTTTAGTAAAGCATTGCAGCACTGCTAATTTTTTTCTGGATAGCAATTGATTGTAGTTATTTCAGAGATACTCATCAAGTACTTATATTGAAAATGCCTTGTTAGTGACCACAGGTAAAATCTACCTTAGCAGATGCTATTTTTGCTTTATCCCACTACATCTAATTTCTGCTGCAATCAATGGTAGTTTATTACGTTTCACTACAGATGTATGTGTGTGTGTATATGTGTATGCATATATGTGTGTGCACGTGAGACAGGTAAGGAAGAAGGAAATCCACTTCTGCTTGTGAAATGTCAAAGAAAACAATTAATGTTTAAATGTGTCACATGAGAGAAAATTGCTGAAAGATCACAATATATCAATATATTCCAATTATTTTTAAACAAGTAGTGCATTTTTAGATTGTTGTGCCTTTTTTTTTTTCTGGAAGCATGCAACATTTTTTTCTCTGTCTTTTGGTAGCATCAAGCCTTCTTGAGATGAGGAAGGTTGTGACTACTCCCTTTCCAGTCCAAACTCCCTTTTTGAAAAATCCCTATGAATGCCTCACCTTTTTATTCTCTTCCTTTTTTTGACTGTCACTAGGACAGTTTATAAATTCAGATTTTTTTCCCCTAGCAAAATTTGCAGCTATATGGAAAAACCCAAACAAACTCCAAAGTCTTCTGCTGGGAATAAAGGATTTTGATTTCCATGCTAACTTGTGCAGGTTGTAGTTAGAGGGTTATTACCCTATTTTTTCTCGAGTGCCTTTGCAGCCCGGCCTTCCATGATAACCTCTTATTGAATTGCTGCAAAGGACCATGGCTACTCCTAACTGTGCTAAACAATGGGAAATATCTCTCTAAGAAATCTGGAACATGGAACAGAGTGAAAGCAGCAGGTATACAAACACTGCAGTGGCTAATTAAATAGACTGTCTGCAGTGGCCAGGTCCAATAGACATCATGGCCCCTTCTCTTCAGCAACTGCTTAGGTTGCCAAAGACTGCAGACCTGTAAAGTAAGCAGTCAGAATTGTTCATTGTTTTTTTTTTTTTAATTTCCTTTAAATTTTCATGTTCTTTTCATCATGGCTACTTTCCTATCGGGTTGCCTGAATAAAGTTCATCATCCTTCTTCTTTGTACAAATACATCAGCAGAGCACTGCGGCCAAGAGAATCATGAGGAAAGGAACAAAGATTACCTTCCGTAGGACAAATTCAGATTTCATATCTCTATGAAGAAGAAGTAAGGGATCCTGGAGATTAGAATCACTAATGTTAGAAATTGTGCAGATTACAGAACCCAGACAAGATCTATATTGTAGGATCTTGTGAAAGAGAAAGTGATTGTGCACACTTTCATATGGAAAAAGCACTCCACTGAAAAGTGGAATTGTAACATTTTTGCAAGAAAATTTTTACTTGTCAGTGTAATTGAAGAAAATGCACTCTCAACAGCATAAAAACAATCCTTTAAAATTACTATAGTTTGTACAAATAGAAATGCTTTTGAAAAAAAATAATTTTAATACTTACACTAACATATTATAAGCCCAGGCCATTTAATGATTTTGAAAATGTTGTACATGAGGAGCTAGAAATCACTTGTTTATATATATTTAACTTGAAATGTAGGTGGTTGATGTGGGAGACCATGGATTTAGTCTTTTCCAACTATTTTTTCTCTACTTCAAGTTGTAATACAGGTGGACATCTGCTACCAAAAGTTAATCAAATCTTTATTGGTTTTCTTTCAGAGTGAGTTTAATTGTTCCACAACCAGGCTGAGTGCACAATGCAATCCTACCCATGGCTACATTCATTTATTTAAATTGCTTTGGAACATGACAGTGATAGATGATTATATGAAGTTTTTGTTGATCAACAGCAAGCTCCCCACAAAACAGTTAAGTACAAGCAGTGCAATAATGTGAACAAATCATTCAGCTAAACAAGCTGGCAGGTGGAAGATCTGGTTTTAAATACTGAGACTGCAATCAGTTCAAGTGCTGAACTGTAGGCACTCTTGATTAGCATGTGATTCTAAGAGAAAATAGGAAGGGACGGCATAGAGTGGAACATTTTCTCTGTTAGGGAAAGCCAACATTTATTTATCTTAATTACAGTGGCTTATAAGTAAAAACCCATTTTGACAAGACTTCCTACAAGATGAAGTGCTACTTAGTGTGCAAAAAGAGTCAAGATGGAAAGTAAATGTAATTGGAAAGTGAATATTCAGAAATATTGTTTAATAGCACACTCGAAATCAAGATTTTGTAATTCACAGTGCTGAGGACATCCAAGACATGATATTAATCTTTCCCAGTATTAGTTATACAGCAGTTTAGGTACCTTGCTGCACTGATACCACAAATAATAGCATTGAATTTCATGTATATTGAGACAGCACAATCTGTTCCAATGTTTTTTCTTTCCCTTTAAAAGTTGCTAGATCAAATGGCCATTTGATTTTTTTCTAATATTCTCCATAGAATGTGCCCAGCAGTTTTCTTTGTAGGGCAGTGGTCTGACTTCTCAAAAATGATGGTCACTCTACCAGCCAGTAATAATCTGGAATTTCTTAATGGTTGATCTATAAACCCTTCCTTTGTTTTTCTCTGAGGCTTTTTGTTTGCTTGGTTGGTTGGTTTAGTTGTTGTTGTTGTTGTTGATCTATTTAGGTTTTTTTTTATTTTTTCTTGACATGTTAATTTCTTCCTAGGATTTAACATCTTGTGCTTGAATTATACTGCAGGCAACCAGATCACATATATTTGTTGACAATATCTGATGATCCAGAGTAACTTAATGGAGTGATATGTAGCTGCCCCAACTTGTAAGTAGCGGGAACTCGTGTTGTTTTATTGAGAGAAAAGAAAAAGTGAAACATATCTGCCCAACAACTTTTCTTGTTAAGTGTTTGTAGATTTCTATTAAGGCACAAATCACACCACAGTATCCATTGTGTGCAGTAAGAATATTTTGTGATTGTACTGGATAAGTTTAGTCTTCAAAGTCCCAGATGCTAAGGAAGTCAGTTCATTAACTCATACCACCTCAAATATCCTGGAAATAAGAAGGAATGAATATTTCTTGTTTTGAAGGAAAAGTGTTGCAGGTAGGACCCTGCTTCTTGACCTGCCTTCAATGTGGCTTACAGGCAAGAGCCTGAACTTCAAGGGGCTGTACCCAGTGCTTAGGAATTGAATGAAGGCAGAGGGGGAAAGGAAGATTTCTATGTAAAATGGGACAATTTCCAAAGTGACTCACTCTAAATCACAGCAAAGATTTTGATCCCTTGAAACTGCTCATTGTGCCAGAATTACACAGCTGAGTACTCTCACCCTCTCTTTCACAATCTCACTCTACAGCAGTTTACCGAAAATAATCATAGTAGTGCTCCACCCTGAAAATAAAATACTGAAATCAACCTGAGGTTACATGAGGAAATTCTGCTAGTCTGAACAGTGAAAACAAATGGGAAAAAAATAAGGAACTACCTTGAATGTAGGTGGATTTACCAGGTGCCCTTGTAAAGTGATGTCAGTTTTTTGACATTATCTTTCTTTTTATGAGAAAGGCTACTAAATGGCTACAGGCTTGGCCCCATGTAGGCAACCTGAATCCACCCCAGAGCATGTTATATACTTGTGAAAAAGTCAAGAATTTATCTCAGAAATATTTTCACCAAAAACATAGGTTCTCTTTGGCAGAATTCTTGAAATCAGTTTAAATGTTAGTAATACTTTCACAAAGCAGCAAGTCTGAAAAATGCCTTCAAGATTAGTATAGCAGGTTAGCACAGAGTTCACAAGATTGTGGGTTCAATTCCTGTATGGGCCATTCACTTAATAGTTGGACTGGATCATGCTTATAGGTCCAGTCCCTCCAAACTCAGAATATTCTGTAATTCTGTGAAGTAAATGGAAGGAAAATGGAGTACATCATCAGTACAGAGAAAACAGAGAAGCTTCAGGCTTCACGCTGCTCTTAGCAGTTTGTCTTTTCACTAGAGTGTTAGGACTTGTGCTTTATTTTCTTTTACCTTGGCCTTTATTTGGGAGAATGAAACTTGTAATCTTATGAGGAACAGTTATGGGAAGAGTCAGGTGCATGAGTCAACTGTTTTGCAAGTGCTGATGAAGAGGCCAAGATTTGCGTCATACTGAGAGGAACCTTGTTTTACGAGGGGGTCAAGATTGTTGTTGAAATGCCTCATTTTGTCAAGGACTCAGCCTGTAGTGGTTAATAAAAGCTAAATATTTGTCAAGTGAAATAAACCATGAAATTCATAAAAAAAGGAAAGCACAGAGACTGATAACTTGCAGATGGGAAGTTATCATTTAAACAAACAAACAAAAAAGTGTGTTTATTAGAAAACAGATAAATTTTATTATGAAATAATAATTTTTCACATTTCCTTACAGCAAAGAAAATAATATTAATCCCTGGTCTTATCCTATATGGCAAAAATGCTGTCTTAGAATAAACTAATCCAGTATTGCCACACAATAAAGCTAATATTGTTGCTTAGCATTATTTTAAGGAGGTCATCAATAGTGGCAGCAGCTGCTAAATGTATCATGTTTAGGAAGAGAGCACATCTGAAATGATTTATGGGAATACAGACTGCTTTAGCTGCTCCACAAAAAGCTACATGAAAAAGGCTGAATCCTGATTCAAGCCCAAACTTTCTTCACGTCTTCACTACTTTGATGCAAGACTGTTCTGAGTCAACAGCATGCCAAGGAAAAAATTCAGGCTCCTACATTCCTTTGCAGTGGAACCTACTTCCCACTGTGCAGGTTTCCAATGTCAGGCTCTGCAACTTTATTCTGAGCTCATCCTGACCTTTGCTGAGCTGTCATGGGGCTGACACCATGCAGAGGGCTCAGCTGAGAAGGTCTCTTGCAGAAGGCTCAAGGCTGGAATCCTTCACTCCCTTTTCACACTGTTCATGTTGGAGCCAACACCAGCGTATCTGCCATGATTCAGTTTAATATAATTCAGAATAAATTTCGGATCTCATTAAAAATATAGATCTTGTTCTTGCCAATCAGATGCATAAATTGATAAACACCACACTGAAACGTGGCTTTGACCAGGCAGATTGGAAGAATAGGAAGTGATTGTTAGTGATTGTATCTCACCTAAGGGCTTAACATCCGGGCAAAGCCTGAGGGCATATGAAATTTTCAAGAAGCCAGTATCAACAACTTTCTGCTTTCCACAGGTCATTATTGTGGCTAGATCTGTTTGTGAGTCTGGAGCTGAAGAACGTCTCATCATTAGCAAAATATCCACATTTCCTTGAAGTAGAATGTTGTCAGTATGTTAGCTTTGACATTGACCTATAAAATATAAATCAGAGTCTGGAAACACTGGTTGTCATTTCTAAAACCCAGACAAGATGCTTTTTCTCTTCTTGTACCATAGAATTTTGGAAATACAAATATTTTTTAAAAAAATTAAATTAATAAATCATACTGGGTTGTTTGCCTCTTTATTACATTTCTTAATTTAACAGCTAAGAAATTCTCTGTTGATTTTCCTGAGGAAGAATTGAAACTGGAGAAATGAAATCTGTGTTGGAGATAGTATTGCTCAGAATCTGAGGTTTACTTCCTTTAAAAATAATGTATTTCCATTTTCAACCCTTCAATTCCTGCCTATAAAAACACTGGACTAATTGAATATTAGTGCATGCTTTCTAGTCTGTGCTGTATGTAAGAAACAAAAGAGGAATATTTCAAAAGATATGTTAGTGCAACATAGTCTTCATTATAACGGCAATAAGTGTTTTGTTGTATTGATTCTTTCAAGCATATTTGTAAGAGCTGTTCTTTGAGGGGCAACTTGGCAGTCTACAGTTAAGAATACTCAAGATCCATTTTCTCAACATTTACTGTCTGATGGTCTGAACATGCCAAGAATTAATATCTTGGTGTAACACCTATTGTGTTTCCAAGACTCACTTTTCAGGAGAATATGTTTGTTTACAAAGTACATTTAAGGCCACTCTAGTAAAGCAGGCTGTTCACAATCACCATCCAGGCTAACACATTCTTCAGAAATTTCAGACAAAGCCTTTGTGTTTTATGCTAAGTAACTTTCTTGCTCATTTGCTCTCCCTTAGATTTAACAGCTGTTTCTCCAGCCAACCAATAATTTGGCTTTTCCATTTTCTTTGCCTGGCCCATTGCTCTTACCCTGGCATAAGGGACACTTCTACTGCTTGAAAATCTTACAACAATGTCTTCTTTACACTTTTATATGTTTTCCCTCTGTGAATGTCAGCCTCAAAACACAAAGATCTCCTTAATATAATAAAAAATATTTTATAATAATAAAAAGGGGTCTGTCTACATATGGGCTTTCCACAACTGCTTTACCAGTCAAGGAAAACTGGGAAAACTCTAAGGCCTTGACAGAGAAGGGGGTTCTAATCCAAACAGTTCGGCTAAGAACTGCCTGGCTGTTATTACTGGAGGCAAGATTTCTCTGGAGAATGTCATCTTGAGAGATTACATCTGTAAGCATCCTCAGTAATGGGGCATCCATTTACCTTAGCACTATTTTCATTGATGCTTCATTCACTTCCTGCCTCTGTTCTTTGTTTATTGCAATACAGTCATTTCACTTTGTCATTCCCTAATTCATTTCTCAATTGGATGCTGACTTCTACTTTCTCATCTGGTCTTAATATGTACAGTTTAAAAGGAGTCATGCATTTCATACATATGATTTCTTTTTTACCCTGCTTCTCTTCTTCATCCACCAAAGACTTAACCTCCTTTAAGGAAATACATAGTGTATATTTTCTGTTAATAAAGTTTTCTGTGTTATATGAGGTGATAATAAGCAGAAAAAGATGCTTTTCATTTTGAAGTCACAGTGTTTTTCTACCTCTTCATTCTCCTGTAACATAACTTCTCAGTGGAAGGAGGGGTGAAATTAGAAAATTGAAATCTAATTCTACAGATGTGTCCTCAAAGGCTGGAACATTAAACCCAAAATACATATTAGGGGGAGGGGTGTGTGTATGCAGAATATATTGCAAGACATAAGAATATAAGTAACTGTATAATATGTGGTTCTAAGTATTTATATGTAAAAGTACATAAGATTTGCATTCATTATTTTTGCACATATACTATATAAAATAAACATAATTAGAACAGAATGGAGTAGAATAGACCAGACAAAACTAGAAAGAAGAGGAGTGAAATAAATGAATAAAATGGTGCAGCTTTTCTGACTGTAGGTAACACCACATCAGATTTCTATTCTGTCTCCATATGTTCAGAGTAGAATTTATGGATCATGCAAGTGACTGAAGTGGCATGGGGGAATATTTAAATTTGTATAACTTTATGCTTCTGGCTTAGGTGCCTAAATTAGCCAGCAGGTCACTTATGACCTTGTGGGAATATTGACTTCTCCTGACATTAACTGGACCAGAAGGCTGTCCAAAATGCTATGAAGTAACCTTTGGCATTTATGCTATACAAATCCTGTAACAAATTATGCCCCACATACTGTGATCAGAAACTTAAGAATTTTTCATCTGGCTTAATCCAATTTGTTTGGTCTACATAAATTGGAACAGGAGTGAAAAGTCAAGTCTTGGTACAAAAAGGACAAAGTGTAGTCTTACTTAGATTTTGATAGGATGAATATTACTCTTTTTATCATCTTAACCTCTGTCTTCAGGCCAAGCAGCCAAGTTCAGATGAATATAGTCATAATATTGTCCGTGATACGAAGAATTAGTAGAATTATGGAATTGTAATTGTTCTTTTCTAGTTTTAGGGACATTAGGGGGACTCTGTGCAGTGATTTACCCAGATGCAGTGAAACCTCTTATCATCCAGCATTTTGTTATGGTTATAATAACACATACTGTTTGGGTTTGGAATGCAGATGCACTAACACCTGGGGTAAAAAAAAAAGGCCTTATGTTTTTTTTAAAATACTTAGCGCAGAAATAAATGATGGTCAATGGATATGCAGCATTCTCACTGCTATATTCACCTACTTCTTTATTCAATAGCAAGTCTGCAGATATGAAGAGGACAGCTCACAGAGCAAGATATTATTTTACCTGAGAAGAGCAGACAATATGTCCTTGAGATACTAAATGTGACAGAATTCAGTGGGGCATCTGTAAGGGAGACACAAGTTCACTGTCTGGAGCACATTTTCACATACTATTATGTTGCAGAAGATTAGCACCCCATGAAAAATCACTTTCAGTTATCCAGTCTAAAATAAATATAGATTGTATCAGATTTGCAGAGGTCAGTGCTGACCTTTTTGATTTTTCTTGGTAAGAAAATATTAAGTGATTGCTTCCACTTAGCAAGTTTGTGAAAATAGAAAAATAATGGCTTGAAATATTGAAATATTCTACTTGCTTTATGTTGTGTGTTATTCTATAACTATGTGAAAAAAGAAAGAATATAGTGGAAAACATTCAAATCTCAAATGAAGCCATCATTAGAAATGAATGGGCTGTGTGCAATGAAATCATTAGCACAACATCCTGTAGATACAAAAAGCAGACTAGCAGTAATTGCAGTCCTGCAGTAAAAATCAATAAGTGCTTCTCAAGCCTTCCTGATCAAGATTGTAGCACGATATTAGCAACCTGTGCAACGATGTGGTAGGGGTACCCATTTATTCTTACTTGAAAGTATAAAATGTGTATCAACTCATCCATATTGTCTGTGCTTGCATAACTCCTCAGTCTTTGGCTACGATAGTCTTTCTGATAGAATCCTAAAGGAAGAGCATTTCTTTTATGCTTACAGGAATTATGTGCTGAAGAGGAACAAGAATGAAGTGGTAATACATTTGAGCATTCAAAAGTAAAAATAAAATAGTAAATTTAAGATACCAAAGGTCTGTGCTACACTATAGAACTTAATTCTTCTCTCTTTGTGTAAATGAAGAATAAATCTGACTTCAGTAGAGCAACACTTCATGAATCTGTTATAGTATGAGAATTAAGTCTAAAGGATAGAACTAACCCTTGTTTTGCATTATGGCTACCAATTAAAAAACAAATAAGACTTTAATCATTGTTACTTAATCATGGTCTTTCAGAACTACTCTTAAATTCCCAAAATGTTAATGCCAAAGGGACTTCATAGTCACAGATCAGATTGTATATAGTGCTTAAAATTATTTCCTTTAGGGTGGATACTTGTCCTCCCTACCTGGGTACCTATCAGGTACAATTCCTACCAGAAAAATTAACTAATTTTTAATGGGAAATTGAGTTGCTTTCCTAAATGGAGAGCTCAAGAAGCACATTATAAAATTCAGTCTCTTTCAGGAACATTGTATTGCTCTGTGACTAACTTATGGCTCTATCTTTTCAGATTTGATATGAGACTATAGAATACCATTTACTTACAATTCAGCTAATCTCATTTGATAAATGTATCTTACAAAAATACATTGTTATGTCTATATGATGCATTAATAAATTCAGCTCCACATTTTCAAAACACTGACTCAGTTCATCACACATGTAAAAGGTTGTCTTGAATCATATACTTAAGCTAATAACTTCTGGGTAAGCCACTTAAAATGGGAATTAACTTCAAGCAACTACTTAAATGTTCTGCTCGGGAAAAGTCAGAACCTTTTCCTTCTTACTCTCTGCCCTACATCAACAGTCTGCAAAGCATCAAAATGCAACCCTGTTCTACAACGGGGAAAATTTCAATCCACAGATCAAACTGAAGAACATGGTGATATGAGTAACAAAGTATGTTACTAGCTGCAATAAATAATAGAAATTACAACTAAGCAGTAAAAGCCATTAGGATAATATAAGTTTCAGTACAGTGAAAACAATGTAAACTAGCATAAATAAATATGTTCAATGCTTCTTGAGCCATGTTTACTTCAGATAAGTTCTGAGGCATACAACATTTTTAACACTGTTCAAACTGTGAAAAAATGTGAACTCATGTTTCAAACAGTCTATTTCAAATGTTAAAATAAAATGATAATGATGATTCCAACATCCTCTGCAAAAAACTCCTTAAAGAAAGGATGCTCCAATTTTAACACAGTTAAATGTTGCTTTATTTAATTAAGCTGTTTAAATATTTCACAAGATCTCAGATGTTTTCTAAAAGGCCCGGGGAAGCAACATTACATTGGCCTAGACTACTGTCATCTGATTAGCCCTCAGTAGAGTTTGTTTCAATAATTAAGACCATACAAAGTATTTCTATCTGAGAATAAGATAATGTATATCTGATCAACTTACCTGTGAATAAACTGCAATGAAATATATTTGTCCTGTTAACCCACTGCATGAGGCCATTAGAACAGCCAAGCAGCTAAAGTCTGCATGCTGTCTATGCTCTGTTTGCTTGGCCATAAATGCCTTCAAAATCACAAATTCTTTGTATAAGATACCAGCAGAACTAAATAAAATAGGTCCATTGCTTAATGTTCCATTAAATTTTATGTGTACCATAAACCAGACCTACACTGGACAGGATTCTTAATTTAATTATGAGATTATCATCCAACTTTATCTCTGGAAATAGACACCTATTGATTTTTATGAGCATGATTTTTATGTCTGCTAAGTATCTGCATTTCCCAATTTCATTAGAAGTTGTGAATGACCACCACACACTTAGGTTCAAATGATAAGAACCCGAATGGATTAGAAACATTTGCCTCACAGTTCAAAAATTGTTCTTTGTTATGCCACAACAGAGTGATGTCCAGAGTCAGAAACCTGTGAAGGTAACACACCATTCTGGTCATCACCTATCTGCGTGCTTACACGTAGCCTGCCTTTGTACTACCATGTATACCTAAAGCAACTCATTAGGTTAATTACAATGCATTTGTCAAGCTACAAATTTTCAGGCCAGAAGGGACCAATCTAAATAATATGACCACTTGTGTAATACAGATGATACATTTGCCCAGAAATTTCTGTATCAGACTCAAACTTTTGTTTAAGCTCAAAAGTAGTTTCTGGAAAAAAAGACTAATAAAGCTTGTAAATGACTATTAATAATAACATCATGTCATATGCCACCTCTAAATGCATCCTGACTTACCTTCATGTCTACGCCAGTGTTGTTAGGTCAGTCATTACAATGTTTCTGCTAACCTATTATGTATTGCTTCATTTACTTACAGCCATCATTTAATCATCCCATTTATGATGCACTACCCAATGCTGATGTCATTTGAGGATACACCCGTCTGATTGCCTTCTCTATACATGCAAATCAGTGTCTTTTTGTGATTCAGTGCTGCTGCACTTGCAAAAAACCAACCAAAGAAAAAAACCCCAAGCAGTCTTCACTTCCAGCTTTCCAGAAATTTGCTTTGTATGTTTCAGGTGGATACAATGTCATCATAGTAAACAACTTGACATCTTTGTTTATTGAAAATATGTCCTGCCAATTCTGTAAGCTAAGTGATTTCCTGAACAGAAGTGATATATACTAAATTCCCCATGTAATCAAACTAATAAATAAATTTACTTTAGGCTTGTGTGCCCAGATTGAACACAAATAGCCTGGCATAGGTTAGCTAGTGGATTAGCTTTCCCTATCAAAAGTAGCTAAACTAAGTGTTTAAATAAGAAAAATGTTTATACTGTAATGCATTTTGTTGACAAATAGGGATGGGGAGAGAATAAAATTTTTTTCAAAGCCAAAATCATATGACTAGTAAATCATTGTTCAAAATTCTATAATATTACAACTAAGAATAAAGTAATATACATTCAGAAAATATATTGGAAGTTCAATTATGGCTCAGAATTAAAAAAAATAAGTTTATGATGTGGATAGGTATGCAATTTGATATAGCAACAGGACTCCCTAAATCCTTTATGTGCAGCTTGCAGGTCTCTCTTCTAATAATGAAGATTGTTCAAATAGCAGCTACTGTGCCACACTGCACCAAGATCATCAGCCAAATTTACAAATTTGTTTTCCATGCCTTTCTATTTCCTATATGAGTGTGTGAACTTTTGGACTGGGAAGCACTCTCCAGCTGCTGGGTCCAGAGACATGCATGGATAATTGTCATCCCTGTGCTGGGGCCAAAACTCTGGGACACAGTATTCCACTTTATCTCAGCAAATTTCTGTTTTCCGCAGAGAAGAGGTGTTGCAGGGGAAAAACCCAAAAATAAAAAAAAAAGCCCAAAGAAACAAACAAAATAAATCCCCACAACAACAAAACCACAAAAACAAACAAAAAAAACCCCAGAAAAACAAAAACAAAACAAGCCCAAAACAAAACAAAAACCCGCAAACAATAAAACTATACACTCCAATTTCTCCCAAAGATCACAAAGTCTTTCCTTGGTGAAAACCATTCTCAGTCATGTAAGCCCTGTTGGTTCAGGCTGCTCATAGGATGGGTCAGGTTGAAGGAAACTCAGGAGATGTCATGTTCAGCCTCCTGTTCAGAGAAGAATGAGCTGAAAGGGCAGACAGATTACTCAGGGCTTGGTTAATTTGGCCTTGGAAATAAGTAACCATAGAAGTTTTATGAACATGTTCTCATCATGAAGCAGTTTTTTCCTTATATCTGGCCATAGGTTTGTTGTTTCAGACAGGGCCTGTTATCCTTTGCCCTCCACCTTCTTGGTGCCCTCCCTGTAGGTGTTGAGGGCTGCTGCCTTCTCTTCCTGAAGGCATCTCTGCTCCAGGAGGATGAAGCAGCTTCCCTCAGCCTCTCCTGGCAAGGCAAATGTTGCCCTGCCAATAAGACGTGCCAAACTCAGTCCAGTATATTTGTGTCCTCCTTATTGGAAGGCCAAATTGGGCAGGAGCTCAAGACAGCCCAGCAAGTTCTGGGCACATGGAGATAATCACTTGCCTAATTGACAGGCTGTGTCACAAAAGTCTGGGGTGCTGTTGGCTGCCTTCACTGCCAGAGCAGGCTCTCTTGTCTCACACCCAACCCAATGTCTGCCAGGATCTCCAGGGGCTGTTCTACAAATCTGTCCCCCATCCTTGTCTGTACTGTTCCAAGGGCCTCTTCACAGCTAAAAAGGTACAAGGATTTGCATTTGTCCTTTTATTCATTAGGCTGCTCTGAGCCCATTTCTCCAGAAGGCCCCTCTGGATGGCAGCCATGACCTCAAGTACATTGGCAGCTCCCCTCACTTTGCTGCCAGCTGCAAACCTGATAGGAATGCACTCCATCCAATTCATTGCTCTGCTCAGGTGATTTGGGAGGTGTTGTAGGAAGGACTGAGACAGAGGGAGAACACATCCTTTCCTTTTCCTTCTGCTCAGATGCCACAAGCATCCATAAAGACTGATGATAGAAATAATAATCTTCCAGTACCTAAAGAGTCATCAAAAAAGGTGCAAAAGGACTTTTTACAAGGGCATGTAGTGATAGGATGAGGAGTAATGGCTTCAAGCTAAAAGAGGAGAGGTTTAGATTAGATATCAGGACTAAATTTTCACTGTGAGGGTGGCAAGGCACTGGGAACAGGTTGCCCAGAGAGGTTGTGTGGTCTGCATTCCTGCAGTGCTCAAGGCCAGGCTGGATTGGGCTTGAGCAACCTGGTCTAGTGAAAGATGTCCCTGCCCAGGACTGGAAGGTTGGACCAAGATGATCTTTAAGTTCCTCTCCAACTCAAATCATTCTGACTCTGTGGTCTACAGCTTGCAGTTCAATGCTGCTGTATGTAAATGGAGACTACCACCTCTCCTTTTTCTTTCAAAGACTTACCATGAACAGAAAGCGATTTGGCATTAGTTTGAGGAAAGAAAGGTGTTCAGTATAGAATCATAGAATATGGGTTCTTTACATCTAGCAGACAACTAATGAAGATTATGTGTGGCTTCCTGCATCATTACCTATGCATGTATATTCACTAATAAATATTTGAGCCATATACTTTTGCTGTTTTCCCTAAGCCAAGTACTACATCTGTTCTACACTTTGTTCTGAATTGAATGAGCAGTCCCGTGCTGACTTTCCAAAAATATGACAATCCATGTCAAAGGTGGTACCAATTTTTTTCCTTGGTTTGGGTATTCTGCTAACGGCTTTGAAGAATAGTTGCTAGTTCTTTGGGTGTGACCAGATACAGAAATGCAAATCTTACTGTTTGTTTAAATTTCAAAGTAATTTCTGTATCCATTAAAATTTTTGAGTGCTTATGGTAATTTTTATATCTCCCATTAGGATGAGCTACGGCAAATTAATGCTCTAGAGAAATCTGATCATAAACATGTACAAGTTGATCAGCTAGTAGCATCACTCATGTACATGAAATTAACCCTTGACTGATTCCACAGGGTTCAAAGTATTGCTATCTCTTTAAAAGGTCTCTCTCTCTCTATGCACAGATACTAGCACATCTTTTGCAAATTTACTGTAAATGTACACATGCCAAAAGATTTAGTGCATTCAGGTCTAGTGAAACAAGTATGTGGAAATGGTTCATAGAAGAAAACATTTAGAGATCTGATAGCTGAAAGAATTAATGTTCCTTACTAGTTGAGCTTTTGTAGTCCAAAAAGATGAAGGAAAAGACTATAATTTCTTCCTTCTGCAAAAAAAATCAGTACTTCAGGCCTATGAGTTGTATTACTGAAGCATGAAACCTGCTTCACTGATAAAAGTTTCCCACATTGTTGAGAACTGAATAAAAAGACTGTTTCCACGATGGAAGAAGCAAAACTCTCTTGCTAAAATGCAAGTCCATAAAGACAGGGAAAATCTAAATTGTTTTCCTATATCAGGAAAGGTGAAGACTTTTAGAAGCTAAGAACTACATAGTGCAAGAAAGCTTAGATCACTTTATAGATCTAGAGCTCAGCTGGTTCTTACAACAGCAAATATTGGAGCGGGGGCTGATGAGGTGGTACCAGCATTATAACTGCCATGTGGTCAGTGGTCAGACTGTCTGGCACACATATTTTGCTTCATCCTTTCAAAAATCCCTAACAATTTATGTATCGATGCCTTTCTTAAAATGAGAAACAAATGCCACCTAAACACTGTGTTGAGCTGTCACAAATTGGATAATTTCATGTCTTTCCCAAAGCCATGTATAAAATAAAAATTACCTTAATCACCTATTTCTTACAGCTGAATATTATTATAAACAATATATACTGCAGAGCATGTGGAGGCTAAATCAAATAGGTTTTGCATTGTGTAGGCCCCTTAAAGGAGAGCACAAGAGTTCCTGCTGCAAGGACTTTACTGCCTGAGAGTCAAGATATAACTGGCATATGCAGCCAGCAGGCAGGAGAAAGCAAACCTGAGCTTTTAGTACAGAGGAGCCATTTGAATAGTTATAATTTTTTTTCTCATATTTAGGATTTTTAGGCCAATCATAATACAATTTATAAGTGGCTTAAACTAAAAAAGACTCCAAAGACAACTCAAACACCCAAACTCAGCAACAACAGGTAAGAGTTATGTTTGTTTGTTTTCATAATTTATGCTTAGTAAAAAAGTATATTTAGACAATTAGTATTTTTCTTCATATCAAGTTAAAATTAAAAGGGAAATGTATTTTCAGTATTTTATCACATAAGTCTTCATATCTAAAAGTATAAGTGCTGGCAATTTTAACAGTAACATTGCTGTATTTAGATGCTGGCATGGCTTACATTGCACTTAGGAAAGTGCAGTTACAATTTATTTGCAGCATTTTCAAAACCTGCGAGTCAATTAAGTAATGAGGAACGGATTAATCCAAATTATTGTACTGATAGAATCTCCACTGATAAAAACAACTTCAGTAACAGTTGAACTATAATTTAAAATCCATATAGATTAAAAATAATGGCAGATAACCTGCAGGTTGGAATACACATATTTTATATTCTAGAATACTATTGTGAGGATTCCTTCTCTCCCTCCAACACACCCCTTCACATCTTCCCAATACAGTGAATAATCTGAATGCTGATCTGAATTCATTCCTCAATTCTCAATACTGATTTAAATGAAATCTTGTTAAAAACTTTTAAATTTCTTTTAAATCAAGGATTGGTAGTCCCTTTAGGAATGTATCACAAGCACAAATCAATCTTACAAACTCTGTACTTCCAGTGATGTCCTGGCTTGACAAGAATGGAGAGAGACAGAATGATGAAAGGTAAAAGTAATGATACATGCAACGAAACACAGTTTTTGTATTATTAAACTTTAATAAAGTTCTTGGATAGAACATGAAATGGGTCTCTTTAAGTTAATTCCTCCATTCTTACACTAAATAAAATATAGGGAGTTTGTGGCCATATATGTTGATAGAAGTATAAAAGATTTGGATTTTAGGATATTCCCAAGCTCATTTTGTAAGAAGAGGCATTAAGTTGAAACCTGCCCATCTAAACCACTGCTGTGTGCTGTAGGTATTACTTCTGTATTGTAAAAGGTCATTACCAAAATTAGGAAGAAAAACCAGTACCCTACTCTTTCATCTTTACTCAATGAAGCAGGTTTTATAGGATAGGAGTTTCAGAGAGAAAGAGAACCTTAATAGCTACAGCTTAATCTATTCCTGTGTAAAATATGATTACAGTATAGCAACATTAGGAATAATAGCTGAGAAAGTGTTTTGAATACATTGATTATAAAAAAGAGTGGAAAACCAAATCCTATTTAACTAGATTGTCATTTCTCAGTTTTCCCTGAAAAAGGTTAACAAGTTAGCAATTCTACTCTCAGGGAAAAACATATCATACATTAAATCTCAGTAGGTTCTAGGTCTCTTCTTTAGCAGTGGAGTGACCCATTTGTTATTTGAGTAGTATAAGAACTGAGTTTTATTGGCTCAAAAATACCAGCAAGAACATAAAGTCTTCTGCAGTCATGAACACTGAGGACTGCTTAATCCCTTTCACTGTTACCTGTAATTAAATAAATGATCACTGTAGAAAGATGATGGGATGTTCTCGACTGAACTCCTCTTGTTTAGTTTTAAAGGTGATAAAGGTGATTAAACATGAGCAAATCATTCTGTCTTGACTACTACCAAATGAGAGGAAACTAATATTTTCCAGATATTCTTAGATGTCTGGTTCTAAAACTTGGTCTTATTCACTAAATATAAAGGAAACTAGGAGTTCCCAGTAGCATATTTAGGAATAATAAATGCTATTACAGCAAAAGGAATATCCTCACACCATGTCTGTGAACACTCACACTATAACAGTGAACTTCACAGTTTCATGATGCAGAAGAAACCTGCAAGCTTTTCTAATGTAACTTTTTGGTTTAAGTTTCCTGTGTACTTTTTGCCCTTCAGACACCATCTGACTCCAAAATTAAAACATATATCTGATCAAAACAGAGAAGTTAAAAAGCGGCAGTCTACAAAAAACACTAAAAAAAATATTCTCAATCGTCATATGAAAATTAAACTCCTCTATAGGAATTATAAATTCCTAATTATAGGAATTATAAATTAGTATAAAGTTTAACACTAACTTCATTTAAGCTTGATTGTGCTATATTAGATATGACCTTCATCTATCACAACTCTTAAATACATATTTGATGTTAAGTAAGTAAATAATATCCTTGGCTTCAGGGACATAATGTACACCCAAGTTCATACACATTTGTAGATCTGAGACAACATATTCAGAGAACAGAATCTAGAGGATAAAACCAGGCAAAACTTTGTTACTTTTCCATAAACTTAACCCCTGCTCCATTAGGTGCTTAGGTAATGGAATGATCAATAGCTATTTAAAGTTTTACCCAGGTTAATCATTGCACAGAAACAAGCTGAAGATTAAGTGAAATGCCTGCCTGCACTTTTCACACAGGTAGAGATAAAAACCTTCTACTGTGACATTTAAACTAGTGAACCAAAGTTGAGAATAAACAGTCCTGTAAGTGGAAAGCTTTTCCTAACACTTTCCACCCCTCCTCAAATACAACAATAGTAAAGCTTATCTTACAGGCTTATCATATAGGCACTTAATTTTTTCCAGTCAGGAAATTTTCACACCACCAGTGACAACTCCTCCTTATGTAAATGGTTACATTAAAATTTCTTTTAAAAATCTGTTAAAATAATAGCTTTCCATTTTAAATATGGTGTCAGACATTTTTTCATTTTCTTTCCTTCTCATGTTCATCCTGACTACTTACATTTCATATATTCTGAATTTCCATGTTCTGTCCCACTTAGACCTTTTTATTATTCAATAAAGCAGTTTCCTAGCTATTGCTGTTTTGATTCTTTTACATTCTTTGGAAAGAGAAAATAACATGCCAAATAAAATCTATGGCATCATATCAGGAATGTCTAAATAATATGATATAACAGCTCTCTATAGAATTTGCAGCTATTCAGACATAGAAATCTAAAAGAATTCTTATAAATGTAAAAGTAATTACATTAATTAGTGTTGGAACATCAGTCTCTTCTGATGAGTATTATTTATTTGGAAGAACACAATTTAGAACTTAGTACCAGCCTTCTTCAATATATTTTAGCTGTGATTACATTGAATTTATTTCAAGTTTGTCTGCTACAAAAGGGAAATATTGAGTAAAACAGAGAACAGAAATGAAATCTATAGCTCAGATCAGGATAGCCTTGAGAGCAGTTTGTGCATTTATTTGGCTAGACTGCAGGTACAGGGGTCTGAATCCTGGAAAAGATGAGGGACTAATTAATGGAGTCAAGTACTAAATGTTTTTTAGGGTTTGACCACTCTAAAATATAATTTGCAAATAGTCTCTTGCATACAAATCTGTTCTTTCATTGGCATGACCCTGAAATGAACAAATCTTTGAATGTTGTATCTTCTGTTTATGGGTATCCTACAGGACAGAAACCACACGCAAAAAGGTGGCCAGACCAGCTTTAAAAGAGCTGGCATGAGCTCTAGGAGATTCCTCTTCTCAGCTGAAAGAGAAGTGACAAATAAAAATTGACACTCTCAGGGACACTACAATTATTTTATTCATGGAACATCTGGGGCTGTCTAGTACAGCAGCAAGAACAAGAAATGTTAATTGAGTGATCAGCCGTGGCTCCCCGTGAGTCACGCTAGCACAGACACTGTGGAGCAGCAGCAAAGGCTTCTGCAGGTCAGATGAGAAGTCTGAGATTTGTTTTCTTCCTTCTCCAGTATTACCTAACTCTGGTGGTGACTTTAATGTCTTTACCTTAACAGATGAAAATGAAGTAAATAATTTTAAAGCAATGAAGCAGTGAATCTCTGTGAATGCTCACAGAATTTGTATTCTTCTGTGGCTTTTGCCACAGTTCAGGATAACAGGCGTCACTATTTTTACTTTCAAATGTAGATAAATCTAGGAAATCTATAGGCATTGGGTAGGCAGTCAGTACTGTCAAAAAATCCAAATCACAATCCCACTTTATGTGTCAGTAGAGGTTTTCATGTTATTTTTCAAAAGGAACAAACCTCTAGTGAATTTAGATATTTTCTCTATATAGTTTGTGGAATGCACATAATTTTTCTTTATTCTGAAATAATTTTTGAACTCTGTGGAATTTGACATTTTCTGATTTTAGCAGGAAAACTCAACTTTCTTTCCTGTTTAAAACAAGCATGTTGAAGTCGCTCTTCTCTGATCTTTTCAATAGTTTCTATACCATGCAGGGATACTACCCTTTCTAAAAAACAGGGTAATTAAAATTTGTATGCACCTAGCAGATGAGAGATTCAGATTCAAATATAAAGTCTGTTTGATCTGAACTGGATACTGAACCAGAAGTTCCTGCCTGAAATGTATTATAAGTAACTGTGTCAAAAACCTTCTGATATGAACTTTCTTAAAACTTCCTATGGACACAGAAATTGCAGTGAGTAGAAGACTTCCCTGAAGACTTTGATTATCTGTGGAGAATGGAGAAACTTGAATAGAAGAAATTTGGCAAATCAGAATATCCTGTAATTTTTTCAAATGACCACTCACTTTGCAAAGTGAAATTTTCATTTCCCTCAAGCAAAGGGTGAAACAAAGATGGGATTTGAGCTTTGGTCTCCAAGATATGATTTCCACAATATTTTCCTTTGGAATATATTGATGAAATCAGGGGCTAGGAATCTTGAAATTGAATCTTTATCTAATGTTACAATGGCAGATAGTTGCATAAGGTGGTCAAACTGGTCAAATTTTGTTTCATTTTCTCAACTTGTAAACCTGAGATATTAATATCAGCATCCTTTCTAGAGTGTGTTGAAGTCATTGAATTAATACTCCATTTTTTTATCTTTCTGTTGACACACTGAACCTCTATCAACTTTAGGTGTTCTGCACTCAAGTTGATGTCATGTTAACTGTGTGCCACACCTCTGTCCAATGGTCAAATACATCCCCCACAAAATATTAAGTCTCTGAAGATGAGGACAACAAAAGAAAAAACAGGTGAATAAACACTAGTTCTGCTCAGCCTTATAGTTTAAGCTTTTGCTTAACTCTGCATTCTATTTATTTATTTATTTAGTGCTGTCCAGGAGGGACCCCCAGGCACAAAAGCAAGAGTAAAGCCCATTCAAGAAGCACTGATAACTCATGTTTTGTTCCACTGCTTCATTTCCCATCGTGTCACATGCTCATCCACATGGTTATAAACATTCTTCCACAGTTTCCTTCTCCTTGGAGGCCTTGATGACTGACACAGTAAGGAATGCTCTGAGCCCCACAAGATTAGGATGCCTGCATCTATCTCACTCAAAGGACTGAAGACACTGCTCTGATATCACTGCTTGTCTCCAACAGCATGTATTTCTACTGACAGCTTGATGTCCCAAATCCTAACAGTGACTCAAAAATATGGTAAAAATACATGATCTACACATGGAATTCACTGTCATTAATGCATAAATTATATAGAAGATGTATGTGATATTGCAACTGTACCTTGTCAAAATCATGCTTGGCCAAGGTGAATGAAGTACCAGAATTCAGGATTACAGTAGTTTGCATGTGATTTCCTTGCCACACAGCCTAAGTGTGTTTGGTAGTACTAAAAATGACCATTTCATTTGTAATTACATTGGTGCAAGAGAAGACATGCAATCTTATTTTACTACAGTAGTAGTAGATATAATCTCAGTCTTATTAATTTCAGTTGGAATCCATATAAATATAGGTGCTATCATTAGAAAGCAGTTTTTGCATGACCAGAGCCAAAATTGCTCAAATATCTGCAAAAATGATCCTTAGGAGATTGTTGTGGTGTGCTGTCAATTAATGTATGTTACTACTTTTCAAATACATTACTTAATGAACAGTATTTGATTTGGTACATTTGTACATAAATCAAGTTATTTCACATAATTTATTCAGCGCAGAGAAGACAACTTTCACTAAATAATTTATCTACTGCAAAAATGTCCACCCAGCTTGTAAGATAAGCATTTCTCATGCTTCAGTACTTTATCCAGGTGCCAAAACTTCTATGAACTGGAAGAGGTCCCATCACAGGTAATCTGCTGACCATGGGTTCAACTGAGTTCCCTTATCGGACTTGATTTGTTTTCTGCAGCAATTTGTCTACCTCACAGCTGCAACAAGGCAGTGGTTTATACTCAGCAGGTACAGAGTTTAAGAACAAGTTATCAGCAAATTAGGTGAACTTGGTGAGAGGGTCAACAGCTACCTGTTACTTTTCCAACAGTTTATATTTGCTCTTCTCCTGGCACAGTTCTAGCAAGTGTGCTACAGCCCTGTGGTGGTTTTGAGTAGAGCAGAGCAAACGTTCTTCACAGCAGCTGGTGTGGGATTGTGATTTGGATTTGTGCTGGAAGCAGTGGTGGTAACACAGGGATGTTTTCATTGTTGCTGAGCAGCGCTTGCAGAGTGCCAAGGCCTTTTCTGTTTCTCACACCACTCTACCATCAAGTGGAGTTGGGAGGGGACACAGCTAGGACAGCTGACCCCAGCTGACCCAAGGAATATTCCAGACCAAATGGCATCATGCTGGAATATAGAGCTGTGGGAAGAAGAGGAGGCAGGAATATTCAGAGTGATGGTGTTTATCTTCCCAAGTAACCATTACATGTGATGGGGCCCTGCTGAACACCTGCCTGCCCATGGCAAATTAATTAATGCCTTGTTTTGCTTTTCTTACACATATGGCTTTTGCTTTACCTATCAAAATGTCTTTATCTCAACCCATAAGTTTTCTCATTTTCACCCTTCTGACTCTTTCCTTTCCCATCAGCAAGGAAGTGAGTGAATCAATGAGTGATCCTGAGTTGATGGCTGGGGTCAAACCATGACAACCTTCAATGGCCACAACTGTACAAAGCAATGTCAAAATGATATTTGTCATAAATATTTTATAATCCTTTGTGTATCTGGCCTAACACACCCAGAAAAAAAAAGAATGAAACTGATTAAAAAAAAAAACTGTACAGTAAACACCAGCTCTGTATTAGTGAAAATTATACACAGGATAAATTATAATCTTGTTACTAAAATCAATTAGTTTTTTATTGTTATATCTCATTTTTATTGGTGTGATCACATATTAAAATAGCATAAAGATGTTTATCAGAATCAGGAACACACTTTATGAAGTAAAATAGAGGCACTTCTTGAAGAACATTTTGTTTGATTGCACCTCTGATTTCTTCAACTTCTCACAGAACTTGGTGTTCTGCATGATATTTTAAAATTCATTCAGTGGCTGAGTATCAATATTTGTCTGAAATTTAGGTATTATTGGAAAGGAGCAAAATGTGTGTCATAGGACTTCTCAGCCTTGGGTTGCTTCTGTGAGGACATTACAAAATCTTTATAGTAGTCTAGTCTTAGCCTTTGTCTGCTGTAAATTAATGTATTTTCATCAGTCTTTCTCAAATATGGACATGCACTGTTCTCTTTCTGGGGGTGGCGCAATCCATTAATGTCTGGATTCAGCTTCAAGTTTTCTGGACTAAAAATCTAGACTGAGGTTTCTAGCAAAGTGTTTGGAACATCCCCGATCAATTTATACCATGGGCATAGCAGAAATTTCATGCATTTCCAAGAGAAGTCATGCATTTGGTATGTGTCCCCACCCCTGTTCTTAGCTTTACATATTCTAGTCATCTTGTATGTTTTGCATTACCAAGCTTCTCTTTATTACTTATCAAAATCTATTTATAGGCCATTGATAAAGTTTCTCTTTATGCTGCAAAGTGATTTCTTGTCCCAACATCACAAGGGCAAAGAGGTTGTTCTCAGTGTGACAGCTGCAGCTTCCTTCATGACAAGTCACTGATCTTGTGCTACTGAGACCTAAAGCATCTGCATGCTTTAAGAAGATGCCCTTCCTCACCTCCTTAACTCTGGAAAAAACATATTCACAGGGTTTTGTTTATTAAAATAAGGCTTCAATAAAACTGCTGAAGCATCTCTGGCCTAGCTGGGAAATAGTTGTTTCAAAGAACTGTTATTTCAGTCTGCACCAACCAACAGATTTGAAAGATTGATGTGCTGATGGGAATTTTGCTAACTCCTATCAACACAAATGAAGCTTTAACCAGCCCTAACTTCCTGCTCCCACATCAGAATCAATGAAACATGTCCACACCACAGCAGGGCCGGAGTGCAGCCAGGAGCTATAGCTGAAGCGTACTGAAGGTAAATTTGAGTTTATATGCTGGGTTATAAACTGTGGTGGCTGAAGTGCTGACACTAATTTCTGTCCTCTGAGGATGTTACTGATGCAGAAGCCCCTGAGAGACCACTAGGAAAGGCTTAGGGTACAAAAAACAAACTCTGTTACTAATGTGGCAATGTTTGTATGTCAGGGCCTTGAGATGTACAGATGAGCCTTTAGAAATAAGACAGAATATTTTTGCCTATAACTGGTGCTTTTTCAGAATGAATGCATACAATCTAAGAAATTACATGATGCAGTCTTCATTCAGTCTACACCACTCAAAAACCCTGTTATTCCACTATGATTACAATAGGAAACTAATTTAACTATTTATTATGTTCTACAGGATAATTTCAGGAGCCAATTCTTTAGTTTACTGCGCACTTTTGTGGACACAATTATTACTTTTTGATATAGCTCAAAATTATTGCCTTGGCTAAGCATTTAGTGGTTTTTTAGCAGCTATCTTTCACTTATGATAAAAGTAATGTTTCTTCTGCCATTTATGCATTTATTCTACTGTTTGTGATGCTTTCATCATTACTGTTGAGATTATTAAAAACAACAACAGCAACAACAACCCAACCAAACAACAACAACAAAACCCCAACCCAACCAACCAAAATACCCCAAAAAAATCACCAAAACAATCAAACAAACAGAAACAAACCCCAGACCATTTTCTGGACTTGTAATAATAATAATTAAAGCTTATTCTGAAGGATGCACACTTTCTCAACACATTCACTGTCTTGGAAATAATGCAATTATCTCTAACAAAAAGCTATTTTTACTATGTTGTTCTACTTTGCTCATTACATCAAACATAGAAAAGAGAATATTGCAGCTCTTAGGATTGAATTTGCTGTAGAGTGTTCCACTTCTCACTAGAATTGATGTCACAACAAGAAATATTGCATCAAATTTTTGGCCATGTTGCAAAATCAATGTCTTGCAGATCCTTTGCAAAACAGAATAAACCACAATGTTTTCATCACACCTTCCTTCCTTCCTTCCTTCCTTCCTTCCTTCCTTCCTTCCTTCCTTCCTTCCTTCCTTCCTTCCTTCCTTCCTTCCTTCCTTCCTTCCTTCCTTCCTTCCTTCCTTCCTTCCTTCCTTCCTTCCTTCCTTCCTTCCTTCCTTCCTTCCTTCCTTCCTTCCTTCCTTCCTTCCTTCCTTCCTTCCTTCCTTCCTTCCTTCCTTCCTTCCTTCCTTCCTTCCTTCCCATCCCTCCCCACTTTGCTTCACTTTGCTTTATTTATTTAACTTCAGTCAGATTAGAATGTGTAGACAAAAAAACTCCAGCTGCAATTTTTTTTGCATCTATCTCTATATAGTTTTGTTCAAGGAATGGTATATCACAGCTCTAATCCCAAATATTTATCTTGGAAGGTAAATCTGTTCATGAGTGTGTCTCATTATACTCAGCTGAGACCATTGCTGTCTCAGTTATGATAAAGTTTGCAATAAAACCAGATTACCCCTGAATTGGAAGATATGCTATTAGGAAAATGTTTAAAAGAGAATAGGTAGAGGCATAAATTTAGAACATTTTCACCACAGTGTAATAAGAAAGAAAAAGTATTTCCACACTCCAATTGGTTTAGAGTTTTATTTCTGTAATCCAATCATAGTTTCATTTTCCAGCTCAAAATGCAATGGACCAGACTTCTTTGTGATGCAAGCTGATGTAGTAACTGTAAAGATATATTTTGTTCAATTAGAGCATAAGAAATAGCTGAAGTAAAACAAACAATTAAGCAAAAGAATAAACCAATATTTCAGGAGTACTTGCTCATCCAGTCATATTTAATCTCTGCCAGTGTAGATTACAAGGCATACAACAACAAAGAATGTTAACAAATTGCATTTATAACCATATACTGAATGCATTTCACAATCTGTTGAGTACATTTAAAAATACTTGGAAGCCATCCAAGCTCTTAAAAAAATTGATATATCTCTCATTAGCATTTTGAAGATGTCAGCCATTTTTATATTGGGTAATAGAAAGTAATCTGCCAGGGGAAATGGTGTACTGCTGTGTGTCAGAACAAATATGATTAACATTGTGCCAGATGCATGTCCTCATGAGCTCCCAGGAGGGAGTGCAGAAGTAGACTTTGTAGTCAATTACTGAACTTTGAAGTGCTCTGTACCTCTGATTTGTGTGCACCAGCAGTAACTTTCACACAGGGCTACCAGAAATGCTTCTTGTGCACGCTCCATGCAGAGCATTAATAAGCAGATACATGCACATCATTATCCATGTTTTCCTCTTCTTCTTTGCTGATTGTCATTTTGTTCAAGAGAAATTAACATGCTCTACTGCCTCTACATAATAAACATGCATTTAGCTAAAAGTCATAGAAAGCAGAAAAATATTGCTGATGTAGATGTTTATTCCTTTTTGCTTATTAATGGTCTAGGATAGAGGTAATTAACTTGAAAAGTGGTGTAGAAAAAAGGTGTAGTTGCATGTAGGTATAAAAGAATGTATTTTTTACTGGTATATTTTAATTTTGCCCCTCCATCTTAGGTTAGTGCACACTGATTTGTTTAAACTATTTCAAGAGCAGAATGATAGAGGACCAACACATTCATTGTATCTTTTGCAGTTATACTTCTCTATAAATATCAACTGCATAAATTTTGTCTGATGAATGATGACACAATATGAACTGGTGAAGTTTGAAGTTGATTCATAATTTGTGTGGTAGAAAGTGTTTTTGTGAAGTCAGCTGAATTTTTCAGGAAGTCCTTGCTTCAGACTCCTTTCCCTGAAGACCTTTTATGCTGAGATACATGTGAGAACTGTTCACTGATTCACAGGCATGAGGACAATACAGGCTGTATCACAGGCTAAGGGTTCACTCAGGGTATTTACAAACATTACAGTGGGAGCAGACAGGAGTCTGTCTGCTCATGACAGTCCCAAGATAGCAGGATACAAGTTGTGTGATGGCATTACAACAGTGTTGAGTCTGAATGAGTAAGTGCTGCTGGAAAGAAAGACTAGTCGTTCAAAGGCCTTGACCTGATAGCAGAAGTTCTCTGGGTTTAGCCACTTCAGAATAGCCCGAGGAATGAGGTCACTATTTTTTAATTCACTAATAATTTTTATTTAAATATATTTAAATATATTTAAACATTTAATATTTAATAACAAGGTCACTCTTTTTTAATACATCCTTCTTTAAAACCATATGAGATAAGGGTATTTCTTATGTCTCCATTGCTCACACTGTGTAAAATCTTCCACTGGGAAATTCATAGTGAACAATGTTAAAGGAGGAACACACATTTTCTGGTGACTAGCCTGCTGTCCATCTATCAAGTCAGCCCTTGAGATGTGCTGGGAGATGGGTGCAGCACCTCCATGTTTCCTAACCAAGCATTTGTCTGTCTGCTGTGTAGAAATAGCTCTTGCCATAAATTTAGAATTCACTGCTGCCCTAACAGCTGCACTAAAGAGTTGTCTCTTGGGTAGACACACCCCAAATATGCACAGAATTGAATCAGCATGCCACATGCTGAAGCACCTATGAACCTGTGCTTGTTTGCTGGTTGGTTAGGATTTTCTTCTATCTTGCAAAAACTATGCTTTATAAAGAGTAATTTTGGCCATAGATGGAAGAAATGTTCAACACCCAAGTACTGGAAGAACTAATTACAATCAGTTATATGGCAGAGCTCTATCCTATGAATTTATTTGAGAAAGATGAGCTATGGTTATGATTATAGGAGAAAACACAATTCCTGACATTCCTTTTTACTGCCCACCTCCTCCCCTCCTGTCCCCATCAATTATCTCTCTTTTATCTGATCTGAGTGCCAAGTTTCAATCGAACCCAGACACTGTGAAGGCAAAGACATTGTGCCATCTGGGTTTGCTGTTTTGCTGAGAAAGGAACATTGATCTCTGTCAATGCTGTACAGATTTTAATTTTAATTACCCACCCAACCTCATGTGCACACTGAACAAGACAGGTGACAGCAGTGATAACTGCATAACTTCACATAGGATGGATAACCTCACTTTGGGCTTTTATTGAGAAGCTGGCTGGGGCTAACTAGTGTGATCATATAGGATGAAAGAATAGGACTTCTGAACTTCTCATTCAGAATAGAGTAAATAGAAAGCATTCGATAAACACTGTGTAGAGGTCTTATGCTGGGAGAAGAGTACCAAAAATATGCATACAAATAATACTGTACTTTTATAGCAGATTAAAAATGCAGGTAAATTGGATTCAGAAAACAAAAGAAAAACAAAAGAAATGTACAGTGACTTTTTTTTTGTATTTTTAAAAATTTATTTCCATGAGTGTTTTAATATATTTGAGAGCAATGTAAAGAGAAATGCTCTACCTGCCTTACAAATGATTTAAGAGAGCGAGCCTCTTTTTTAACTTTACCATCTTCCTTTATCCATTTGTTTCATCTATCACATGAAAGACCATCTGTTAGCAAAAGATTATTTAATTTTCAGGCTGGTCCCTCTCTGGGGCCATTTAGGTCCCAGTCTCTGAGAATGCTGTGGTTCTCGTTGACTCTCTGTACTTCATTTGCCCTCTGGTGAAAAAGCAAAGCAAAAAGCTTGAAGTCTGGGTAAAGAGCTTTCAGACAAAAAGAGTTTTGAAGATGTTCTCAGACACAGCAGATTTGACCAGAGTCCCTTATGACAGAACAGGAGAATGCCCACAGGCACCAGTTAATAGTACAAAAACCTCTCAAGTGCAACAACATCTCAAGCTTCTGGAGTTTTTAAAAAGGTGACAATGGACAACATCTACAACCTCCTATGTAAGGTAATTGAAACATTTGGATATTGCAGGAAAGAATATATATTTCAAGCATACAGGTAGGAAGATATTTTTAAACCCTTATCATCCTAATTTCCTTTTTATTCCTGTTTTTACTATGGCTGTTTGCCCTTTTCAGCAATAACAAGGTTTAATTTCTTTATCTGATGTTCTCAGCATCAACAAAATAGAATTTGAACAGTCTTATTGGTATGGGCTTACACAGCAACAATTAGATCCAGTCTTAAAATAATGAACTTTCACTTAAGAGAATAGGAGCCAAATTTTGAAGGAGCTTGAGGATTTGGGGATGCAACTGGGAAAAAATATGTCTTCAACAGAACAAAAGGATTCTTTAAAAGACTTGTATACTTTTCAGAGGGTTTTGCAAAGATGTCTACTTATTTTTTATGATTTAAATCTTTTAAAAGTGAAGCCTTAGGAATCACTTTGAATCATAAGATTTTAACGTCTGGAATAGTAATTTTTAAGTTACATTTACTCATATTTAAGTTAAAAGAGACATTTCATTGTGCCTTTATTGTAATATCAAAAGCCAGGAACTGTTTGAAGTGTTTGTTCAGCCTATTTCAGTTCCTATTGTATTGGAGACATTCTCCTAATCACTTAGACTATAGCTCTCTGTTCTTTAGTTCTCCAGCCACAGGAGTACTATTCCCACCCTTTATGGAGTATTTTGAGGGAACTAAATTAAAAATTGTGAGTACTATTCCCACCCTTTAAGGAGTATTTTGAGGGAACTAAATTAAATATTGTGAGGTTTGATATCACATGCAAATAGGTACAACTGAGAGGAAAAAAAATTCAAACGTTTTTCACTGGAAATAATTGACTATGCTATCAGTGTGCAAATGAGGGTTTACATAAACAAAATAATACATGCATATACATATATGTATATATGTTCATGTGTATATATACACATATATTTTGAGAGGGAAAGCAGGTATTTAAATTAGGCAGACAAAGAGTCTAGCATTTAAATGTGTTCTAATCTTCCAAATGTCATTGGTTTATTTTCCATCTCATTTTGACTTCATTTTTCCAAAACAATGTATTTGATCCCTGAGCAAAACTGATAAAAGAGGTTTTAGACAGACAGAGAGCAAAGAACCTTCCAAGGTTATCAGCTTGTGAGAGCTCTGCCACCTGTATCTTCCCAGAGTTCTTCAGATCTTTCCTGCTGTTTGATTTTCCACTCTCTGCTGTTTTACATCCAGCTGTTAGAGTTTGACCAGGTCCCACAACCCAGGCCATGTCAAGGTTTGAACAGGAGCATGATAATGGAAACAGCGTGCTGGCAAGACAGTCTTTTGGAAAGTTTTATGTGAGATTTACAGCTGGTTTTGCTGAAACACAAGCTGTGCTGGGGTGAGGAACTGTGGGGGAAAGTTTTGGTGAGTTATGAAAAGGCTAGAGTTGTGCCATCCCTTTGTAGACAAGACCTTCAAAAGAAGATTATTGAAAGATATTTCAAAAGCATTTAGAATTATTTTAAAATATTTTAGAAGAGAAAAAAGAAATTGAAACATTTACTACCTCCTCTATCCCCCAAAATTTCATATATGGAAAAAAAATATGAATTTGCAGATGTTGCAGATTCTTGCTGCTGTTGAATTTCTGTGTGTCTTGATTTACTAAAAGAGATCAATCTGTTCTTTAAAGGCCGTGCAGATGGGCAACTGTTTCTATTTAATATTTTTACAGCCCAACTTTCAGTAACTATGGACCTGTTTGTGACTGAAATCTGAATGTAAGCAGCGAGTTGTTTCTGTTTTTGTTTATTGTTTTTTTTCATCAGTAGTGATAAAAGCTAGAAAACCAACCAAAGGTAGAAGCAATTGCAAAATAGGTAAAACACCCTCTAGGAAAATAGCACACTAAATTAGTTTCAGTGTTAGAGGTGGAAGTGGTAACACTGTCTTTTATTCAGATTCCCATTATAAGTTATTGCAGTCTGCAACCTATAATTTTGTTGTGTTTTAAATAATTGAGCTGACATTTCAAAAGCTGATTGTCTTTCTTAGGCCAAATTACATTATTTTTTTATACATTTTAAGTCAGAATGATTTGTATATTTCTGAAAATGAAGCTTGAGAAAATAGATTTCTTTGTTCATATTAAATAAGAGAAATGTTTCCTTTGAAATAAAGTAAAAGTTATTTGAAGGAACAGGAAAAGGTCTTTCTATCAGGGATGTTCCTTTTGCCACCCACAGGAAAGGCTGCACAGATTTGTCTAGGTTTTAAATCTGTCTGGACTTTACAGGTCAAATGGGAAAACTCAGAAAAGCCATAAATAGCTGCTTTTATCTGACCTTGGACCTGTTTGTTTAGCATTTGGCAGTTTGGTCTTCACTCACTGTTATAATCTCTGGAACCTTGGTGCTGGCAGATGTTCTGTTCAGGAGCTCCAGCACAATTTCTATTCAGAGAATGACCATGGACGAAGCCCAGAGTGCAGGGCAGAGCTCTTACACACTTGCACTCTGACAGACAGGTCTGACTCTTGGATGCTCTCACCATGCATTGGCACAACACCACCAAGCATTTCTGAGACCTGCAAGCTTTTTTACTCCCTTTTTTATAGAGGTCAAGATGCTTACATGTTACATTGTACTTGCATCCTCATCCGGACTTCTACATACTTAATCTGTCATACAGCACAGGAAGAGCCAATTATTTATAAATTTGTTGTCTTTTTCTCCCTTTTTTTAACATGTTTTTTTTATCTTATTTTTTACAAGACTGTTCACCTTGTGCAAGACTCTTCACCACATAAGTACATTTATGTGTGGACAGTACTCCTGCCTCCTGCATCTGTGTTTGACAGAATCTGCTTTGACTTATTATCCAGAGTACCTGTGTATGATCATACCTATGTGAATGTCTTTGCAGGAACACTGAGCCTACCACCACAACCACAGACAGAGAACCTGCCCATCCTGTGTAGTCTGATTTATCTGCCCCTGGCCCTCTCTCAGGCTCTTCTCCAGGAGTATAAAGGAAAATGCCAGGCAGGAGAGTGAGGGGGGAATAAGATTGCATTAATGAATAAGTACAACCAACAATAGGATTGGGAAGGAGGAGAATTGAGATCGAAAGTCAGAAAACAGAAAATTGGACTAATCAAGCATGAGACTGGATGCCTGAGGGAAACAAAGCTACATGAGGTTTGCAATGAAGAATGAGACTGCAGTCTGGTGAGTGGGCAATTGCATCCAAAAGCTGGTGAAGAGACAACATATAGGTTAGTCTGACAAGAAAAAATAGCATGAATCAAGGAAGCAGAGGAGAAAATGGCATCTGGTTTGCTGAAAAAGAATGACAAGGAAAGAATGATTAGACAGCTTTCTGAGGCAAAGGATAAAACTGCCACATGTTACAGCAGCTGGAAGCAGGATTGCTTAGAAAACTTAGGTAGAATGTAAGGGATCAAGTATTGTGGGAACTGACTGTAAAACCAGTCTGTGAAAAGGAGGTTGTAGGGACAGTAAAACAGAAGAGACTTTGTTGGTTTTCTTTAGCAGTTTCCAAAGACTCAAGGAAACAGCAAATGAGCCAATTTGGGTCTAAGGGTAAAGAGGAAAACGGGGAGGAACAAGAAACCAGGATGGTGAAATGGCAATAGGATGCTTGGAGGGGGCCAAAAATCTGACTTATGGCTGGAATGAACAGAAGCTCCTGCTAGAGTCCAGGATGGACCCTTGATTTTAATTCCAAATTTCTCCTATTAGCAAATTTCTTCTTCTGTCTGCTAGTAGAAGCACTTTTGTGGGTGACATTTACACTTATTTCTTGTGCACAGAGCCTAAAAACCTGCAACTGCTATGTCTTAGTTACTCCTTTAGCTCCTGACCACAATCCACGCTCAGGACACATGGCACATGGGCACTGTGATGCCCAGAGAGGGAGCATCTCTGTTTTCAGGTTGCAGCTGCAACGGAGTCACAAAGTCACACATGCACACACAAAACATGGACATGCATACATGGTACATGTCTGCATAAAAGAAAGAAAACAAACCCGAAACTTAGGATATTCAGAAGTTTCAGAATTCCAAGATAAATTTGTTAGGGTAATATTAACTCAGTCTGCTTGTACATAAGCACTATGAAACAGTGTTTAGTGATGTGGTCATTTCCCCAAGAATCCTTGAGCATTTAGTACATGAGGCATATTCAAAGAGTGAATCAGGTCTTATTACTAAGAGTTTGCTAGTAACTCAAATGGAACATCAAACAGAAAAGTGAGGATTTCCTGATTCAGATCTTTGAATATGGTTGTGAGGAATTTCATTTCTTCTTTCATTCTTCCCATCTGTGTGATGTTGAGCAAGTCATGCAACCCAAAACTTTTCTGGGGACATCACTACTTGCATGTCCTTGTGTTCTACATGTTCAGCATGAGACATAAGGACCATACGAGAAATTCTCTACAGTCAGAACTACAACTAAACTTACTGGAACCTGAACTTGAAAAACATGAAGATCAGCTTCTTGGAAAATGGAATAAGTGTCGCAAACTGGCACCTTAAGCTACTGTGGATGTTCTGACCTTTGATCCCTTTTCCTCCATCCCGTCTTGCATTTGCAAATTGGAGGTTAAAATGGCCTTGGTTAATAGGGGTGTTGTAGAAGCAAATTTAGGAATGTTTGTGACATGATCAAGTACTAATCTCTAGTATTTAATAGCATAAGAAGTATTCACTTTAAAATTAGTATTCTGCTTACATGTAGGATAAGGATTCTTCAAAGTAGATAAAACTTGAGCCATTGGTCTTTTGCACTCATAACTACACTTGGTTAAGCCAAACCACAGTTCTAGACCTTTTCCCGAATGACTAACAATCTTCTTTCATTTGCATTAACCAATAAAATGCCCTTAAAAATAGTAACACATAGTCATGTAATTACGATGAATGTCTTAATGCAAATATACAAAAAGGTTGAATTAGAGTTGAGTAGGTAATCTTAAAGGTGTTTATTATAAACTCTGAGCAATAGATGCTTCAGTCTTAATAAAGTTCTAACAGCAATTCATGCACATTTAGGCGTAGAAGAAGTACTTATAAGATACAAGTGTGTGCGTCTTGTACAACCATAATACCTGTTTTATTCACCAATCTTTTTGTCACACTTCCTCACTGATCATTTTCCATCATTTTGCCAATGAATAGGGGGAATTCAGTAATGATCTACCTGAGCTTTGAAAATTTAACCCAATTCTCTCTTAATATAAAATAGTGTCTGAACCAGCAGGTCTGAGTACATGTGAAATGAGGTAAAGCAAGCTTATGAATCCACAACTGAAATACAGTTTTCAAACATGTATTCAGTGTGTGGGACTTAGTGCAGTGCACTTCTGAATTGTTTGTTTTTCCAGCCTCTAGTCCTTCAAGAGGGTACATTATACGTGGCGGTAACCACAGAGGAAGGTCTGCTGCCAAGAAAGCATATTACTACAGTTCAGTAATGTAGCCTAATTGTTTTCCCTCTGGTCAAGTTACCCAGAAATACTTGATTTTCTACAGCTCTGCAGTAACAGTTGGTTAGATTAAATGATCTGCCTTCAAGAGAATTAGAGACATTTTCCAAGGTTCTATTACTGAAAAAGGCTTCCTTCTTTCACAAATTATGTATCCTTCCTGAGCAGAGAATTTTTACAAGTGGAGATTTCTATCGAGAACAATCATTTTATGGTGAAAAATGTTCCTTCGTTGTGGATGCATTGCATACCATAATGTGTGGGATTGCTGTAGGAGATGAAATGATTTGCAAGTTACTAAGGGAATAAAACTACAATGGGCAAAAAGCAAAATTAACTACCATGTGTAGGACTAACATCTTCTCATTTCTTACCCACATTTACAGGATGAGGAACGAATGGTCAAAGACTGGCCAGTGTTCCTGGATACAGTAATCAGCTTCCTTCCTTATCAGGAGACAGTGGATCCAAAGCCATGACGGGCTGAAGATTAGAGTAACTAATTCCTTTTCCCTTTTACAGTATGTTTTCTGTGCTTCCTTAAGGCTCAGTGCTGGGCTTTCACTCAGCATGGGATTTTGCTTTTATGGCACAATCCAGAGCCTTAGAAAGTGTGAAGATATTCTCAGCACTCTCAGAGCTAAGTGAGACAAAATAGCTTATCAGTCTCTGGTGGAAAGCTGAAGATTGTTTCTTTACTTATCTCTAAATAACCTACTATTAAGCTAAATTTGATAGAGGAAAATTCTGTCATCTGAGAAAAATGTTATAAAGCCCATGAATCAAATAAAATTTTCTGTAATTGGTCTAATGAGCTGAAAAGGGCTGTTCTTCAGCAGTGTAATTTAGAAGACCCTGCTTTGCTGATTCTATATATGGAAACTGATCTATTGATCTGATCTCTTACGCTAATTGAAAATGCTAACAAAATAGACTGAAGAGAAAGGATTCTGTGAGGTAGAGATAATAGAAATAATTTAAATATTTTATATTGATTTAAAAGAACTGCAATTAAGTCTTTCTGGTAATTAGTGATTTCTTTTTTCTACCAGGATAAATACATTGTGCCTCAACATAGTTACTCACACAGCAGAGTACAAAGCAAAATTGGCTAACAGTCTACTGTAGGCCTTTCCTAAGAGCTAAAACGAAACATAACTTAAAAAAAAATAAATTGGGGTTACACAGAGATTCTTTTGAGAGGAGTGTGCAACCTGACTGGTCCTATGAACTGCACAGGAAATTCTTCATGTGTCTCCGTCACAAGAGGTGTATCCCCAACCAAGAGGAATGGGACCTCCAGAAATAGTTCACGTAAGAGATTACAGCAGCTCTGCAAGGCCCTGGGTGCTTTATTTCCAGGGGTTACAGGGTTGTCTCTGCTGCCTCTCCAGCCTCTCACAGCTTCCTGCACCACTTCTGTTATATTATGGAGTGTAGGCATGAGAGGAGCACTTTGTCTTCAGGTTGTAGACAGACTTGGGAGTTACTTTAGATACTACTACTTTAGATACTACTTATCAAAAGGATACGAAAAAGCTACCAGAAGAGAACTACAATACAATGAAGTCATACTGAACTTTGTAGTTCTCTTTATTACTGCTACTATTCTCTTTATTACTACTGCTATTTCTACTGTTATTCTCTTTATTACTACTACTGCCTTTGTAGTTTCTCTTTTTTCAGTAATTTTCCTTTCAAGGAAAACTCCTGAGCAAATTAAAATAGTAATGTACTTTCAAGGAAAAAAAATTATTTAAAATAGGTAACTGATTATTTACTCCCTTTTTGAGTACATGCACATACAACTTTTTCAGCAGCTTTTATAACTTGGTTATGCCCATTTTCAATACACTGCATAAAAACCCCCGTGGACTCAATTTGATTTTCCTAATTATATATGTAGACTAGATCACTCAAAACAAAGTTTCTAGAAACACTACAATCCAGAGGTCATTTTGGTACATTTAATAGAAAAACAAACAAAAGCTGGAATTCACCTGGAATTTGGGACATCATGCAGTTGGGCTTTTTTTTTTTTTTTGCTATTGACAAACAGCATCCATTGGAAAGTCTTGAAGAAGATTTTTTGATGACCTTTTCACCATGCTGAATGTTGTATTTTAGTTTAGATGTAGTCAGAAATAATTTTACCAGTAGGTTTTTTTCAGCCTTTTAGTTTTCTGTGTTTGGAACACAAGGGCTTTGGGATGTTCTGTTAGTAATCAATGTGTTTCTGCTGGTAAATTTATTTGCTGTAATCAATTTTTCTAAAAATTTTAAAATCTCCATGGTGGGATTCTTGAAGTACTAGGTCAGCTGAGGCCCTTTGATTAGGAAAAAATTGCTAATGCAGTACTGTTGAGAAAAACTCAGCATGGAATTTGCCTTTTTAGTTGGCCTGACAGTCATAGTCTTAATTTGCTACTTGGTGCTTCAGACATAAGAAAAATTCTAGACAAATGTTTTGAAGGTTGAAGTTATTACATTTTACTTTTGCAATGGAGTACAGAATAAAAGGTAGAAACATCATGAAAGGATGTTGCAACTTCAGAATTAGCTGTCTGAAATGTAAGGGCGATCCTGGAAGGTAAGCAATTTGAAAAAAATTAGCTCAGAATTTTAACCCTTTCTAGAAGGCTGTCAATCTCTTTATTTAATAATATAATATTTTGAACAAACAATGTATAATTGCTTAATATGAATCGCAAAGGACAAAGGATATTCAGTGACTATATGAGAAAATCTCTATAAAGTTGAAGAAAAAAAATCTATTATTTCTGAAAATTGCTGTTAGTATTTCTGATAATTGCGGTTTATTCATTAGAAGATACATTGGACAGGATTCTCCATCAATATCTGTTCCCTTACTTCTGTCAATGAAAGGCTTCTTGTTTACTCTTATCCTAAATTCAAAATCATTGTTCTCCATTGTCTTGCACAGTGTCATTGTTTATACAATTTTATACAATTTCAAGGTGCATGTGGAAAGCAGAATGCTTTTCACATATAACCAAGGATCATGGTTATCCTTGTGTAAACCCAGATAATTTTGCACTATTATAAATAATTATTTTAATTTATTTTCTTTTATTTAGGAAATCTATTAAGCCCACTTTCACAGCAATTAGAAGTGAAATTACTTCATGTACTATGAAAATAGCTTTATTTTGCAGGGGCTATTCCCGTATTTCTAATAACTTAGATACTTACTACTTTTGCATGAAAAATAACATAACTGTGCCAATCTACAGAGTCTTAGTCTGCATACTTCATAAGCCAAAGCCAGGAGATTTTGAGCTTTAACAGGCTATACTTCTTTTAAGGACATGTATATATGCACATGTTTGTGCTAATGACGTACTTGCGAGCAAATAAAGTGGATGAACATTAGAAAAGGGTCCAAATGTCCAATCTTCTCTACTAATTGACCAATTATTAAAACAAGAAACAACAAACCCCTTCCCTCCCACCCAGAAACCAGCCTTCTGGAAACAAAAACAAAAACAAAAACAAAAAACTTGTTGAACCTTTTAATAGAAAATGTTCCTAGTGTACCCTTCCTTCCAGCATTCAGGTGTTAACATTGAAACATTGAAATATTTTGTGCTTCACAGTCCTTTACCAGTGCCTGATGACTTAAATCTTACATGTGTGTTTTAATTATGGCAGGGTAATGCAGTTTTTTTGTTCCAAGTAGTGCAAGTCCATACTGGCATTTCTTCAAGCTGTTTTAAGTTTTAATTCCCCTGCATTGTATAGTATAACTACTTAGTGGAATTCTTTAAAGGTTTTTCAAGAATTCTTCAGCTTTTGTTCTCCTTTGTGCGAAACAGAACCCACTCTAGGACACTCTAAGCTGTCATTTGGGTAATAGTTCTTTCGTATTTCCTAGAGCCAAATATAATATTCTGTTCTGTATTTAATAGCTGTAAACATTACAAGAGGTTAATTTCACCATTAATTTCTCTTAAAAATTTCCTTTTGAGTGTGATCCAATTGTTCCATGTCTTTTTTTTTTTTCTGTGTTTTGTTTTCATTATTCATAACACATTCTATTTCTGTGTTTCCTTTTAATCCATGCTGTAGAGAGGTGCTTTCCCATTATTATGTAGCAGATGATGCCTCCACAACAATAGCAGGGAGCCCGGCATTCTGTCCCACAGGGAATGACCTGGAGGTATGAAATGCTAATTCAAAGGTCAGGGAAATGGGGATCAATGAGAAGGAGCATGGCAGCAGGCCTGCCCTGTGACTGTGATGGCTGTCACCAGAGAAAGGACTGCTGATGCACAGGTTGTCAGCTGGGAAAGTTCTCACCAAAGACTCTGAGCTGAGCATAGGTGAGTGCTTTAGGCAGTAGATGGAGCAGATGGATAGGAACCCCACTGGTAGCAGGATCTGGAAGTTCCAAGCCATGGATTTGGTCCCTTCACCTCTCCCTAAGTGAGAGGGTGTGGCTTTCTGCCCTTATGAAACTTTATTTGTGACATTTATTCTTCGGGGTTCTCCCTATGGTGTCTGTGCCAGCACAGAAACCTCTATGAAGGACACACACCATTACTGTGGCATGAAGTTTGTTTAATTACTTGAATAGTTCAGGCAAGAAAGGGAGACAAAGACCAGTTTCTTTCAAACTCCCTCCCTTTTTCCTAGAACTCAGTTTTCTACATTCCTGTAGTCTGTATTAAGCTCTGGGAGTGTTTGGAACTCCTCCCATGAGCTGTCCCAGAACCAAACCAGAGGGGTGTAGCTGTTGCAAGGATGCTTTTTAAATAACAGAAATGTGTAGCATTTGTGAAGCTTGATTTTCAGAAACCCCTTCTAGCAAGTTCTTCAAGTTGCACATACTATAACTGTAAAAGAACACCCTAATTTTAGGTTATTAATTCTTTTAAAGACTAAACCAGAATCAATCAGTTCCCTTTAATCCCTATAAGTGCTTTTCCTTTTAAATTGTTACTTCAATTTTTCAGTGCTTCAGTTCACAAAGGAATAGGAATTAACTCTGCAGACATAACAAATTAGTCATATTGATCCTGCCAAAGGTGCTAAATTATTTATAACCAGCCCCTCCCTTCTCTGCCAGTTTTAAATTCACAAAAAGCCCTCGTGAAAACTCTGGTGTAACCATCTGGGCACACCTGGGCATCTTTTTACTCTTCCCCAAATCTGTTTCATGGTTTAATCTTCTTCACTAATTTATGCTACTTGCAATACACATAAAGGAACATATAAAAATAGATTTTACCTGTTTTGCTTTCATATTGTGGGAGGCAACTAGCATTCTTAAATGCACTAAAGTTCCACCAAAGGGAAACAGATAAAAAAGAAGAGAGAGTCAATATTCTTTAATGACATTCCAGCTGTCTTAGTTCTCAGAGCCTTGTTTGCAGACAGCCATGTCAGCACTCCAAGTGAAATAAACTTTATTGGCCTGAAGTGCCAATAGTGTATGACTGTATTACAATTGCTGATATGCATACTCTGGTGCCAGAGACTGCTTAGACAGAATGAATATTGTTGTTATAAATTACTCCTCAGAATAGAGAAAAAAAAAAGTAAACACTGCTGCTCCTTTCTCAGACAAGTGGCTGTACTGACAGATATGTCTGTTAGATTTGCATTCTGGATGAGCTGTGCTCTCTGCAGAGATACTGGAGCACTATTTAGAGAAGGTGTTTCAACACAGAGTGCTGCATTTCTCCCACATGAGTGCAATCTCTGTGCATTCCCTCCCCTGTCATCATCACAGTACCCTGTGATCACAAGATCACAAGAAGGATGAAAGAGGTTATTCCTATAATGGGAGTCATATTCTATTATCTTAACTCAAAGTGAGTTGTCTTTTTCCTCTGGAAGTTTCTCATCATTTTAAAAAAGGGTATGCCAAAGGGTATACCTGTGATATACCTTTGATATCTGTACTGGACAACAATATATATGTAGACAATGAACACAAGATGAAAGTGGTGCTGTGAAGCATGCTGGTAGTTTCATTACCATATGGTATAAAACCATTAAAGATTAGAATAGCCCTCGTGACTCCAGTACCTATTAATGTAATAAGATGCTGTAAGGAGATAAAAACCCATTTGAACAAGTTCTGGACCTTAACTTGTTATTTATGCATACTGTATATTCATAGCCATCTCATGAGACCTTCCAACTTTTGCATCTAAAGTAAAATTTTATGACTTTCAATTTCATGGTTTTTTTAAGGCATTTGCTATTATATGTCCAGAAACCCCTTAACAGTTGCACTTCAGCCATTCACAGAATTGCACATATATGGAAGATGCATATGCTCATGTGTTAACAGAGCAAGATGGGTGTACACTGTGGATCACAGTCAGGTTTTAGTTACTCAATAGAACAGAATAGAATATTTCAGTTGGAGGGGACCTACAATGACCAACTAGTTCAACTGCCATCAATTTTTTGGTCACCAGGAATTTTGCAAGACATTTCAAAATATTTACTATTTTTTGTAATGCATTTCTTCCCCCTCTCACAAAGTAGCCTTACCTGCTAAAAACTGCATGGGGTTCTCTCAGGGCATAGCTACTGCCCAGCCCTGCTGAGCTGTCAAAGTCAATGTCCTATTGCTCAGATACCTCTCTGTCTCAAAACAAAGGTCTGGTCCTGACCCACTTTTTTCACAGGGTTCCATGTCATAGAGAACCATGAAAATTTAAGTTTCTAATTATCCCTGGGGCCAATCCTGTACTTTTTCAGATCAAGATGAACTCAAAGTAGTATCACAGGAAACAGGCAAACCTGATACTCAACTGTTCAGCTTCTTCATACAGATAAATATAAGAGTTACCAAAACAGAACAGAATCAATCAGTAATGAATAGACAGATTACCCTGAACCATTGTTATAGAATTGTTATAAACCAGGCCATCTTCTGACTAACCACCAATGTAATTTCTAAGTGAAGTTTTAAACTAAGAGACAGATCTTCACTACAAATAAGCCATCATTCTTCCACTGAAATTAGGACCACACCTTGTTGTTCATTAATAATGGTATATGGTTACGCTTCTTTTTTTCTTCTTCTTTTGTTTTTTTTTTTTTTTTCTTTTTCTTTCTACTGGAAATATAAAAGGAAAAAAAAAAAACTGTTAAGGTTGTCCTTAGAGCTGACTGGCCTTTTGCTTACTTTCCCTAGTGCTATTTACAGATACAAACTTATGCAATGGTTTAAAATACCATAAAATTGATAGCTTCAGAACTCAGATGTGGAAATGTCAACAAAGCTTGGGTTCAGCTCAAATCTAAAAGATCATTAAAGTTTATATGTGCTTAGATTTTGTTCCTAACTTTTGGCCAAGACCTAGACTACAATGATAAAAATAGCTTGGCAACATCATGTAAACCCAAGCCATCTGCACCCAAATTAAGCAAATTTTCTGCCTTTGCTGATTAGTATTTTTGGACCATTGCCACTCTAAATGGTTAAACTAGTCTAGTCTTGCCAACGGGACATTTCAAACAGTGCAAAAAGTATCTGCTTCCTTTAAAAAGTACATCTTCTTTTTGAGTCACATAACCTACACTTATTTTTGTGGCAGCTGAAGTACTAAACTCAAGGCCTGGATTTTCTCTCTGAAGTTCCGTCTGGGAACTTGAAGGAAGAGCTAAAGTCATGAAACAACAAACTGTATCCAACTTCACATGATTACTATAAAAACACAATGTTCTCTTTTTGTTTAATTATAGGATTAACAAATTAAATTGGTAAATAGTTTGGATTTTTTTTTTCTAATTAAAAACATTCCACTAAACAGCCTTAGGTCTACAAGAAGGAAGCAAGAATGCTGCAGGTGATGTGGATTCTCCACTGCTTTTTTTATTATACTGATTATAGTTCTACTGTAACCATGCCTATAAAGCTCAGTCAAAATCATAAGCCATTTTGTTAGAATCTGCAGATGAAAACATTGTGAAGGAGTTCCAAGACCCACATCCTCACAATTCTTCCAAATCCATAGTTTTACCAACTTATTTGCTTGCTTTTGTATGTGAAGAACATAGAAAAGTCTGCCCGGCACCACTGGGCAGGTAATTTCATGTTTCATTGGTAAAATTACCCATGTCATTACCTTAAAATTTATATATGTCTTTATAATGTATGTAGCAGAAATTAAGTGAACTCTACCCCATTTACCTCCTCCTTATATTTCCAAGGATACACCATTTGTTATGGGCTCTAAAGAACCTGAAGTGCAATAAAATAATTAATTACAGTTGCAAATCTGCAGAAAAGTTGATTGACATAAATGCATTTAATTTCCAAGCTGAATTGTCGCCAAAAAAATTTAAAAATAAAAATACAGGGCACACTTTTTAAAAGGACAGTTCAATTACAGCTACACAAAAGTGCTAAAGGGAGATAGTCAAAGTAAGTCTGTGTCTTGACATACTTTTCTCTTTATACTTCCAGGAATAATTCTTTGTCCCTGTTATGAAATAAATTTAGAGTTTGGGAAAAGAATTAGTGTGAGAGCAATGGAGACTGAGCACTTAGGTGAATTACAGGCTTAACCAGAGAAGTCAGAGAGTTCTGTATGTTCCCTGCAGACCAGCTGAACTGTGACACAGAGGAAATATTTGGGAGTGAGAGGTGGAGCTCCATCTTCTCTTTCTGTCCTTGGCCTTTTCACTAAGGTATCTGAAAAAAAGGACCAAAATTAATACTAGATTTTGTCATACTGACAATTGTCAAACTCCAATTGGACTATCTATATTCCTGTTCTGCACCCTACATAACAAAAAAAAAAACCCAACAAACTTTTGCACAATAATGTCTTATATTGGGCCAACTTTTAAAAAACCATGAATGTCAATCTATATAATATATATATTTTTTTTCCTTAGAGGAAAAGAGCCACATGTTCAGTTGCTGGAAATCAGCTCACTTTTTCCTGGCGGGATCTAGCTCTCTCAGCTAGTTCTGATTCCAGATGAGGCAAGTGAACAGATATGAAGTCAGGATGAAAAACCACTGAAAGAGCACCCATTCTTATCTCTCAATTATAGATCTTAGTCACTTTCTGAGTATAGCTATATACAGGTATTGTATAATCTGCCAGTAAAATACAGAGGTGCAGCATGCAGGCGAGGGAGAAGTCCTGGGCATGGGGCTGGGCTTGGAGTGTGCAGTGCTGATTCTCTGCCCATTGTTAAATACAAAGCACTTGCTAATTCTCACCCTTATTTACAGACTCTGTCTGTATAGCATGTAACAGCAGCAGTTCGTAGCAAAATGCTGAAGTTAATGAAAATATACTAAAACTTTTCAATGTAAAGAAACAGTGGTTTCCCAGTTTACTGCACAAATCACTTTTTGGGGATATACATCTTCTCCACATCCCGCCCTTTTGCCTCTGACACGTTCCTCCCATTTTCTCTCAGGCGTAAGCAGATACCATACTAATAGCCTCATCTTTATTCCCAGAAAGGAAAAAGAAAACAAGAGACATGAATGAAGGTGTGTCATTCACATACCCACTCTCCACTCTGGAAATGTCAACTCCCTGGTGCTACATCCTATAGTAAGGTGCATTTAGCAGGTGGAATTCAGATGTTAAGCAACAACTATTTCCTGTCCTTTAAGAACAAGAGAAAGGCCACACAGGTTACATTCAGTATTTTGTCATGGAAATTAGGGTACTGTCAAATGATTACAAGAATAGATATGACACCTTTCATTCCACCAGTTACTAAGTGGGGCTTAGTAAACGGCCCTAAGCCAGATGTAGTTCCTATATATTTATTAATCTTTTGCATTTTTCTCTTGTAAGGACCAAAATATTGAGACTCATTCATGATAGTGCTTTTATTTGCTTGATATATTTTGAAATGAAATTCAAAAGTTAGGAAAAAGACTTCAAAGCATAATCACACAGGAAAAAGACAAGAAGAGTTATTACTTTTTGTTGCTGCTGTAGGAAGGAGAATGGCTCATAGTTATTACTAACATGAGTTATAATAAAGACATTTTAAAACCTGCAGAAAGTATCACCCCTGCATGCTGTAACAGGCATAACAAACCTGTCCAATTTCGGCTTCATATTGCTGTGGATGAGGTGTTAATGACCTATTGGAATTGCAGCTGATTACAGGTCTCATTAAACAAATGGGTGGAGTAAGCATTCAAATACCCTGAGTAGTAAAAACAGCTGTGTGCAGGAGCCAAAACACAGTGCCACCTGACAGGACCGTGTTGTCTAATGAGAAGCCCGAAACTGAGGATGGGTGTTGCTGTTGTGTAAGGGCTGGCGTGGGCAGCCAAGGCAGCCCTGGCAGAGGCGCACACGGAGCCGCGTCCTTGGGCTGGGACTGAGAGGCACAAGGGTGTTCAAATTGTGCCATGGTGGTCATACACACGGGGATGTTCCCTCAAAAATGTATCACAGGCAAAAAACAACAGTAGTTTTCTTTCATGGCAAAGGAAATCGCTTTTGAAAGATTTTAAATGTGAGTCAATGAAATTGTGAGCAATATCTGTAGCGTGGCTTGATTGTTTTGGTGTGTTTTCTTTTTCATCTGCTTACAATTCTGCACGATACTTAGGATACACATTATTTACTTATCTGCCTACTTTTAGTCCTCAAAAATATTTTAGTTCATATGTAAAATGGAAATAACAGAAAATTTGGCATAATTCTGGAATAAACGAGAATAAATATTGATGAGTATAAGCTACTAATTACCCCCAGTCCACCCACCTACTTTCATAACAACCACTGTCAGACAGGAAAAAAAATCCAACACCTTTCTGGATTATCCAAACAAGTGAAAAAAAAATTAAAATGCAGCAAGAAAAATTCTTAAGGTTAGTTGCAATAAATAATCAAGAATCATAAAGGATAATAAAACAAAGCATTTATTTGTTGCATATGAATTTATTGCAGGAATGGGAATTGAAATAGTCTTATTTTCAGTGAAAATGTAGTAACACAAAATAATGGAATTATACATTTGATATGTTTTTCCAGCTTCGCAGAGGAAGTTGATAATGCCTTGGAACACAACAGCATCTTCTGATAGAATTTATGCAGCTGCTGTCTCCATGGGGTTTCTGAGCACTGTATCATCCAGGGTAATGTGGTACATGTTTGCTAGAGCTGGTTTGTTGGCAAGTGGATGTACATGCTCAGTAATGGTGCCTTGTGGATGTATGCAGGTTATAACACAAAAAATGCATTTAAAATTATGCCCAGTTCTTTTACAATGTTAATTCTTCTGTGCACTGTGATATCAGAAACGATCCATTTCTAACAATAGTGCTGTGAGGAATACAGAAGCCTTTACCAGTATTCCTGTCTTACAGAGAAGGGAAAGTGGGACAAGGTGCCTTTAAAATGAGTGTGAATTGGTATCACAGCCACCATGATGGTCTCTCTGCATGGTTCCAGTTGACTCACCGTGCTGCCCCTGCAGGTTTAATTCCTCCCAGGCATGTGCTGTGTCCTGTGACACTTTCACATCAAAGGCTGCCTGAGTGACATCTGGCCTGCAGCTGGTCATTTGTGTTGTCTGTGCACTTCACACCCTGGCGAGGTAAAGCCAAGACAAAGGTGACCCACAGAGGCAGGTAGGAAGTCTCTTCCCCCATGCAGCAGGTTTAGCCACTTCCATACAGATCCTGCAATGTGGTTACAGAACCTGCTTAGAGGGTTGTGCTGCTGACTCCATCCTAATGACTAAGCTTGCCATAATAGAGACTGTGCTCGGCTTGCTACCCTTCAGCCAGAGCTCCAGAAAGAATGCAGGCAGGATTCTTCCTCAATGCCTCCTGAAAAAGCTTTAGAAAATAAATAGCACATTCAAGAGGCCATATTTTGCAACAGTCAGAGACCAGGCGGTGTCCTCTGCACTTTCCCTGCATCAGGATGCCAAAAGGAGAAGTTTGTCTCTCTGTTGCAACTAATATGTTGAGCATCCTTCTGGGGTATAATTTTCCATTCCACAAATAAGACTCTACTTCTACAATTGTTACCAAACCAATAGCTCCAGTGATGCTGTGAGGAATGGCAGCAATGAAGTATGGTTTCTTACAAAAGTCTGTCTTTTAGACCACCAACTTTAACAGCTGGGACAGACACTTCAATTAGGACATTTATGAAGATTTTGCTGTATTTAATTCTTGTCTTGCACCTGAGCCTTTCCCTCAAACATGCCTATTGGCAGTTCTGATCCATTTAGCCTCCCCTAGCCATTTATCTTCATAGTTGAAATAAATTAATTTGCCTTCAGACCTTTACCCTCCAAACTGTATCGCTAACATTATCGTCTGCCGAGGTAGGGAGAGACACACCCTGAGCATGACTGCATACACTATGTTTGTCTAGGCAAAGAGGCAAATGTATTAATAAATATCTTTTTCTTTAGTCTGACTAGAGAAGGGTGCATTACTTGCTGAGCCTTCTGAAGAAATTTTCAGTTGTTGCTCTGGGAAAGGAAGAGAAAGGTGGAAGGGTCACATTGGTGAGAAAGGTGTGTACTTCCCTTTGGAGAAATGCCACCAAATGGTCAATGCACACTTTCATAGAGGCAAAAAGTTCAGCTCATACACAGCCAGATTTGATTACCCAGTTTAAAGCAAACATGCAAAAGCAGTGAATCAAATCCAACAAGTCAAAATAAATTAGAGTACATGCTGTATATTGATAACAAACAATTGCATACATGAATGAGTCTTTTTCCTGCGATAATCTCTTATGGGAACTTCTTTCTCTGGCTGCATGCACGTCAGAGCTGTGAGAATTCTACTAAAATGCAGTGACCTGCTATGCAAACACTACACTGACATTTCAGAGATCATTTGTTTAGCAGTTGTTTCATGAGGTGCTTTAAGACATATTAGACTTTTGCGTAGATAGGAGCCCTTTAAAAATCTTTTCCTGTTTCTCAATGTATTGACTCAGTAATATACCTGGCAGAGATACTTGGGAAAGTATAAACAAGCAGACTGTAACACTTGGGAAATGCATTTTCAAAGCAGGATACTGTATAGGAGCTTAATGGATTTATGAACAACCAGTGATGTTGTGACTCCACCTTCCTAATAATGAATCCAATTTCACCTCTTTTGGCCATAATTTAGACAGTAAAAACCACTTGGCCACATTGTACATAATGACTTTCTAAAATTTACCAAGGACAAAATTAAAGGCATGAGTGCAGACATGCTAAAAATTTGTCTGTTATACTGTGGTTAGCTCTTTTTTCTAATATTTTGTGCTTTTCATGCACTGCTGGGGACTGGGAATCCAGGGTGGTGTGATGCAATTTGGTGAGAGCTGTGTTTGTAGCAGTGAATATCCAGCCACATCTGCAGCATCTCTGGCTAACAGCTCTTCAGGGTCTCTGACGCTGTAAAAGACCTTCAGATAACTTGGCATAACTCTAGCAAAAAAAAATCCAAACAGACAAAGGAGGTCAGAGAAGATCCAACTCAATTTTTTCCTGAAGGAAGTAGAAGTGACACTCTCTTTGATGTTTTGATTATATTTTTTTTCTCAAGACCTTCTCATGTTTTTTGACTTTGCTATTAGTACTTAAAAGGTCATTACAAGTGTAGTTGTTGGAGGTTGAGGATGAGAATTTTTGTTTTCCTTTTCTGACTTTCAAGAGTGATTAGAAATCTTTCAGTTCTTCAGATCATTGATTAAGATCTGAAAAATCAAATCTTTGTAGGTCTATTTTGAAACAGGATCTGAAGTAGCTTTCCTGTTTTTCTGTCATTCTTGACTGCTCATTCTGTATCCAGGGTCACTTCCCAATCCTTAGTTAAACTCAATGAGGCAGATTCTGGCTTTAAAATATTACACACACATTTATTGAAATGCCCAGAGCTGTTCTGAGCTATTTTGCTGCATGACTTCCATCAAACTTGTAGACCTTCCATTAAATTTGTAGGCCTACATTCCTCAGGCAGCTTTGCAAATCTTGATTATTGTCTACAATAGGAATCCTGCATGTGTTTGCAGTAGCAAAACTTCAGCATTATAAACTGCAGGTTAATAAGGGATTATCTTTTTCATGCATCTCCATTGAAAAATAAACATGGACAATCACTTCTCTAAATCTATTTGCATTTCAGCCTTCTTGAAACAAAATATTTTGGTTTTTTTCTTTTAAGGAACGTCTAAGTTTCTATTAAAAAGCAAAACATTACTCAACACAAACAGTGCACTTTAAAATTTTCATTACAAAAAGAAAACATTAAACATTACTAAACTGAAATATTTTCAGAGTTTGAAAACAATTGTTGAAATTCAGAAGTCTAACACAAAACAAAATTTTCAATCTTCACTACTCTCATGAAAACCTTTTAATTAGTGATTATCCAACATCTTGTGCACACCATATGGCCCAGAGGGGATGGTTCTCCAAGGGCTGTCTGTCCAGTCTCAGTGCAGCAGGTCAGCATGGAAGCTGGGGTGTTACTTTTGGTCCTGATATTGGCTAGAAAAACATCCTGGGCATATTCATAGTCCTTAGTCCAGCAATATGAAAGTAACATCTTTGAAAAAGTACTTTTTAAACTATTTAGTGTAAAGCCTCATAAAAGATTATATTAAGTTGTTATTACTATCCTTGGATGTACACAATACCTCAGTTTTCAAATGTCACTGAAGTGAAGTGGCTTTGTTAAGCAAAACATCAATCTCCTATGATTCATATAGGATGGAAATTTAAAACCCTCTTTGGCAAGGAAATGAAGGGGAATTGATTTCCTACATACCATACTCTGTTCTGCTAAACTGAAGAGAATTTTCCAGCAGAAGCCCCACCATCTTCCCCCCAGCTTAGTCTGGGAAATTAGTCCCACGGATACCCCTAACATGGAGTTTGTAGGAGTGGCAAAAAGTGCCTGAATTTGTATCCTGAAACAGCTCAACCTTTGACAGATCACAAACACAGAATTAGCAATTAGTTTCAGTTTTGCAATAGTTTAATAGTACTTTTATATTCTAATAAATGTAATAATAATCATCACATAATAGCTATAATAATATATAATAAATATTCTCTGCTTTAGAAGAACAGTTTGAAGATCATTGAGTCACTTGTTTTGTACCCATTTTCCCCATTACTATTATGTACCTCTTGCCACTCTTTATGTGTAATTAAATAATAAATGCTGTCCTAAAGAGCATGATGGGAATTTGAAAGGTTTACATCAACTATAGAACAAACTGCAGTTAATTTTCTTGTTGTTTTCATTTATTTGTGGTGGAGTTAAATTAGGATTTTTTTAATTCCTCAACAGAACCCGCATCAACTGAAAGGAGATGAGAAATAGTTAAACAATCAGAAAGGATGCCATTCTATAAGCTATTTTTAAATTTGACTTTTTATATTCTTTCCAACACATATCTAATTTTTTTCTTTATGTGTAATTTTTTTTTTCCTTTCAATTCAGGAAAGCAGTCTCAGCAGAGGAATCAACTGGTTAAGTTGGTTATATTCTCTGTTGGATACAAATCAGCAGAAAAGAGGAGCAGTCAGACATCTCAGTGGGGTGTGAGGGACCCTCTGTGTTCCCTGGTTGAAATGCTGCCTTGCCTTCTGAGATGAAGCTTTTAGTGTTTTTACAGTAGCCTCTGTGTATACTGAAATGAATAAAGAGAAAGAAAATAAACAAACAAACAAAAATAAACAGACCAAAAAAAAAAAAAACCCAAGCCCAAAAAGATCAAACCAGAGCAGGATATTTGAGTTATTTACTGTGATTTCCAGTGAAAAGGCAAAAGGGCAAATACACTATTTTTTGATAGTGTGTTCAGTCTAGAGAGTGCTGGACTGTAGACTGTCTCCAAATGGACATGCACATCTTGTCTGATGTAAGTCCTAGTCCAATTAGTGAAAGAACAAGTTTTTCAAAGCCAGCACAGGAGTCTAATGCACCTTTTCTAGTTTCATAGATGGATCCATGAGCTCTCTGCACGCCTGGGAGCGTCAGTGCCCATGGAGAAACAGGAGCAAAACTCTGTTAGCTATGCCATTATGACCTGATAAAAGCTTTGAAATTACACATTGCAAAAGCTGCTTTCTAGCTTGTCAGCAAGCAAAGAATTATAAATAGTTAAGAATTGTAAAACAAACACTTTTTTTCCTTTCTGCTTCTTTATTCTAGAACAATCAGTGAAGCAATTAGCAGTAGAGGCATTTAAATCTCCGTAACAAAGCTCCAAAGTTAATTCTATGAGTAAAGTTCCCCATAACTTACATTTTAGACTCTGGAAGACAGTGGTCTGATGAAATTTGTTTCATTCAGTCATGATTTTACTTTTTTTAAAAAAAAACACAATATTTTACCCATATTTTTATTCTTTTTCTTTTTTTAAAAAATTCTCAATTGCGTTCTCAAATATAAGAAATGTGTAAAAGGAATGATAGGTGATGAAATACTTTTTTATTGACTAAAAATCGAAGCATATATTCATTTTTCAAAAGGAACAAAAAGAAGTGAGAGAAAAAATAGATAAGTGGAATATTTCCTATTCTGGTTTGGGAGATAGAGGATTTATCTGTTATACATAGTCTGATGAGGAACATTGAACATATTGTCTTAAAAATTCATAGGATTGTCTTGTGAAGTTTAACATATTTTTATTTATCAAGAAAGTGATATTCTCTGGGGAGGAGGATTAGTTTTATTGTGCTGCAATAAACTGTTGAAGATATGTTCAGTATGTTTTACCCATAGCTATATTTCATTTTTGCTGATGAATGGAAGCATAAATTAAATATTTGCTTTTTATTCATTACTATTTAAAGTTAATTACATAGTAAGTTTAACAGCAATCAGATGCATGAATACATGTGAAAGCAAACCCTTCATTAGTCTTAAAAACATCAGTGTTTTAAATTTTTAGTCAACAGTTGAAATAGTCCACTGCAAGATAAAAAGCTTTCTTTTCTGTTGAATTAATTCTCCAGCAAAATAAGTAATTATAAATATCTCATTCAGCTCTCCAGAGCCGGATGGACAGACGTCTGTCTGAACATGATACTTCAGAAAGCAGATCTTACAGCCTACAATGGAAAGATCTTCCTTGTTTCCAGAAAGACTTCTAAAATTTAAATCAAAATTTTAAAATGTTTGTTATGTAGGAAAATCACAGAATGGAATCACAGAATGGCCTGAACTAGAAATTATCTTAAAGGTTATCTACTTCCCATCTCACTGCCATGGGCACAGTCAAAAAATGTGGAACACTTAATGAATTTGCGTGCAATGTTAGATCAGTTTAAAATTCCATTTGAATTTTTGAATCAAAAGTCCATTCTTGCTTCATGATGCAAATTATAGTGCTGGTCTATATTCCCAGAAATCATCAGTGATAGAGGAAACCAAAGGCAGAGGGATAATTTTGGAAAGCAGATGCACAACATTTTCTGAAATTAACAAAAGTCACTCAGTATATTCAAGGATGAACCAATAAAGCAAACTCTTTATCTATCAGCAATTATATTGGATGTTGAAACTTTCACATAACAGCAGATAAAATTCTATTTTACAAATGCATTATCTGAAGTAGTAAATTGTAGATGTATGCTAGATGACTGCATGTGGTGCATCTGTACTTGAGACACAAATTGAATTATACAACATTTTTGGCTCATAAAAATTAGTGGAAAAGTTTTGGCTCTCTAGCTAACAGGACTTGTTACTAACTTTATTACTTCTGTTTTAGTGTTCAAATGCCAGGCTGATGTCTCAGTGTAATTCCTCAGAGATATCTGGTGGTATGTAGAATGAACTGTACATCATGGTATACTATTTGATCTCTCAGAGCACAGTAATTTAGGAAAGAGGGGGTTTTGTATAAGAAACATAACAGAGTGTTCTTAAAAAGTCAGATAAAGAAAACATCGTGAATATAAATCTTAGACTTATAAAGGGAAACACTGAATTAAGACTGAAATCAACCACTGTTTTTCACTTCATAAAATCAGAATGCATGTGAATCAAACTTGGCAGTGGTAAGAGCCCAATATCTACCTTACAAAACCTGAAAATCCTTTTCCTCTGCCTCTGATCCCTTTGAGTTTGCTCTTCATGTTTTGCAAAATGCCTTGAGAGCAGGATTCCACAACATGGATGATGCTGCCCACTGAGAAGTCTCTTTTGAGTTCAGGATCAGAAGACAAAGCTGTAGAAAGAAAGGGCCATATTCAACAGAGCTGCTGATTTGAAGACCAAAGCAATATAGCCAATATACAAGGAACATGCTGTATATTGCTAAAGAAAATGAGAAAATGAATGCAAATCTGATCTCATGTTATATTATACTTGCAGAAGGAATGGAAGTGGCATCAGGTGTGCTTCTCTTGTTGAAGATTTGTAGCTGGAGATATTCCCTTGAGTGGGCAAGGAGGGCTTTAGCATTTGGTGGAAAATGCTTTGAACAGGAGCAGCATGAAAATGCACTGAACAAAATACTCAGAAAAGGCAAATCAGAAGATAACACCTCTACCTCAGAATATTTTCAGATTTCCCTTGCACATACATTTTCCCTGCACTCTGGTATGGTAGATCTTAATATTGTCCTCTTCTGTCTCTCAAGCATGTTCCAGATGTGGTGACTTTGGGTTTGTATAGTGATAGAGAGATGCAGAAAGTTTATGCAACCTGGTTTTGCTTTGGAAGACTAGTATAAGTGAAAGTTTTACAGTTAGGTGTTTTTCAATATTGCCAAAGTGAACAGAAAGAAGTTCATAAATGAGGTTTTGGGAGCAACGAAAACAAATGGATAAAGCAAAATAAAAAATAATTTTAAAAAAATCTACATTCTCTTTCTGTTCTTCAGTTGGTGCTTTCTTCAAAGCAGTGGTGTGCTGGGCACTGTTAATGTTTCAGAAGGTATACTAGAAATGAATAACATTGTGCGGAACCACAATGCCCAGCAGATATGTGAACTGTACTGTGAAAACTGGCAGGTCCTTGACAACCTTTTCTTGTCTGCATAATGGTTAGAGGCAATGATTTTGATCTGACTTTGCAAAACAGACATATATGCAATGAGCATCAGCTGAGATAGTGAATAGCTCCTAAAAGAAGCCTTTGCATTCTCCCAGGATAGCTGCATTCTTCAGTGCTGGTGATAACAGCTGTCTAGTATTTGCTGTGAGAACCCATGCCAGTAAGATCAGAGGAGTTTTCTAATTGACTTCAAATAGAATAATCTAAGTGAGGGCTTTCTGTAAACACCACAGCAGTATTTTTTAGCTCTACACTAATAGCATATCTCTAACCTCACACGAGGTTTTCAGAGGGGCCAAGTTGATTCATTATTTGCCAAAAATGACAGAGATCAGTGCAATCCAGCAGTGCTGCCAAAATGGCACCACCCTGTTCTTTTGTCATTAGTGCAAAGAGAAATGTGAGGGGTTTGTTAGTTTTCTGTTTGAATGTTATAAAGTCCAAAAGACTATGATTGCAGTAGGAAAGTTATTGTTACTGGCTCCAAATATTAGGGACAGTTAACTTTATTATAGTAAAATTATGCTGGGTTTTGAGACAATATGAACTTCTGTGACCACTTACACATAGCTGCAGTGAATTTTATTTTTCCAGAGTTCACTATGGCTAGAAATACAAAATTGTCTATCTTCACTGTGGAACTTTGCTGTTGAGAATTTTTGCCCTCATTTGCCTCTCCTACAAAAATACAGACATGTAAATAGCAAGTATTCATGCCCTAAGGAGAGAATGAATGCATTTCAGAGATCAAGGTAAGACTGAACGTGGGAAAGAATTAGATATGGAACCTTTTACTAAGCTCCTTTGATTCCAGTTCTAGTATCAAATTAGTCATGATCATGTATTGCACAAAGAAAGGCAAATGATCTTTCCTTCTCTATTTCTTCATTTTTCACATAGCACTAAGTCACAGATCAGTACAAGGAATACACAATGTAAACAATTTTAACAGCTTGTCTTTTGCAGAGTTCATCGACTTAGAAATGTTGATCAACATAGCAAACCCCACACTGTGCCAAAAGAAGTCTGTTTGTACCTGGTTTCAATAAACAGCTTTTATCCAAGGTATAACATTATTAATCTGCTGTCTAATGGTACTCAGCAAGCTTGGTGCTCTCTCCCGATTTCCAACACCTCAGAGAAACCAAGTACATTATGATCAGCCTCTTGCAATGGCTTCATCATGAACAAAGTTCAGTAGAAACACACAGTTTTGTGACAGAATCCAATTAATGCAACTGAACACCCTTACATATAACAAAAGTTTTTTAGATTTTAGAATTATTTGTTCCTTGTTATATGTTTACATGTTTACACGTCATACTCTATTTCTTCTTGGGATGGTCCTGTGCAGGATCAGGAGCTGAATTTTGATGATCACTCTGGGTCCCTTCCAATTCAGACTATTCTATGATTCTATGACTCACAGTACTGGAAAAAGATGTGCTTATTTGAATTCTAGGGAAGGAATACAAACCCTTTTTGACACCATGGTCCATCACAATCTAAAAAACAATTTTGCCCTCGGAAGGATTTCTAATTTTCAGCTATAAGTTCTAGCATCCCAAGAGGCTTCTCTTTTGAAATGGAAGAGAATAGATACTTCCTCAATAGAATCATTTTTGGGTGGGTTCATTGTACAGAGAATGACAAGAGATGAATTTTAGCCTACTGAAGCCAACTTCCATAAGTCTCATAGAGCCTGTGCAGAAAGATAGATCCTTCCAGAAAAAGTTGCCAAAAATCCCACTCTGACAAACTTCAGTGGAGGAGGTTCTTACCTTCTGAAGACTGTAGAAGAAACCCATGGAGATTAGGTTAGCTGGGCTCACATTTTCTTTTAGAAACATCCTACTGAATTTCCTTCTCCCCCAGGTGTCTTTCTTTTTCTATCTTCTTTGATAGTCATGGATTTCTAAGTGACCTTTTCAAGGAAGTAAGTAAATCCACCCTTGTGTGAGGAGCCAGTGATAGAGAGGACCCTGATATCCTAGAAGCAGAGGGGCTGAAGCTGTGCTGAGATTTTCACTGGCTTCAGCAGCTGAAAATGGATGGCACTGGAGAAATTTTGAATGTGGTCCTTGCTTGTTATTCTGGAAAGCACCTCTGTTCGCGCAAGTCACTGAAAAATAGGACATTAATTTCCTTTGCTTCCTTTTTATATATGAAAACCACTTTTTTTAAAGCATATTTTTCACAGACGAATTGAAATACATTTCTTTACTATCACAGCAAATACCAGTTTTAAATGGGAAAAGTGGTCTTCAGACAGGAAACACAAGACAGTACAACACATTTGTTCTCATTTTTACTTGAAAATCCCATCACTATTTTATCTTCCTTCTTGTTGTTATTTTAGAAAATCATCTGTGACCTCTGCTATGACGAACTGGATGTCATATTAGACACTACTTACAAAACCAGACCAGACATATAGGTTAACATTCATTCTGTTTTATTCACTCAATAGTTTGATGTCTAAATATGTTTGGAAACTATGGTTTATCTGCTATTTTATTTATTTAAAGCAAAATACTTCTTCTAAACATCTGTTTTACTGTCTGTCCAGTCAGGATATTCAGATTCCTTGAGATGCACATTCTTTAACTATCTCCAGAATTGTACATCAATAATCAGATTAGTAGCTTCTAACAGAAAGCAAGGGATTTGCTCTTCCTGACTGACAGCAGTCATGTTGCTCATAATTAGGATTAGTCCTTTCAGGACACTGAAGATTACAATGATATGTACACTACAACATTTTTTTTTCTCCTTCAGTGTTTCTTCCAGCTCTTTATTCCAACTTGGTCAGTACTGTATGACTTCTGTCTCTGCTCCCAGGATCACCCAACAAACCAAAGAGAGCATGCTGTTTGCTTTTTAAATGGATAGAATTTGGCGTTATGAAAGAAACTCCCAGCAGGATGGCCTCCCCTGCTGAAATATGTCAGTAGCCATCTCTCCTCATTATCCCAATGGCCTTTTTGATGAATGGCAGCAGCAGTCTTTCCTTGTTACAGCTAGTTAGCTGGATGCTCATCACTATTGTTTTAGCATAATTATCTTCAGGGTTAGGTGGAGGCCAGACTGTTCCCCATTAATGTTACAATACTGGAGTTGATTTTTGTTCATGACTGTTAGCACCAAGGCATGAAAATAGATTGTGAATACTGAACAAACCATCCATCATCTAGTCATGTGGAATGTGCAAGAACATTTTTTTATTAATTCCTTTTTTTAGAAGGTATTACTTTAAAAATTCTTTGAAGTGTAAACTTATAGTCATGTCAAATCAAATGCTACTAATCTGTTGAGCAGGAAGGAATTAATATATTTTCAGTTTGTATCTCCCTGACTTGTTTGAACTAAGCATAATCTCCTGATGTCATTGCATTTCTCAGAAGGGGAGAGAAAAGGAAGGAGAGGGGTGCAGTTCATTAGTTAAGAAATGTGAAGTGATTGTGTTACTTGAAGTTGTAACAATGGAAAGGTTTTGATAGTTTGAGACCTTATTGCAAAAAAAGGGTGGGGGGAGGAGGGGGGATTTCTTTGCTAATCTCTTGATAACAAATTACATGTCCCCTTACTGTAAAACCTCAGTCCACCACCTCAGACTGCATGCCTGTTATATAAGCTGTTATTTGAATTATGAAACTGAGATCTGATTGCAATTCACTTGTGGGGAAATAAGTCTCATAGGGTCTATTCAAATTTTCAGAGAAGGCACATGTTTGTGGTGCTCTCATACCCTCCTGCATTTGCTATGTAATCCTGCCAGACCAGGCACAGAGGGGAGAGGTCCCAGGCACCCCTGTATGCCCATGGGGAGCAGGAGGAAATGGGAGGGAAAGGGAGCATCCAAGGGCTTGGACCTAGTCATGTACCATATGTAGGGAAGACTTTATTTTGTTCAGTCAGGCTTTTTTCTAGCACAAGAATCTGAGATTTCTTTTCTAAATTCATGATTTGAAACTACAAACTGTGGGATTTCTCTAAGCTGTGGAGTTTCAAGTGCTGGAGTTTCCTCACATTAGCAAGAGGAAATGCTCCTCTCAGAACCCAGAGATTTAACCTGAACAGATGAAGTATTTGTATCTTTTTTTCCTCTTCTCCTTTCCACGCCTGGCCCACCTAAGGTTTTGGAGTTACACATTCGAGTGAGGTGTGTTCTTCTGTACCTTTGTTATTTGTTTCAGTGAGGGAGACAGGTACACAGAATGCACATGAATTTAAGTAGTGTTGTGAAGTACTGTCTTGCTGGTGTAGAAGTGAACTGGAGAATGAATTCAAAACAGAACCTGTCTGATCAGAGCAGGTGTTCCCATTGTAGCAAGACTCTAGGATGTAGGGGCATGGGAAGGCTGAGATGTCTGTATGGGGCTAGACATGAAAAGTATTGGCCAAAGATCTGGAAATACATAAAGGTAAGAAATTCATTTCAGCAACTTGCAGGACAGCCTCCAGCCACTTAAAATCCTTTTTCTCTTTTTTTTCCCCCCATGATTTAAATATTTTTAGTTTCAGTAGGAAGCTATGCATTATTCAAATGACAGCTCTGGTACAATTTATTCAGATGCAGAAAGCACTTTAAATTGATTTTGAAACTAAGAGCAGAAGAGAGGAAAAAGGTGGGTGTGAGCACAAGCTATCTTATCCAATACATACACAAATAATTGTATATTTCATATCTTGATAGAATTATATTTTCTGGTCTCCAAAGTGCTAAAGAACATTAGTTATCCTTGACATTGACTTTAATTAAGCATATTTTTAGTCATAAACATGAGTAACATGTAGCTTATTGGAGAAAGTTTTCTTATCACCATATAAAAAAGGGAAGGGAAGGGAAGGGAAGGGAAGGGAAGGGAAGGGAAGGGAAGGGAAGGGAAGGGAAGGGAAGGGAAGGGAAGGGAAGGGAAGGGAAGGGAAGGGAAGGGAAGGGAAGGGAAGGGAAGGGAAGGGAAGGGAAGGGAAGGGAAGGGAAGGGAAGGGAAGGGAAGGGAAGGGAAGGGAAGGGAATGCTGTTTAGTAACTTTATGGGTTATGAGTATTTAAAGTTGAATTGGAATACAGCAGGAGTATTGCCCACATTACATTACTGATAAATTTATGTTGCAGTTATTGTTACTGAGGAAGAACTTTATTTAATTCTGTCATACTGTATGCATTTTTCCCAGCCATTTATATTAGGAACAGCTTTTGTATGTCAAATAAGTGAACCTGGCTCTAATCTGCAAATGATTTAGTGCTCTTGCCTTCAGGGCCATCCTCTTAGTGGAAGCAGAGGACATATCAGCTTTGACATACTTACAGGAAGTTTTTTTGAAAATATCAGTCTTGCCAAACCCTGAAGTCGTCAGTCAAACAGTCACTGACTGAGTAAAAGCTGAGAAGTCCTTGAGGTCTGGGCCACTGTTTAACATCAGATTACAAGCTTCTCTTATTTAATAAAAATTTAAAGGATGGCCTCAAGCTCAGAAAGCCATTGTGCACATGCCTGTCTTTAAGCATGTGTGAAGTCCTGCTGATTTGAATACGAGCACTTCCTGCAGCAGAAGGCCATGGGAAGTTGGAGAAAAGTATGTGCAAGATCAAACGTCATCTTCTCGGGTCTTGATCTCCTTGTGAAGTCTGAGTACAGTAGCGTCTTTTTTTTTTCTTTTGCCTAAGATCTAGAGATCATTTTCCTACCACATAAAAATGTACTTAACAGAAAGCAGAGTCCTGATTCAAAGGCTCTGACTGTGTTGTTTGTCACAGTTATTTGGATAGACAGATATTTTGCTGGATGGACTCCTGACACACATTTGTGTATAAGTGCTGTGAGCTCTCACCAGGAGTTTCAGGCTCTGTGTGTAACAACTCAGACACTGGGTTTAGAACTTTTGGAAAGCTGATTTTTTGCTATCATAAAACATGTGTGTAAGCGACTTAATGTAAGCAATCCTAGACAAGAAAGAGACAGTGGATTAAAAAAAAAAGTGAGTAGCTACTTAGGCAAAAAAATTATTGAGGTAAAAATAATTTTAATGTTTTTTGGAATGGATATGCAATAAAAATTCCCACTAGTGTTCTATGCCTCTTATGCCTTGCTCTGCTTTTAATGACATAAATTTCCCACAAGGAACACAAATAGGAAACTGAGAGAGAAAACAAACAGTGATCTACTTACTCTGAGGTTTGTGTTATTGCTGTCACTATGGTGTCAGAAAGCCTCCTATGTAAAACAGGCTTGTTTTGTAATCACACATTTTCTAGGGTACTTCATAACTACCAGAAGGAAATTTGAAAAGAATTTACATTAAGGTTGGAGGCTTAGAATATGTTTTCATTTAGTAATAAAGGCAAGTGATGTTCATATTTCTAAGGGATTTAAACTGATGGTTGCAAAAGCTTGTTGAATTTTTTTCCACACATTTTTCAATCTTATAGGTTATGGGAGAAAAACTGGTTTTGTCGTGATATCATAAAGGTCATTATAATCATCTTATTTTGGGTGCATTATTACAGCCATTTAGATAAGTTAAAATAACTGAATGTTAAATAACTGTACTTTAAAAAAATATATTTTCCTGATATATATGCTATTTCTAAAGTTTTCTAATATAATAAATATCTATACTCTCCTCAAAATTTTTTAAATAAAATCCATATTTTCTTCCAATGTGTCCATGATTTTACTCTCAAACTGCTCATTTCAAGGCCCTGCATATCTATGTAAGTAGTTGCAGTTGTATGCTTTGCCTTTGAAAGGAAAGGAAGATGAGATCAAGTTTGTGTTGTGCAGCATTTGGCTGTGTATCTTTATATAAAATTACATTGTACAATTCTTAATGCAGTATCTCAGACACTAAGTGGTTTGGTCTCCTCCTTTCCTCTCTAGAACAGAATTTGATACCTGGCTTTCTCCCAAAACTAAGAGCATTATAATGTGGGAACTCAACCTGCTAAACTTGGGAGGGAGTGGATAATTTGTTGTAGGTGTTCAACATACCAGAGCATTTATATTTACTCCTGTTTGTTTCTAGCAACCCTTACCTCAGCAAATTTGGCAAATCTCTCCATTTAGCCCACATCTCTATTGTTTACAGACTAATTGTGGAATTCAGCATTTGCACATAGAGCACTACTGTGGTGTCTCAGGAATGCCTCCTTCAGTGAGAACAGAGATTGTTGTTCTTTGCCTGGAATATAATTTACTGAAAAAATCCCAACCGTTTGGCTTCATCTGGAATCACTTCAGAGCTGTGAAGAAAGTGTAACAACACACAGAAAGTAAAACTGCTGTCAGTGCCAGCCTGTGAAGAAGTGCTTGCTGAAATATTATTCTGTCTCAAGGCCACTGGCACTTAAGGAAGTTCCATGACTTTGAAAAATAAATAATTTTTGTCTGGAGTTCTTGGCTGGTGTGAATCAGGCTTAATTGTGCACGTGATGTTAGTGATAAAGAGATGTTAGAATTAAATAATATAACTCTTACAGCAGTGCTTTTGATCAGTGTTTTACTGTACACAATGGGCATTTGGGAATATTTTCATCAAGCTGTCAGTGATAATTTCCTGGGCATATTTTATAGATCTCATATAGTAAATGAGTGCTTAAACCTCACATTTGCAGCCTGCAGCTAGAAAGTAAAATTCAGCCTATACTTTTAGCAATTCAGTATTTTTAAAGGCTTTCTTTATTTATTTGAATGCCCTATTTTCCTGAAATCTCCCTCCAGTGTAGTGCAAATGGAACCTTAGAAAAGAACACAAAACATGACCCCAGTATCCTGTGCAGACCCCTTATACAACCAAAGGTACACCAGTTGCACTCACCACTTAAATCCACGGGAGAGAGAGATCCACACTCGTGAACTCATTTGCATGACCACGGACCAAATTTCAATGTAATTGGCTTATTCAAATCACATTAGCAGGAAATGCAGACCAAAAAATTCAAAGAATGAAGGCAGTTGCAGCCTTATCTAAAATCTCTTACACACAGATAGTCTATTCACTTTCTGAAAGTCCTGGGAATCAGACCAAAAGTTAAAGGAAGTAACATTAAAATAGGGCTGCAAAGTTGGAAATTATAAATAGCTTTGGGCCCTCTTAAAGCTTCCAGTATGTGAGGGATATGTGCACTTTAACATCACCTTTGTATAGCCTATTTTCAGTAAAAGGTAGAAGAATGTGTCCAGGTAAATTTCCTTATATAGCATATGGATTTAAAATAATTTTTACTGAGTTTCTCTTTGCAGGATGAGGTTATGAGTATTTGCTTAAGAGTTGTGTATGAAAACTGGTTCTCAAATGTCTATAGTTTGAAAGAATGTTGCATAACATAACAAAAAATTATCCAGTACTCTGTAGTTTTAGTGGGCTAAGACTAGTATATTCACATTTAAAAAAGAACCTCCTACACAACTATTTCTACTTAAGGCTTGTCATCTTGTACATGTGATATCATGTAATTTCTTTTGAAGCCTGTTACTAATTTAATAAACATCATGAGAGAGTGAAATTTTACCACAAAATAACTCTCAATATTCAGCAAATTTTAACAATTGTGTCCAAGACTCTAAGAAACTTCATAAACAGTGTAGGGTTTACATAAAGATTTAAACATACCCATGTTAAGGAGTCTTAGCCAATTTGAACCATCTGAAATCTTGTTATAAGCAGGTAGTACAAGGAACTGCTCAAAAGAGGGAGTGGGCATAGTAGAAAGAAAAAAATATAAGCTATACTATTTACTTTCCCAAAGAATAACATGAACATACCATGGTAAATAAGTGCAAAACCCCTGAGGACTAAATTAGGCCAAAAATCTTGCAGAAAATATAAGATGGTTTTTGAAGCTCCAGTGATAACAAATATGTTCATATAACCAACTAAAATTCCTGGTGATCTTCCACAAATCCACAAATTATTTTCCAGCATACTTCCAGGTCTTTGCTCTGTACCCTCTCTCTGCTCTGTCAGCTAGGTGACCTGCTGGAGGAGGATCTCAAGCTCCTACAGATGCTATAGAATGTAATTTCCTTATTCCCCAGGGTTTCCAGTCCCCTTTCCTCCTGACCTTTTCATTTTGTTTTGGCTCTGACTTCATCTTCTGCACATGGCCCCATTTCCCTTCTGATATCTTCTCCTGAAACTTCCACTTTTTTTTTAATTTTTTGTGTTCCCATCACTCAGCTTTCTGCAGAAAAGATTTTACTGCATTATCCTTCCTCCATCAGTCTCCAACAGCCTACCTGTAACTGAAAATCCTTCCTTTGCTCTTGATCTAACCTGGTCTTTCTTAATTTGGGTCTAACACTTTTTACAGTGATTCTCTACAACAGGAGGGCAAAACACCAAAGGGAGAGATGAAATGAAATCTCAGGAGAAGCACCAACAGTTTTCTACAGATTGGTTGCTATTAGTTTTCTCCATATTCATTTCAGTCCTTCATGCAGATAGAATGTTCTGGGAGTTAGTGGAAGGAAGCTACTGATGTATGAAGTGAGACTTTCAAGAGATGTAAAGTGGAGTACTTTTAGTATCTCTTGAAGAGATGTCAAAAGTGTGAAGTGAGTGTCTCCCACATGTGAGGTCATTTCTTCTTTCTCTGCAAATAGGAGGCATTGATAGGCTTTTATCAATCAATCAATAGGGTAACAACAAAAAATTATTTTACATTATCTTCCTTTCATATGAATTCCACAGCTGCCTCTCCTGAGCTAAGCCTCATTTCTTTGCTGCCTAGAAGAAACTGTAACATTTTCTTTCTTGAATGCTGTGAGAAATAACTGGAATAGTTTTGGTAAAATTTCCCATTGCTGAAATGTTCAACATAAGCAGTTAGAATTGGGCAAGGTTATAAACAACTGAAAGTGTGGCTTCATAAAATGAAGGCTCAAGCTCATGATTTATACAATATGACAGTTTGACACATGGTATTCCTCTATAGCATGACTTATACGCTAAATTTTGAGAGCTGTAGTTTTAATGAGAAGATGGAGGAGAATGTGAAGGAAGTCCCTCTCATAAACCTGCACAGACTGCAGTCAGAATATCAGTGTCCTTACCCTGAGACCCTCAGGTGCAGTGGAACCTGTGGGGCAACCAGCGACTTTCTTTCTGTGCTGCTTGGCAGTCAAGGGTCTACAGGAGGTCAAGAGCATAAATTACAATCAGTTCTGTGTTTTTTCTGACCTGAGCCTTAGGAGAGAGGTCTTGACATCTTACCTGCCCAATTCTTTAGTGCCAATACAGCTGCAAATTATTTCTATTCGTATCCAAGAAAAAGATTTTGAAAATTAGAGGATTTCTGATGAAGGAAGAAAGAGATACATTAGTACCACTGTTTTCTTTTTCACTTGCCTGAAGTCTTAAGCTATCTGTTTAGAAATACTGTGCACATTCTGGACACTCATCTAATTCTCTCTTTTTGAATGACTAGTTACACATTTGCATGTTTTTAAGTATTTTAAAATTATTTTCTAATTTCCTTTATTTAAACCTCCTGCTTCAAAATTGTCTTTTTAAGTTTTTGTTTTCTCTTTGTGGTCATTAGTGGCATGCACATAAATTTGGATGTGAGAGTGTTGTCAGTATATACAGGACATGAAGGGCTTGAGGCTGTTCCCTTAATGGTCTCAGCAAAAATCCATAGTGTCAAGTAATTCATAAGACATGTGTGATCAATAATTTGTCATCACAAAACCAATAGCCATTTTCTCCATTGCAGTATTTCCCAGAAAGCACAGCAGACACAGCTGTGTTTAATGCAATTTTATATGAGGGATGTCTATAGAAGGCTTATTGAGGCCTAAATTAAAAAAAAATATAAAAAATTTATGTAGTGCCAAAAAGGAAGGTAAAATCAAGAGGTTTTGGATGTTTCTGTTACTTAATTACCTTTCATAGAAATCAGTAGCTGAATTCTAGAGCATCTTGAAGCCTGTTCTTAAAGCTGTGGATGAACTACTGGGGAAGTGTCCTTGATTTTCAGATGCTCTATGGAGTTTAGGAGTACTGCATTTTTATTGAAAAGTTCTTAATGGGGCTTTGATGGTATTGTAAACATTCTGAGTGGTCACTAATATTTGAAGTCACATCGCTAGGGCTAATATTAGACATAGTTTTTTCATTTTCCATAAAATATTCACTATTTATTATGAAAACAGTATTCTGTATTCTTCTGCACCTAAACCATGCCTACTCATTTTAAAGGTTTACCAATAATCTATACAATTTTACCATTAAAATTGTCAGGCTCAGTTTAAGTTATGATTAAAAGTATTATTAATTCTAGTAGAAAATTAGAGCTTTGATGGTTTGTCCTTCCTGAACCTTCATCATGGCAATTAAGTGACATAACCCCATTAATCTGCAATAAAAGGAATGTACTGTTTTGACATATCTTTAATAATAGAATGGCTTGGGTTGAAAGAGACTTTAAAGGTCATCTACTCCAACCCTCCTGCCATGAGCTTTGATACCTTCAGCTAGACCAGGTGGCTCAAAGTCCCATCTGACGTGGCTTTGAACATCCAAATTCACTGGGATCAGGTATGAACGTTCTTCAGAGTGGCATTCCTTTTTTAGCCAATGGAACACAGCCCTTGGTATAACTCAAGAGGCACAGAGAGCTTATATTCATGGGATGTGAAGTCCAGAGTGGGGTGGGGAGGGGGGAAAGACATACATGGGAGGAGTCTGTGCATGTTGGAGACTGAAAACCAGAGATGTTTGTGAAAGTAGTTCCAAGGGTTTTGGCAACAGGAGGAAATGCCACTGGCTTGAACTGGCTTACTTAGTAGCATAAAGAAATATTTTGTAAGGACTCATATGATAAACTATCTAATTTACCTTTGATCTTGAAAGCTACATTTGTCTGGTTTTTTTTTCATTTCTCCATCTATTGTTTTCAGCTCCCACTGGTTTTTTCAGGTCTGCTAAGGGCCTGACATGTAAGCTCCTAAGGGCCTGGAACATGCTTGTCTGTGTGTTTCTCAAAAGCCATTCTGAGCACTACACATAAATAACACATTTGTGCACACTGTCTGACCCAATGCAAGTTCTCTCTTTTTCAGAAGAGAACCATTAAAAACATGTGCACATACATGCTAAATTGTCTTCTCTAAGAAATATGAGAAGACCCCTTTTATGTGGGGTGGACTCCTAGTCACCTCAGCTGTCAGTAAATAGTTGGAATTCTGGCTGAAGCACCAAGCTGCCACACCAGCATTCCAGTGCTCAGCCCTCATGCCTCTGCTTTGAAACTGGGCCTTTGCAACACTGGGCAGCTGCTGCTTGTCAAAAGCGTGAACAAAATGTGGTCTATTAAGAACAGAAACTACACAAACCATTTTAAAAATTAGTTTGAAAATCAAGCATGCACTATGACTCATATGCTTCAGTCTGTCCAGGACTGATGCAGAAACTTATAAGAGATGTAAAATAATAATACTAATAATACTAATAATACTAATACTAATACTAATACTAATACTAATACTAATACTAATACTAATACTACTACTACTAATAATAATAATAAAAACTCAGAAAGCAGATTTTTTTGCCTTCATTTTCTTAAAACATTGTGCTGCAACATGTTATTGGCTAGAATAAGAATGTTAGAAACTACAGCATGTGTCCAAAAAATTGCAAAAGAAGACATTAATTATACCTTAAATTTCTGTTTCTCCTGATGACCGGACAATTCCTCTTTCTTTCTCCCATAAAGCAACCTTTGAACACAGAATACTCTTGTACATTTTGTAAAATTTTAATATAGATTGTAAGACAGAATGAGGCTTACTTTTCCATATGCACTGAGAGAATATCTTGCACCCCTGCCTGTAAAGGTAGTCCAAAAAAATGATGTGAAATATCAAATGCATACTCTTGATCCTTTAATTGCCTAATTACATTATTTTGCAATTTATTAAATAAGAACAGGAGCAAAGAGTCAAAACCCTTGTTATACCCCACAGATGCTCAGTGTGTCATGGTAGGTGTTGTAGAGACACAGCAGTGTGTGTGTCTTCTCCCAGATATCATGGCTGAAGAGCGGCTTCTGCTTGGCCCTTGAACCACCTCCCATGGGAATTTCACTCAGTGGAAAAGCACAACATTGGACCTGCTCTTTCCAGGCTCCTTAAGTGCCAGAAGGCAGCTTTGTCCGCAGATACATCAGAAAGCTGTCCTGCCCTTCCAGGCAGCTGTGCATGCTGTGATCCAGGCTGGGATTGCTCTGACAGGGTAAGCTCCATATACCTTGTAGGTCAGTTGACATGAACATACATCTTTTTTCTATATCATTCTAGTGAACAATATATACCAAAAAAAGGATTATTTCCTTAAAGTAAATAAGTTTATACTGTCAAATTGTACCATCCAGTTAAGATCAATTAAATTCCTGCCCAAATAGGAAGTGTTCAGAGATTTAAAAAGTCAGCAATTTGATTAATAAAACAGTTATGACTTCAAAATATCAAGGGGAATTAGTGAAGCTGTAAAGGAATAGCAGTTGTAAACTTGGTTCTTTAGGTTGGTCCTTTACCCAAGTAAATAAGATTGTTATAATGAAGAGGCATAGTGCACAGACCAAGTGTTAAAAAAAAATCAGTTAGTAGGAGAAAATACTTTAAAAATATGTTAGAACAGTAGTAATCCTTGATTTTCTTTTAAGTAGTGCAGTTCTATACGTAGCTGTTAGCCATTTTCTCATAGTGAGTGTGAATTGTAAATTCATCATCTCAGCTGGATGAAAGGAGACATAAAAATGCACACTGCATTGTCTATCTTCAAGTAAGGCAATGAGATTAAAATGAGAATTCTAATTACAAAGCCAGTCTAAGTAGCAGCTGAAACTTAGGCTGCTTACAATTAGCACATCAGTTGTTCAGTGTTCATGCATATCCCTGACTGACAAATAAAAAAAACAAAACACCATTTCTACCCAAATGTAAAGAAAAGAACACAAAGTTTGGTGGAGTTTATTGGCACTCTAACAGATGATGCCAAAAAGAAGAATACAGTTTAGAAATTGTAAATTGTGGCAGCACCTAAAAAATAATGAATGAAGAAGAAACAAGTTAAATGCAAACTCTTAGGAAGTCAGGCTGAAATTATTTTGACAAGCAATTTTGCTTAACTAAAAATAACAACCTCTTTTTTAAATGAGATGTTGAGAAGCTTTCCTGTGAATGGAAGTCAAACTGGAGCTTTTCTACTTAGTAAAAAGATGACTGAGATTATAAAATGAAAGAATGAATAAAAAACAAGTATTCACCATTTCTTGTTCAGTATTAAGTGCATCAAAAATACCATGATGCTGAAAATTTTAATACAATTAAAATTATTCTTCCCATCCAATTAATAAAGAAATTATGAATTTTCTTGCCTTATTATTGAAAAATAAGGTGATAAGGTGAAAAATACAGGAGGATTCAGGAAAAAAATTAAACAAATGCATGGTAAGAGGTCCACTGGTGTCAGCTAAAGATGATGGTCTGCAGGCAATCACCACTTAAGAAGCTCTTAAGCCATTTCTGTCTACAGTATAGAAGGAATAGACTCATTCTCTGTACTTGTGCTGTTTTGTGTGTTTTTCTTCAGTATCCATTATCAGACATACTTATAGAAACAAGACCCTATACTAAACCCTCCAGGTTTGAGTTGGCACTACTGTTCTTGAGGTCTTCAGTTGAAAAGATACAGCATGGAGTAAAATACAAATCTATTTCTGAATTGCTGTGATAAAAATTGTTCTTTTTGTTAAAGAGAAAACGACTAAAACTGCAAAAAATGCAGCTGATATTTATATAGCTGAAAAAGAGCACTGCAAATTGTTACTTCCACAGAATATAGCCACATTATAATGAGCTATGAAATTTAATCTAAAACATTAATGTTGTTTTCTAAGTTTCCTAGCATTTTGCATGTGGTGAGACATTGGTCTCCTAGTTGATAATTAACTGTTTTGAAAACTGAGTAAAGAGAATTTGTTTTGTAAATTTAATTCCTAGGAAGGCTCTCAGATGCTGAAATGTATGCAGAGGTTTTCATTAAAACCCTTCTCATTTGTTTTTACAGGCATTATTCTTACTGCTTATATTGGTCTCATGTATTTTAGAACTTGTTTAGGTCTGAGAATGTCTTTGGTACTTTGTGAACCAGAAATGTCAGTTCTTTGAAAGGAAATTAAAGGTGACATCACTGGCATAGTAGGAGGACTGGTCTGAGTAGGAAGCATTTGAATATACTTTACCCAAATCTTTGAGTGCTGTGTTGAAATAATTTGTCTTATATTGCACAAGCTTATACTAAACCAAGCCAGAGTGGTAGGTATGCACAACACATGCTTTTTCTAAAGTATTTGCTAAAGCCCAGTGTTTAAAGCAAGCATAGATGTTGAAGACAACCCAGCAGAAACCTTGCTAGTGTGTAGCTATACTGCACATTCAACTGGTACATTATTAGTTGTCAGTAGGGCCAGGAAATATTTTTCCTGGATGTCCCCTATCAAACATATCAATAAGGCAGGATGATATCTTGATAAAAAACAAGAGTGATAGGTGGTTCTATCTATTGTATATATCACAGAGGCCAAGATATCACAGAGAATCATCATCATCATCATCATTATCTAGAAAGAGTTAATTATCTACATTTTGCAAGAAATCTTAGACAGCTATGACTGTTCTCATAAATGAGTATACGCTCATATTTTCCACAAACTCTCAGGATTTCCAGTGTTTTTGAATCAAGTACTTCGCATCACACACAGACAATATTTCAATAGTGTCTTTCTTATCTGTCTTTAAGAATGAAGAAAGTTGAAGGAATCAAAAACCTTCAGACTGGGAGATGCCCTCCCAGTAATGTAGGATCTTGCAGCTTTTGGCCAAATAACACAAGTATAATGTCTTCAGTAGCAGTCAGAACAGATTAGAGCAGTTCTTTACTTTTTTTGCATCACAGATATACAGAACTGCTCCATCTTCTTATCTGAGATCCAGGTAAGTGCAAAAAAAGCAGAAGATCCAGGTGGTGTTAGAAGGGCCAAGAGTCATGGACAATTTAATTTTCTTTGTGCTACTCTGGAACAGGACCCGCCTTTATGAAAGAAGGAGCAAACATTCATTAGCAAACATTGTGCTGATTTACAACATCCTGGATCTTCCCTGGTTTTAAAGTACATAAACTGTCTGACATGCAAAATTGTTTTTCAGCCTAAGCCTTTCACTTTGGGTCCTTAATAATAGTAATAATAATAATAATAGTAATAATAAATAAATAAATTAATACATATATATATATATATATATAAATATATAAAATAGGCATAACAAATGTAACTGTTTGTTGAGCTATTTAGGGTTTATAAGAACAAGTCCATGTGTTCATGTCTCTGAGTATATTTGTATGATGGCTATTACAACATGTATGAAAGGAAAAGAGGAAGAACAGGTTAATGCAATGTTTTTTTAAATTTTTTTAAAAGAAATTACTAGTTATTACATTAATTTTATACATTACATTAGTACAATTTCCTGAAGTAAAAAAATATATAAAAACAAGCACTCACTGAAAAACAGGCATTCAAAGCAAATTTATGTTCCTCATAATGTGGATCTTAAATCATAAAGACAGTATGTGCAGTGCAATCCAAATAAATAATTTTTCAAGACATTTACTCATGTCAAAAGTTCTGGTTAAAGGGAAGGAAAACACTCATTTACAAAAATGTGTGCTTTAAGCATGAGAATTGATCTGCTGCACCACTTTTCTATCTTGATTCTCAAGGATTCTTAAGAAAATGGGTTTAACCATCATACTGTGCTCTCATCCGCCAGAGAAACTTCCTTCAATATGACATTTAAAAGGCAAACATTGAATTGTGTGATTTTTAACTTCAGACAGGATTTGCCAAACTACATTTTTTCTCTAAATATTAGTAAATCCAAGCTGTAAATAGGCGTAAGCCTTTTGATACTTAAAGGTGAACTGGAATTTACTTTAGATGACTGGGTTTGATGCATGGATGGCTTACACATGCACTATTACTTTTTTTCTGTTAAAATAAATTAGAAGAGTTTTAGAGATAACTTTAAAGGTCACCTGTTAATTATCTGTGCTGAACATCCTCAAATGATGTGACATATTGCAGAGTGAAGCACAACCAAGAGTGGTGTTGGAATCAGTGAACTTTATAATCAAAGGGATGGCAAATAGTAAAGGTTTACCTGGAAAAAATGAGCAATATTGGCTACTGAGATCAACAATTACATTCTATTCTGCAAAGATGAGTGCCCTTTTTATGCACCATATTATTCTTTAACCTTATTCATTCATTACTTTTTCCTTTTTTTATTCTTTTTTCTGACAAATGAATAACATGAACAACAGCATCACTCAGAGCTCTGAGCCAAATGAATGTGTGTAGGAGAGTCACTCAACAATGACAGTATACCCTAGATTTGACATGCTTATAAACCTGAAATAATTTTCCTTCCTCTGGGACTGAATTCAAAACTCTCAGCCTCTCTTTGTTTCCTGATGTTTTTTCTGAGATTGCTTAGAAGGCAAAATAAACCAAACTTTTATTTTCAGCTCTATTTTGAACTCCTGGACAAGATTTAAATTAAGCTATCTGCAGAAAGATGTGTAGAAATCTAGAAATCTCATAGTGACATCCTGAAGCCAAAATATGAGTAATGTGGGCACAGTTTGGCTATCTGTAAACTCCTGGTGTTTAGGGAAAATTTGGGGTATTACAGAACTTAATAATATTGTAAATATTCTTTTGCTTATAGCTTTGAAGATAATAAATATTTTCCAGAGCCCAATTTAAGATTAGGTAGCTGAGCATCAAAAAGAAAGTGCTCAAAATTTCTAAAAATCTGGGTTTATGAACCTTAGCTTATCCAGTTAAATATGGATTTCATTACAAGGTCTATTGTGCACTTTCTTTCTTTCTTTCATCATAATTTCAAAATTTCTTACTCAATGGCTGTAGTCGTTTTTGTTATATTACTTTACCTTTTCCCTCTCATATCCTGACTGAAGTAAAATGACATTTATTCCCTAACAAAAGTAAGCTTTTTATTCAGTCCTCTGCATAAGTGTGTAGAAACTTATGGTCTTTTGAGGTTGAATCATAGGAAATAAATCTGTATGCATAACTTCCTGTGGGAAAAAAGGCAGATGCAAATTACACTAATGAGACCCAACCCTATTTTGGGACAGTTCAGAGCTTAAGTTTCAGGAGCAAGGAACTGAGGCAGGAGGCAGGCCATGGACACCCCAGTGAGTCCCTGCAGAGTGGGCACCACTCCGTGCACGGGAGAGTGAAGCTCCACATTTCACCCAGAGCCAGAGGACCAAACCCTGGATTCAGAACGGTGGATGGGTCACATCCCTGCCTTGCTCTCATGCTGTGCAAAACAGGAGGCTAAAATCTGCACGCTTCTGTATATACAAAGGATAAACAGAAGTACTCAACGTTTCCTGTACGAGCAGTCGTAAGAACTTGCTCATTTTTGAGGCTGTAAGATTTCAAGAATTAGCCACATGATCTGGTTCTTAAAAGTCTTACAGGAGTAGAAATTGGAAGTGCAGTGTGAAGCTGTAAGGCATCCCAAGTGAGCCATGATGTGTATTGGTTAGCTCTATATGTCTTAGTCTGGAATGTGAGTCTTGAATTTAGGCAGTTCCCATGACACAAAATATATTTTGTTTTATGACTAAAATCTATAGGCCCGATATTACTTTCTTGGAATCATTTACAGAAATGTCATTTGTTTACCTGAATGTTAGCAAAAGGGAGAGATAAAAGTTGTCCAAAATGATTTTAACTTAAAAATTGGAGATGTTTGGAAGGGTCAAGTCTTTCTTTTCATGCTGATGATATTTTTATGTAATTAATCTTATTATGTTGACATTTCTTCCTAAAGCCATATTTCAAATTTTACTTTTGTTTGCGTTGTTGTAGAAGTTCCATTCATTATCTGATAGACTCCAAGAGAAACTACATAGAAATTCAGATTATCAGACACATATCTTAGCACTTTAAGGCAGGTCTGATGTACTTTTCTTTGATTCTCTTTCGTCACTGAGGATTTCAAAATCTGAAGTTTCTCTACATGACATTTTCATATAAACAAGAAATGTGTTACTTTGTGCAAAAAGAACCAAATTAAGATCTATTACCACCATGTGCATGGATCATCTTTCTAAACTTGTGCTGTTTGATGAGTGGTATTTATATTGCATTCGCACAGGGTAATGTAAGAAGTTCCCTAAATCCCTTGGATTATGTGTGTGGTATCAAAACTATCTACCTAAATCTATCTGCTTATTCAGATTGAGGAACATAATTCTGAAATCTAGTAACAAAATCATTAATATCTTCCTAGCAGCTAATAGACACTAAGCTCCTTATACACACTCATTTGCTCCCCAATTCTCAGAAACAATAGTAGAAGTAAAGTCTGAAAAAATATGATCTTTATTGGCATTATTGTGCATTTAGATTCCTGACAGAATAATTTAAAATATCTTTGTAGATTCAAAAATTTTTTGATTAATATCTTGAGGACCAAATGTTACACTACAATATCAGAGGCCACAAAGATATTAGACTTGGCAGAATTAGATATCATCATTTCTTGAAATAGGAAAATAAATCAAAATAATGAAGCTTCCTTGAATTCCAAAAATTGCATTACTGCTCCTGTCTAACTAGGGTACATTTCACAGCTATTTATTTTCTGATTTTGTAGCCTCAATAGTGTGATTGCAAATTAAAGTTCCATCCTAAATTTGTTTCTGTTGTTCCTGTTCTGTCATTTTTTTGTAGCCTAGTTCTCTATTAAAAACATGCATAGATGCATGAAGGCAGCTTTACGTCCTCCCTTTTTTTTTTTTTCTGTTAAATTAGTCTGAAGGAGTTTCAATGCAACCACAAGCCGCCTCCATACAACACGTGGCATAATTGGAGAACATTACACATTACTCCATTACACAGCTACTTCAATGGAGCTAGAGACCACCTCCTGCCCCACTAAATCTCCAACCAAATTGTGCTTGTGCAGACACAGCAGAACTATCAGTATTTAGCTGTCCAAATAAAATTTAGGGAGCTGATACCACTTTCTTCAGAGCACGTGGATATGTGGAAAGTGTTTTCCCACATGAACCCAGAATCACCAATATGGCTTGTGCTTGTAATTTAACCCAATATTTATGCTTAGTGTCCATATACACACATGAAGCATTGAGTTTCAGATGACACTCAAGACTGTGGAGGGTCCACTGCATCCCCTCCAACCAAGGACACAAGGTAGTTTTATGGATGACAGTCAGTGAAGAATTAAACTCCAAAGAGCCACGTGTCCTAGATCCAATCTCCTAGCAAAGCTCTGGGTAAGTGATTAACCCATTGCTTATCAAGATTTCTTTCCAGTAAGTTTTCTGAGGGGAGGCACAGAATGCTTTCCCATTGGATATGAGATAGCTCTTTTTAATGGTCATTGGTATAAGTCCCAAAAATGAGATTGTCCCAGCAACAGATCAAAGATATACTACTATTTCCCTTTCTCTATCCCCATACCAGAAAGAAGTGCAATTTTATTTATGTTAACAATCAAATTAAAAGTCCTCCAAATCTACTTTACCTACAGTTCCTCTTTCCCTAATTTTTTGGCACACTTCTGTAGATCAGTTTGTAAACAGTGTCATATTTAGTAAACCTGAACAAAACTTGCAACACACTTGTCTGGGACAGATTACTGAGTACAGACAGTCACTGGTGCAATAGAAGATGAAAAAGCTTGTATGAGTGGGAGTTGTAGCACTGTACCTTACCTGCTGTTCATGAATAATACCTGCAGCCATTCACTTTTAAAGAAATGATACAGCAAAAAATTCTAATAAAATCTGCTAAGTGCTTTATGAGTCACTGGAATATTTTTAGTTTCATATGATTGAGCATATGCTGAAATAACCTAGTGTGGCATCAAATGAGTTAATACCATTGTACCCCACGGGTAGAAGTGACTTTACAAATCTTGAAAATCACAGAAGTTCTTCAATCACTTCTGGGGTCTTTACTGGATATGCTGAGAACAAAATCAGGATGACCAGTAAGGATCTAATAACCTAATGCTTAGATTATTTTGTAGGTGAGAAAACAGGTTGTTTTTATTGAAAAGATCAGTTGAGCAGGGGGACATGATCTCAGATATAATCTTTTGCTTTCTTCAAACAAGTTTACCAGTGCTACTACTTATGAGGAAACTGAAAGAGTTGAAAGGCTCACTTTCCTTCTCATGCAGATTTTTACTCCCGAGTCAAATAGGAGACTTTATTTAAAATTATTGAGGGGAAATCTCCCAGACACTGGCCAAATCTTCACATTGCTCCAAGTCCTTGCCAGATGATTTGGAATTTAAATTCTGATTTCTGGCCTGATGGCACAATGAACTGCCCCTGGATCTGCTGAATGGCTCAAACTAAAATTTTTGACCTTTTTTTGCACTATTTAAAGACTAAAAATCTTCTACAGCCCTTTGCAACTGTTTGATTCCCACCCCCAGTAATCTCCAGGCATTTTGCTTGTCAAACAACCCAACACCAAATGTGCTGGTTTTGTTTGACCTATATTACAATGCAAAGCTACTTGGTTCTTTAATTCACTGCCAAATAAGGCTGTTATCTCTGGATAAAGGGAACTAGGCCAAATGGTGATAAAGTCTCAGGGATGAAATGAGATTAAACCAGTTCTACCTCACCTTGCTATTAGATAATTATATATGTGCTGGTCAGCAGAGCTCGCTGTCTGCCTAATCATATGTCCAAAGGTCAATTAAAAGGGGTTAATGCCCACAAATTAATATCCAGTGAAAAGTATTAATTGGCATAGGGGTTTTACCAGTCCTTTACTTTCTTTTTGTATTTTCAAGACATTTTTGGGCCATGATACATAATATATAAAATTTCAATGTCGTTTTAAAACACAAGAGGATTTATACGCTTTTTTTTTTCCTTTAAAATTCACTTGGCAAACTCAATTCTAATGCAGGACTACAATCAGGTCAAAGAACTATCTCTAATTTCTTTTTTTAATTAACACTTGGCAATATTGTTAAGGAAAGCATTACTCAGAGAGCTGTAGTCATGTTAGCACCAGAAACCTCTTCAGGGCATCAAACAATGCTGAGAGGTTTTCATGGAAGCCTTTTTAGAACAGTGGCTCACTTTACATCTTTGCTGTTACTGCAAAGTAACAGCAAATACAAACACAGATCCCTCTGTAAAATGGTTGACTTATAACTAAACCCAGCAGCCAAGTTTGTTTGGCTTGTTGAGGGGCAGTGAAGGGGAGAGCAGGGGTTTATCCGCTGATGCCCTGCTTGCAAATGCAGCTGACAGAGAAAGCTGTGGGCAGGGGCAGTGGTTTAACCAGGAGACACACTGCTGTTCCAGACTGCCCCAGTGTCCCCACTCAAACTGAGGGCTGCCCCTCCTGGATCCTTTTCCCTCTTGGGCCCAGCTGTTCATTGACAGCCATCAAGGCATCTGGGCAAATCAAGTGCAAGTGACAAGAGGATCAGGTGCTCTCGCTGTGCCGCCCAAGCAGCTCCTCCTGAGGCACCATCTGGTGCTCAGCAGGTGAGAGCAGGATTTGCAGCCTCACAGCTGCTCTGCTCTCAAACACACACCTTGCCAGCCTCCTGTCCTCCCATTTCAAAGGAGGGAGTAAACCAAAAAATGTTGGGGAGAGGCCTGGTACATGGAGGCCAGAAGTAAAAGAAAGAGCTGAGGAGGCAGGGAATAAACCAGGGATGAAGGAGGGCAAGAGAGAAAAGCCATGTAGACAGAAGGGAGGGGCTGTCAGAGAGATACCTCTGTGTGCCATGTCCTATGGCTGAAACAGGTGCAAGAGGAAAAATGCAGGGGAGAATGGTATCAAAGCACTAAACTGACAAGTTAGAGCATATGTGTTGTTTTGAATTTCAAACAGTTCACAGGTTAGAAGAAAGGAGTGGGGTATTTAGTTTCAAAATGAGAGCATGCACAATATCTGAAGCATAGAAAGCTGAAGAAATGCCAGTTTCAGGCAGTGCAATTTCTTTGAGACAGGACACATATGGAATAAGTTGCCATCAAAGCAATGAACATTAGCAGATGTCTAGACAGTTTTATGAAAAAAAAGATACTGATAGTACAGCATGGCACAGTATGGATAAGAGATTGCACTTAGAAGTGGACTGTCTTTTTAATAAAGAATATTTCCCTGCATCTTTTCAGGAGCAGATTGACATTCTTCTGAAACTCTAGCTACTGAACATTCATATTTTGCTCTTTCTAATGACTCTGAGATCATTTAGTTAAAACTGCAAATGCAGTAATTTGAGTTCTTCTAGCAGACATTGCCACTTGTTCTCAAATCTTCAGGAGAAGGGACCAGAGCATCTTATTTTAACCAAAATGTATTATCTGTTTTACCTGTATTACCTTGTTTGAAGGTCTGTTACTGAATATTCGTAGTAAATGGCATTGTATTGAATGGGAAGAAACAAATAATAGTGTGGAAAGGAATCAATGTTAAGTATTGTAGTAGTTAACATCTTTGTTAATGAATTGGAAAAGGGGATTAATGTCAAGTTAATGAAACTCACAAATGAGTATCTGTTAATCTGTTTCAGATCTATATATTAAAACAAAGGGATGGGATCCCATGGAAACATAAGCTAGAAAGAAAAAAAACAGTTCAGGAAATTGTGTTTCAGCACAGCTGAAAATAAGTGAGTTTTCATGGTATAGATCATGTGTATACATGAAATGAGAGACTAACATGAAGGAATAATTTTAAAAACCCATAAAACTGTGAAAAGTTAATTAAAAGTGGAAAGTTAATTAACTTTGCTTTGAAAGAGAGTTTTAGGCTTCCTACCATTTCTTGAAGGGTCCTAATTATCCCTCATTCCATAGTACAGTGGTATCTCAAAATCTCAAGAACATTCAGCCATATTTTATCTCTGCAAAGAAAATGATTTTAAGATAATTATTTGAATATACTATTATTTTTTATCTTATACATGGGCAACCTATGGATATAGGAAGATGAGGAACTAGAGCCAGTAGAGGACTTTCCTAATAGCTACTGATTGACCTCAAATTAATACGATGAATTAATGCACGGCACCAGCTCTGCTTCCTACCCTGTCTCTCTTCTGGTCCCCACTAATTAAATGGTGGGAACATTTTCACTGCCAAAGAAACTGAACTTCAGTCACCTCTGTGTAGACAGTACTTCCTAGCTGAGTGCTTTAATCAGTACTAAAAATGAATATTTGCCACAACTACAGGAGGGAATTCAAATTTACCAGCCAAAAAAAAGGGCAGAGGGAAAAGAGGGAACAAAGTAGGATTTGGGGTTTGAATACAGGTAATAGAATATGTAAAATGTCTTTGATTTCAGAAAAAATGTCTTAATCACCAAAGTATTGGAATAAAATATAGTTTAAAATAAACTTGATAGCCAGGAAAATTTACAGCTTCTTAACCTCTTTAATAAAGAATGTTTAGGAAAATATCCATGTCTCAAAACTGTGCAGCACTGATCTGAGCCTGTGTAACTCTAATGGTTCAAGTTCCTGAGATCTTGATGACTTCCCTCTTTTTATTTTTTGCACAAAGCCCAGTAAAGGTCTGCCTTAAGGACCTCATTGGCATTTGACCCTGAAGGATTTGCCTAAAATTACAGAGGATATCTGGCTTTTTCAGAGAAAAAAGTCCAAATATTTGATGGCCAGGATAACATTTAAACCACTGTGACATCCTTTCCTGACAAAAATCATCACACTTAAATCAACAAGTTAATAATGTTTTGAGATGTAACTTCTTAGAACATACACCCAAATCATTACAATTAGTTCTGTCTCTCTACTAGTGAGGAATATTGACAAATCTGAAGGAAATGGCAAAAAAGTAACACAATTAAAAAAGATAGAGAGAATGATACATGGAGGAAAGACTGAAAAAGCTAGATAATATATTTAGCATGTTTAATTAATAGTCAAGATAAAACATGAAGTCTATTAATATTTAAATTATGTAAAACCTATGACAACAGACAGATTATTTAAGATTAAGATTATTTATGTTTCTATAAAGAAGCAATTAAAAATGGTCATGAACTTAAGTAAAAACTGCAAGTAAATTTCTGGAAAGTTACAGTATTGGGTTGAGTACCTATCAGAACTCCTATAAATTGTATGTTTCAAGTCTCTGACACCTATCAGAGTGTCAAACTGACTCTTGAGAGAGAATTTGGGGATGTTATATCTCTCTCTCTAACCCTTATATTTTGACTGTACAGGTTGCTGAAGTACTTAGTGCACTGCACAGGTGAAGACTTGGACTAGGTGGTTCTTCTCTTATTTGAGTGTCTGCTAACTGCAACATAGCAAGGATTTCCAAGATTTCTGCCATCACTGACTAAAAAAACAAAATATTGATTCTACAATAGAGCATAACCAATATAATTTCCTGGGATGGGGCCAGTAATGCTTTAATGAACTTATTTATCCCATTAAATGCTTGTTCATCATGTGGGAAGAGTTTAAGCCTTGTAAGTAACTAATAATCTTGTAAATAAAACTGATCAATTAAAAAATACCTCACATTATCTGTCAGAAAGAGTAGAAAACTAGATGAATCTCTTTCCTATTTCCATATTTTTGATGCTGCTTTCATCAGGCAATGAGGCTGTTCTTTCTTCTCTCTCTGCCTATTAGAAAGAAAATGTACTTGCTTTCCAGATCAAGACCTTGGTATTTTGTGTTTCATCCTCTGTCTCAATCCTTCTTTTATGAGGGTGGCATATTTACAGTAAAAATTCCTTCCCTAGAGGAATCAGAAAATCTGTGTAGTCTTTCCCACATCCACAGCATCCATGAACACAAAATCTGCTGAGAAAAATCAGACAACTAAAAATTGTTAAGGACCAATTCCTGAAGTGTATGGACTCTCACTAGAATAACAGGATCATAGATTATCCTGATTTGGATGGGACACAAGAAGATCAGGTCCAAATCTTGATTCCACGCAAAAAACCTAGAGGTAAAAACATATATCAATTGTACACACATACCTTGAAAAACAAACACCAGCTTTGGGCCGTGGACTCTTACTTGGGCAGATCGTGCTAATGATTGATCCACCTACTCAGGAAATTGCATATTCCTAATATCCAATGTGAATAGATGTATCCCCCAATACAGTCTTTTAAGCCATTCCCTCACATGCATCAATAGACACCAGAGATAAAAGATCGGCACTTTGTTTCTACTCACCTTGTGTCTGAAATTGCAGACAGCAATGAGGTTGCAACTCAGTCTCTTCTTTTCTAAGGGGAACAAACTAAATATCCTCAGCCACTCCTGAGTCTTGTCCTCTAGTCCTTTAGTGATCTCTGTTGCTTTCCTCTGGACATATTCCACTATTTCTATATCCTTCTTATATTGTGGGGCTCAAAACTGCAGTCAGGACATGAGTTGAGGCTGCACCAATGCTGTATGCTGGGACAATCCCTCCTTTCCACTGCTTAGCTACACTGCACTTCATGCACTCCAGGATATGATTGGACCATTTGTCTGCCAGGGTACATTGTTGGCTCATATTGAGTTTTCTGTCAACCAAAGCCCCCGTATTCCTGTCTGCACTCCTGTCCTTGTCCCCCCATTCTATGCATATAGCCAGGATCACAATGTTCCAGGTGCAGAATCTGGCAGGTGTCCTTGTTAAATTTCATATGGTTGGTGCCTGCCCAAGGCTCTAATCCATCAAGATCTCTCCTGAAGGTAATCAACAACTTATACAAATTTTGTACTGTTGGCAAACTTAGTGTGCATTCAATTCCTTTGTTCTGGTCATGGATAAAAACATGGAAGAGAATAAAAGAGTCCCTAAAATTGAGTCCTGTGGAATCCCAGTAATATCTGGCTACTAGCCAGATATCATTCCATTTGCTACAAACTCTTTTAGCCCAACCCTTCATCCAGTTGCTCACTCATTGCAGTATATATATGTCTATCCGCGTGCTGGATATTTTGTCTTGGAGGATACTGTGAGAAGCAGTATAAAAAGCTTTATTAAAATGAAAAAACCCAACAACAAATCCGGTATCTTGCCTCCATCTAGGAGGAAGGTAACTTTAGGATACTCATAATAGGGTACTCACTTAGTAAGGCATAACTTTCCCTCCACACACCCATGTCAGCTTTGACAGATGACTGCATTGTCTTTCATGAGTTTTCAATACCTCACAGAACAATTGTCTGTAATTTTACCAGACACCAAAGTAAGACTTGCAGGCCTATAATTACTAGAGTCTTCTCTTGCCCTTTTTGAAGTACAAAAAACATCTACTAGCTTCCAGTTGACTGGGATCTCTGCAGGTCTCCAATGCCATTGATAAATAACTGAGAAAGGTCACACAGCAGCCTCACCCAACTCTCCTATTACTCTGGGATTAATTTCATAATCCATAGAGACTGGCCTTAAATTCTTATAATAGAGCTAGCTACCTAAAGAGCTTTTCTGAATTTGCTGACTTTTACTAACCATTAAAACATTTCTTAAATAAATTTGTTGCTTTTAAAACTACTTTATGATATGTAGTTTTAAATCAGACTGAGATATTCAAAGCCTGTATAATATAGCTTTGGTTTTATTTCAAGGTTATACACGGGAGTCAAATGTGCCAACCCAAGCATATTAAAACATCAGATTGATTATACAGACAAGTTTCTTACTGTGCTTCTGTTGTTGTTGTCTTGGTAATGACAGTGACAAAATTAAACTTCTTCTTCATCACCACATAAAAGAGGTAAATGACCTGGGAAAATAAGCTGTAGCCTATTACTCATCATTATTAATAATTGAAATGCTTCCTTAGTTCCATTCAATGCATATAGTAAGAAAGTAAGAATGTTTGTAACAAGTTTTACTGTAGAATGAAGCAAAAGTATCATATGTAACCAGTCAATAAACTGAAAGTGCTAAATTGCCTTTTGTGGGTATGGAATTCCCTAATTGCTTTCAGGAATCACAGATAAATGACTTGATAATTCTGGTGGTTGCCGTTTGTTTTGCAATTGTTTTCAGAGTGCTTGCTCATGTCAAGTTGCTGTGGTCCTGGGTTATAGTCAATAGAATGCATGATTCTGTTTTGTCCTTTTGCTATGATTTAACACTTATTTTACCATCTTCAGTGAGCTCCTTAAACAAATATACAGTTTATCAACAAAAACTTTTAAATAATTAATTTTGTTTAGTGATCACTCACATGCCTAAGACTACAGAGGTGACAAGGAGGAAATGAAGCAGATCTTTGGCACCCAACTTTACCTCTCTGCCTTGGGAACACTTCTATGCTTAAAGACATTCAGTTATTGGTCTTGGCACTTAAATTTTACAGCATTTTTTTTCTTTGTGGTTTTATATAGTATAAGAAATAATATTTATCTATCTATCTATATCTATCTATCTATCTATCTATCTATCTATCTATCTATCTATCTATCTATCTATCTATCTATCTATCTATCTATCCCATTTGCCTCTCTCCCTTGTCACCCATAAAAACATCAAAGAGTGGCTAAAATGAAAGTAAAAACTGCAGTAACTGATAGTAGTTCTAGCTGAAATGCCTGATGGAAAGGACCTTTGCTAGATGGTATCAGCCCTGTATATCTTACAAGTGTCATTAAGTTTCACTGGTAGGTTCAGGCTGCTCTATCTGCAAAACCTCTCCAGACCAGTCTGCCAGGAAGGTCCATGAAATCTCCCTTTTTCTCTAACCATTCAAAGTTCTCTACCACCCTTATCTTTTTAATCTACATTTAAATCTTTGTGGAAGGCTCCTGAGCAGTTAGTTTATGAAAGTGAGAGCCTATGTTTCCATAGGAGACTGGTAATTTAATTTCCATATCTTTTAAACTAAGCACTTAATTTTCAGAATTTATTATATTTTTATACCAAAAGGTTTCTTGAGGCAGGGTTTGGTCTTACAATTAAGATATATTAACTTAATAAAGAGAATATACAAGTAGGATTTAATTGTCAGAATCAGATGAAATAAATTATTTTGCAGTAAAACTTTAGTTTTTTAGTTTGCCAAATGATGCAAATAATTTCTAATTTGTTCCATGTGAATAATTTCATCATCTGTTTTTAACCTAACAGAAAATTATATTATTTTCCCATTATTATATCTGCCTTGCCTGCAGTGTTTAAAAATTTTATAAATATCTGAAGAAAAATTCTACTGTAGCCGGAGAAATGCTATCCTAGTATAAACAGAACCCATCACTGTGCATTAATAAATGTAAGCAGAAAACAAAGTCGGTGAATTTCCATTTTTTTCAGTGAGATGAAGTTCTAAAAGAACTGCAAGACAAATAAACCTATTTCAGTTTTGTCTCAGAATTCAGCAATGCCAACCTGAGTCTCCATGGGACTCAAGAGAGTCCTTGAAAATGTTCATAAATCTAAGATTAGGGTTTCTAGATACTTAGAAAATTAAACACAGCCTTTGGAAATTTCATGGTAGTGCTTGGTTTCCTTAAAAAATCTCAGGTACCTTTTAGGATACTCTCAGAGGATACTAAGCCCAGATTCCTGACTGAAGTTTTTCTCTAAATCTTTTTTCTGCTTTTTGTCTTGGGGTACAAGCAAAGGTAATAATAAAAAAAAGATGGACATGACTTATCTGCTTCATTAAGATGACTAAATGTCACAGACACTTTTTATTCCTGATGTATTTCATACCAAAAAGTGGAACTTCTAAGAGTTATCAAAGGATTCAGTTGGTGTTGTATTAGCAAAATGTCTGCTATGTTAAATTAGAACTGAATTTAACTCAAAGTTTATCAAATTTTTTGCTTGCTTCAGTTCTGATTACCTTCCTGACTGGCAATAAATTTATGTTTCTTCTTGTTTCTGGTGTGAATACTAGTCTGTAACATTTTTTTCTCTGGTGCTACAGGTTGATAATCTTTGAACAGCTCAGTATGAGATATAGTATCATGTCTACTTATGCTTATTTGCCTCTACTTATATATTTGAACTTATTATCATAATAATTAGGCATTTCAGATATGCCTTAATGTTTAGATGTGAATTACTGACTCCACATTTGCTTGTATGTACTGATGTCATGCTCATTATCTTAAAGCTATCATGAACTTTCAGAGCACAGGTACATTTCTTTTGGAAAACAAAGCTATGTCCTAAGTACTAAAAAGATGCAGCTTATGTAAATATATCCTTAAAGAAGTATCTGTCTCTCTCCTCCTCATTAATAAATAGCCTCCAAAATTCAAACAAAATAAATCCTTTTAAATGATAACTGACTTAAATAAATTTTACAAAGTAGTAGGAATCTTGAGGACTACTTCATGCTTCCAGATATTTAAAAAAATAGCTGAGAAAAGTAAAGACAGAGTCTGCAAATTTCTTCCTACAGAGGAAAAGGGTGAGTTCTCCATTTGTTAAATATGGCAAAATATGAGGGTGGGAGAGAGACTCCGGTTCTGTCCATACACAGGAGAACGCCTCCAATCAGATCCTTGCCAACTGTAAGACACAAATCAGTAACAAACTAGGCTCTATTTATTTTTGTGTACTCCAGATGATTTATTCCTCTTATATGTTTAGCTTATGAAGCTGGAAAAATCTCATTTCTTTTTCTTTTCTTTTGAAGGGTTTGTGGTTGGACAAGGACTTCTAGGCTGAAACAAATTAAAGTCCCTGTAGCTTAGCTCAGCTGCAGCTTCAAATTTTTAAGTGTCTACTGCTTTTGGACCTACCCTGTGCCAAAAGCCATGATGGGTTATCTGGAATTGCATCAAATATCACTGTGTGATGTTCCATTGTGTGGCCATTCAGGGGGTGTCTCTTACCTGTATATTTTGCTTAGAAACCTTCAATTTGTATCGTTATACATTGAGGCAAGGCAAACCTTTAGCACAGGCCTTCACAGAGTCAGGATGGAAAGGGTGAACCAAGAGGACAAAACACTCAGATTGTCCACCAATCTTATCCTGAAATGGCTGCACTGGAGGCAGAGACAAGCTTTTCTTTTTCTCTCTGGCCTAGCAGTAGGCATTTGGGAATTCAGTGCAGAATTTGAAATAAGTTATTGTCGTGCTGGAAGTTTGAATTAGCAAATTAAATATAGCTCGTTAATGGTATTTGAGCCCATGTTGCACTAATTAAAACAAACTTATTTTTCCTTTATTATTTGCATAATGTTGCTCTGCAGCTATGCCCTTGGAAGGATAATACTGCCTTGAGATGCTAGTTTTTTGGCATCACTCTATGCTATGGACAGAGCTGTACTGGAGCTATTCTTAAGCTGTACTGAAGCTTTTTGTTCTTTTTTGAATTTGTCACATAACTATGAAATAACAACTTCTCTAGTTAGACTGTGTTAAAGAACTGTTTGTTTCTATAATGACAAACTGAATATACTTTGTAAACTCATTTTCATATTAAAAAATGCTTTTATCCAAGTCTGTTCATCACAAATTTTTTGTGCAGGATAGAGTGAAAAGGGTGGTCAAACTAAAAAAGGAAAAAATAGGCAAACATAGAGCAGTCTTTAACTGGGCAAGTCATTGACATCCCCATTAGCTCATTGGACCTATTGGCATCCATAGTTAATTAAAGCTGCCAGGAGCCTGGTCAAAATTGATAATTAATATAATTATAGACTATTTTTAATTTAAATTGACCATCAAGGAATTTTTGTGTTTTTCCAGTTCATGGGAATCGATACATTGGGAAGTTTCAATGGTTTTCAAAGGTGTTAGACTGGGTCTGTGAAGGTCAGCAACATAGGATCGTGTCTGGCAACTTTCCCCTGTACATGATTCCTCTAGGCTGGCAAAATTGTTCTGTGGTCTGCCACTGTGAGTGACACTTGCCAACTGAGACAAATTCTGGTACACCACAGATTCCAGGGTTTAATAAAGAAAGGTGAAGCTGTGAATAAATATCTCATAGTTTTCATCAAGTGTCTTCTGCCAGTTATTCAGAATTGCTAAACTGTGAGCAGCAGGTGGGAAAGCATAACAAAATCCTTTGAAATAATAAATATGGTTTATGAAATAGCCATTAAAACCAATCACAATGTAGATTTTTCAAAATGGAGAAAAGAAATTAAAATCACTACAGTTAATTAGATGAGACTATAAACCTCAGAGAAACAAACCAGTCACTTCCTGAGAGGAGGAACACGCTATTTGTTTGCATTAATCTTGACAATAATGTCAAGAGTTTCTGATCTTCTGAAACTCCATCATATTCCCTTAGGGTTGTTTGCACAATCATCCCTTGCATCAGTACTGGGTTTATGAGGCTTCTCAGTGAGTCAAAGTGGAGAGAGCTGACTGCAGATAAATTAATCCCTTGTTTTTTACCTGAGTCAGAGAGCTGATCTAACAAGTGCAGGATCTCAGGAAGGGAGGAGGAACATTATTTGTAGCAGCAGCCCAGTTTCATAGCTCCTTAATCCAGTGATGAAACCACACCCTTGGAGTATATTTTCTCTCCTCTCTCCCGTCTTCTTCAATGTCTGTGGCCGCCCATAGATCCTTGTCAATTTTAACTTTTAACCCTCTTATAAGATTCTCTTATATCCTTATCTCTCATCATCTGTAAACATAGACTCAATATTGGAGGTCTATAAAGTCTGTCTCTTCTAAGAGCAATTGGATGTGTCAGTGTTAAGACAAAATCTATAATCAATTTCCATCACCAATTAAAGTTAATCATGGTTTTGCATGAGAGTCAGATCAAGTTCTAGGTGGTTCTATCAGCCTACAGGGAAAAAAACCCCAAAACTGTTTTGCAAAAATTAATTTCAAAGTGATATTTGCTGTAATTGCAAAGAAAATGTGTGGAAAAGTTTTGAAAACATATGCCAAAATTATTCACTCTGCTCCACCTTACCATTTTCTCCACAGAGGACTGCACTTTTCTGACTTATTAATACCTGCCATGTTACCCTCTCTTTCTATTAACTGGTATGGGTAATTGTTTAAGTGGTGCATCCTTAAGAAGGGGTTGGAAAGATGCCTGTGACTAACAGAATGAGAAGACATAATGAAGGACATATTTCCATCATTTTCATCAAAGTAAATGGTACAAAGAGGGGATCAGACCTTTTTTCTCACTAGCAGGGAGAATACAGAAGGATGACATCGCTGATACTCAGATGTTCTAGAGGATGTGTGATGTGGTGGGGACTAGAGATGCTTATAATTGATTTTTCAGTTTAATATGTTCCAAGGTTTATTACATACAAGGTGTCAGGTCCACATAGCACTGACAGTAGACATTGGTGATACCCATAGACACAGTTAGGGTGCAGCTATAGGAAATGTAGAGCAGGTATCTTCACTTCTCCTTCCATCAGTCCATATTCTTTGCTTATATGGTCTCTGGAGCTTAATGATGAGAGGATTTGTCATGAAAACAGTAAAAAAAAAATAAAATCCCTCTTCTTACACCCTGGAATTAAAGCGTGTAGTGCTGCGTTGAGTCAAATTGTTAAGTAAAAAAAGAAAAAAAAACCAACCAGGAAATAAAGTGAAAAGAGAAGAGGAGCAGGACCTTTTCATAGTGATTGGCTTAGCTGTGTTGTGTAGCTTCTCTCTTAAGAATTATTTATAGAAAGTGTTTCCTTCCTCGGCAAGGTTATTTTAAGAAATCATTCTTCATTACCAGAGAAAACTCTACACAGCTCTATGCTGACCTGGATAGGATGGGTTGATTTTAACTGGATTTTGGCACTTTTTTGACAGGTGTTTTAAAGTCAAGAGCAATTTAATGATTTTGACCCATAAACATCCATACCAATACAAGTTTTATTATGTCAAACTGTGTCTCAAAGTTGTCATGGTTTAACCACAGTCAGCAACTGAACATCATGCAGCCACTCACTCTCTCCTTACTCTCCTCCTCAGTCAAAAAGATGAAAAAGGGGGGGGGGGAAGTAAAAAAGTAAATTTGCAGCTTGAGATTATAAAAGTTTTAAAATTAAATTAAAAATATATGCTAAAAATGATAATAATACTGATATTAATAGTAATAGTAATAATTGCAATGAAAAAGAGAGAGATAGGAATAAAACCTGAGAAAAAGGAAAGATGAGTGACGATTGCTCCTGCAGTTTTTATACTGAGCATGGTGTTCTGTGGTGTGGAACATCCCCCTGGCCAGGTCAGGTCGCCTGTCCCAGCCATGCTCCCTCCCAGCTTCCTGTGAAACTCCTCACAGGCAGGGCATGGCACAGTGAATCTCCTTGACTCATTGTCAGCACTACTCAGCATCTGCCAAAACATCAATGTGTTATCAACATTATCCTCATACTGCATCCAAAACTCAGCTATGTACCAGCTACTAAGAAGAAAACGAGCTCTCTCCCAGCTGAACCCAGGACAATTATTTTATACAAGACTGTCCTGGTGCCAGAGAGCAGGGAAGGGCTTTACCAGAGAAGGAATTGATTGCATAATATGCCACTAACTACATCTAAAGAACTAAATGCTGTTAAATTGTCCTGAATGAGCCTCTCTCCCTCAAGAAATATTACAATGTCCATTGGTGTACTAAAATTATGCAAAAAGACTTCTTTACTTTAGTCGTGTTCCTTTGCTTATTCCTTCTCTTTGCAACATTCCTTTGCTGTACCAATATTCCACTTTGCCAGCGGGGAATATTTGAAAAGGTCTTTGCAAATGTCACCTCTTTATGCACTCACTTAAGCTGACTGTACTGACCAACCACTTCTGTAAAACCAAAATCACAGAGAACAACTCAGGAAAGCTTCCCGAAGTTACTTGGCCTGCAAAAAGAAAAAGTGTTTTTTCTTGTTTTGCCATTTAGATTTGTCTTTCCTCTAAAAATGTATATTTTCCTACACATTTATAAACACACAAGACTCCCACCATCCTTAGATGTGCTTGAAATTATTTTTCCTAAATAATCTCCTGTGTTTAAGGACTCTTCCTACTGATCCTTTCTGTCATGAGGACAACTACTGTCCTTAACCTGTCCTGTGCACATTCTGCTCTTTGTTAGCCATTTGGGAAAGAAACAAACCTGTTGGACTTGTTTGTAGTGTTCATGAAAGGAGTTTGTTCTCTCAACCAAGCATCTCTGATCTAAAATAATCCTTCCTTTTAATGTTTGATAACCTGGAAATGCAGAGTTCAGAGAAGTGATGGATGTAACTATTTTATTGACTCTAGTCTAAGTAGCTAGCTCTTAATTCAAATTGAAAGATGTACAAATCCTGTGAAAAGCAATGGTTTACATTTACATTGTCTACTGGTAAAAACCAAACATGCAAGCTTCAGAAGATAACTTTCTACTGTCACATGGGAAACTGTGGGTTATTATAAAACTATGAACTAAGTGTAAGACTTGAAAATATTTTAGTACAAATTTAAAGAATAATTGCTCATCTTTAGTGTTGTTTCCAACTATATCTACTTAATAAATTACTAAGTGTTGCTTAAGCTCTTTGTCTTTAGTCATAACAATAGTGCCAACCTATTAAAACATCGGTTTTCCAGAAACAAAGACTCCAATCTACGGATGTAGCGCCTGCAATTAAATCTGTAATTGTTTTAATTTCTAATATAAAAAGTTGCCTTGCAAATATTCCCTTACAAACATTAAAACTAGAGTGGTAGAAATCAGTGTCTGTGGTAAGAAATGCATAATGAATTCCAAACTCATACATAAATTGCCAGGAAGGAAATGAAAACACAGATGGTATACATGTTGCAACAGCAAATAACAGGTCAGTTCCACATTAGGAGAAGACCTGGAAATAAGGCAATTCTAACACCAATTCCTTGATTTGCAAAGAAAGGAAAGCAGGCCAGACCACACATCCTAAGAGGCGACTTTTGTGTCAGAACAAGGTACACAGGAGTAGCACAATCTGGAACCCTGTGTGTCACATTCTTCTCTGCAGCTACAGATAAAGGTATGGGAGTGCTTGATGGCAACTTGACTTTTTGAACTTCTTCTCTGGCAGAATCTGGAACATTAATACCTGAGTAAACATAATATACTTGTTTTTTTAATCAGGATGTTTGATTTAGCAGAGAACTGCTTATGTTGTGTGCTTAAATGAATTGTAAAATTAATGACTTTACATTCATCTCCTACTTACAGGAGAAGTTATGGGGTCCAAACACTGTCATGTCCCCAAAATATTAAATAACTTGAAATAAAATGCTACATCTATTAACACAAGTAAAGTCTCTAAACTGTTATTGATTAGATTTTGCTATTTTGAAATATCTTGATGCTTCTTTTTGTTACAGATTTTATTAAAAGACTAAATCAAAAAGAAGAGTACTTATATCATTATAAACTAGATCACATTGCATAAACTTACAGACAGCACTTAGCCTGATTAAAAGATAACTCACATAATTTGTTAAGATATTCAGTAATAGATGCAGATTTTTTTTTTATTTCCTCTCTGATACAAGACCATGAAATGCAACAGACTGAAACCAAGATGTGACATATCATCACTTAAAGAGACCTTCCATTTTATTAAATGCCTTGCATGTACATGTCTGCTGAGACACATGGCAGTGGTTAAGGAAAAAGAGAATTTTGGAAATCTGAAAACAGAACCTAAACCCCAAGGAAATGAATAATGTGGGAGTGCTTCAGTTACTGAAAAAAGAGAAATCAATTAGAAATTCTCTTGCTAGGTATGAGAAGGCAGCTATGAGAAGGCAGCTACTTATCCTGTGTCCTGAATCACTTCCACAGTTTGCATTGGTGACTGAGGAAAGATGGCAAGATGTAGACATGCTAAAGAGCTGTGCTTTATAGGTATGTGATAGTCGTGTGAACACACATATTTTAGTCAAAACAAACCATTTTAAAAATACATATGGAGTCTACATATGCCACAACTAAAATGTACTGCATTTCTTTAATAATATTTAGGTTGGAATTAAAAGTGATGAAACACTAGTAGACTTCTCTGGTATGGCAGAAGAGCTGGCGCTATAGTCAGACTTCAGAGGAATTAGAAACAAAAGGTAGCAAGATACTCTGAAAGCTTCAGCCTACTGAAGCTTGTGACTGAGGAAATTGCACTGAGGTTAGTGTAAGGAAAAAGTCAATCAAAAGGCACATCTGCATGGGACATTGCAGGCAGACAGATTCCATGCAACCCCTGAGCCAGCAGGACCTGAGAAGTGTGACATCAATCCAGAAATCACGTGGCTGTTTTACTGCAGCAACACAAGCAGGTATTTCTGGTTCCTCTCAGGGTATGTTATTTCAGGACAAGCAGTACGTTGATACTGTGATGGCCTTCGTCACACTGACTCTTTTTCAACTGCCTGCAATTTTCCATGCAGACGCAGATAAAGGCTAGTCACACTTTTTTTTTTCCTGGGGAAAAATTACACCAGATAAAGCAAAACCACAGGAGAACCCTTATCTGGGACTCAGTTTTGGGACATCAGAGTAGTAGTCTCACATCAAAAAGCATGCAAGATTGCAAGGCGAAGAAGTGCTTGTAGTCTAACTGGTGTGAGCAGGTATTTGAAATGCAATTATCTCTTCTGCAGACAAAACACCTGATTCTAAATAGCAAGAACCTCAACTATGAATAGCAATTAAGCACATGACTCTTTTCACTGAACATAAATAAAAAACCCCAAAAACAAAACAACTCCCCCCAAACCAACCAACCAAACAAACAAAAAAACAACAACAAAAAACCCTCCAAAACCAATCAACCAAACAAACAAAAAAAACCCCCAAAAAACCCCCGAAAACACTCTGCTTTTATCAGTGTTCAAAATAATAGGATTATCTTCAATAGTGAGTCCAGAGCAGAAAGCTCTCTGGCTAAAGGCTGAGTAGGACAAGGGATTTTTATTCTGGTGTTTCTTTAAAAGTGTCTTTGTGGGTTTTTGTCAGTTTGGGTGTTCTTCTCTGTTTTTGTGTTTGTTTGTTTGTATGTTCTGACTGAGTTATAGGGTCTTTTCAAATTTTTATATACATTTCACTTTTTATAGCTGTCCTTCCATGTTTTAATATTTCATGCATGGTTTTAGGAGTTTGCAGCAAAATGAAAGAAATGCAAATATTTTATTCAAAAAAATTCACTGGAGTAATTACTGAAAATGAAAAATTTACCTTATTCCTTATCTGCCTTTCTCTTTCCCTTGATGTTTGTCGCATTAGCTATTGAAGTGAATGGTTACTAGAAATGCAGCAGATGCTAGAGCTTCTGGGATCTTATTTTGGAAGTGCATATTTTCTAAGCATTCATACTAGCTTAGAAAGAGAGGAAATTGGACTGAAAAATACAGCATGTGTGTGGAAAGCTGGACAGAATATGATGGGCAGAGGTAAAGAAAGGACACTTCCTGCAATCCTCCCTTAAAGTAAATACTTAATATACCTATATCAAATTATTACGTAAATCTGGACTGTATGTAAATCTGCTTCTGTGCAATTAATATGAATCATCCAGCTGAGTAATAAAAGAAAGTTATTAATCATTTAATCCCAGCTTTCAGCCTCTAGTGTCTGCAAATGTTGCTACCTTCAGCTGGAATCCTCAACTAAACACAGCTGTTGAGAAGCCAAACATTGCTCAGGAGGTTACTTTCAGCAAGTGATCTGTCATTGCCTGATATATATTCCTTTATAAGAAAAGCTGCTACCAGATGTGTCTATAAGTATGGCAAGCTCTCCCTCCTGATGACTGCACAGATGTTTGCTGTGAGGTAGGCAGCTCCTGGGCTCCTTCCTCTCTTTCGTATGCTGCTTGTGGCAAAAGAGCCCTTGCATAATGTAACCCATTATGTCACTTATTCCTTTAAATATTCTGAGATATTAATCTGAATTCTTTTTACATGCAAAAATTTACACTACATAGGTATTGAATAAGCCCTGTGAAGTTGTTGTACCTGTATCTCAACGCATGGAAAAAGGGAAGAAATTTAACTAGTGACATACTGTTTGAAACAAAGGTCAATCACTCTTTCAAAATAAGATTGATGTAGAGGATATATAGTTTATGAATTCATCTTGTTTTCCTGGTCTTAACTACATAGTTATGTACCTCAACTACAGAAAAACTTTTTACTTCCCAAAGATTGAGGAAAAAAGGTGCAGTGCTGCCTGACACTCCCAAATGTATCACCTAAAGTAATCCAAGGCAAGACAGTGTACTACAAAGTGCTCCCCAGAAAAAGCCACATGAACCATGGAAGGAAACTTAAGTTTGTTTTTCCTTGTGATTTTCAAGGTGTCCCTCATGTCCAAGCCAGGAGAGAATAGCTGTCCCTACCTGAAGCAATGAACTGTAAAAATAAGATTAACATTTTATTAATGTTATTAATGGACTTTTGGACGAAAAATCTCATAGCTTTTTATGTTCCCTCCATCAGATACCTGAGACATCTAGTACACTGTTAACAAACATTGTGCACACAGGTTTTTCAGCTGCAACTTTAAGCTTTCCAGATGAATTTTCAATAGAAACTATGTAGTTTCACCACAGTGAAAAACTAGGCTGGTTTTACCTGTTTTGGCAAAGGAGTAACCTTAACCAGTCATAGATTTACTTGTGAGGGAGGATAACAGTGGTGAAGGAAAAAAAAAGAGCAAGATGTAAGCGTAAGTGGCTGTTGCTTGCATTTCTACATCATGTCACACTCCTTTCTGCTGCTTCCTCAGAGCACATTGTCTGGCCCTGTCTGAACTTCTATAGGGCAGTTTTTCAGCCTATGCATAATGACAAAAACTAAGACTAAGGAGGGATACTAATGATTGTGTTGCTTTGCTGTCATTTGTTTCATTCTCAATCTGGCAAAATCGAGAGTAGTTAAAGACCCTCTCCTGGGAACTAGGATATAAGTGCTTTAATTCTCTAGAAAGAAAAAAATTCTCTTTCCTGTACCCTTAAAGCACAAGTTCTTGTGTGAGTGAGGTCACATTTCCTTCCCTTGAGCTTTGAATAAAAGCAAAGGGCCTCAAGATATTTGGACTCTGTCTCTAGAGGAATTCAAAATTATGTTCTAAGAACAGGGTCCTCAACATGAACAAGCATGGGGAACCTTGTCTGTGATCCTAAATGTGAAATGTATACAAAACTGGTTAGATCTGATAAAGATAAATTAATTCTGGAAAAATGTGGAGGACTGCTAGTTAATTAGGGGGTGTAGTTGTGACAGACAGGATGTTTATGGACTCTCCCAAACTAAAGGTTTTGAGAGAGAATTTTATTAAAGAACTGATAAACTGAAATGCCTAAATTATGTGAACCTGTCCCTTTGTCCCTTCACGGAAATTCTTCTAAATTCTTTTCAGTATAACCCAGAAAGAGATTTTTATGTATGTTGGCATATGGCTGTTAAGGGTTGTTTTATTCAATTTAGTTGTGTAAGCACTATTTGATGAACAATGTATTGGCCAGATTTTGTCCATATTTGTCAAATGAATTATTCAACAAATCATTTTTGCTTTATTTGATCAGCCATAAGAGCCTCTCTGACTCTTCTGCAATCTAGATACCTTTTAAATAAATAAGTATGTCTGCCTCCAGAGACTTTAGGAGTCGAACAGCTGGTTTCCATCACCATGGTAAAAGCCTTGAGGGTGATTCTGGATGAATACCATTATTCTTTCCTGATATAGGATGGTGTGTAAAAAGAGCCACTGAAAGATTTTGTAATTTAGGTACACAAGAATAATAAGAAAAATGAGATCTAAGTTGGCATTTGTTGGAAAACAGACAAGATTCTGAATCCTAGTTTATATGAAGCAGGTAGGTGACACCAAGGTGCCTCATTTCTTAAAATGGATCAGTGGTGTGGGGTGGCAGGTGAACCTGAAAATTCAGGCATCAGAAACTGGTCTGCAGGACAGTCAGTTCATCAAGGTAGGTGATACCACTCACAGAAGGAAAGAAATAAACTCTTTAATGTACCCATAATTTATTTTTTTAACAAGAAACATAGAACTTTGATAAAGAACCTTAAAGGCTTTTTTAATGAAGCATCTTCATTCATAACAGTCTGATTCACTATGCTTTTACTGGATAGTGAGAAAATGAGAAATGAGAAAATGAGAAAAATGAGAAAAATAATTATTTGAGAAAAATATGCAACTGTGATTCCTAAACATTGACATTCAGAGTTATTTAAGCTCAATATAGCAATTCCAGACTGCTATTGTTGCACAAAAATGTTCACTTGCATAAAGAAGCACATTTTATACCACAGCAACCTCAGGGAAGCAGCTGGCTGCAAATGGGACTATCATCATTATCTTCAAGTCCTGAAAGAGACAGTGTTGTAATAATAGAGGCTTACAATTGTTTTACCTAACTTGCAATTAAATGACCTTTTCTTAATAGAAAATTTGGATTAACAGAGGAGAATTTGTTGAAGAATTCACACTCAATTCTTCATGGCTATCATCAGCCTCAGGGTTGTACCTTACACAGAGGTAAATGTATACATAATTTATTTAGGATTCATCAATTATTAATGAAAGATTCAAGTGTGTTACAGGTGTATATGGTACGTGCCATGGATGATTATGAACACCACAGTAAAATGTATTATATTCACTTGCTGTCTATGGCTGCAAATGACAAAGTTATTTGTCAAATTCTGTAGTCATATCTTTAAAATAATAATTTATTAACGACATGCTAAGATCATATTAGATGCTTATCAGTTATTATCAGAAATTTTTCTTTAAAACAAAATTTATGCCCAGGCAGTGGCTGGGCAAATGTCACATGAAAATACACAGCCTCATATTTTACTGATTTGTTCTTAGAAAAATGGATTTATTTGAGATTAACAAATTATAACTATCATTTAAATTATATGTGTTTCATTTTGCTGCAAAATTTGTACTGATAGGTAGAACATTGCTAGGTAGAAGATCTGGCTGTGATTATTCTCTACTGAAGTGCTTCTTTAGGCACTGCTAGACTAACTGCAAAAGCCACCACTGTGAAGGGAAGGAACAAACAGTTATGTGTTAACTGAAACAGTGTGAGCTGCAATCTCACTGAATCCTTTTGGAAAAGCAAAGACAGTAAGATTGATGAGAAAAGCATATATCTTCCTGCAGTGAATAATGAAAAGGAAACAGTTTCCTGAAGGAATCAGTTTCTAGATAGGTCTTTTTCCCAAACAATGTGGTGTGATAGTAGGTTTGGGGCATATGTGCCTGCATGTATTTATAGATGTGGAGTGCCATGTGATTGTAGCTGTCAATTCTTCAATTCAAGAGTAAGAGTATGCTACTCATGACAAAAAGCTGGGACACACTTAAAAGCATAAGAATTTTAGAAAAACAGATGAACTTCAGAACAAGAAAAGCAGTAGTCCATCTCTCCAGCCTGTTGAGGTGGTTCTGAATGGCCGCACAGTAACAAAACCAGCTCTCAGAAACCTCTGGCTCAGGATGCCAGGGTAAAGGAATGTTGAAATGAAGATTTCCCTTGTTCAAGGAGGATTGGATTAGGGAATACCTGAACAAACTTGACATCCACAAGTCCATGGGCGTGATGCATCCATGAATGCCAGGAGAGCTGGTGGGCACCATAGCAAGGTCACTCCCAGGGGTCTTTGAATGGTTGTGGCGATTAGGAGAGGTGACTGCAAGAAAGCAAATCTCACATCCCCACACACAGAGTCGGGAGGTGTGGGCTGGGTGGGTGGGCAGTGAGATGGACTGAGACCTGGCTGACCAGCAGGTCCCAGAGGCTGCAGTCAGTGGCACAGGGTCGGCCAGGAGCTGTCACTGCTGGTGTCCCCCAGTGCTCAACACTGGGCAGAATATGAAATTATTCATCACTAGCTTGGATGAATGGTTGGAGTGCCTCCTCAGCAAGTTTGGTGACAACACAAACCTGGGAGGTTTTCCTGGCTTCTGGGAGACCCATGGACTGGTCTGCATGTAGGACTTAGAGAAGTATACAGTAAATTCCTGGCTACATTTTAAATACGTCTTATGTCTGTTTCATAATCTTCTTCCTGCTCTTCTGCAGTGAATATTAGCTTCAAATGGACTGGGGATCCTTTAAACAACTAAAGATCTAAGGCCCTTTGTCATATCATTCATTCATGGCCTATTAATCTGATTAAACCTGCCACTGAAGTTGGTATTAATTTGAATTGCAACAGGAGTATTAGTTTTGGCTGTCAGTAGAACTTTCCTAGTGGGTCCAACTTGATTGTTGTGTGGTAGATTCTTTTTATAATTTTTTTTACTTGTTATGGGACATCAAAATTGTATACACATACAAAAATTAATACTAAACAGAGTAGAACTACCTAAAAATTGTTATTGATTCTAAAAATAACTGAAAAGGCACTTCAGCAAAACATGACCTCTCTTAATCTAAAGCAATTGTCCCCTAGAGGATTTTGTGAGGACTGAATTCAATACTTTATCCTGTAGTGGAATTCAGTGCTACCTATGGTACATAAAGCTTCAAATCAAATAGGTGTATACATTCTGTGTTATGAAGAGGAAGGAGGGAAAGCACCTTGAGGAAATTCTAGAGAGAGAAAAGTCAATATTTTTTTCAGTATAATCTGCAAGTGACACATAATTTAACCCACATCTTAAAGCAATAATAAAAAAAAATTGTCATGCTCACTGTGATTTTTAGATGGAATAATCCTGAAGTATTTCAAAAAAGTATAGATTAGATGTTCATCATGTAAATGTACTTCCTCCTCAATCTGTTTTTTGTTCACTTAGATAAAGTGGCACACTGTTTCGATGTCAAACAACTCCTGATTTTGAATAAATAATTCAACATGAGGTACACTTGTCCACAGTGCATGAAAAAGGGAAATAAATTAGAAAGAAATGTCAGTAAATTGGCAATATTAAATGTCAATCCAACTTACTCTGATTGCATAAATAAGGAAAGGGAAATGCCAACACTTCCAAAGGGTGCTAATATTTACCTTGTTACAATTGCACATAAAACCTTATAATGTAGCAAAAATGGCCCCCATAATGACAGAAAATGAAATACTACATTTATCATGTCATAATATCGAGATTATTGTTGGTTTTAATAACAAGTAAAGGAGGCAATTAGCTTATATATACATGAAGCACTTACACTGAAGCATTGCAATGAGAAAAAATAATATTATTTTCTGTTACATCAGATTAATTTTGTTTGAAACGTGTCTCAGGGATTGATATCAGGAAATTCTGAGAAAGAGAAAATAATCAATGTAATAGACACTTGTAGAAAACCCTGGCCAAGGGGAACATTTTTATCCAATTGCTGCTCCAGTAGTGATTACATTAGTCAATGGGGGAATAAATGTATTCTATTTATTTTGTTTGAAGGTATTTTGGATAGTCAGACAAACTTTCTATTTAGGATATTTGAAATGTAGAAGCATCTTGGCATAGTGCAAAATGTTTTTCTTCATCTGAAACTGTGTGTAACCTTTGAAAAAATGAATAAGCATTTTTTTAGTTTTACACTGCTGGCTCTTCCACAGAAACTGTCACTTTGCTCCGTGTCTTCCTACCTATTACAGAGGAAATATTTCCTGGAAACCACATAATGATTTTTTTAGCAGAGATTTTTGAAAAAGAAAAGAGGAAGACCATGGTGTTTCAGATTTCTTTATTCAAAACGGTTTTGTTTCATTAGATTTAAAGGATAAATTTGAGATTATTTTTCCAGGGCTCCAGAGTAAATAAAAAGTTGAAATAGACTTTTCTAACTGTATATTATGTTCCCACAATACATAAAATTATACTGGCTGATGGTAAATTAAACTTGAAAAAAAGTAAAGAAAAATAAAAAGCCACAAATTTATAGTAGAAGTAATAATGGGACAAGCCAATTTTTGATTATGAAACCCTAAAGGAACTCCTTAGTTAATGATTAGATATTTACAATAAGAACATATATTTGCACATATGTTCTGTATTATTTTAAATTATCTTATTACTGTCATTTTAAATACAACTGAATGAGGAAAGAGATTTAGTTGAGTAGCACTAAACATTTTATGTTTCACTTAAGCATTTATTAGGCTACTGCTAATTAGACTGGAGGTTTTCAACTATAACAGCACATGTTCCACTTTATTATACAATTAGGGATGCAGTATGAATATTTCATGCTTTCATTAGCTTTCCTGTACACAGAAATGGTTGCTTCTTCTACAAACAACAAAATCAAAGATTACAAAGGCCCAACAGGGAAAAATCAAGTTTACATTTGTATTAATGTAGGTTGAAGATAGGTTGAAGAAAAAGCTGGGAACTAAGGAAATTTTATTTTAGGCTAATGTTTCAGTATGTTGAATGCATGTAAACGTAAAAAAGGGGATATATTAGAAGGAGAATGAAGAGAAACAAGCAATGCAGATATGAGTTAGGGAGAGGAAAACAGGGAATGTTGAATAGGCAGGTTTTTTGCCAGCCCCAAACATTTATTTCTCTGGTTTCTTTGCAGATATCAGGTCATAGGTAAGGCAGAATTGAAGTCTCTTTAGTTCAAGAGGGTAGATGGCCTTGGCCTCTGATGGTGTCCCAAGTCAAACTGTTTGATGGCTTAGGGAGGAGGTAGCTATCAAGAAAACAAACACCAGATGAAATTTACATCTGCTCCCACGTACTGAAAAAAAAAACCCCAAATTTAGCAGGCATGGAAGGAAAAATGTTTGTAGAAAGCTGTGAAAAAATGTAAAAGTGATTCTGTTCACCTTTTAGATTTTATGTGCAAAATAAATTAATAAAGGAAATATTTTTGAATATTGATAAATGTCTGGGCTTCAGATCCTATCTGTGGTCTAAAACTGCCGCAGGTTCTGGAATTAACATACCTAAGATGAGTGAAACATACTGTAGGAATCATATTATACCTGTGCTGAACTATTAAAAGTCAGCATTCACCTCCCATATTCTCCATCCTTTCACTCCATCCTCATCCTCCACTGCATTTCCATTTTGCTGCCTCTGCTTTCAGCCACATTTTCTTTCCTTTCAGCCAGCCTGTACTCTCACATGGTGCCAGTTCATGTCTCCCTGCCTGTTACTCAGTGATAGCTTGAAGTGTGATCAGGTGAGATTTCTGCTAGCAGCAGAAGCTTGCAGAGGGGTAGGAGGGGAGAAGAGGTTCCTTTTTCTCCTAGTTATGAACTGTGCTTTGGGTACAGCTGCTCTCTGAACTCTTAGTCTTGCAGATACAACTGTTTTGACATTGTCTGAACTGAAGCTTTGCTGAGGTCCCTGTGCTGTTCCTGATTGCAGTTGTGTTAATCGACTGTGTTTCAATGTTCTTTTGACTGATTCTTCAAAAGCTTGCCTAGAGAATGCACAAAATGCTGGCTGGCACCCTGAAGCCAGACTGGAAGGATGTGGAGAGCTTTATTATGCCGTGAGTCAGCCAAAGAGATGGCCGGCCAGCAGGGAGGCTGCAGGGTTACTGACAGGAAGGCTGGGGGTGTAAGGAACAGCACCACCCTGTGTACTTGGTTTGGAGACTGAGCTTTCCAATCAATACATCCAAACAGGCTGAGTTTGAGAGAAATCTGCATTTCCTTTCACACCCATGTGTGAACAGCACAGAAATCCAGAATGCCATTGCAATTGTCTAGAATAAGTAGAAAGAAATTCCCATCCCTCAAAGCCTTTCTATTATTTCTTTAGGGTACATATTTCCATAAGTGTTGTGCTACATATTTCCCCACTCATTTTGGACTCTGCAATTGTGCTTTTTCCAGAGGTTGCTCTCCCTAACACACTCGCCACTTTTCCCTAGTGATGTTTTTGTAATTTTACTAAATACCCAGTCATAAACTCTGTGAAAAAAGTATCCAATAATTTTATCCTTTCCTCCTAATAGACAAGCTGGTCTCATCTTCAGCTGAGTTCAAAAGACAGATGTCTTCCAGGGGAACGGGGAGGGGTGGTATGACACAGGAAGAAACAGCGAGGATACTTTTTTGGGGACAGGGTAAAAAATTCCTGTCTCTGAGCATTTCCCAAGATTTCTCAAGACTGCTGTTTATTGAAGAATTGGAATAAATGAGACAGAAAATGATAGAAGAGAAAGAGGCTGGCAACAAAATTATCATTCTAATTTACAAATCTAATGGGCTTGTTTCTGTAATTTAGCTCTCCTTTAGAAAGTAGTTAAAATATCCTCTTTGTGTCTTTGCTATGCACATAAAATAATTCCTGAAACCTTTCTTCCCTTTCATTGCTTAAGGAAACCTTCTTCGATGTTGGAGAAAGGAGAATTCCCAAAGCAGTCTTCATCTACAATCATTCAGGTCTGTAGCCACGCTGCTTGCAAGGTGGAGGCTGACATACCTGTGGCAGAGATTGTTATCCAGTCATTTCCAACACTGATGGTGTCAAGATTTAAAGAGGGGAAAGTTCGGGTTCTCTGTACTTTCCCCCTTTTTGTGTAAGAACTATGCTGATCAGGTTTCCATTGAATACTTAAGTACTCTCTTATCTTGTATTTGTTTTAGATCTGGTGACTTTTACAGCTTAAAAATTATCCAAAATGAAACACGAATGAAGTGCTTAAATGCTTTCCCAAATGGAGGAACAAGACAAAGTTTGTAAAGGTCAGGGCAGCCAGAAAACTGAGGACCCAGCAATTCCAAGAGAAATTTTTTCCTGAGTTTTAAAGAGCAAAATCTCAGAATTTCAACTCAAAGGCCAACCCATATTTTGAATGCTGTATTATTTTATCTAGTTTATTTATTAAAAGTTATTATCATTTGTGTTAAACAACAAGAATTATTTTGATTGTTTTCTGCAATAAGCATTACTGAATTTTCTGTAAGTATTAAGAAGGAAAGAAAATATTAATTAATCCCTTAAATTTTTTTCAAGTCTTTATTTTCTTTTTATATATCTCTAAATATTGAGATGCTACTGAAATACACTGTGACTTCATAGTTATATACATAAATTCAAAGAAAGTACAGAATTAATTAGAACAATGGAAAGAAAGGGTTGGTGCAGATTCTTCACAGACTGTTACCAGGGGTAATTGATCTCTCATGCTCACTTTCCATTAGAACATTCAAGTAAATGATTCTTCATATATGGGCTTGTATAAAATCTCATCTTAACATTCTCAGTAGAAATAGTCTGAAGCAGATGTAATCTGTCTTTTATCAGTCAGATAAGATGTTCCAAATCTGTCATATTAAATCACCTCATTAATATATTGTCATCAGAGAAGGTGCTTTCGCATGTTTGGAGCTGTTGTGAGCTGCTCATCAATACCACCACCTTTTGACAGAAGGGCGTCATAAAATGCAACACTCAGCCATATATGTTTAAAATCTTTCCCAAAGTGTAAGACAGAGATGGTGCTTTCTAGGAGAGACTGTAATAGCCATGAGCCTTGGTTGTATCATGGGTATCTGTACTTCAGAAATTCATCCCTGTTCATGAGGCAATGCCACTCTTCACAGGTGAGCTGTTCTCATGATTGCAGAAATCACTGGAGAGCAGCTGCCGGGCAGGAGCTGCCTTCTGTCCCTTTGGTGTCCCCTCATCATGCTGGGTGTCAGTGCCAGGCAGAGGCCGTGGGCTCTGGGAGGGGAGCCCAGAGATTCCAGCCAGATCCAACCACAGGGCACAGCAGAGCCCCTCAACCCAAGGTGGCAGTGCCTCCTTAAAAGAACAAAGTGCAGATGGCTGTGAGCAGTTTAAACCAAAATAATTTTGAGCCAGTGTGCAACTGAAAGAGAAATGAGAAAGATAGTTGATTGATAAAACTTTGGTTTGTTTCAATATATTATTTTAATTTTGCTAGCATGATTTTTCTGTGGAAATTATTTTCTTCTTTTCTTTTTATTAGTGTTGCTCATGTATATGGGTTTCCAAACAAGAATAAATGGTTTCACAATTAACAGAAATGCACTTGAAGTTGATGAAGCAGCATTTCAAAAGCTGTGTTATAGGTAATACAGTCTATTATGTTCTGCCAGCAGGAGAAACACCAGATTTGTACAACTAAATTTGACAAGCAATGAAAGTGTTTGGGCTACTGCTAAAATTGACCCTGGCTTAAGCACAGAGCAGAGGTGAGTTGTCCTGTGCCTCTGATGTTCCTTCTGTCAGATATCAGCATAATCAGCATTGCAGTGGTAGACTATGTGTCTAATGTGCATAGCGTAGCTGAGATTATTGCAATAGCTTTGTTTTCTCTCTGGCAGTGTTATCTCAGGAATATCTGTTTCAGCTGCCTTGAAAAGAAAGAACATAAAACTATTTCAGCATTTTCAGATGTCTGAATCCTTCCTATGTCATCTAGTGGCTCCAGCTTTTTTTTGACTGAACAAAAACCACTTCCTCACTGGGGCTACATTTATGTGACCAAGCGGTGAAAATATAAAAATGAAGCAGCCATGCATCTTAAATATTATTCTCCCCGTTGCACTTCCTCCTCTGGAGTGAGTTCTTCTTCACGGTCATCGAGCATCAGCCAGATGTTCATCAGACATGTAAACAACATGGTTTGTGGGAGATATCTCTTCAGTCTGTACCCATTATTAGAGCATTCAGACCAGACTCAAAATGGTTTTCTGGCTGCACTTATGCTGCTTTCTAAGTTTTGCATTCAGATAACTGGATGTACATTTACTGTCAGGGGAAGAAAAATTGCCTTTTAGTCCAGATCTCAGCTTGCTTCTTCTTGACTTGTTGACTGGGCTGAGACATACAATATGGTGCATAGTTTGCCTTTTGCCTATCATCTGCCATTTCAGCCCTGTGGAGATTTGGGTGGTAAAAGTTAGCTCTGAGTACCTTCCCAAACACCCAGAAGGATGTTGGCCAGGGCCTCTGGAGAATGGGAAGGCCACAGGCAGGAATGAGGCAGTAGTTTCATCTACTGTTTGCTTACATAGTTTGTGGTCTTTTATGCAGTCTAGACAACCATGTCTTTGAATCTAGTCTGTTAGAGAAAGTGAAGAATTCAAGTAGTCTAATAAAACATGTGAATCATATCAAAACCTGCTCTTTTCTGTATACATGTGGTTTAGTTGATATGGTGGTGGGTGTTCGGTCAGAGTTCAGATTCAATGACCTTGGAGGTCTTTTCCTACCTTAATGATTCTGTGTTTCTCTGTTCTGGATGAGTTGATAAAAACACAAGTTATGATTCTCCTTATGGACAAATGGTCTGAAGGATACACAGCTTTTCATTATTTCTTTCCATTCCTCTGTTATTCTTATTTCTTTTAGTGTGTGACTGTTACCATTTGTAAAGTTTAAAATGTGGCACCATTTATTATTGTAGCAGCCACAAAGAACTCAGTTCCATTTTTTTTTCTATTCTATTCAGTTGACCTTTTAAGGGACAAAATAAAATATCTAATATATTCATATAAAACATACATATAACATATATAAAACATAAAATAACATCTACAGACTTTATTCTCTCAATCCTCAGACAGGGATAGCCTCTATGATGAGAGGTTGGGACTGCCCCATCCAGGCCACAAGTTCAAGCCTCTGCACAGCAGAGAGGAGTGAGGGGAGAAAATATGTGAGAAACACGCCTGGGAACACCAACCTCAGAAAAATAAGAGAGAGAAGAGATGTTCCATGTGCAATAGGTGAGATTCCCCTGCAGCCCGTGAAGGACCCCATATCTAAGCAGGAGGATATTCCCTGCAGGAACTGCAGTCCATGAAGAGGACTCATGAGAAGAAAGGAGCGGCAGAGATGAAATGTTATAGATTGACCATAACAAGTCATAACAACTATTATGGATTACAAGGTGCAATGTTTTTAAGCTGAAAGGGGGTAGGTTTATATTAGCTGTTAGGCAGAAATTCTCCACTGTGGTAGTGGTGAGGCACTGGAACAGGCTGCCCAGAGAAGCTGTGGATGACCCATCTCTGGAAGTATCCAAGGCCAGGTTGGATGGGGCCTTGAGAAACCTCGTCTTGTAGAAGGTGTCCCTGCCCATGGCAGAGGTGTTGGTCCTAGATGATCTTTAAGGTCCCTTTCAACCCAAACCATTCTATGATCCTATGATTCTGTGACCATAAACCACTATTCTCTACCTGTCCTACACCACTTAGTGGGGAAGAGGTAGAGGAGCTGGGGAATGAAGGACTGATGTTGATCTTGAGCAGAAGGGTGATGGTGGGAGAAAGGTAGCTTAGTGTCTTTGTTTTCACACTAACCACCTCTGTTACTAATTGGCAATTAAAAGAATTAATTTTCCCCAACTTCTAAATCTGTGCAATGGATAGTTGTTCCAGTGGGAGAGGACAGTAAGACCTTTAAGCAGCTGCAAAGAAGAAACAGCTGACAACCTTTGTTGGGTGTAAATGTGAAATGTACATTTAGTGTACTTGTTTTATCTTTTGTTCTAACATCTGTGACTTAGTCTATATGCCACTAGCAATTACTTGTAGAATTTTAGTAAAGAAAATAAAATATGATTACAAGTAGGAAAGCAAATATGATGAGTTATCATGGCCATTATAGAACAAGAATACTGATCTGGCGCTCTTCAAATTGCTTAACTACACTGCAAATGCAATCAATCAGCTTTATTTGTGTAATATATTAACTCCTTTTAAATATTTTTTTAAATCTTCTAACAAAATATGTCTTTTATTATATCAATTCCATTGTGTACTCTTTTTTGGTTTCTCTGGTTCTCACTCTCTCTCAAAGCCTTGTTTCTAGAAGAACTCTCATATCAAAAGAATTACCCCAAGCTATTACCACTTCATGGTTCATCTGGCAGGAAATGGAACTTCAATTGGAAGGGAGCAGATAGGTTATCATTAATGCCTTTCAAAACTTAGTACCAAAACTTTTTATTCTGTATTCATTTACAACATAATTAAACCAGGTCAAAGAGTGAGAAGTATTTGGACAGCTATTTTGAAAATGCTTCTGCATTGTTGCAAGGATGTCTTACGGTAGTTTCTCTATGTTTAGTAGCACATGCAGTAACTTTTCCTCCTTCTGTGATTCTTTTCACTCTTTAATTTTCTCTATCCACTGCTCCAAATGTCCGGGTTACAACTGAAGATGGTCTCATTAAGGTAAAAATTGGAATAATAAGTGAGAGAGATTTCCATGTTGATAAATGATGCACTAGAGGAAGGTAGGAAAGAGATTGAGTTCCATATGGATAATTTCTCTGACCAAAGCAGTCACCTAAGTATGGATTTTTTTACTAAACGATTTTTTTAATAATATGTTAGTAATATTGCAGTTCATGCATCAACAGTATTTTATTTTTATTTACTTTTTTATCAGTTGGCTTTGATATCAACTTCAGCAAAACTAATCTTTCTCCAAAAATTTTCTTCTGTAACCCATTCTCTCCCCAGCATTTTTTTTTTGTGTAACCCAGACTTTGGCTTGTGGTGGTATTTTGTTACAAATGCACCTTTCTAAGTAGATTAGCTTTGATACATCAAGAGTAAACATAAGACAATAAACATTTAATGAAATGGAAAGTTGTGTTTACACTCTTGATGTCTGTCACCTGTATGAGCTAAAACTGCCAAATCCAGAGTTAAAAAAAAATGGGTTATTGAAAATATGAAGAGGGTAGTTATTCTTCATTAGACTTACATTTTGTTGTTCAGTTTGCATCACAAAAAATTGGGTCTTTTTAATCCTTTCCTCACCAATATTAAAATCATAAGTCTACAATCAATTTCAGTCAATTTAATAAGAGTTTAGGATGTATCTCCCTTTCTGCTTGGGCAGGTGCAGTCCTTTTGGTACTGTTTGTGTTGTAGCAGATCAAAAGACAGACCTGTGTGACACTTGGTATCCTCAGAGTTCTCAGACAAAAATATTCCATCCACAACAACCTGATCATATCACCATTATTCACAGAGCATATTACTAAAAGTAAATCAGCATGGAAACCTAATGGCATGAAAAAAAGTTCAAAATAGCAAAAAAACAGAAGTCCCAATTAGGTTGTGCCAACTTTCATCAGGTAAGAAAATTAGAGATTTAATGATTGAAAAAAAGGAATTATTGGAGTAGATTGTAATTTCCAGTATCTACTGTGTGAAGCCCTCTTGCCCAGGAATAAGCACACAATACATCATATGGCCAATTCCTTTCTTTGTGTGGAAAAGGAGTCTGATCAACAACCTACCCAAAGGAACATGGAGACATTCCTGGTTTAGAAGCTTAAACTCAGCATTTACTACTGCTCACCATTTCATTTTCCCTTCATGTGTACTATATTTCAACTAAGAAAGAATAATAATGACAAAACTGATGTTCTCTGGATACAATCCCTGCATGCTCTGGAGGCTGTTATGCTTTTGTTGTTGGACAGCTGCAGTAGCCCAATGCTGACAAGATATTAGTGGCTTACTTGCTTTGCTAGATCTCTATTAATGCAGGAGCTTTTTCTTCAGACTACAGCTTTATCCTGTCAAATGCTTATAGCAGTACTTAAATATATCTCTAGCTTTAATGTAAGTAGATATATAAACAGAAAAAATAAAAACTATGCAACCCTTTGTCTCCCTTATGTTTTTTCACTCAGTGGCTCTAGCAGTGGAAGCAAACGTAGGCTTCAGGAGGATGTCTTACATATTTCATCCAAACAAAAAACACATGTAGATGTTTTTCAGGTCATTCTTAGACTTGCCTTTGATTTGATCTGAATCTGAAATGTAGGCAAGTACAGAAGTGGAGCTTACAGCAGATATGTTTTTCATTCTGAAAATGCTTAGAATAATAACTTCGTAAGAACGTAACATTCATTTCAAGGCTTTAAATTATAATTGCTTTAAAATAGGAATTCTAGATAAAAGTAGGTCCTGACAGAAGGACCTTTCAGATGAAATTTACTTTTATTTGGACATGTAGTGTAGCAATAATTTGCTAAAGGATCTGACTGACCTAAACAAAATACTTCTTGACTAAGAGGATAAAAGCCTCTAGGCTTTTTAAGGATCTAGCACTTCTCTACATGTGTGTCTCTATAGTTTCATTGATTAGAATAATTGCAGGGGGATCTTTTCAAGCCCTCAGAAACTTCTTCCAGGCTGCAAGGCCTAAAAATCCTTCTGTCAGTAGGAAATTTACTGAAGGTGGGAGAGAAAGGGTGACCTGGAAAAAAGGAGCAAGAAACAGGAATAATATAAAAACATATTAGTAGAAATAAGTTGGAGAGAATACTGATGATGTAGACCCAGGTCTAGATATGTATAATAATCTAAAAGTTGCAAGGGCAGAATGGTGAAAGAGGCTTTCATGTTCAAGACTGCTGTCCTGTAATTCTTTGTAATTCCTAGTGGGGTGGTGGGGTGACACTTTTGGAGTCCCTTCTCTTTTGGCTCTCTGCAGGAAGAGAATCTTTGCCTAAGATATAGGTCCCTGTTTTACAGATATTTTCCTCTTTGTATTTATCCTTTTTTTTTTTTTTTTGTTGAAGGCTTCTAAAATTATCCTTTGCTACTCAACTGTGTCTAAAGATAAAGTCAAAACCTTTGCCTTACTGTATAAACAAAGAAGGAAGTCAGTGCTCTCTCTCCAATTCTCCATTAAACCAATGTAACTTATGAGTTTAAGTAATACAACACCTCAAACTGAAACATTTCTTGTGGAACCCATCTATCAAATTCATTCCTCTAGTTAGGATTAGTTAGGTTGGATCTGATATGTGGGATGTTACAGATCAGGAGGGTTGGGGAGATATGCTTCTCTTAGGTTCATCTTTTCTTCCTATTCTCTCTGGTACAATGTCTTTTACTGGTTAGATACAGTTTTCTATACTGCAGTATGATGCTTCAGCAAAAGACTGTTAAGGGAGGAAAATTCAAAGTCTGCAGAATATGTAGGGTACAGATATTTTGTTTATCACTGCCACTTTTGGCCTTGATATGGTAACAGGATGTTTCCAAAAACACAGTATGTCAATGTGCAGATATATAAGCAGAGTATTCTGACACATTTCAGACTTCAAAAATAATTTTCAGGAGTTTTCATTAACCACGGAGTTCTAAATTACTTTATCTGCTTACTTCAGAAATCCCACTGTGGCATGGATCATCCACTGTGTCTGCGGCCTGGGAACCTGCATGCCTCAGAAGGAATAAGCTCATGAGAGATACTTGAGCTGCTTTAAAGTAGCTGCCCCATCTTTATGACACAGTACAGCTCTCTGCAGAGGGTCCCAGGGGCAATATGATTATGTCAGTGCAGTGGTGTGCGGCACGAATTCTCTTACAACAGCTGAGCAACAGGGAAGGTGTTTTTGGGCATAACTACATTTCCATATAGCTCTTGGCATAGCTATATTTCCATCTGTGGGTTAAACTTTTTCCAAGCATGGCACTTCACAGATCCTGTCTGAAATCCAGCTGTAGTCAATGTCTTCTGTTGGCATGATGACGAGGTCCTTCAACTGAGAAATCTGGAGACCTTGTTAGGTGTTAACCATAGTCAAGTGTCCGACATGCAATCCATGTGAGAGTGTCACCAGTGCCTTGATCCAGTCTACTGACCCTGAATTAGAACAGACAGAAGTTTTGACAGACAGAAGTTTTCAGGGCCACAAATGGCTCTCAGATACACAGTTGCCAGGATCATTAAGGTGCTGTGAAGATAATGGTATGTGGCCTTGATCACCAGAGGTTTGCACATGCCAGCAAGAGGAAAGAGGTTGATAAAACTTCTGCCACAAGATCTCCATGCCAGAGTGGGATCAGTGTCCTTTATCTGGCTTTTTTCATGAAAAAGTGAGCTCTGTTTTTGACAGTCCTTCTCAATTGCTGCTTGTTTGCAAGAAAGGATCTTCTGAAATGTTTGGTAGGAAAGTTCATGTTAGTATAGAATGGCAAGAGCACTTGATTGCTGAAAAACAGCAGTTGTAAAACGCATGATCTGGATTAAACATGGACTTTGAGGGAAGTGCAACATTTATAGGTATTAAATGAAAGAAGCAGGAGCATAAAGTGGCTTAGCAAACTAATGTTTTCATCCATAAGACACTTTAGGCAATGTGATACTGCCAGTTTTTCACAGGATGAAATAGAAGAAAATCTTAAATCCTTGAAAAGGAGTGAGCCCACCATATAAATTTTAAGTAGTAGAAAACATGCATTCAAATAAATCAGAAAAGCTCTTTCAAAAGCTTCTCTTACTACAGAGGAAAATAAAGTAATAATTAGCCCTACAATGATTGTAAGCCCACTCTGTATAAAAGTTACTACTTTTTATTTTCCATCTTCATTTGCTGTATAGGCATAAGGGATGTCATGCCATATAATATGTGGCTTTGTTTATAAACAATAGTGAATGCTTTAGACACACTCAGGTTTTCAATCTTCAATTGAGCTTTTGACATTTGTACTCCCTCCGATTTGTTCAGTCTGGTGTTAACAAACACAGTTGGGATGACAACATACTGTAGGCAAATCATCGGCTTCAGATCACATGCAAAGGTTTCGTTTGCAAATAAGCACATAAAGTTTCCAGTGAATAAAGTTCTGCATCACTGACTTTCCCTCCAGGAAACTGGCAAGGCACAGACAGGGATATGGGAACAAAGTCTCATTTGTAAACATTTGTGCCTGTTGCTATTTATGGTAGAGTAAAATAACCATAATGGGTTTAAGAATAGACCACACCTAGCCACTGCACAGTATATTTGTACGGCAATAAAAATCTAAGATACAGCTCTGGGTTTTGTCTGAAACTTCACCTAAAAATCTGTGAAAAAGTTGTCAGATTTTTGGTATGGTTTGGTTTGGACTATCTATAATTCAATGTCCAGTTACACCAGATGTATAATGGATGCATTTTGGGGGGCCAAATGCCTTTTGGAAGTCTCCAGACTATCTAGCAGTTTCTACACAGATTGGATTCTTGTGCTGATGGCTTGCTGGAAGTAATTTAAGATTTGGGATGATGCTGTCTTCAGCCCTGGTACAGATTAATGGATCTTCATTTGATTTTGTTTCCCACCCTAGGAGGTATTTATTGAGCCAGGCTCTAAATGCTTACATTCCTTTCACCAAGATATTTCACAGTCCAGTAACTTGAACTCCTCTTTCCATGACTTCTGACCAACTCCAGGCAATGATCTGAATAAGAATGATTGCTTATTTGGACTTCATATTGTTGCTCCAGAACAATTCTTCAGTATCACAGGAGGAAAGATGTTAATCCATTTTTTTTTCAGAAATTTTTAGTGGTGAGATTAACTACAGGACAAGGGGAAAAGTTTCTAATGAAAAAGGAAAATCTGATTTGAAGGAGGATGTTTTCAGTATTCCACTTCTGGAACAAATTTCAGTTCTGAGCTGGTGTCAGGTTTTGCAGAAAAATCCACATTTTATAACGCTGCTTCTAATTACTGGGTAGGAATTTAACTACTCACCATTTTGGCCACTATCCATTTCTTTCTTTCATGTAACACAATTACTGAATTGTAGCAATGAATATTTAAGGGCTAGGTGTAGCACTCCAGTCAGATTTATAGTTATAGAGATATTTGACTAGGTTTGAAAACCTGATTTAGGATGTTATTCAAATGAATAAGAATTCAGAATGATGGAAATTATGCTAAAGACCTCATGCAAACAACATTTTCTAAGAAATATGCAGTATTTTCTAGCTTAAGTCTATGGTAGAAATACTACAAGCACAGCATTTTCTTTTCTTTTAAGCTTATATTTCTTCCTCCACTCCCAGCTGGATATGTTCATATTAAAAGAAGAGGGTGAATTTCCACTGTGACACTCATTGTAGTTAGATAAGTCATGGTGTTTGGAATTTGTTTTTACCAGGAGGAAGAATAATTCATAACAGTGTGACTGCACTGAAAAATGCCTCAACAGGTTTTTTCCCACAGTATCTGTTCCAATACTGAGTTTCTCTTCCTTCCTCTCCCTATGGCTGCTGTTATATCTCTTATATGCAGGGTGGATCTCACCTGTTCCAGCAAGTCAGCAACCTTCAACATCTCCCTAATAGGCTGCAACTATCACAAATATGCAGTCAAATATTCCTGTGGTTTTCTAACTGCCAGACAAAGACTGGGCCTCACTGGAGGCACAAATTAGGGCAGAATTCTGTGTGTTTTTTGTTTAATGTTATCAAATCTTAACTCAGCAATGGAGAGAGTAACACAAATTCAGAATGGCTACTTTTTTCAGGCGGATCTAGCAGATGTTCTTAATTTGGGCACAAGCCCTACATCAGTGGAGTTATCCTGTGCCTCAGGTTCTGTGGGACAGTAGCACTTGGCTTTCTGATACAGACTGAAGTGCCATGATGAAAAGGAAATGTCAGCTCCCCAAACATCCATTGCTTGCAAGACTGGCCCTTCCTAAACCCAGCTTGACCTTGCAGCTCATCCAGATGCCCAGGGCACTGTGAAAACCCCTGTGAAGTCACAGTATCTTTCAGGACTGAGATATGGGCATGTCCCATCCTTCTACATGCCTCAGTTTTCTGTAGATATTTGGGTTCATGGGCAGGAAGAAAACTCCAGTGAATTCCACTGGGTTCCCCAGCCCATTTTTGCAGGGAACCAAGCAGCAGTTCAGCTGCAAATAGAAAATTCAGAACAACCTGCGCCATTAAATGCTGAGGACCACAAGCTAAGTCATAAGATTTCTTTTTTTTCTAAAAAGAATCCTCTCTAGAGCACCATTTTACCACCCTAATATCATATTATTATTGACATAACAGTTCTTGCTTCTAAATGTTTGAACTGGATACAGGCATTATATGAGGAATAAAACACATTTTAGTTATTCACAAATTATTAACTTAAAATGATAAAGGTTATTTTAAAAATGTATTTTAAAAAATCTTCCAGAATTCATAATTTGATCAAATCTGCTAGGTATGGAAGCTTGGCTAACTCTATTCTGAAGTCAAGAGACATTTTTGTTATCATTTCTAATTGAAGGCCTGCTGCAGGAGGCTCGAATAAATTCAAATAGGTTTGGAATATACATTTCCTGGTTGTATCTTTAATACTTGTACACTTTTTTTTTTTCCTTATATTGTTCAGTTAAACATAAGAGCAATGAAATATTTTACATTTTTGACTGGGTTGATAATAAATTGCACCCTGTTCTATTTTATATAGGAAAATATGTAGAATCAGTGAGAAATATTAGCTCTACTCAATGACACCTCCCAATGCTCTTGGGAGATGTCATTGAGTAGACACCTCTTACCAGGGTCACAGTCACCCAATGTGATTGCTTTTTTCATTGTTTTGGAGACAATTCTTTGGGGAAATTCATTCTGAACTAAAGAAAATCTACAAGAGCAAGAGTGGACTGCGAAGGTCAGGCACATTCATATGCACCTGGCAAAATTCAAGTGCTCTTTAGATGACTAGAGGTTCATGATGACCTTCTGTGTAAGGATCAGACTACTGATGTCTGCAAATGTCGCTTGGTTTATTCTAGGTCTCAAAATAGCCAGTGTAAAAGGGAAGGCCAATGTCTGTAGGAAGCTCATCTCTATAATAATACATGTCAACAAGAAAGCACATGAGTATGCACACAAATATACAGAGACAAGGGGTTCAGTTTCAGCTTGTCTGGGATATTTTCATACTCTGTAATAAAAGTGGAAGTTTCAAAGTTCTTCTGTGCTTTTGTGTTTAAATGGCAGATGGTTTGAGAGGAGCAGTCTATAAATGAATTGGTGCTGACCAACACTGGGCACCATTTATTTACTTTCTGTTTATAAACCTTGATGTTTGTTTTGCATGCATTCTGCTTCATGAAGATGATCACTGAGTACAAGTGTTCCTTTAAATCAGCAGTGACTGTGGTTTGGCTCTTCTTAACAATGTAAGTTTATAGCTTGGTTGAAGACATTCCAGACTCCACTGCCCAGTTCTTTTCTCTCTTTTTTTTTCTTTTCCTTTTGTGTCTTTGTGTATCTTTATGTAACTGATGTTGATTTTGAGTATCTGTCTTCAACAAAAACACACAACAAAACAAGAAAACAAAAAAAGAAAACAAAGAAGAAAGAAAAGTCAGGGTTTGGGTGGATTCTTAAATTCATCATACAAAAATGAACAAAAATACATCACACATAAAGGAAGATTATGCAATCATTTGATATGATGCACACCTTCTGGTCTCTATATGATAAATTTCAACAAGTCTACAAAATAATACAGGCAGAGAAGTCTGGCATTCCTGAATATACATTCAGCTCTTCAAATTTCAGTTCTGGCCTCTCTTGCTGACAGCACAGTCTCACCTCTAAATCAACTTTCCTATGTCTGTCTGCAATCATCACTAAATCATCTTAGTCAGAATAGGTGACCTAACAGGACAGCAATGCTCTGTGGGGTGCCTGTACATGTTCTAGAATAATTCTTAACAGCAGGAAAAGAAGCTGCAATTTCCTAGCTGTTGTTTAGATCTTTGTTGATGAAGAACAGAAAATGTGCATGCTCATGGAAGTCAACCTAACCACTGTCTAGGAAGACAGGGATTCAGAAGTGTTCAGTGGAGCAGCCAATAATATTTATGAAGATTAAGATGGAATTTTATGATTACTCTTGCCACTTCTGCTTTTTTTAGAATACAAATACAGTGACTTTTATGAGTATCACTGATGAATGGAAGTGAACTCAAGCTCTGACTTTTAGTGTCCCACTTGTAGCTGCTGCTAAGGATATACCTGGTTTCCAGGGTGTTTTCATGCCATGTGGCTGCCTTAGGAAAGGAGAAATGTTCAAGGTAGCAGCTCAGATTATCCAAATCCAGATGAGATATCATCAGCACAATGCTTTCAGCAAGTTAGAGGATTCCACCTTAGAGAGGGTTTTCAGGCCAGAAATGGATTTTTGACCCAATTTGCCATTCTAGTTCTACCTCATTGAATGTGAACCTCCACATTTTCTATGAAGTACATGCTTTGCTTCTCAGGAGGCAGACAAGAGGAAACAAGATGAACCCATTTTGTCTTTCACCTGATTTTCCTGCTTCAACTTCTTGACTGAAGAGAAGAAAAATTATCTTGGTTTTAAATTACCCTCTCTCTGTGGAAAGGGGTTTTGGGTGATTATTTAATGGACTGCTGTACATCAAATTTACCTTCTCCAACTCTGAGTGCTTATGGGATGATGGCTTTGAGTTCAAACCAGACTTACTGCTCCACACACTTAAAATGCAGTTAGTCGCTGTATATTTATCCAGTATCAAATTTAAGGGCTTGTGTTAGTCTTTAGCTTTTATGATTCCTGTCTCAACTGTCCTTTTTTACTAATGACTCCTGCAACAAAGCAACCACTGATACTGGGCAGCAAAACATTGCAACCACAGTTGTCCAATTTGAATACCTCTGCAAACATCCAGATATACAAGCAAGTAAACAAGGTAACGAGAATATCAGCTGACTTATAGTCACTGTTTACATGTACACTCAGCCTCTGGCAAACACAAGGTAGCACAAGTCATGCCAGCACATTTCTTTGAGTATTTTAAATGAAGCCCCAAGATCTGTCTCATCCTCTTAGACGAAAACTTTGTGAGTGCCATCTGGACTTGCTTGCAACTGACAAATGCACCTTGTTCAGTTGTTGTTATTAAGTCCTAACTGCTAGCTAAAATACCAGGTTTTGGGTACATAGCATTTTGTGGCATTCCTAATGCTGACTCAAGTAGCTGTTGTTGTTATGTCTGTGGTCAATTGGTTACTTAAAAGTGAGAACACTAAAATTCAGGACACTAACACAGCTGCTTGCACTTAACCTACGGTGAAGTGAGTGTCTTAATCCTCAGCTACAAAGTTGTCCCCAAGCTTGATGTGCATGGAAATGCTTCTCTCCACTTAATATTCATGCAATTGTAATTTTTTGTAAATTTTTTTTCATTGAATTAGAAATGAAAGGCAGCCCTTTATCATCACACTTGTTCAGAGAAAGGAGAAGTTCACTGAGCCTATGTCATGCAGTGCAGTGGATCTGTATGGGGAAAAGCTGTGGCTGAAGCCATCATAACCATGTTAAACATGTTTCAGGGGTTTACTTTGGCTTGTCTGTAGCCTGGCCCTGGCTGCTAAATGCCCATTAGTGGCAGGAATGTGAGGCTGTACATACAGTTTAGTTTAATCTGAAAGAATCCATATTGAGTTCATTAGGAGGCTTTCACAATGTGAGCAAAAATATGGTGCAGGTGATTAAGAAGTTCATTTTGAGTGCACACCCCTGACCTCAAGAATAAAACTAAGCCAGGTAACCCCAATACCTCAGTGATTAGGCAGCTGGATTTGGAGACTCATACTGAGTTTTAGGTAAACTTTGAGAAAAACCATGCCATCCAGAATCCATTTTCTAGCTGGTTAATTCACTGAGATTCAATACACTGATGAATATTTTCCAGTTTCTTTCCAGTTCATGTGAATTTCTTTTCCCTATGTAACTGGCATTTGGTTAACAAATGGGCCTTTGACCCCCAGGAGTATGTTTCCCTTTTGATAAAAACAGGACACGCTACTCTGTAGTTCAGCTGAGGCCCAAGAATGCCCTAGTTGATGATCATGCCTTGGAACTATATATACATTTCTACATGGAGAACTTTCCCTTTTCATGATTCCTCAGATTTCACTGCACAGGGCTGTGCCAGAGATTGCTACCTTGCGCACATTCCCCAAGTTAGAACAAAATTACTGTTTACAGTTGCATGGAGCATTTCATAAACCAGGCAGCGTGTTTGTGAACACTAACTGCTCTGTCTGCAGCGGGTTTCAGGGGAACAGGGACAGCACTGTGTTTCTGAGCCTTGTTACAAATTGCAGAGCACCTCCGCAAGGACTCTTGGGCCAGACCATCGCCTCCTGTTATGGTGGAACGCTTCTTTGCTCACACAATTATCAGTGAAACGTCAAAGGCACTTCAGCAGCTACAGTATTTGTGCTTTAACTCCTAAAAGGATAGACTGCCAATTCCCTACGAACTAAAACCCTGATCATTTGACCTCTTTCTCTTCTCCTTTATTTCTCCCCCATCTTTTAGGTGTCTTACAGGAGGAGATGGACAGGACCGAAGTCTGGGAAACCTCTTGGCTGGTTAGAAACTAAAAAACATTAGTCACCAGATTCACTTGTATCATTACCTACACAAAAGGTTAGCCAAACCCGAAAGCAACAAATGCAACCTGAAAGTGCTTTATGTAAACTATGGAGGTTTTTTAGTTTGTTTGTTTTTCTCCCTTGAAAGGTTGCCACTTTCAAACATCTCCAAACATAAGCTTTCTGTAAATAAAATACAGTATTTTTTCCAACGTTTTGTACTACAGGTTTTACCAGATCTGCACTTTTCATTTCATTTACAATTCAGACATCAACTGTGTTGTATTTTGATTTTTCTTCTGACCATTTTAAGGAAAGAATAAAAGGAAAGGTGATAAAAAACGTATAACAGATATAGTGAAACGAAATGTTTAATAGTGTAGTATCTGCAAATATTTGTTTTGAAACTTGTCATGTATTTTTCCACTCTACTAATAAATTAGTATTCTAGTAACCTGATAAGATTAAGTGTGAAACCATCTATGTAACAGTATTTATGACTGTATTTAAGAAGATTTATTTTATTTTTATTGTTTTGAAACCTGTCATGAAATTAGTTTCAAGGCCTGTCCCTGTAAATGAATGATCAAGTGCATGAAGATTGAAACACCTATTTTGGTGGTGTATGGCTAAATGAAATTTTAACTGAAACAATGAATTATCTAAGATGCATGTCTTGGTTTCCTAAAGGAGTTCTTCACTCATATGAATATGAGAGTTGCATGTATACATATGTAGTTTAAAGAGGATTTCTTGGCAATTTAGCACTCATCGTGTTGTTTTGCAGACTGACACTGGATATGCTAGACATAAACATATGTTGAAAAATGTCAGTATGCAGTCCAAAGTTAAAATATGCAGCTCCTAATTTCTTGACAAAACTCTTCAGTGCATAGAAAGGAAAGTCAGGCTCCCTCCATGATCCTGATATTCTGTGAATAAGAACATGTTAATTTATGGAAAGGGTAAAAAAAATGTACTCCTTGTGGATGAATCTGTAGTGGTATGACACATGAAGGAATAGGTTCAAAATTTCGTCGAAGGTCAACTATCAAAAGTGTTTTAATAGTGATTTCTAGGAAAATTAAATTTAGGTCTCAGCTTCAATCCTGAGGCCTGCCCACTACTAAAGAAAGGGGGTATATGTAATCAGTCTAAATTCTTCTCAGGTTTTTTGTTCTTCCCAGGCTATTGGTTGAGATATATAATTTCTCATGCTGAGAAGATATAAATCAATCTTTTCCAGGTACTGACTCCATTCTATCCCCTCATTTTCACTGGCATGCACGAGGCTGTGCACAGACTGTGATACGCTGCTTCCTGTGATGTTAGAAGTTGGCACTCTGCACTGCACTGTGATGTCTCAAGAAGGTGCGTGCTTTTAAGAAGTATTATGAAAGGAGTAATTCTTTTACTCACAATATAATTAACACATGAAATCTGTGATAAATTACCATGAAGACTAGTATTTCCCCCCCAACACTTATTCAGAAAAAAAAAAAAATTAATTTAAACACATCATAAGGTGAAACAGAAAATGGTGTTTGAAGTGGGACTGTTACAGGTACTACTTATCTAGATGTGCTGAGCTTAAACTAGTGGAATCAGCTTAAACTAGTGGAATCAGGAAGGAATTTTCTCCCTATGCACAGAACCATTGTAGTAAATACATTCAGGGAACACATCTTTCCTTGAAACATCTGGGATTCAATATTAGGAGGACACAGAACTAGCGAGAGCATCCAGACACAACATGTGGTGACTGGCAGTTGTGGTTTTCCATCAGATGTCCATACATTGTTGTGATATTACTGGCCAGGTTCTGTTACATTTCATAACCTCTGAACGCCTCACAAACAAACATGGAAGAACAAGAGTGGCTTTCCACTGGGAAGAACCTGAAATACAAATGGATTAGAAATATTTCTGTTCCCTTACCTCCTGCACTTGGCCAGACACAGTGACAAATCTTTCCACCTCTGACAGGTTTCATTGCAATAAGTGCCAATAACATTTATGCTAAGTTTGGCTGAATGCAAATTCAGTCTGAATTCCCTCAGCTCTTCAGATTTTGACAACACTATCAGTTCATAACAGACCACCTGTTTGTTTTGTAGTGCCTGCCAAAACATATGAGTGGTAATGAGGAAAGGAGATGCTGCTTTTAATGTGTGTATATTTATATAATATGCATAAATTCATACACAACTAATGTACACATTTCTTTCCACTGAAGCAGATAGAAGATAAACAGCTTGATTACAAGGTGACGCTGTTTTGTTTTTCTCCTTTAGTCACCTTAATGAGTTTATTTAGCATCAGGGTTCAATGTGGAGAGGGAAAAGTGTTATCAATCCTTTCTTGCAAAATTGTAAAGAACATCAGTATCTGTCCTGATTTCAAACTCACAACTGCAGAGCTGTAGATACAGACTGTAGATATCATGGAATGATCCACAGTTTGTATATCCTGAAGTCAGTGGAGCTGTGCTATTTACAGCAGCTGTGTCATTTTCACTACACACCAATTATATGCAAACAAGCATACACATGGCATCTTCATGAAAATAACAGCAGAGAACAAGATCCTTTTCTCTCAAAACATTAAAAAAATACTAAATATTTCAGACTATCCAAATATCACACAATGGCCTACTCTGAGTGAGCCACGTCTTCCAACTTCCTTTCTCTATCTTCCCTATATGGCACTGCTCCTGATGAGGATCTAGCCATACATGTTTCATACATGACTTAGAAGACAGGCAAAGAGCGAGAAGACCAAAATTTACGAGAGCTTTTGTCTCAACACAAGGTACCAATTTTTGTCCCAATGCAAGGTACCAAACCTTTGAATTTTCAGAAGTTCTGAGCAACTTTCTCATCTGAATTTTCATGAGAATTTGAAATTATGAAAACTATTGATTTGAAGAAGCAAATTAAAAACAGGGGAAAATAATAGAAAGAAAACAAAATGCAAATTAATAACAGGAGAAGGAGGTAACTTATTCCACCTCACTACTTCTATCTGAGATACAACACTTCAGCTGTTTAGAAATATCTTTTAGAGCAAAACAGTAAACATCAAAATTTTAAATTCTGAAAATTGTGAATTTTAACTTTGGAAATTACTGCCTGGTTTTAAAATTTGTGTTCAAATTGATGTGTCAAAGGGAATCTCTAAGTGTCAGGTAACACACAGAATCAAATTCATAGAGCAATGCTGTCTCTTCTACAATAGAATTCCAGTTATTGCATTCTGAAAAATATCTGTGATTGAATGGATGTGTTTTTAATCAGATTTGGAAGAAACACCTGAAACATATAGAAAGTGGCAAAATTTTGAAAAAACTGAGTGTCCTTGTCCAGGTTATCAAAAGCCAGAAAGGAAACATCTGATCATCTCAGCCTCCAATGAGTATTCACATTTGTTCCATAAATTTTCCTGTGAGGTAAAGCTAGTTTTCTACCTTTCTCAAGACTTTGATTCGGTGTGTCCTGAAGCTTCCATCAACATGATATTATTTCTACCCAGAAATTGGAAATTCTAGTATAAGCAGAGCTGTGTATAGCCTGACACAGTTAACATCCACCAGGGTTCAAACCCTACATCATAATTATTTCATCCATTAGTGGGATGTGCAGCATGTGCTGCAAATATAATTTAAAAGTAGTTGAGACTTCACACCTTTGATAATTTTCAGGTGTTTTCTCCCTTTGCATAAATGTACTTATTTTCTTGCAGGCCTTTATGCATTCTTTTCAAGAATTAAATAAAATAAATAAATTCATTAATAAAGGTAAAATGCACTTGCAAAATAAACTGGATTAGAAAGCTAATTTTAGCAGGTTTTGAAGTAAATTAGCTTCTTGTGTTCCAGAATTTAGCCCAGAAAAGTTTTTTAAGGAGTAGCTTCTCTGCAGCAGCTATTTCTGAATAACTCCATAAATTTGCAGAAAAGCCTAAAGACAGACAAAGTGCCTCTGTATCTAAAACAATACAGATAGGGGCAGAAGCAAATGATGCTGAACATTTACACTGCTGAGAATGGTTGGACAACCCTGAGTGCTTCCATTCCATCCTGCAGTATGCAATGCAGACACATTCCCAATGTGGCCTTGGACTAATCTTTCATTGTGTGTCAACGTCTCATCTTTAGAAACAGAACTATTGTGTTGATAGAGTTCATTAGTGAATGTGAGATGGTCAGATGGCATTGTGATGAGGTAATAGAACATGGATTATGCCTATCTGTAAGCATTCACTCATGCAAAAACAGGAATTGGGAATGATTTCATCCACATCAGAACAGCCAGGGAGAGAACCAGAACAAGGTATTTTTTATGGAGGAACTTCACTCTGGCAGAGGCCAAATTTTGCGAAGTTACATGGATTAATGCAATACTCCTGACTTTATTTGGAGTAAATTCAAAGGTTCCACCAGCCTCCTGTCCCAGGGTTAAATGGATGGAAAATGGACTAAACTGGTAATAAATCATGAAATCTACTCTCCTACCTCATATCATAAAGGATAAGCAATCCTCTGTATGGACTAAGACAGTTTTGAAAGAAATGCTAGATTAAAATGTCTGTCAAAACAGATAGTTGATTAGAAGTTCTAGGGACAAACCCAATCTTGCTTATAATACAATAAACAAAGAAAATGTTGGACTCCAAGGTCTGTGTTGTTTTGTGCTGCTGGCAAGTAAGAAAAGAAAACCAAAATCTAGTGCTAATCATGTTAGCAAAAGTAAAGGGCTACTTTTTGTTCCTTTAAAAAAAAATGTTTGATTCTACAAAACTGAAGCAAACTGCTAAAATATGGCAACAGAAACCAGACTACTGTAGGAAATATATTTCAGGAGCCATGATTTACCCTTGGAACTGTATATCATGACTGTTAAGGAAAAGAATGGATTTATGCAGAGTATATGTGCCTCACTATTATATAGTGAGATGTTTTGAAGAAATATTTGTTTAGTCCCCTAAACTATAATGGTTTCAGCTGGAACACAGGGTGAATATCATCAGATACAAACACTAATGCTCTTTTCTGGAGGAAAAGTGATAGTCTATAAATTTTAGAACAGATTTATAATTACCATGAATACATCTTTGGCTTTTAAGACAAAGTTTTCAGATGTTTGAAGTCCATTGACGCGCTATCTTCCACATCAATGTACTAAGTACCTATAGCAGTTTTGAAAAGGTTGTTAACATATTTGTGTGCAGAACACCCAGCCTGATGGGTCTTTTATGGCAAGTGGAGAAGTTTCCTTGAGGTTTAATTACTGGTGGAGTAACACTTTATCTCGTTCATGGAAGCACTTGGTAACACCACCTGTGTCAGGTTCCACATTGCTCTATGCTCAGTCTGTCTTCCAGGAAGTCACTAAACTGTCTGTTCTATGATTTTTTCCTATCAACTACCAAGTGTGCTTTTGATATCCAGGTCCATGGCTACATAAAAATTTTGCTGATGAGTATTCAGTTCAAACTGGAGTTGACTGAAATGTCTGAAATGTGAATATCATGAGAATATTGAGAAAAAAAGGTTGTGAATTTTTTATAGGAAAGGGGTAAAAAAAAAGCAATCAACTCAGAAATTCATAACTTACCATATCCTGTTAAAAAACTCTGAATATTACTTTTAGCTTGTTGAAGATACATAACACATATATATAAATGTATGTTAACCTCAAAAATACAATAATGGATTTCAAAATGTGACATACTGCACACTGTGTTCTATATGTTACAGCAATACTGTTAGCAGCACTCAAGGTATTTCATTGGAAATTTATTGGACAAATTCCAAGAGCCTGGTTTAATATTTACAGTTTCCAATGAAATGGCTTGGAATATGCTGAGTAATGCAAATACTCAATGCAAATAGGTGTTCCCAAGAGTTAGTGCATCCCAGTAACTGCACAGAGCCAGGAAGTCATGCTGGAACAAAGAATCAGGCAGCCACAGCCCCAAGCATCTGTGCTTGGCATACAACCAGCAATGGTGTGGTATGTATTCACATCCAGAGGCAGAGACAAAGATAAAGAGGACAGGAAGGAAAAATTATTTTTCTGAAGAAAGAGCATTCAAAAACTCTCTTTAACTCCCTTGTTAATTAAAAACTGTGGTCAATAAATGCAATTAGTCAAAAGACTCCACTTGTCAAAGAATTTTGCAAACAATGGGGGAATTAAATTAAAATAACTTCTGTGAGATTTTTCTTGTTTAAGAAAAAATAAATAAAACTATGTTTGGTTTCTTCCTCTCAGCTCCCAAATGTATTTTGATAAAGGAAAACATTTTACGTACAAAATTTTACAGGTAAAAGCAAATTGCAGTAATTTATTTGTAAGTAAAGTGGAGGAATCAATATGATGTATAAAATGACTGCTTAAAAGCTCTGCTCATGAACCAGATCCTGCCATGAATTAGCTATTACCAGTTATTCTGATCCAGAGCACTTCCCCTGAGATACCTGGCATTTTCAAGATTACTCTTCTCTCTAATGGACAAGACCCAAGACATCCACTGGGAATGTGAGATTTGACATTTCAGGGGAAAGGAATGTGTGTCAAAATGCTCTTGGAGGAATTTCTGAAAATATGGTTGTACCACATTTTCCTTTCTTTTGTGATGCAAGTAATGTTTTTTTAAGCTCAATCTTTTTTTTTTTTTTCTTTACAGCCCACCCAATTTGAAGGTAGCTTAAGGACCAGGTCACTAAGTTGCTAGGAATCCTGCTTATTAGCGTTTCATGATAATTTGCAATAATATATAGCAGCAGCAGTAGATTTTGCACAGACAAGGACCATTCAAAGCAATTTTGAAGGTGATGTAAGACATTATCACCATGAACTGCACTTTTTCATCAGAATAAAAGTCCAGAAAACAGACCTCTGGTCCACAAGATTTACTAGTACAGAAACAGTTTCAAATTCCTCTAGTGCTAAAGGATTATGCATTTTCTTTATGGAAGTATTTCCTTCATCAGTTATCACGAAAGCATATGAACACTGAAAACATACTAATGATTTGAGCCTTATGTTGGGTAGCACAAGGGTTGGCTGCTGCACACACAATGTATAAATCCCAGCTTGTTAATGTGTGTAGCAGGGAAAAAAGGGACAAGACTGCTTTCCATATGTCTCTTCAGACTTCAATAATTTCATGATGTTGTTCCTTGCAACTTTGCTGTGCAAGACGTGTTACAACATGCTGCTGATACAGTCCTAAGATTTAATGGACATCAGGGTCAAAATCTACCATGAAGCCTGCCTTGTGTCAAAGACAAGTGTCCTGTTTCTACAAGTTCTAGTCCAAGAGTTTGGCTGCCCTTTCTTTTACCACATCTACCAATCACGCTAGTCTTCCTCTTTGTTGCAGATTGACAGGGAGAGAGCTAGCTGAGACATGTAAATACTCCCTTCTTCTGGCAATTGATGTTTTCCAGAAATGTGTGTACCTTCCCTACATATCATAATAATATATCAAAAATAAATTATCTATGGGCAGGTCATCTTTAGTTTTGTGCCAGGCCATCTGTGGTCCATGCATAGAGACAGGAGTGCTAAACAGAACAGATGTCATTGGAAATATAAGTCTCTAAACATGCATATGTTACATGCACTTTCATCAGAAAACTGAGTTATAAAATATCTCTGATTTTTTCTAGTATCACTTTATTCTCTTTCAGTGTGGATCATGATGTCCTTGATTGCCTGTGTTCACAGCAAAAGCTTCAAAAGCTTCATCTGTGTGTTTAAAGGAATAAAGTTATTCAAAAACTTCCTCCCATCTTTCTGTCTTGGGTCATTAGGACAATAACTCTTAGACCTTTCTCATCTAAAGTTGCAAGGGCCACAGAGGAGGGAAATGCATACTTGTTCTTCATCTCTTTGCAGCAATCATTAGGGCAAAATTTACTTCAAATAGTAATAAATGAAGCATTTTAAGCGGACTTCTGGAAGTACAGCTGGACCCTATATTGGAGTTATCATGCCTACATGTCCTTACACAGACACTGAAGACCTTTCTTAAAATCTCTGCAGGAGTGCCCTATCTGCAGAGCACTTGAAGAGATTTAAGCAACTAAGTGCCTAAATTTAGGCTTGTATCTCACTAAAGAAAGAATTAAGGCTACACCTCTATGTGATATTGTGTGGAGCTTGATGCAGAGACCTGTATTCTGGTTTTGGTTTTCCTGTTGCAGGTCAGCAGTTCATCGCTGTTCTTGTCATTGTTGGAGCTAGCTGGGCACTGGAGCAAAGTCTTGCTTGTGAAATACTTTTTAACTAATAAGAAATTATCGGAGTATTACAGTGCTTTCAAGTGGTTTTGGAATAATTGGATATTCATAATCAACATAGATATAATTTATTAATTTCAGAAAAATTAATTATATCCTTACCATATCCCAGAGCCACAAAGTTTTTCTTTAAGATAGAAACTGCATTCCTTCTCTTCTTCTGTAATTTACATCAAAATAAATATCTTGAGGGACATGACAAGGAACAACAGCCTCTTTACAATGCCTTTAGTTAGAACATAAACTTAGGTGCTAAGCAACTATCATTGATTTATTCAAATCTCAATTATGTCAGTTGCTTCTATTTGGAAAACCAGCCACTAAAAGATGCTTTCAAAATTAGGATTATAGTATAAGTGTTTTTTTTTTTAATATCGTGGAAGTTTTAATCTCTCTTTTTCCTATCATTTTTTTTTTTGTGGTAGCAACTTTTTTTGGTTACTACTTGATTTTATTGTAGAAAATGTATTAAAATCCATCTGATTTCTCATTAATACCAACGTATAAGAATAAGTCCCAAGTAAATAATTCTGATAAATTTTAGATGATCAAGAAGAGATGAATTTCACCTAAGTTAAGACATGGAGGGTCTGATTCATTCACCTGCTGAGGCAGCCAATGGCCCTTGAAGCTGTCGCTGGAGATCCAACAAGTTTACTTCCAGATAAGACATGGGAGGTACAAGGCACTCAAACCCTTCTGGAGATTGTCATACAGGGTTCAGCTTACAGATCAAGATATGCAAATATTTATGTCTACTTTATAGACTTTATAGAGTCATTATTGTCTGGACTTTCTTTATATGTAATAGAAATTTATGAAATTGATACAGCTATTGAAACCTAGTTTAGTTAATTTAAACACCAGTTCACTAAATTTGTTTTTGCTGAAGAGTACTTCAAATGGCTCCATGGATGCCACTGTATCAAATGAACTGACTGACTGAATATGAGTTTAGATATCATTAGACCCAAGAGACGGTTGTCCAGTTCTGAGATTCTCTAGGGTACCTTCTCTGGCCTATGGCTGCCACTGCAGAAGATCATGAGCCCCTTGTAGGTCCTTTATCAAAATTATTAACAGCACATGAATGTCTCACAAACTTTTGAACATCTCAGATTACACTTCAGAGACTACATTTAGAAAATGGAAACAAACTCCATCTTGCTTGCAGTCTCAAACAACATAGTCACAAAAAAATGTGACATAAAAATCTGAATATCCTTTTCTGAGATTTTAAGGATTTCCTCTGAGTAAGGAAACATAGCTGCTTAGCAGGGAATGGGCAGTCGAAATTAATAGGAATTTTTAAAATATACAGACATATACATTAAGTTCTGCCCTCAAGGAAAAAAAGTCAGCAGCTAGGCATTTACTATCTCATAAACATAAGAAATCATGGGCTCTAGAATGCTTAGACACTTCTTTCCATCAGCAATATCATGACTGTATAAATTTTTAGCATATTGTCTTCTTTAGCAGATATAATTGTTGCAATAATAATATCCAGTAATGATCATACATTGCAGCATTCTAATCCTCTCTTTGAGGCATAGTATAAAGAAGTTCAAGATTTACTGAGACCAAACTGGCTCAGCATTACTATAGTGCACAGGATAATCATGTATCAGAGGGACAATTTATGTCACCATATGAAGCAGTGGCTCTTTGGGAACAGGAGGCACAAAACCTCTGAATTCCACATAATCTCACTTTTCCTCATTCTCTCCTAAATTCTTTTTCTAAGTAATGAGCTGTAGGCAGAAGTGCAGAGCCCCTCTGAATGTTTCCTTATATATAATCATGGCATGGGGGCTGGATAACATTTTCTTTTAAATAGATGATTCATAGAGAGCTTTTCACTAGGTGAGAGAAATCCTCGCTTTCTATTTGGCTGATCAACAACTGGAGAGACAAATACAAAAGTGCTCAGAAAATCCGTGATGAAGAATCCTGTTTGATAATTTAACAACAGGTCTGATCATTTTATTGACTTTGTCAGCAAAATTGTGAATTAATTGACCAGAATAAAATGTGTTAGTTGAGTATTAAGTAGCAGACTACATGCTGCTAAATTGCCACATGTAGTCTATTTATACCATTAATTTACTGATGTCAAATTGGACGTGATTGTAAATTTTCAAGAAAATGTGTTTCATTTTGCTAATATTTTTTACTTGTCCTTACGAGAAACCTGTTCTGTCATAAGAAAAAAAATCCCTGTGTTTTCCCAGTACAGTTGTATGCAAATGTTTTTCTGCTGAATGAATTTTCCTCCTTATTTTCTACAGTTTCACATCAGTGCCTGTCATCATGCAAATTTATTCTCAATGGGATTACTCGGAACTATGCTGGTGAGAGCTGTATTTGTTCATTAATTTAGGTCTCATTAACCACAAATAACTCGACAAGGATAAGAACAGATTATTGTCACTGTCCAATGTATATTAATAGATTGTTTATTATGTAAATATAGTTGCATACTAGTGAAATTTGATACTGGGCTGCTGATATAACCTAAACTTCAAAGTCTCTGCAAGGAACATTATATAAAAGTCTCGTAGTCTTTTAGACTTGAATGTGCTGTGTTGACAATGATAATGCATAAAGCAAAATATAAAATACATGTAAATTCTAGTCTGTATTTTGAAATAAGGTAGTCATCTAACCTCAATTATATTATGTCTGTTTGGTTAATAATGAAATAATTCAAAACTTTTTCATCACTTAAAAAAGGTATCTACCAGTGTTCTAGGAGCAGATTAAGGAATTCTTGACATTGGTATATGCCATTGGTTTCAGGCTATTTCAGAAAATAACTGGACTGATATTGATCAATAAAAGCTGATACATGATCCTGAAAATATACTACCTTGTAGCCTATCGATTATTTACTTTGGTCAACTTAAGTCATCTAACTTATGCAAGTGCACAATTTATCCAACTAAACAGTGTAAGAATTAACAAATTTAAATATTTACAAGACAATATATGGTGCCACACTTGCTCTCATGAATACCAAACATTAGAACTTAAACACTGATGATTTGCCTCCATGATGCAGGTCTAAATTCAGACTGAATTTTGCAAAAAAGCTAAATCAAACTTAACTTTCAGTTGTAACCAACTACCAATTCAACTCTTTCCATGTTCCACAATTTCCCCCGTTACAGATGCAAATACTATTTTTTTTAATATGGCAGTAGTTTTATTAACATACTTAACCAACTTGGGCTGACCTCAAGCATATAATTACAAAGATAATTGGCATAAGGCTCATTATTGGGCAATGATATCTTCCTAAGGCACTCCCAAATGATTTCTCTCCCTGTCTTTCCCCACCTTCTGTTGGTTGGTACTTGTTTCTGCTTGTGTATCCAAGCTTGTGCCTCCCTGGGCTTTGCCAGCTTAGTTTCCTGGGAAAGAGGGAGCTGGAGACATTGCAACAGACCCTGGACAAGGGAAAAATGTTCTAAAGTTGGCCCTTGAAAAGTAAGGATGATAAAGAAAGCAAGACAACCAGTGAGGGAAGGGAGCAACCTGCGAAGCAAAAAGGTGGGGGAAGTCTTTTTCCAAAGTAAAATGCATAGAGCTTAGGTTAAAATTTTCAAAAATTAAAGCCCTGATCTAAAAGTTTTGGTTGAAAAATTTGTGTTCCTCCCTCTGCTTTCTGGAGGAGTTCTGAGGAAGGGATGTCCTGCTTTCTCTGTGAGAGTGATTTAACGTTGAAGAGGTTGCCTTGATTTTACCTCACACCTGTACACCTGAGACACACGTAGGAAATATTTTAACCTAGGCCTTTCACAAGCCCCATTTTTACTTCAGGATCTGATAACCTTTTTTGGAACATGAAAGTATGATCACATGTTGTCTTATTTAAACAAAACACTTCCTTGGAACTATAAACAGGGAGTGAGAAAATTTCTCTTGGCACACATACTCGTGTTCTTTGCAAGAAATATTTATTCATTTACTGTTAGCATATAAATGTAAAATTTGGCCTTTCCTGGTAAGGCATCTCTCTCTGCTACATACCTGTGCAGCTGCATAATTTCTGTGGAAGCAGTCTGAACAGTGTTAAGAATGTACACAGGGATTCCTGCCAGAAGTAGGTCCCTTTACAATTTCAAATTGTTTCTGGTGTATGCCAGAAGTACTATGAGCAGGAAAGAAGTGCAGAACATGATCTAAGACACTCTGGAAACAACTGACAAAAAGGTCTACATGGGTACAGCTGGTTTAGAGTGTATAATATGAATTCTTAGGGGAGAAAAGCTATTCAAACTTCCCCTTCTGAAGTATTCCTAGTGTGAGGAATTATAATCTTAATTTTGCTTTTAAACACATAGCTTCATGCAGCACATAACTGGTGATGACTAATGCCACAATACTTCTGTGTGTGTGATTGCTCTTTAGCAATATCCTGAAAAATCCTAGGCCAGTGCAGTTTGGATAGTGAGAGAGCTATGAAATGTTTGAGTGGTATTGTCAAAGTAACCTCACTAGGTTCCTAAGAGTTCTGGAAAACTGTCTGGAATGCAAAAGCCAAACTTGCTTCCTTTAATGGCCTCAAGTCCCCTTTGGCAACTTCCTTGCTATGAGAGGGTACTTTAATGGTATAGAGATAGCTCAGGCTGACATCAATACCTTTCAAATCGCTCTGAGATAATGTTGAACAGAATTCTTTTGAAAGCTGTGAAAACAAAACATCATGTCTTGCTTCATAAGTTATGTAACTAATTATTACTACCCATGACTTTTCACACACATGCCTTGCATCAGCTTTTATATGTGATGCAAACTGAAGAAGAATTCAAACCTTGCTTCTTGAATTAATGGCTTTGCATTTCCTCTGAGCATAAAGTTTTGATTTGAAAATCTGCAGGTTTTGGAAATAATGGGGTAAAAATATACTTTATTTTATTCCATACTGTAATTGCACCTACAATGTGATTATGGAGCTCACCACAAACATTATACTATGTACTGTTCAGATAGTACTTACAGTTTAGGCTGGAATACAGAGGGGTTTTTGGAAGAGAAATCTGCATAACACTGGGGAGGGGTTTGTGGTGCAATTGTCAGGCTGCAATAGGGTGAGTTGTTTGAAGAGTCTGTGTTGAGTATAAACTGCTAACTGCACTGTCTTAAATCATGCAACCACCATTAGACAGAAGCAAAGAGGCAAAAATTTAAATGGGATTCTACTTGTCAAAGCTTTCTTCATTTCCAGTGGTTGACACAGTTCAATCTTTGGTTTGTTTTGTCATGACTGGATTTTAATTGCTGGTGTAGTCACTTTTCTTAATGTATAACTTATCACAATGACTCTAATGCTTTTATGATAGCTATCATAATTGCTGGAGATATCTTCAGAAGTCATTCACGTTCCTCTGAGCTGGAAGAATTCCAGAGTTTGTATTGTTTTGCCATGAAAATAGCTATTAACAAAAGTGTTATCTGCTGAAAACATTTCTTTCACTGTTTGAACTTTAAAATTGTTATCTGATTAGCTCACTGTAAATTGCAGAGGTAAATTTGACGCAACATGCAAAGCACTCTGCTCTTTAGTGGTCATTAAACTTACAAATGCACACAGTGCTGGCTCCTGACCCTGCTGCCACCTGAGAAATGGCTACTTGCTATTCTGCTGTGCTGATAACTTACACTGTCAGGAATAAGGCTGACACATATGAGGAGAAGCTTTAACTGCCAGGCCTGAGGTTCAAAACCAGCTGTTTTTCCATAAAAATTAATCTCTGTTAAAAATAAATGAAGCAGCTTACTTGTTGAATTTCCCTCACCTGTAGGAACCCTCCCAGATGATATTGTCCTGTGCTAAGCTTGTAAACATCTCTTAAAGGGCTTAGAAAGAGTGAATGATCTGGCTAAGGGATCTCTAGCTGCCTTAGCTACATATTTCATGACCCAGTTCTCAGCCTGGCCCTGACCTTTTGCAGGAAGGTTTAAATGCCCTTTGCATTCCAGCTGTTTCAGCTCACTAATTATGTCAAAGTGCTGACTTTAATTTTTTGCTTACCTTTTATGCTTGCACCATGTTGTGTTGCTGAAGAGGCTTCATACAATGGGTGTTTTGTGGCTTTGTTACCTACATCTTTTCAAAGGGATCTCTCCAGATAGGGTCACCAAGTACTTTACTGGAAAGGATCTGCAAGACATCAGACATTTTGAACCATATTAACTTTTGGATTACTAAGTCCATGTGCTTTCAATAAACTCTATTACCTTCAGGCTGCATCAAAAGAGTAGCTGTGCATACAAATTTTTGTCTGTGCAGAGAAATTTCCATGGCAAAATAATTAATACTCCTTTTCTTTCTTACATATCTCATTCTTTCTGCTTTACTACCCCCAGCTTGTGTAAATCAAAAAGTCCTAATTCTCTAAAGACGTTGCAGTCTTATGCAATGTGAGAGATTTGGATGTTCAAACAACAGATTACAATAATCTGGGAGTGAGCAAGCAGGAAAGCATATTGACAAGTCATCTTGATGCAGCTATTTATGTCAATAAAAGTTTTGACACTGGGAACAGAAAAAAACATTTAACTAGCACAGAATTTACACATGAAAGTGGTTCTGGGAAAATTTCTTTGACCAAAATACAAAATTATGTATAAAAAGGCCTCAAAAGGAAAAAAACTATTAAAAGGGAAGCATTCACATGTCATGAAAAATGGAAAGCTAAGACTGAAGTCTTAATGCATTTTCTGGTACATTAAAGCTCAATTAAGTGATCATAAAACTTTCTCCTCATGGGGACTCTGCCTCTATATACGCAAAGATAGATTGTTTTTTTTCCTAAATGAGAAACTATTTCACAATTTGTTTTATTGTTCACTGGGTGGTCAAATATCCTACTTCTTGCACATTATTCAAACATTTTAGAAAGGCAGAATATTAGTTTTCTTGTGAGTTTTCAATACTATTTATTACTATCATATATGAATATTTCACAATTTGGAGAATTAATCTTGGAAATGTTTCAACAAAATGAGAATAATTTTATTTGCTGTGCATAAATTCATTGGTGTAATATCAAAAGTTTAAATAAGGGTCAAATAATTTTAATAATATAGAGTCCCACAGTGAAAAGTCTTGGGTTTGTTTTTCCGGATAAATTAGGACTGTTAAGCACTCTAATATCTCAACATACAGCTTGGTGTAACTCAGAGGGGAGGTGCTAATGCTCAGTACTTCTAAGAATCTGTGACAAGGATATTATGGTGGACACTGGAAAAATGGAAAGTATCAAATTAGTTGCAGTATGTTACAGGCTTGTACAGCCTCGGATTTATTGGAGGCTTGGATTCCCCAGGAGTCTCCTAATTTAATTCAAGACTGTCACAGATCTTCAAATCATATTTATGTTTATTTAGTAAACAACGAACAAAACATCTTCTTCAGTGAACAAGGTTGCAGATCCCTTGGCAGTGCAACCTTCGACCCTGAATCACCTCCACAGACATCTTGAGCACTGAATGAGGTTGAAAAATAGTGACTATGATATCATTAAAGACTGTCAACACCTGCATATACACAAAGGAAATTAATTCAAATTGACCAGAAAAATATAATTGTGGTATTTCTTAATCTTAGTTTACAATCTTTTGAAATACCATTATTATACTTGGCTATGTTTTGAAATAGCAGTCTAATACTGCAGGTTAGGAAGAAAAAGCCAGACACCCTAAAGCACTTTCTATCCAACAAAACATCTGTTTGGTGACCAAATATTGATGGTCACTTTCATCCTTTGTATTTCTGAAATAACCGCATATTTGAATTTGACTGCTACCATATGAGTAAGAATTTTTAATCGATACAGAAGTTTCAGCAGAAACTGTCCTCTTTGCTTCCATTACTGGATACAGACATTTAGTGTTTGATTCCTCTGTCCTGTTATTTCCAGTCCATTCTATTCTAAGATCCAGTTTTTCATTTCTTTCTTTAACTTTACTCTCCTTTCCAGTGACACAAACTCGTTGTGTGTGAACTCGTCAATGAGAAAAAAAGTAGGAGTTCTAAAATTCTGATTAAGTCAATAACATATTAATTCAGAAAATACTATTTGGCCTGATTTATATTTTCCTTTGTATTATGCAGCCCCAGTCATAACATCTTGATATCTTTATTCACCTGACCTGCAGTTTTTAAAAGTCTCTGTGTTCCCTACATTCTTTATGTTTTCTCTAGAGTAAATTTTACTTGCTTCAGTCTGTTGCTGTCATATAGATAGCATTTACACTGCCTGGGTGAGAATCAGATTCCAGTTCTCATTGCATTTTCCTTGGCTTGTTTATTACTTGTATGGATGCATTGAAGCATTCAACAGTAGTTCCAGTTTGCAAACTTCCTGCAAAGGATTTGAGAACAATTATATGAATATGGTCCATATAATTCTAGACATTGTCCCAACCTTAATGGATGCATTAGACAGCATTTTTTAACCTAAATATATGAGAATTCAATAAATGATAATAGAAATAATACTAATATAAAAGCAGTGTTTTGAAAGCACAAACATGATTTATGGTCATAGTATTATGTTTCCAGGCTCACTGAAGTGCATAGAGCTTATGGTATCAAGTGTTATACAGATAATGAAAGCTCCATTGCCATTCAGATTGCACACTGGCACATTCTGTAGAATAACTATATTTTTCACTAAACAGATATTTTCAAAGGAAAATAATTCCCCTGAACAACATAGGCATAGGGTTAAACTGTTAAGAAAAAAAATCTCTCCCCCATCCCCTTCCATCTCCTTTTCCCTACTGTGTATAGAACACCCTTGTTCTGTCTTGTCAGGTGAGGCCACTGAAAGACTAAAGCTGAACCTCTAAGACAATGATGGGACAGCTGTTTCTTTTTTTTGTTTTTGTTTTTTTTTTTTTTTCCTAGTCCTTGCTCTTTCATTACATGTGAATAAAAAAAAAGCAAGACTTGACATGTAAGAAAAAAAATTAAGATGTGACTCAAGACCTTGTTAATAGAGACTGAACCAAATTTTGGACTTTCAGGAAGCTCAGAAAATTCCTGGAACATTTTATCAGGGAGTTCCCCTGATTTTCAAAGACTCTTCTTCCTTGTAGTAAGCAACATCAGAAGTGACAAGTTATGAAACTACTCTGGAAAATGTCTCAATACTTTCGATCACAGCAGAAGCAGGAAATTATTCTGACATCTCATCAAAGAGGAGCAGATAACTATCAAGGCTCACTAGATCATTTGAAGTCCATCCAATACTACTTTAAATTAAAGATCTTCGTGTATTACTTCCTAAAGCCTAGTGATGTCTGCAGAGAGGACAGGGAATCCACTGCCTGAGGTATAATTTCATCTCTTTGATGTAATGTTGAGTGAGCTTTTCTGTAGGATAAAGGCAATATCTTCATCACAGAAATATTGTTATCTAGAGGTGAATGCCTACAGTTGTTGTTCAGTTTCCCCATTTTTGAACCCACATTGGAAAACAAAGCATGTTATGATATTTATTTTATTTCTAAAGCATTAAATGCCGTCTCTGCATGCAAATGCTTTTCTGGACAATGAGGTGGCCTGCTATGATGAAGCAGCTGAAATGGATGACAGGGGAAGCCTGCATGATATCATCTATCTGGACTTCTGCAAGGCCTTTGATGATCCCACACAACTTCCTTCTCTCCACTCTGAGACATGGATGTGCTGGATAAGGAATTGGCTGGAGGGGCAAAGAGAGTTTTTGTCAGTGGTGGTCTGTCCAGTGGGAGACCAGTGAAGAGTGGTGTCACTCAGAGCTTTTTATTGGAACAAGTGCTCTTTAATATCTTTATCAAAGACAGACAGTGAGATCAAGTGCCCCCTCAGAAAGTTTGCAGGTGACACAGAGCTGAGCAGTGCACATGACACAACAGAAGGGAGGGCTGCCATTCAGGGAGACCTGCACAATTTTGAGAAGTGGGTCCATGAGAATCTCACAAAGTTGAACAAGTCCAAAGGTTTTTCTTTATCAGATCTAGAACAATTAAGCATGATTTCTTGGATTTCCTGTATATTTTGATCCAGGAAAATCTGAACAGAATTTTGGCTGTACTACTCTTGATATACTAGTCTTGAACCCACAATGCACAGGAAGAGTGATATGTGTTTTTAAACACATACACTGATAGGCTTTCTAGATCAACTGAAATGAGGCTGTTGAACACAGGAAATATCAAATCCTTTGCTTTTGTACACTGAAGATCAAATGCAAGATAGTTACTAAATCAATGTGTGTGTGCAGAATTTATTTGCTGAGGATTTCCTTCTGACCAGACTTCTGCCTGACCAAAACCCTAAATTTTTTCCTTCCAACACAGAAGAAATTTTGAGGCGCAGAAGAAAATGTATTTGGGGAAAAATGGATTAAAGAAATCCTACCTGTGAGTTCTTCCCCTGAAACTCTGCTATTGTCACTACTATTGGTTTGGGGAATGACAGAAATGTAGTCAGGAAGCATTTTAGTTTAAACTACTTGTGCTCTTATTCTGGTACTTAGAGTGGCAAAAAGGACCATCTTACCATGTGGTCAGGCATCATGCCTCCATGACAGAAAAGTTTTGGGGGAATCTGGAGCCTTAAGATATCTCAGCAAATACTGACTGATGAAAGAATGCAGTTTCACTGTGTGGTGTAGCTTTAAAATCATAAATGTGTTTTATGTAGAGAAGTATGCATGAATTCATCCTGTTCTTTTGAATTAATTTGTGCCATTAGCAGAGAGTCAGACATGCTCCTACAAAAGGATGGTGATGAGGGACTGGGAATTGTTGCTGCATAACTGTGACTGAGTGGTGTTTTAACATCAATGCTGCAAACATTGAGCCAGATGCATTCAAGGCCTTGCCTGTGGCTTGATGACACATACCCTTTTCACAACAATTGGTGGATTTGTGGTAACAATCAAAAGGCATTTAAAATGCTTGGAATGTGGTTTAGAAACCCGCCTTGGCATCTCGCTTTTCATGTCTTAGCATAAATGCCTCAACTGTTTTTATTGTTCTGCAACTGCTCATTTATTTTGAAAGAAGGAGCTTGGCCTGCAGTACTTGCATTCAACAATACTTGAAACAAAACATTGAAGTATTTTTTAATTATGCCAGTGAAATATTTCATATGAATAATGCCAACAGCTGGGTCAGACCTTTTGGTTTTGAGTAAGAGTTTATTCCAAGCTTGCTAACTGAAAGGTTCTTTTTTTAGAGAAAGTTTCTGATAAACTGCCAGTTTGGAAATATATTACAGAACAGGAATGTCTTTTCAATTTGTGTTGCAGTTGTACCACATTCTTTATTTTTTTCTGATTTTTTGCCCTTATGACTCTATCATAACAAATTACTGCATAACTGATGAAACGGCACAGAACTACTTTAAATAAAATCAAGAAAAGAGCAATGTTAATGTAAAACATATTTAGGAAGAAATTACTTCATTTTGGTGGAACAAGACAGAAACAGACTTATAGATCCATGGATAGACAAGGTATTACTCCATATGTTTAAAGATAGATCAATTGATTGATTACTTGTTAGATCAGTAGGTCAATAGACAGAAGGATGGAAAATATGTCTGTTACTGAACAGCTTGTTTAATTTTAAAAATCAAGTACAACACTTTTGGCTTTGAAGAAGCAGCCAATAAGCTTTCTCTCCTTGGAATTGCAGTTTATTTGGCAATTATTGATTAAGAAAAATTTTCTAGATCTTAGTAAGAAAGAAATCAGTATAAGGACTGGTGAATCATATCAAGATGAAAGAATAATCTGTTTAACCTCAAAGGGAAGGAAAGTTGATTAAACAGCTAAACTTCTTCAAAACTTTTGTGGATAATCTCTCTTCTATCACAAGAAAAAACCCAAACCAGTTTTCATGTCTGAACACTTGAATGCTGATACACAGGTTTGGGATCATCTGCTTTTATAAAATTATTAGCCAGTGAAACTCATCTGCTTTTGAATCAGAGGGCAGGTGTGGGGAGAACCACTGTTGTTGCACACTGACCTGTGAAGCCAACCCAGCTGGCTTTGGGGTAAAGGAGCCGCTGAACTGGAAGAGCAGTAGAAGTTCCTGCCACCTAGTGCCTGCTCTGCCTCTCTGGCAAGGGAAAAGCTTCTGCTCACATTGCAGGTATTGAGCCTAGCATAAAAAGGAAAATCAAACCAACTACCAGTTCAAGTATATTGTACTAGGCTTCAAAATACAAAATTCTTGCCACATGTTCAATAAGTCTCTTTTATAAAGGTGAGAGCTTCCCATGAGAAGGTGAAGAGCTGTGAGTGGATTCAATTGCAATTATTCCAGGAATCCTGTCTGTGGCTTAGGCAGCTCTAACAGCCCACACCCTCAAATCTTTACTGATTTTATTTCTTTATATCTTCTTCTTTTATATCTGCTGTGATCAGATTTGACCAGAGTCAAGGAAATATATGACACCTTTTCATATTCATATAATTTCTTGGCTTCTCAGGAAAAACTTGCGTCAGTATTATTTTATTATGATTACTGTTACCAATCTGCGAGTATTTTTTTATATTCTATCAAGAATTCTACACTGACTGTATCTCTTCTAAAGTCTGCAAGATGGTTGGAACACATACTGACAACTTCAGCAAACTCCAAAGACGATGCAGTCTCCAATTTCTATGTAATTCTTTAAAATGTAAGAACACGACTACTTTTTTCCCCTCATCATATTATTCGTTTACATAGGAACTGAATTTGCCTAATTTTTCACAACAGACACTGTCTCAAACCATTTTGACTCAGTAACTCATTCTTTTGGTTTGTTCTGTGCCCAGCTCATAGAAGTTTTTGTTCACTGTGGGAAACAGTAGAACCAGAAGCTTTAAAGTTTCCCCTTTTCATAATATTTACATTTGTTTTCCCTTAGGGAGAAAATTTATCTCTATAAGAGTCTTAGTCTCTTTGATTGTTGGTGCAATGGCTGTGATTCTCTGCAGAAGATAATTTTTGAACAATCACCAGTTTCTGTGTCTGCAAACTGCACTGACTATGATTTGACCTAAATAATTTATTTTAACTATCCTCTCGAATTTTAAAAGTTGTTATGAAATCTTACCATGAAGGATAGGGCCTTTATTAGTAACAACCAGGGAAAATAACATCCAAACACGTGTTCCTTTATTTTTTAAAATTATGTCAGAAATATGGATTATTTCAGAAATGTACAGTATTGTGGTATCACCACACCCATTGCTTCAGTACCCTCACGCTAGGATAGGATCCCTATCCATATTTAGCACATTTTTGGGGCATGATTGGCTCCAAGTACCTCTTAAGGACATTATTGTACATAGTGGCAGGAACTATCTGTAAAAATCTCACACTGATGGAAAATTTCATACAGACTAAAACCAATTTCTTTGTAAGTGAAGTTATTAATATGAAAGATATGAGGAAATTGCATTGTAGATTCAAGATATAACAAATGTGATATAAAATGTTGTTGTGTGTCACCTGGAAACCAAATCAGAAACATTTTTAACTATTTGAAATAATTCTGACTAGTTCTTTAATTATCTGAAATATCAGAAAACAAATTGTGAGAGAAGTAACTTTGAAACAGGAAAGTATTAATTCCTTTGTTTATGCATGCTAAAATCACAAAGCATTATGTAACACACATCCATTCAGTTTCCAGACATGCAAATTAGGAACCCAATCAAAATATATGTTTTATTCCCCTAGTGAATTCTAATTTTTAGACATGTTGTTTTCTTAAGAGAAGATGGGATGTGAGACCCTTCAGTTTACGTTCCTGAGGGACTTTACTTTTTAAGAGTGATCTGCAGATCATTTTAGTTGGTTTGATGCCTTACAGTTGCCTCAGACTTCCTTTCTCAGTGTAAAAAGAAGTGTGAGGCAAAAAAAATAAAATCCCCTTTTCCCTCTGATCAGCTGGTGGATACTGACAAATGCTTTTATTTCAAGGAAAAAACCCCTTTCCTAATGAAGATTTGGGATCCTTTCTATTGTTTTTCCTCTGAGAATATTTTGATCTGCTCATAATCAGCTGTAAGCTGACTCTTACACTGCACAGAAATGAACTGAATTTGAATGTCTCTAGATTCTCGGTAATTTTGATTGCACTTTGTGTGGTATCTTCAGAGCACTGGGTTTATTGTGTTGCTGTGATTAGTATCAGACCAAAGGACTCACATACCAAAGCTGGCTACAAACTGGAATAACCTTTTGCTGGTTTCTGGCACTGGCCTTTTTCAGGGAAATCATCAGTCTGCTTAGATGTCTGCTTAACAGCTGTACTTTTGCCAAAGCTTTTCTGTTTTCTTCCTCTGAGGCCAGCTTAGAATATTTTATCACAAATACACTGGAAAATGGTAGCTACCAATTACTTATCTTCCACATGTGGTTTAATATCTACTTTGTGACTCAAAATTAATCGCACTGCATTCATATTTATAGGGAGAATATCACTCATGTTGATAACATTATAAAAGTTGTGTATTAATGCAGTTTTCCTGACTAATTAAAAACATCCAATTTCAAGAATATATGCTAAGAAACTTGATCCAGACACTGCAGCACTTCATAGGAATTGGACCAAGGCTGCCTCTTCAAAAAACATATTCTTCATTTACTTCTAAATTATTGATCCTATCTCTTAAATTAAGGTGTTGATTAAGTAAGTTTTCCTTGAAAATACTCTCTGGAGATCTAGAGAACCCTTGAGAATGGCTCTTACTAAAGATTAGATAACACTGTTCTGGCTATGACTTTATAGGCAAAGACAGTTCAAAATCAGTTGCACCAACATAACAATTAGATCCTCTTGATCTTTCCCTCCAAATGCTGAAAAAGGAAGAGCAAAACAATCTAGTACTCCAACAAGCAATGTGAAATTACACTTAGACTTGATATTAGGCAAAGAAGTGCAACAATACACATGATATGAAACCCCTGGCAAACTATGATTAATAGCAACCTACATAATGGTTGATGTGGCTTTCTTTTCTGCCTCATCTTTGATCAGTACAGACACGCTGTCTGTGGCTGCCGGAAATGACTCATTTAACATAATTACTCTTGTTTACTGTCCCTGGCCAAAGATCTAGCTAGGTTTGCCTAATTACTTAACATTAATTTCATGTAGGTATTCTGGAATCATAACTTCATCACACAGTGACTACAACTCAAAGTCTATCAAGTTGCTGGATAAAGTTCACAAGTGGAGAAACTTGGAAGCTGAAAGCACACTTCTTGATTCAATATTCTACTGTATGCACTTGGTTCTAAATGGGCTTTTTTACCAGAAATATTTTCCATTTCTAGAAACAGCTGTCATGGAATTAGTTCAAAACACGCTTCAAAGTTACAAATAAGTTTACAAATATTGAGTATCAAAAGAAGAAGAGAGATATGATGTACTTTCTGATTAAAAGACTGAAAATTGCACACAGAAAATTTAATCTATCATTTTATTTCTGGTGAAGTCAAAAGGTCTCTCTTTGTGACAAGGTTGCAGAATTGTCATATTTCAGTGCTAACTGTTGGAAGTTTAGCATCTTGCTGAGAATATTCTTAAAAGAAACGTGCTAAACCATATCTCTTTTATAAAGGGATAAATTCATGATTAATTCTACATCTGTCCATACAAAATCAACTGAATATTGCATCTAAACACTGTGAAATCCAAATATACAAAAGACTGCCATTATGTGTAGTTTCTGAAAGGTCTTTTCCACCCGCACTATCTCCATATGAATTATCAGAACAAGAGCACTTACAGTGAAAGGATGTGAAAGATTAAGATTTATTCAAGTGTGTGGGCACAGTGCAATGGCCACAAAGTACTGCACAGTGATTGTTGTGTGAAAAATGTAGCATCATACCTTCATGTAGTTCAAGCAGAAACATTGTACAGCTGGTTTGTCATGCTAACATGATGGGGCAACACCTTAAGCAGCCTCACATTATTGTCTTCCCTGACTAGCAGGCATTCACTTACCATTTTGCAACACCTGGTGTGTCCTACTGTCATTTCATTTACAATAAAGATTTGAGGCTCACATGGCTTCTACAGCCCCCATGATATTTAATGAAAATATTTGAGTGCCATAAAAGAATCTAAGAGCCTCAGGTTTAGCCAGAGGGGAACTCACAAAGCCAAAAATCAGGGGATGTTAGTGTTCACCTGAATAGCCTGAATACAGACCTCAGGCTCACTAATCTTCAACTGAAAAGATTGGACTGAGACATGAATTAATCAATTTTCAGCCAGAGCTATTCTTGTTCATTAACCAGTTCAGAGGGACAAGGAGGCCACATACAGGCTTTGTGAGCATCCCTCCTCCTGAACTGAGATTGCTGTCCTATATCCTTGAAGTACAGAAACAAAAAAAAAATCACTTCAAGCTTTTTTCTTTGCCTTTAGGGATAATTGATAATTTTGACTGTTAAAAGCTGAGCAAAACTCACATTGAAGTGAAGAATTCCTGTCTTATTCTTGCTGATCTGATCATTTTTTAAAAGAACAAAAAAGGTCTTATATGATCAGCTACTAGTTTCTCAGCCAGAAAGCTGTTTCTTGTAGGAGAGAGGTTAGATTCTTCAAACACCTCTCATCTTTAAATTACTTGTTATCCAGTGCAATGCAAATAAGGAAATCACGATAAGAGCTGGGTTCATGGAAGCACAACTGCTTCAGATACAACTTTCAGCAAAAGAAAAAGAAAATGAGGTGCCTAGAAAGGGAAAGTTCTTGAAATATCTTTATTTCATTTAATGTAATATTCTACAATGAATTCAAAAGGATGGATGGGAATGTAAAACAGACATGGGAATAAAATTGTCCCACTTAAGGAAAAGTGGGACAATTTCTATTATTTCGTCTGATTTCCCTATTATAAGTATCATTGTCTACACTGGAATATTTTATTAAATAGTTTTGAAACTGAATTTGATTTCTTAAATATTTTGTTTTATTAAGAGCAGTTTTGCATGTAATGATTTCCACATAATAAAAAATCCCAACAATTTGGAAACAAAAGATATTTCCTTCTCTGAAGAATGAGGACACTTAACAAGAATTCAATTTCCTGACGGTATGAGTCCCACAATATTCTGAAACAGATTCCTTTTAAAAAAACAAGCAAACCCTGTGAAGTAAAGGAGTATGTTGAAAGATCTTGTGCCAGACATGCCAAAGCATTAACACAGTCCTCCTGCACATTGCTCTAGAAACATTCATTCTCACAAGCAGCATTTGAGTTCTGCAAAAAGCAGTAGTGACATAGGCATTGGAACTGAAGTCTCCTACCTATAGCTTAAAGGAAAAATATTTGGTCTTCTGACATTGTTTACTGCCATGAGATGTAGAAAAAGTACATTTAGGCACTCATCCAGGTTAGACAAAGATGATGTTTCCAACAGGACACTTCATCCTCAGTGCAGTGAAAGATGACAGAAACACAGGAGCCTATGAACTACCATTTATTTAATGTGTTTTCTGACAAAGAAATGTTCTACACATGTACTAGATGCATGAAAATGGCTAGCATAAGGAGTAGTTTGGTATATCTAGCATAAGGAATACTGTAGTATGGCAGATGGTATCTTTGGATACATAAACTGAAGAGTCTCAAGTGGACCTGAGTTTCCTTTGCATTTGCCCAGTGGCATGCTGCTGAAGTTTTATGTCTGGTGGCCAGAGGAGAAGTGTAGATAAGTTCAGGTTAAGACTACAGTGCATCCATTCAACAGGACAATTAGATATTTGTATAACTTATCCAGGCTTCTAATGATTTCACAGATGGTTTTAAGATCCACGTGGTTTACTTGTTCAATATACAATCTATGATAATAATTAAAATAATTAAGTTTAGTTCAGGAAAATTAGTTCAAAAAAATAATTAAAATTAGTTCAGAGAGCTCTGTGTTAACCTATGTTAATACAAGAGAGTGAAATAAAGATTTTAGTAAAGCCTACCAAAATAATTTGTGTTTTGTTTTTAAAGTGGGACAAATCTAAAGGTGAAAAGGAAATATCTGAAGTAATTTATATCTATGGCACCATTTCTTCCTAACACAGTCTAGGTGATGTGCTGCTTTTTTCAAATGTAGGTTTTTTCACTTCTTCAAAGGTGGACTCCTCTTACACATTGATCTTTCTCCTTTGACAGTAGTATGTAACATTTTAAACAAATAATTGCCTTGTTTCTCATATGGACTTTGCTCTTCCTAATCTATTTTGATTTTACATGAATACCTCTGATCTATTAAAGCTCTATATGAATGGATTATTAGATAAAATTAAAATTAAAAGGATAACTTGATGAAATCTTCATTTAAAAATGATTGGTTTCTCCACAAACAAAAACACATGCTAAGGAATAGCATTTTTCATCGGCACTTCAGATGTTGTTTGTTTATTTAATATATCAGTGTTTTGGTATTTCTTTTTCACTGAAATCTTGAATTCATGAAATTTTAATTCTTGAATATGTTATCAAATCCGAGTGTTCTCTTACTTCTTTGAGTAAGGCAGATTTAACTGGCACTTTCTATCAGGCATTGTTTATTATGTAGGCAGACACTTTCCTAAAATCACAGATTGCTTTATGTATTTATTTTAAGCAACAGTTCAGGTTAGATAAAAATAACATGGCATCATCACTTTATAATCTTTTTTTCTGCTCTGTTCTTCCATGTCAGATCTCTGTGATGGATTCATGGGGTTCTATCCTTCACAAAATGTCCTGTGGTCCTTGCCACAGAAAACAGCAAAAGAGATGATGGACTTGTTTCCCTGCAATTCAAACAAGAGAGATTCAACACTATTGATTTAAGCAGCTGTTTTTAGCTGTAAATAAAGGCAAATAAGCCGTTCTAGTACCTGGAAGGGAGAAGGAAATGTGGGTTCTGTATGGAATAGGACTTAAACCAGGAACTTCTGCCCTATTCTAGTACAAGTGTGCTTAAATTTAGTGAAAGCACAGAAAATTATTTATTTTTTATCTGACACCATAAGCAAATCTAGTGAGTATTACGAAGTGTTTCATCCTTTGAGAGTCTACTTTGAACTGTGTCTAAGGCAGATAATGTGGACTCTAATTTGGATTGTAGTGTCTTTCTATTTTTATTTATGATTCACAGGTGATTGTCCAAGTAAAATCATCATTAGATCAGGTCTTTGTAGCAAAGTATAACAGAATTAAAGGTCTCCCTAAGGGACTTTAGACATCCTATAAAATTCAAAGGGGATATCCACAGTTCATGGAGATTTATCTTTTTTTTTGGTCTAGCTGCTGACACATATTTTATTTGTTTGTTATTATTTTATCTAAAATATATCCTGAGAACAGCATGTTATTTATAGAGATGTTTTTGTCTTTTAATTACTTCTGAGAATTAAATATCTGAAGTGGCTTTGGGTAGGCAAAAACAGTAAGGCTTCTTATTTGCATGCCAATCTTTGACTTTCCCTAGCTCAAAAGTTACTCTTTTATTACTGCCATCTTTTTAATGAAAAATCTACTTTGTGTGCCTATTATATTTTGAGTTTTAACCTCACACACTTCAGCATGTTCAGATGCTCCCTAAAGTGGCTAATTCATGAGGTTCTGTGATAAAGCTATTTGTTTTCATCTTTATGTATCTCTGTTTATCTTTTAATCTCGCCTTTTGGATATTTATATGAGTTGTCTATCCTTTTTCATCATGTAGAAGATTATGTTATTGACTTTCTATAGAGATTTTTTTCTATATTGATTTTGACCAAGACCTGTATTGTTCGCTTGACATGTTTAATTTAATTTCCCAAAGCCTAGATAGTAGGCACTTGGTCTCTAAAGGGAGATGCCAGATAGCTTAAGTCATTTGCTTCAATTTGTCCCTATATTTTTGATTGGTTTTTTGTGGGTTTTTGTTTGTTTGTTTTGTTTGTTTTTCCTCTTTTGTGGTTGGAGTTGATTTTGATTGCTTTTGTTCGGTTGTTCTTGGTTTTTTGTGGGGGGTTTGTTTTGTTTGGGGTTTTTTTGAGGAGGATAAGGAGTTTCTATTTTTTATTCTTCTGAATGCCAGGTCTTTTTGATTGGTTATTTATTGTCAGGAAATGGATACAATTGAATATTTTCAAAAAATAATTACTTTCCTCAAATTTCTGCAAATTTTCAAGATATACTTCAGACAATATTTTGGGTTTACTTTGGTTTTGGTTTTCATTGGGAGAATATAGGGTAGGTCACAGTTTTTAGTCACCTAATGAGAGAGTGAACCACAAAACTTTCTAAAATGTGATTGCCAAAAGCAGGGCTGGACAGAGGTCTCAAACCAGTTCTTGTGATTTAATAACTAGACTAACTTAGCTTTAATAGTTAAGATATCCAAAAAGATCTAGCTGGAATTTGCATTGCCTTTTGTCATACACTATCAATAGAAAAAATAAATCTCCTCACTGATTTTCAATGAAAGATTAGACTAAAGTGGGCCTTAATTCTGGACTGTAGTTTTACCTAATCACCTTTCAAAATTAAAGCTCTGAAGTAAATGGATTTAAAGTTCATGTTTAAATTCTTTCCTGGAAGGATTTAATTTAAAGAGAACAAGTTATACAAAGGAAAAGAAAAAAGGAATCTAATTTCTCATTCTACTAAGCAAAAGTAAGTCAACACAGTCTACGTGAATTAAGATGATTTGCAAAATTAGTACTGGATATGCCATGCAAGACAATAATTATCTCATTCTCTAGTACCTGGTCATACAGTAATTTAAACTATGAGATTCAGCTTTGTTTCTTTGTTAGTCATTTAAAATTATAGCCATTAATTAATTTGACTATATCAAATGTGAACTGAAAGCAGTACTTTGGAATAGTATTTTCTGTGTAATACACAGCAGGTTGTAATTAAAGCTAGATGAGATCTTTAAAAAAAATTCCCTTAATTTTTATATATGAGCACATGGTGAGCTTAATAAATATCAGTAGGGTAAAATCAAGCAGTTTAAAGTGTTAATTTAAGATAACAGAATATGAACTGCTGTAATTCTGAAATGCTCATTTATTTCTAATTGTTTAGTGTTCTTCTGAAGCATTTCATTGTTTTCAGTATAAAACAACTGAACTTGGAGGATGAAGTAGAGAATAACCCTCTAAGATGCACTTTCTATTTATCTGAAAGCATAGGGACTTGAAGATTTGAGACAGAAATATTATAAATCCTGTTTAGTAGATTGTAATCAGCTCTCTGTTAGCTAGGGAAGTAGAGCACAATTTGCAAAATTAGCGCAAGTATTGCTGCAACAGGGTCCTGCCAGGCTCTGATCAGAACACCACCCCTTGCTGCAGCACTGTGCTGAGTTCTCACTGGAGAGGCTTGTCCATTTGGAAAGGTTTGTCCATTTGGAAAGGTTTGTCCATTTGCCAAGTTTCTGGCAAATGCCCTTCAAGGGTAAGTATTTTTTTGAATCCTGTCTTCAAGTTTGTCAAGTATCTATGTTTGAGCTCCAACATTTCTGGAAATATGAAGAACCATCCCTTAGGTGCGGAGCCAGTTTAAATTGAGCTGAGTCTGACACAATTAAAGCTACATCACAGAGTCAAATTAGGTTTGTGATTCTGTGACTCTGACATCATATTAACAGTTGAAGCAAACCTAAGATTACTTTCACAGGACAAGCTCCACTGTCTCATTGTCTTAAGGGAATTACCTATCTGCCCATAGAGTAATGAACTTACTGACAAAAAATTGGATTCAAGGGTGTGTGCTGCCTGGTTTGTTGCATGGTTTCCTGAGATGTCCCACATTTTAAAAACCCTCATTTTAAAATAACTTTTGCTTTTATTTTATTCACAGAAATAATGTTTCTGTGTGAACGGAGAAAAGCAGCCAGGAGTTGCATATGCAAACTGATTACAGATTAATTCAGCTATTACATTCAGAACTGCATAAATATGTAGAGTAACTATAAAAAAAGCTGGCTCACTGGCAGAAAATTGCTTATAATGCACTGGTCTGCCAAATCATTTGTGATCTTTCATGGCATTGTTTAGAGTTCAAAATATCAGGAGTCACAGATTACAAAAATTAAGCACATGACTCAGGACATGTCCTTCTTAATCTGTCAGCCTGAGGGGAAAGCACTTATTACGAGTACTTCTTTCAGAACAGTCTCTAAATCCAGAGTCTGATTTGGTCTATTTTAATACTGTCTTCTTCTTGAATTTTTTTCCCCAGAACTCTGAAAAGTCCTTCAGCTGAAACATTTTGAGTTTCCACCATTGTGTTACATTTTAAATGCCTGAGATTTCCACCTCACTGGTAATCACATTTCAGTAATGCTGAGTGTGTTTAACTGAACAAGATTGAAGTGAATAGTGCTATATAATGGAGATAATATTGTTACCATTATTTCTGGAAAATCACTGCAATCCTCACTTAAAGCATTTTAGCCAGATCAAGCACCTTCTGATCCATGTGATCACATGAAAACATGATTTTCAAAAAGCCTAATTTTTCCGTAACAGACAGCTGCTGTTCTTTTCCCTCGTAATCAGAGGCCCCTCTGATAAATAATCTCATTTAAATTGTTTTCTAGGATTAGGATTTTTGCAGCAGAGAAAATGACACATTTCATTAGGAATCTTCATACCTTCTGGATATTTAGTCTTTTTCACAAGTTGGGAGAAAATAATAATGTTATACTAGAGCCAAATAAGAATAAGGCTTTCTATCTCTTCTGTTCTTGCAGGAAATTCTCTTACACAATTGTGGTAAAAGTTAGTATTTGTTTGGTATCTGTCATGACAATTGGTGCCGTTATTTCCTGGGCGTGGTCCATTGTGTTTCCTCTACAGAGCTGTATGGGATGCACAAAGAATTCTGTGACAAGGTAACTGTTTTATCTGTTTTAACTGTTTTAGAGAATTTGTGGCTTTAGTTTAAGACTTTATGAATAAAGACAAAAGCAATTTTAATGGGAAAGACACACAAAATAAGAAATTAAACTGTTTACAGGCATGACGGTTTTCTATCTCCTCTCTTCCATCAAGCCAAAATTCTGTACTTGCTTTCTGTGCCTGTTATTGCAAATTTTCCAGCTAAGCAGAAATAGAAGCATCACAAATTCCCCCATAAGCATTTTTGTGATAGTTCAACCTAGTTTTATAGATCAAAACATTTTGATTAAAATCAGGGACAACATTCCTATTTAAGTATTCAACTGACCTAAATCTCCCAAACTTTTGAAGTTCATCCAACTTACAAAAAATACAAAATTTGTGTAGAATATAAAAACAGAATCAAAGATACCCATTTTGTTTCAGATGTAATTGATTTCCAGGCAGTAACAAAGGTCTTTTCAGAGAATAAGATAAGTATGATATTGATTTGTAGTTTTTTAACCTTTTTTACACGTTTCTTTTAGAGAATGAAATTAAATATTTAGTTTCATGTACTTGCTCTTTGGTGGAAACAACATGATATAAATTTGCAGCTAAGTTTGGTGATAGAAACACAGTAACTCTTATAAATGGGTTTTTTCTTAGCTTTGCCTAAGAGCAGTCTGAAGACAGATTAAGCAATAAGTATTTACAGAATTTTTGAGTATTTTTAATCTCTGCAAAATCTTAGTGTGGGCATTTATTTATTTAAGTAGCCCATTTTTGACATCTGTTATACTCTTCAGTTAACAATTTAGGGCAAAGTGAACCACATATCTGTTCATGGTCAGTGAAATACTAATTTCTTTCATTGTTGATTTTTATTAGTTTTTACACAAATTTCTTCAATTTGCCACCTTAAAATCATTGCACTCAGTGAAAATGCTTCAAAATGTCTTTAATACAGGGAGATTGGCTGCTGTCACAGAAGAGCCTAGACAGTTGGGCAGGAGTGAGGTGGAATCTATGTATGTCCAGTCTGACATTAAGTACCCAGGCACATCTTCTGATAGCAACATGTCTTACTGCTCAAAGGGTCCAAAAATAATAATAAAAAAGAGCCATGAAGCTGTTCTTTCGTTCTGGTTCTGCACTCACTGTCATTCCTGTGTCATGACAAGATATAATGTATAATTTGACAAGTTTCAGTGCACCATTAATCTGAGCTGAGCTTATCGATCTCCAGTTTGCCCCATTTAGACTTTGTTAAAAAGCAATAATCAGGTTTCAGACATGGTAAAAAATAGGATGCTTTACTCTGTGTCTGATGCTTCATATGCAGGTCTACTCCCTGATAATTACTGCTTTTTTTCCCCTAAGTAATGCTATTTCAAGAAAATTATCTGACTCTATAATTTTTCCTTTCAAGATATGCAATTTTTTAATTCAGAAATTGTGGTATGTATAGTCCAAAACCACTGAAATAGTTTGAAAATACTTATTTCTCACAAATCACCTCCTTTGGCAAGAACCAAAGATGTATTTTGAATGTAACTTCCTGATTTACTGTGACATAACATGCTGGTTTGATTTCGAAAGTTTAAATACACATTGGACTTAGTTATCACTACTTACTACTACTACTACAGAACTACTCAACTAAAACTTTTATTAACTATGTCATAATTTTCCATGACAAAAAAATTATCACAGTGACTAAATGGGTTGAAGTGATATGTTAAGGGTGATGCAAAATTAGGTGGGGTTTTTAGAACACATCTTCATTCACTCCACCTTTAAAAATAAGGAACTTCATTTAATACTGTCCCAAGAGATAAGAGATCAAGGCAGCATTTCTTTAAGATCAATATCAGAAATGTATTAAAGTCATTGAAAATGTCTCAGCTAAGGGAAAAATATTAAATGACAGGACTGCTGGTTTGCTCTTGGAAGGCAACTGTGGAGTTGCATCTCACTGCTACCCAAGAAGAAAGACATGAAAGATTTTACTATTAATTATCAGCCAAAGGAAAAATTCTCCCCTGATAGAAGAGATCTGGAAAAGAATGAAAAAAATTACATTTATAGAGCTGTGGGGCTAATAATATTATAATTTTTAAAAAAAAAATGTATGCTTCAGTATATTCTCCTTTTTGATGTAATGTAAGAGAATACATTCAAGAACACTGGGTGACAATAATATGACCAAAAAACTCTATTAACATAGAAAAATAGTTTGAATTCTTTGAGGGTTTTGGTTTGCATTACTTAAGAAGCTGAATTTTGTATTACTTAAAATAATGTTTTCAGCTGAAATCAATATTTTCATGGGGGAATGAGGAAAGAAACCCTCCACAACACTTCATTTCTGCATTATTAGTTACCATTGTCTCCATAGGAATGTCTTCTTATTTTATCTTTCCTTACAGCCAGTCTTATCAAGGAGGTTCATTTCCAAAGAGACACTCTTGCCATGTGGCTCTCAGGAAAGGAAAATTATTACACTGTAAAGAAAATGGAACATGAAAATAAGGAAAACATCAGGCACTTATTTTCACTTCCAGCCAGCAGTATTATGGTTTGACATTTGACTAAAACCATGAAGAATCCTTCTAGGCAGACATTTTTATAATTTCTGTAAGAAAAGTTTCAGGAAAATGTATTTTCTAACTTATCTTAAAAAATATCAGCAACCTCAATTCAGTGATAATTTTAATGAACAGTAGCCTCATTGAATATTTAGGCTGGAATTTACCCCTGGAGATAATCTACTCCTTCTCCCCACTCATAACCTACTAGATCAGTTCAGTCATGGTCTTGTCCAGGCAGGATCTGGATATCTGCATGGAGAACTTCACAGCCTCTCTGGCAATCTGTTCCTATGTTTGACCACCAACATCACACTGACATTAACAGGAACCTTTACATTGCAAGAGTTCTTACAGTAATATTTCACCTGGGCATTTCTTCACATGTGTATGCACATATGCTTCTATGCATATGTATCTGTCAAATTTACACTTGCAAATTCTAATTACCATAGTTTTTCCTATATTTATTAGCCATAAAAAGATGAACAATTTCCTGCTGACATGAAGCATGTTTCATTTATGAAAGTATTGGGCTGAAAGCAAGGAAACAAGACAGCATTGTGCTTTATAGCTAATATGCACTTTTGTGTTTTCTACTGTTTTTGATGGCAGTGCACAAAATCAAAAGCTATTCTAGTTTCATTCTTAGCTCTGCAGACACATGGTATATCTGTGATTTTTCAAATAGCCTGAGGCTTAAAATAGATTAACACTTTACCAATACTTCCATTTCCTAGAAAGTTTATTTTCTTTGTAACTGGGTTTGAAGGCAACAAAAGGCTCAAGGGTTTGCAACAACGTCTTCAGTATATCAGAAGACCTACTCTTTTTTTGGAGTAGAGAAAATTATACCATCAATTTATATACACTTAATTTCAATGTATGACAGCAAATATTAGAATGTCAACAGTGTATTATAATATTATCAATACTGAATTTATTTTGCAGGAACTGAGTGCTCTCCACTTCACCTTGATAAATTTTTATAATGATTTAAGAAGCACTTAATTGCAATAGTTGAAATCACTCAGTTTGTTGTTACTGGTTCTGTCTTTCTTCCCAACTGCCAGGACTGTCAGTTTGGATCTAACCTGGATACTGCTAAATGACTGACTACAAAACTGAGACATACTATGAAAAAGTGAGAAACTGGCCTGGATTTGACCTGGGAAATATCCCTAGAAAAATAATTTAGATTTAGTAAGGCTACTTGATCTTATTCAAATTGATAGATATCTGAGATTAGAGTGTACCTATGTTTTACATATGTATATATGTGTATATATGTACATATGCATACTCCTCTAAACATTAATTCACACTGTTAAATACAAATTTGAAGACCGTAGGCTGACAGGTTCAAACCAAGATTCTCATAATTGCACCATAATACGGCACTGTTAGACCTAGAGAAAGCATTTCCTATTCCTTCTCTCAAGCTACTGTGAAGAAGATTATTAGACAGTCTGGAGACCAGAAGAAAAGCATTGAAGAGAGGATGATTGTATCTGAGTTTGCACCTAAGTAGAAAGCATTCACATCACATCCCCCTAGGCTTCTACTTTGCTTTGTGCAATGGAAAATTATTGCAAAATGCATAAACAGCCCTTCAAAGAAAAATTAAGTACCCTAAGCCTTCCTGCTAAAACACTATTTTGAGACTAAATTTTAAATCCTTCCATGAACAAGAAAAATTTTGTCCAGTACATAGTCAAGAAAACAAAATCTGTCAAGGGCTATTAAACGTACAGATGTATGTCTTAGAAAGTTCTTGAACCATGAAGTCTTTTAGGGCAATGTCATTGTATCTTTGACATCTTATTACAGTCTTTGCTGTTGGTCTCTGTAACAACTTTGTATGATATTTACTCTCATCTTTGTCCCACAGTCAGTGGATTGTGGGACAAAAGACACACCTCTGTCTCCGGGTGTTATTGTCTTTATTCCCCCTAAAAATAAAATCCTTCTTGGTATATTATGTGTAAGGAGTCAGGGTTCTGAATACGTGATTTTAGATTTCAGTAATTGAAAGTGAACTACCAGGTTCAAAATAAAGCAAAACAACCCCTAAAACAACCTACCAACCATTCTTTTGTAGAAAAGGATGTAGCCTTGGGAAAAGAAAGAACGCATGGGCAAAAACAGTTCACCACCAACTGGACTAAGAATTGGGAGAGGAGCCTACAAAATGGTTCATTCAGACTTAGTTTCCACAAAAGCAAAGCACTTTCAATCTTTTTATGGAAACAAGCCTAGAAATAACTAATCTAAAATTGTGTTGTAAGCTTTTGTACTGTTATTAGTGTACAGTTCATGCTCAACCCATGTTACTGCTCCCTGATATACTTAAGATCTTATTTTGCTTCTCATTACCCTGCTCTGTTTCTGTTAGCAATAAATTTTCTTCCTGTTTCTGAGATGAGCCTCTTCTGCCCTTGAGGGTATTTAGTGAGCAATCTCTCTCCCAGTTCTTATCTCAACTCAAAACTCCTTAGTTAGATTTTGTCTCCTATGTCCAGCTGCAGCAGAGGAGTGAGCAAGAGCCTTTTGTGGGTCAAACCACAGATATGTTAGCATATCAGAAATCAATATTGCCATGCTAGTGATCAATATGTAATCCTTGTAATCAGGTCCAAATTTGTGTATTTGTGTTTAAACTATGGCGGGTATAGTGACTCTGTAGTGATATAAATGATACATTTCTGTCTTTATTGTGTTATGAAATAGTGCTTGACCACGACTATAAAAACTCTCAGCATGCAATTGAAACAGAAAATATCACAGTCCATGGTACAAACATCCCTCCCAACTCCAGAAAATTAATAATTTCTTTTACTTGTGGTAGGGTATTCTGCAGCCAGATAGTGGCTGGACATTCAAATAAACTTTTTAGAATTACTGAAGAATGCAGTACAAAAAGCATTCTGTTATTTATACATAGGCTCAACAGTATGCATGCTGAGCTGCTCTCATTCCAAAAATGGTGCCATGGTGTAATTTAGAAAGGAAATATTTTACACTATTATTGAGTGACAGAACTGAACTGAACTGAAACAATGACTTAGCCAAGTCTTATTTCTCCTAGAAATCTCTAAAATCTGTGACTGAGTTCTGCTTTTTTAGGCAAAATGTTCCATCCCTAGAATAGCACATAAAATCTATACCCTATGCATTAAAATAATAATGGGAACATGCTAGACTGCTGCCTAGATGATATTCATATTTTTTCAGCATGAAGTTTGTGTCTGACATCTTGAAATTTAAATTGGAGCTGAAGACATATACCAAAGGGAAATTTAATTTCCATTATCATTCTCATCACCACACAGTTTGATTTAAGTGCTTAAGGAAATTAGGTGAAGGAAAATATTTATATTGGCCAGTGTGTGGTGGGAGGGTTAATCCAACAACCCCCAAACTAATAAATGGTCATTGCTGTAAAGAGGAAGAATAAGGGCTGCGGCAAGTGAAAGAAATGTGTTTTATTTTGGAAATATGACTTGACATCACTTACAAAAGGTAAATTAAAATCCTGCGAAAAACTGTGGTCCCTAAGTTCCTGGAAGAAACTTTTAGATTTTAGGAAAATCATATCTCTAAATCTAGCATCACTGATTAATGGGCATGCTTCTTACAGTTTTCAGAATGTACTTGTTTCAAATATAAATGTAATCAAGATAATTCATTTTAGGACTGACCTTCCCCATGGTCTGACCTCAGACTTTCCAGACAGGTTTTTCTTTTTCTCATAGTCATCCTTTGGCTTTGGAGAATGAGAAACAGAAAGTAAGCTTGTTTGAGCATGAAGCCTGAAAACAAGGATCTTGATAGTACCTTAAATTTTGAATACCAACAGGGGGCACACAATTGAGTACATGTCTGTATGGAGATGAATGCCTGACCAAATTTCTGAAATCTAAAGTGGAAATCTGCTACCTCCTGGATGACACTGCTACCAGCTGGTCATAAATTTTGGTAGCACCTAGACTAAACAAGAGAAGTACCTCCTGAATTCTGATATTAATTAAAGATATAAGATGCATTCATCAGTTGGAGAGAAGACCAGATACTGTGCTTCAGTGCGTACATTATTTAAGAGGGAAAAATGATCTCCTGAGGGAAGGTTTTGAATGCCAAAAAGCAGGATTTATGAGAAGCAGCCATGAAAAATAAAAGAGGGTCTAAAAAAAGGAAAAGTGAGGAACCTGACAGGAAAAACATCTTGCAAGTTATAGAGGATTCTGGAATTGTGGCATCTGCTGGGAAGTGCCCAAGGACCCTGGCAGGCAGCACGAGGGACTGGTAGCTGTGAGCAGCTGCACAGCATGAATGGGCACAGCTTTCTGACCAACCTTCCAGACCAGCAGAGACCTCCCAGCTGTGAGCATAGCGCAGTAGTGGAGCAGGGAAGTGCAGCAAACAAAAAGGATAGAAGTATTAATCTTGATAGGTCTCGGATAATACCCGGTACCAAGCCCCACTATGGGCTGTTGCTTACTCTGTCTCACTCTGGTAGCCAGGCAAGGAGGTTTAAACTGGGAACTAAAAGAGAGAGTAAAAAAAGGATAAGAGCCCTTGTTATCTGTTAATCCTAAAGCAGCACTGATTTACTGAAACACATAGAAGCAACAGTGATAAGGAGTCAGGAGGATTCTGCTTTAAGATTAACATCTTTTTAGCCATATGTGAAAGATATGGTAAAGGAATATTACAAGGATTATAAAACTGAGCAGACAGATGTCAACACATCAGAACTAAGATTGCTGACATAATCTGAATTTACCTTCCCCATTGTGAATATACATTATATATGTATATGTTAACTGTCCAAGACACAGCTCAGTATTCAGTCATCACACACCACAGAGGCAATGGAAGCTGTTCACCATGAAGGTCCTACAGCTGCTAGGCAAAGGGCAGATTGTTAGGGATTGTCAGGAAAAGAAAGCTGTCTCATATTTATCGGAGCTGAATACTGTCTCAGAGAAATATCGTCATCAAAAAGATGTTCGATGATTTTCAAGTCACTTAATCCAAACTTAGATTAAGCATTTGGTGTCCTCGGTTATAGTAAAAGTTGGGGTGAGATATATTTTAATAGATAAGCTAACATACAAAGCTTTGGCCTATGAATAAAGAATCCACTGTTGTCTTAAGCTGGCCATGCAATAGAAATTCTGGACTTGAATCCCTTTGCATATCAAATCTCCATCTCTGATGGGAATGACATCATCCTGGGTATCACAGGGTGCTGAGAAGGCTTATGTGATGTATTCCTACATGATAGTGAAATCAGAAAAGAAAAGTCTGTGAGGAAATTAATAGTCCTCAGTAGGGATCTGGATTGTTAGTGTCTAGTAAATAACAAATGGGACCACACATGCTGAACAATGAAACAAAACCAGTATTGAGCAGCTGCTCATTAAGCAAGCATCGTCCACTCTGTACTGTGAATGAAACAGGGGTCCCCTGAAAAAAAATCATTTAATTAAAATTACATCACAATTTGTACAAATCAGAAACCTTCACAAAAATGTGCTGAATGGATATTTCCCAGGTAACCCTCTTCCACCATTTCCTTGCCTTCAGATGCATGATTTTGCAGTTTTAATAAAGAAATGAAATGCTGGGGTTTTAATGTGTTGATAATGAGATTCTATATATTTGTGCATTATGTGTAAACAAAAGTTGATAGATGAATAGGGTATTAAATACAAGGAAATACCCATCTGGTGAAGTTCCAGTCCCTGTTTTTTCCTCCTGTCTCATTTTCCACAAAAGCTGAGCTCACTTCACCTTACTTGTTCTATACTTTGCAACATTTGAACTTCAGTGTGAAATAGAAAATGAAGGCTGGAATGTGGGGATAAGTTTATTTGTTATCTGTCTTCCATCTCTACCACAAAATTGACATCACAGAGCTGAATGAATCAAAGAGTGTCTGCTGCAGCTCCACATAAATCCACCATATACCTGCTGAATACTGTAAAAGCATATTGTTTTGTGCACTTGTTTCTTACACTTTAAGTTATGCATTATGTACTTCATTTGTTTGTCAGAGCTGATTAGATTTCTTATTAATGAGTGTATACAAACCTACTTGCTTCAGTTTCAAAAGCCTTTTTTTTTCCAATCAGACCATGACACATGGTACTGAATGTCATTATAAAATAAGCTCTTGAATGCTTTATAAGTCTTTCCATGTCATTGTTTTGCACCTTAGATTTTTCCTCTTTGCAATATAATAATGTTGTATTCTATGTGAGACTTATATCAGCTTATAGTTCTAACATTTCTATTTCTGTTGTATGCCAAGATGTAGTATTAAAAATTTTAAATATCTTATTTTTGTCATATGGTTAGCATGAAGGCAGACATCCAGGTCAAACTAATAGAATACAATGAAAACAAACAGAAGATACTTCTTTCTGTCATAAGTCAAATCTTCTGTGCAACTGAGATTAATACAATTATATCTATGTCAACAGAATTGTATTTAAATGGTTAAATGCATTTGTTTTGACTAAAATAGAAAGGAAAACCAAGAAATCTGCTTTGCCTGGTATAACCTCTTTCTCTCATGTAATTTCCATTTGCTCTTAACAACTTCGTAAGTTTATATAAAGTAGATGCAAAAACTCTCCAAACTAAACATAACTTTGTCTTCCTGTGAGTTGATTTTAAACTGTGCCTGATTGTCATGGCAGGTCAGCATTAGGTTTTTATTTAAGTGTATGTGATTAAAAAGCTTTGTGATTCAACCTTTCAAAATTTCTGAACATATAAACTTGACAGAAGCAAAGACATGCAGCCTGATACTTAAGTAAGAAGTCAAGCAAGGATAGAATTTTTTTTTTTTTAAATCAAGGAATCTTCATGTAAGCAAACTGACGTTCTTCGGTCACTTCTCAAGGCTTTTTTGCTTTGTTTAGTGTCAGGAAAGATCAAATGGTATAACCCAAATATTAAGATTTTCTTCTTCTGTTTGACTGAGGGTACTGTAAGCCTTATGCATGATTTCTAGGGGACTGTATCAAACCTGCCATCATTCAGCTGACACTGGGCAAGCTTGGTATTTCTGCTACTGCATCATATTTGCTGAAGTTTATCTGAGAAGGTTCTGCCCATCTGTTTGTGTGCAACTCATGGCATGCATGAGCTGAGCTAAGTGCTCAGGTTTGTGTTTGGCTTTCAACTTCTCTGGTTCATTCTTCAACTACTTTTGCTAAGCTAGGAGGCACAAGAGTTACCTCAGCTGACCTGCCACTTGGGTACACACTGCTGAATCCGCAATGAACTTTAAATATAATAATAAACAAGAAGCATTTCAAACATTTTGCCATAAATGTAGATGTTAATGCAATGAGCTATAATTGAAACATAAAAGAACATGTAGATACCTGGCAATTACAGAAAAGTGAAATAGCTTATATCTTGTACCTGATTGGTAGTATAAATCCACTTCTTGAAATGATGTTTGAAAAACTTCTCTGCTTTCCAACAGGCATTTCTACCTGGATCTTCAGCGTTAGTCATCTGAGGATAAGACACCTTCATATACTGGAGGTGCTAATCTCTTCCCTCCATGGAACCTGGTATAAAAGTAAAACAAAAAAGATAAAATACTATCCTTTATCCAATTAAAAAAAAAAAAAGAAAAAGTAGTCAAATAAAAGAAAGCACAGGACTGTTAGGTAACAGAAACAGCCTAGTGAACCTTTATCATCATTCCGTTTCTAAACCCTACAATTTTAGGGAAGAGGAACTCTTTGATGCCTTTTAGATGAGTGAACACGTTCTAGAAAATGCATATAGGCTGACAGAGGAAATTAATTCAGTCTTCTGTTCACTCCTGTTTTGCTGCTGGGAGTTTCTGCTGTGAAGAACTGTGCCTCAGCTTGGACAACTCCACATCAAGAGAATGGATCCAGCCACAGTCACTGACTTGTTTGTTATTCCACAGACTTTTAGTCCTTTGTTGAAGTTCAAGGATTAATATTAATTTCTTAAATAAATACCTCTATTAGACAGCCATCTTGAACCTATTGTCAACATTATTACTAACTAGAATTACTTCTCAAAGGTAATTGTTATTTTACCCACTTTAGAGAGGAGGAAATAATGACATAGATAATGTTCCTGAAAGAATCTGTGTAGGAGGAAAATTGGAATATCCCTCCCAGAATGACTTTCGAAGATTAGTTTTGTCATTGGTCCTTCCCCGGATGCATTTCCTCATTCCCATCAGATAATTTTGCAGCCCACAGCACAGTGGATTGCAGATCAGCAGTCACCTCTCAGGTGGTTGTTGCTATAGTAAGATTATTTCCTTCATAATTTGTTAGCTACTTCACTTTTAATTATAGGCTAGGATTTCCCTAACTCAAGAATGACAAAATCTAGGTCAAAGTCCCTAGCAGGTGCATTTCCTTCCACTTATTGAAGAGGAAGAAGGACCTTCTATTGACTTTTGGACAAGGAAGTGAATTTGTGGGGCCCTGAACAACTTGATTAACACAATTTTTTTTTTCCTTTACACCACTTCCTTCCTCTCAGAGAAAATTTTTGCTAAACATTTCTATTATTAAATATCATATAATCAGTTTGCAAATTATGTTTAGTATAAAAACCAGTTTCTGTGCTGCATTTAAAAATATTAAGAACTCATCCCCATCATTTTCCCTCCTCTTTTTTTTTAACTGAATACAAAATTGCATCTGTCATGAAAAGAGTATTATTTGGAGACCAGCACTTGTCTTTCCTACAACCAGTAAAATTTTGGTTTTTTGGACAACATCCTCTACAGCAAGCCTGAGACGAACAAAATCCTTATGTGATCAGGAAACAACTGACAATCAGAGCAGAGCATGCAAATTTAAAATAAATGAGCTATTTACAATATCACATACACTTGTTATGTCCTATCATCTTCTTGAAGATTCCTCTACCGTATTCATTGTGACCATGTCCAGAGTAAGACATTTGTCAAATACTCTTCTAAAGTACATATTGGGCTTTTAAAAGTTTGTACAAATATGAATATTTTAAATTTCAGAAGGCCTTGATTTTCAGCATTTTATTTCACCTTCGTCACTAGAAGAGAGATGTTTTCAACTGAGTTATGAATTGCCTATTTGATTTTGAGTACATCAAAAAGAACCCCCAAAAACCCACTTTCTCCATTCAAGTCACTGTTTAACCATAGAAAAGAGCAAAAGAGCAGTTACCTTTTCCAACACTGAGAACAACTTTTTTATATTCAAAATAGACCCACTCATGTAAGGAATTACTCCCATTTACTGGTGTAAAATTGTTAACAATGGGATCACGATGGTTCTCTTTTTACCCTTGATTTTGCATGACTTCTAACTCTTTTAAGTTAGACTTACAACAGATTAAGACAGATATTCTGTACAGTTTAAGAATTGCAAATGAACAGCAGACATAAGCTAGACAGTGATATCATTATGTTGAATAGTACCTTACTCATAAACCCATCACGATGAAAGCATTATCTAGCCTTAGGAAAGAAGCACTACCTACTTTGAATGAAAGAAATGCAATCAGAAACTTTATTAAGGGGCTGTATCAGGGAAAAAAAAAAAAAAAGAAACAGTCTTCTGTGATATTCAGACCTCTTTCATAATTATCTGGCAATGCTGGATTTCAATCAATTTTAAAAAAATCCAAGCATACAAACTGCACAAACAAGAACATTATTAGCATGACCAATTTGCAGATAAAAAAGTTACCAAGATGGTAGAATGGCCAAAGGACACCGGCATCTCAATATTTGTGTTGTAACTAAGGTCCACAAACATTTTTTTCCACACTGACTTTCAATCACAAAATCAAAGAATAGCAGGTTGCAAGAAATCTCAAGTATCATCTGGTCCAACCATTCTTGGCAAAAGTGTGGTGTAAAGAAGATGGTCGAGTGCCTTGTTCTGTGTCAGGGAATCTACCACTTCTCTGGGGAGATTGATCCAATTGCTGACTGCTCGCATTGTGAAAAATTTTCCTCTTGTGCCTAAATGAAATCTCCCCAGGAATAATTTATATTCCTTCATGTCTGGCCTTTACTGTGTGACTCCTTCTAAAAGTGGAGTCTCCACCTTTGTTGTAGATACACTTTAAATACTGGAACGTAGTGATAAAATCTTCCCCAAGCCTTCTCTTCACAAGGCTGAAAAACCCAGTTCTCTCAGCCTTTCCTCATTTTTCAGCATTTAATTCCAGTCATTTCAGCAGAAGGATTTTCTAAATTATAGAAAGGAAGTATATATATATTTAGTCAATTGACTGTCTTTGAAATAACATGAGTTTTCTTGTAAGTTGTTTTCTAGGGAATTTCCTTCATTATTTGATCAATCCTTCATAACCTTTTTACCAATACAATGATAACAATATTTTCCCAGATGATATTGTAAGTACAGTTCAGTTTGTGTTCATTATGTTCTCAGTATATAATTAATAAAATAAATTAAATTTATCCTTCAGTATTGACCTTGTCATGAGGAAGAACCAGGGAGTGAGCACCTATCATACCATACATAATTAAAGAATTTTTAGCAATTGGTCTTGGTAGGGCGTGCGCACAGAGTAACACTAGCTGCCAAAAGTGTGAAGTTACTCTTTCCTTGAAGAGTGATCTCATATCAACAACTGTCTTTTAGCTTAAAAAATTGAATTTCTTTCTGAGTAAATGTAAATTGTAAAAAAGTGTAGAAGCTGAAACTGTGATTTTTCCTTTAATAGCAAGAAGAATCAGTTTCAGATCTTGATTAGGAAATTCCTCAATCTCACTGTTTGTTAGTTTTACACATGATCATATAAATGAAACAAGGTGTAGCCTTTTATCTGCATAAATTATTTGAAAATAAAAAATGTTATTACTGTACTTTCATGAACTCTGGAATGTTAAAAACCTCAATGAAAGAATATTGTTTTTATGAGGTGTGATATTATATTTTTCCTGCAACATATTTGAAGACTTAATTGGAATAATCTATCCCATTTAAGCAATTAATCAGGTTAATAATTTTAGCATGAATTTATTACTTAGATATTTATAAGGTCTCATTTTAATCTACTTGAGAGAGAATTAGTCTAATCATAGCTCATCTTTTAGGAGCCATCAGGTCACTTTCATGCATGAATTAAAACTAATATTTTTTTTTAGATCATTATTCTACCATACTTTCTTGATACAGATTATTTCTACACTGCCAAGCTATTCATTCAACTTCAGTTTATTGACTTCTTGAAGATCTAAAAGGCAGTCATCCCAAAAGGTTATGAAAGATGGTGACAATCATCTTTTATTTCAAATGTACCTGAGACTTTAGTTCTGGAAGGATCTGAACAGTATTTGTGGTCATATTCTGAAACTACAGGGCAAAGACTCACAATTTTTGATTGATATGGGAGATAGAAGAAAACACTGAGTACTCTGTGGAAGATGATGGTGGAAGAGAGTTAATTGGGCAGTTAATTTATCCATCTTCCTGATAATAAGGTGGACATCCTGTCTGCTGAGGGAGGAGCAGCCAGCCCCTGCCTGCCTTTACCTGTGTACAGAAATCTGTGCCACGTGCTGCTGCACAGCTGAAAGGCGGCTGCCTCTCATACAATAGAGGTGCCCCATTTTCTGGAGGGAGAACAACACTTCACGTCCCTGAGTCTCATTAGTTGCACTGAGCCTTTAGCACAGGCTGTGTCCACAGTGAAGTGTGCATCTCAAAATAAATTGACAACGTCCATCCTGAGTACAGAATTTTCCCTAAAATGCTGCTTAGTGTGCTCCAAGTGAGGCAGAATCAGGCACTCAGGGAATATCTGCAAAGAAACTAGCTCAAGAAGATAGCCCACAGCATCTAAAATACTGGGCATCTTTTCTACTTTGCAGTTATTTATGACCCTGATCATTTTCTTTCAAATGAAAAGAATCCACAAACTTTGTCATTACTTCATCTTTCTCTCTCTTCACCTTTCTTGCAGGCAGGGAGGCAACAAAGCGACTGGATTAGTCCATAAAAGTCTATTTGCATTTTACAGATGTTTCATCTAAATAGCATTCCTGATTTGTTATATTTTGGATTTTGGACACACACACATACAAACACACACACACATGCCAGACACACACACACACACAGAGACACATGCCAGTTTTACATTTGTGATCTGCTGCTCCAAGAGGGAAGCAGTTTGTGGTTAGGTGAGGATGGTAGAGCATGGAGGGTTCTGTGAGCCTGTTTGACTTTACCTGTGGGACAGTAACTCCATTGCTGCTCTCACATGGGCACAACAAACAGTGACTGAGATGTGATAGAGCACAAGTGACCTATTCCCAGTCAGAAACAGCTTTGCTGTCTGTACTACAGACGATTAACTCTCCTATTTTTGCTCAATCCTGTTTGCTAACTCACTAAGCCAGAGACAGGTAGCAGAATTTTTTTTTTCCTTTTAAAATTACTGCCTATGAGCTCACCATTTAGTGACTCAGGAGTGTACAAATGAACAAATACTGACCCTGAATTTAAGTGACCTCTTTATGCAGACCTTGAAGCTTTATGAAACTGCTTGCAACATGAGACTTGAAATAATCTTGAGTAACTGCAACAACAACAGCAAAACAACAAACCACTGTCACTGAACTTAAGTATCCAAAGAAGGGTAAGAGGCAATACTTACTAGCAGGCCAGGAAGGAAGCATAGATGAAAGTCTATCACTAAAGCAGTTCTATTAACTTCTTGTGATCTCTAAACACTACAAATGAACAGAAATATGCCAGTTCTAGGAACAGACTATAATTCGAAAAACAGCTTCTCTGCTTCAATTGCAATTTTAAAATTAAAGGACAACAGAAACAAGAAAAATGTAAAGCTCAAAACATCTTTATCATAAAGTGAAATTTCTTTTTGGCTAAATCTTATGTCAATCCTTCCCTGATTTAATTTTAGTTAATTTTCCCATTCACACCTTGCATTTTAAAAAATGTCAGTACTTGCATCCTTGTATTCTAAAACTAATAAAGTATTTTTCTGATGTTGGTAAGTCCTTCTAGAATTTTTCACTGAAGAAATTAACTCAGGGGAAAGAGTGACCAGAAAAATGCCCTGTGAGATAAGGCTGAATTGTCACTTTTAAGTCTATATTTGTTACCACTCATATAGACTTACACTCACACAACATGGCTGCCCTCTTGCCACCTTTACTACTGAGGAATTAATTTGTGGGTTATTTGCCTGAATGACATTTGAAGTGCTGCAGGTCCCAGTGAACACCTGCATTGTTAGATTTTTGTGGGGTTTCCCTCCTCTTGTTCTTTTTTGAAGTGGCAAAAGAGCTCTGGAATCCAAAATCAGATTAACAGGTAACAAGGCAATGCTTCCTGCATGAAGCAAATAGTTTTAAAGGAATATCAAATTCTGATTAAAAAAAATATTTCAATAAAAGCAAGAAAGTCAAAGGACCTTGTGATGACACTCGTCTTTTTCCTTTCTCCATTGAAACTCAGATAATCAGTAAAAACCATTTGTAACGCTGGTAGTCTCCTGAGAAGAGACTTTCTCTTGACATTTGCATGTCTTCATTCCTGTAGCATTTTGAAGGTCATTACTCATTGAACAAGCAAATAAACATTCATGCTGTCATCCCAAAACAGTCCAAACAGTGCATGAACCTTAACCTTCCCACTGGTCTGTACTTTCAGCTGAAGCTTGTTTGATGTTATGACAAATGGATAATCTGATATACCTGTCAGTTGTTATTACACCTTCCATTCCTTGGTATGTGAATTTATCTTTATTTCCATTTTCTAAATTCAGACAGAGTGTGCTCCAAGAATAAGCTACTGGCAACTGGAATAAAAATGATATAATCTATTCTCCTCTTTCTGAGAAAAACTATGGAATGGCCTTGAAATGAAGCTAGTTTCATGAGAAACAGCCCCAGGTCATTTTTCTTGCATCATATAAAAGTTTACCTCATGGTCACCTCATACTCTCACTCTGGTCCTGTTCTCACAATCCTGGAACATGTTAAAATACAAACTAAACTAAGACTTAAGGTTATTTATAGATATCCTATTTGCAGACTACACAAGGACACTAATCCAACTTACTTAAGATTCTACCCTAATCTTGTACATGGCAAAAACAAAACCAAAAGGCCCAAGCATGTTTTCTCCTCTAATTCAACTGAAGTGTAAGTAGCTATTTTAATTTTAAACATGATCATAAATTATATTTATAGCACCTTCAGCATACATTTGTAATTTTGAAGACATTATTCTTTGTGATAAGTATTGTTGTTGTAAAATCTGTAACTGGATAAAGAGTATTTCTTAAAGTGTACCAGGGTCATGTGTAAGAAACCTTGAAGTAAGTAACTAATCCAATCAATGTTCTCAAACAGATGATCTTGGTCAGGTGACTGAAACTCATCTTGTTCTAGCAACCCTTTAAAGAAGGACCCATACACGAAATCAAAACAAGTAAAATTGGGTCACTGATTCACTTCCTATTATTTGTATATAGATAAACTCTTCCTCCTGGCACTCTGTGGCATTGCCAGCCTGAACTTTGTGCTCTATGGAGGAGCTGCTATAGTCATTCCTCACCTAGGTTTCATTTTTCTGGGTAAAATCCACAACACACTGAAAACCAGGAGGAACATATGACCCCTAAGCATCAACTGTGTCAAAGCTGCTCCCTCCCTGCCTCCTGCTCTGATCCCTGCAGCCAGGCTCGTGCTCATGCCCTACACAGCTGGCATGTCTGACAGAACCTGCAGATGCTAAAGGTCCAGCTCTGTAAAGATCCATTTACTGGCTGGTTAAATGTGACTTACAGCCCAACTATCTCATGTCTTATGTTGTTTCTCCTGTTCTGGCTGTCAGTTGCTCAAGCTCCTAAGCTTATAGGCAGCTTCTTTTAAGAACCTGTGTGTGTCTGACCAAACTAATCTGGGGATCTTTTGCCTGTATAGTCCATTCTTCAGGATCTTAATCTTATTAGTTCTAGTTAATTATTTAACTATTTCATCACATATACATATATGTACAGTGTGAACATCTTGTATATCCTTTTTTTAATGAAGCCATTGAATTTTGAATGTAGAAAACCCTTCAATGGTAAAAGTGATTGTTACTTATAGTTGTAAAGCTGATATCTCATCCTAATTCTCTGCTAACATCTCTAAATTACAGCAAGTAAAATCATGCAATATTACAGTCTAACTATTTCATGTAGGTGTGTATCATTTATGCAGTTATTTCATGTCTTTCTTTAGTAAATGTGTTTAAAATTTTACTATGAAGAACAAGAATTTGTGTACCATATTTTCAAATCAAAAGTGATTTTTAAGTTTTTCAATTCTGCTGTGTTTGCTGCATTTTTTTTAATGTGGCCATGTCTGGGTAGCAGGAAATGGTTTAAATAAATTTTCCTTGAAGTTATGATTTGGAAGAGTTAAAGAATATTGGAATATTTCAGTAGTAGATAAACAAGTAGATTGTCATTCTAGTTTTCATGGAAGCCAGTGTATTTTTTTCCCTGGGATTTTAGTGGAGATTGACTCTAATTTTTTAAACTGAAAAACAGAGAAATATCATTGCAATCTTCAAAGAAGTGAAACTGTTACAGAAAACATCTCCCAGGCCATTGAATTTCTTCATACTTGAAAAAATCCTGTGAGTGTTTTTCCAGTAAATTGAGGAACCTCATTACCCCTCTTCATGTATTCTGCACAAATTACTAAATTACTAAATTACCAAATTTTCATAGAGGAATCTATCCTTGACTGGCAAGCAACATAATTCATCTATGGAAAGCATTATCTATTTCACAACTTCTGTGACATTTAAGTTTTTAAAAATTCCAACCTTCCTGACAGACAGGGCTTGCCCAGGGTGAGATGCAAACCCCAGTGAAAGATGAATTCTAAGTATTTATGTAGCCCTTATAGGAAAATTGCACCCTCTAACATCCTCAGGATTTTTGTTAGGATAAGATTAAACTTGAGACAGATATAGAAATCCCCCATTTTCCCCACTTTTAGAAAATGGTTGATTGCTATGAACAAACTAAAAATGCTGGCATTTGACAATAATCCAAATATCCACAAGTTATCATCCTTTCCTGAATAAAAGAATTCCTAGCAAGCTAAAATAAGGCACCATCTGTAACAAACAGGCACCTTTTAAAGTGGTGGATAGGACAAAGTAGATGAAGCAATAAAGCAGAAATATGTTGGGAAAGACATTTTAAAAGAGATGTCTCAGTTTTCATGTTCCAGGTAGAACATGGGACTGATTCTAAAAACAGCAACAAGTGGTAGGACAAAGAAGCAAGAAGAAAGAGGAGTGTAGTCATGTATCACTTCCTTTTATGGTCTACAAACTAATCTTAGCAAGCTCCGATGAGTACCCAGCTGTACTTACACTTAAAAAACCTCACATAAACATTTCAAATCTGGCCCCAGCCTTGGGAATTTTTACTTGCAGGAACTGTCCCACTGATATCATCACAGTGTTTATTTAAAAATCATTCATAACCTCTTCACAATGTATTGTACCAAAAATTTAAAGAACAATTCTGTAAAAATGTAACTGAATTGTTTTAAAATAGGCTATACTTAAGAACTCATTTTCTAATGTAATATAAACTAACACCTATTACATGCAAATGCTTTAATTCCATCTAATGATCTTTGTTCTCTGGCGTGGTGCCTGTTTTCATTCTTATATCATGCTACCTAAGGACACAAGTGACATACTGCATCACATCATGAAGCTTTCTGAAAATTCACTGATAGTGATGGATTAAAACTAAACCAGAAGAAGCTTAAAAAGTAAATAGATCATGGTAATGATAATCTATAAACTAATTAAGGCCTAACTATACTGCTCAATTACAAAACTAAACTAGTAGGGTGGGTAAAATATACACTTTATTTATGGATTGATAAACTGACTAGTTCAGCATTGTAATGACTAAATTTGTGAAGATTATTCCTTACTGAGCTTTCAGTATGCATAATTCATAAGAAGTAGGGCGTGTAATTCATAGGAACTAGGGCAAATATATTGGGTGTTGAAACTGCTGTCTTCCCTGGATGCTCTCCACTGGTTTGCAAATCCATGCTCAGAGAAGAGCTTCTCCTATGGTAGCTTTCTCAGTAGGTGGCTTAATTAAACTTCAACACAGACCACTGGCTTATTGGGATCAGACTACATGTTTGGCTTTTCCCAGAAGCTGTGGTAATTCCTGAAATGTCGAAACAGATTGTTTCAAGCAGGTCATAAAAACATAATGTTTCAAGCAGGTCATAAAAACATAACTTGTCAGTTCCTCTAATGCTCCAGCTGCTGCTCCCAACTTTCTGCCCACCCTGAAGAGAGGCAATTGTGTTTTGGCTATTGTGTTAGCAGAGATGTATTCCTTGCCTAGCCTTGAGAACCACTGGATGCAATGCAGGTTATTTCCATGTGAAGGAAGGATATTTTCCATAATAGCTCTGAGTAATAGCATAAAAACCTTAATGTGAACTTCAGTTCCTTTAAGGCTGCCTACATAGTTTGCACACTATCATGCTGAACTGAGGGATATCTTGGTAACTGTTTCAATGTCTCTAAACTTTTCAGTGTAAATACAGTTAATTAAATTGCTCCTTTAAGATATAATGTCAACACTACATTTTGATATCATTTTCATAAAGTGTTCAGTAAACACTTAAACTCTGCTTCGGAGGTGAGATGAGAAATTGTCCCTGGTTTTAACTATTTTATAATTATACTTATTCACAATTTCACTTTAAATTTTTGACTGTTGACTTGAGTTCTTAGAAGAATTTCTTCTGTTTTACATAAACATAAAAATATATAGCTACCCCTAAAATCCTTGTAAATATCTTTTATGTATGCTCTGCATAGTACAAAATTTGTCTATTGAACTCTCCCAGCTAGAAAAGAAAAGAACTTGCACAAAAACAGTTTTCATTTTCATTTTTCTGATTATCCACACTGCCTTTCCAGTCCCCAGTTACAATGAAGCCACAAGTGACAAATTAACTTGATTTTAAAAAGGTGTATCTCAGAGATAAAATCGTGAAACCCTCTGATTTCACTTTCATTCTTTTAAAGCAAGAAAAAAAGTAAACAGACACAAAAATTAAGTCAAAACATCCTGCTGTTTTGCTTGTCAAAACCTTGCCTAGTTTGTATACAAGACTGTATATCCACAGTCTTTAAATGGTGAAACCTTCCCACATAAAGCTGCTTATTTACTCAATATCTTCCTTGGTTAGTTTTCTCAGCACCCAGAAACAATCCCCCATGGCAGCAAGGTTGGAATTTTAAGGTCACTTCCAACCAAAACCATTCTATGATTCTATGAAATCTCTGTTGAGGGTGACAGACCCAGACATCTACATCTCACACTCTGGAGAGCCCCAGACATCTACAGAGGCATTAAAAGAAATATCACCTCTATCACCTGGAATAATGTGTCTTGAGTCTTTGTTTTGTCCCAGTTTTGGTTTGTTTTATTTTTTCCTGCACTAGATGCAGCCGTTTGGCTAGTTCAAGTAACAGAATAAGGTGTCTGAACTTGAGAATTATGAATGCTCTTTCAAAAGAAAGACAAATATATTTCTGTTTTTCTTTTGAAAGATTTAATTATTAAATACTCTGCTTTGTCTTTGGTGAGAAATTGCTTCTAGTTATCAACATTTCTAAACTGTCCAAAACATTCAGACAAGATAGATGTGCTATGAATAGTGGATAGATATTCATCTGTACTAATAATTCAACACAGAAAGGGCCAAAAGTCCAGTAACAAAAATTTCACCCTTGGAAAAATATACTTGGTAGCAATCCAGCACAAAATTTTGGTGGTATTTAATGCACTGTGGTTATGCACAAAGACCTATACCAAGGAAAACCTATCTTGAGGAAAGTAACTCTGTAGTGAAAGATGCATGCAAAACCTCAGTAGCCAAGCAGTTAGGAAGGACCTGGAGATATTCTCTAAAATTTATGCATCTCCTGATACATTTGACATTTATAACTTCTGTTCTCCAAAATATTTTATTACAGGTTTTCCTCTAAATACCTATCTGTTGCAGTTTCATTGATGATCTAATTTTAACATTAACAAAAGAAAAAAAAAATAAAAACCCTTAAAACTGTTAAACTTTAAAAAAGACTCATACATTTTCACCAAACTCTGCTGAAAAGGTTAGCTTACATTTTTCTGTTAAGGAAATAAAAGACTAGAACTAATCATCTCTTAGAGAATTGTGCCAGCCTGTTAAGGGGAAAAGACAGTCACAGAAAAAAATCTGATATTTATTCATCCAGAGACTGAGATTTACTCTGGGATACAAGGCAATTTGCCTCACCAGTATCTCATTGTGCCCACATGCCAAAAAGAAGTGCAGGGAACTCCTGCCTTTCCATTGCATCTCAGCATCTCTTCAACTCTTCAGGGCAGTGGCAGAAGTGCTAGAGAAAGCTGTGCAATGATGAGATATGGTGTCCTTCCTGCCCACAGCCCATCAGACCACACTACCAATAAATAGGTCAAGCAGGGAAACAAGTATTAACATCCAATCCAATAGTAAAGTACACTCAGATATGAACATTCAACATATAACCCTGAATTTGCATTAGAAACTACTCTGAATATCCTTACTGAATTATCAGCAGCTGACTGAGAATTATAGGTAGAGAGAACTTGCTTCCTTGGATTCTGGTTGTATGAAATCTTACACTGATATTAGGTTAGAAATAAAAAGAAAGTCATCTTGTGTGTGAGGATATTATTCCCATTTGTCAAAATGTGGTTAAAGAGGAAAATAGAGTAGATATGCAATTATGCTAAAGAGAAGCACTTTGGAACTGCTCTCAGATATTGTGCCCAGGCCCTAAAATACTGACTAAGCTCAGACAAGCAACTCTTGCTGGGAGAGAGAAGGTCTCAGATAGCCAGGACACTAACACTGGCATGCTTTGTTGCTGAGAATGAGTAGGCAAGAGGCCAACATATTTCCTAAAAAATATATTTCCTTTTATTTCAGTAAACTTTGTTTGACAGAAAGACAGACGCATTCTGAAAAGGCCTCAGAAGGATATTCTGGATACAGAATTAGAACTATTTTAATAAACAAAATTTATAAATTTTGGTGCAATATGATAAGCCCTGTCTTTAAAAGACGTCGTAATGAATGCACAGCTTGACCCAAAGAAAGACCATTTTGGTTATGTGCCACTCAACGAAGGCACAAACCACAGGTGAGGGGGCATCATTGGAAGGCTTTCCCTCCCCATAACATTCTCTCTCAAAAACACTTTCTGCATTGGCTCATGTTACTGGAGCCCCAAGGGGACCTTCACCTTCATCTCAATCTCCACGGCAAGAACTTCTCATTATTCTGATAATTACATTGGAAAGTGGTGATAACAGTGAGTAAAACAAGGAACAAAATGTCCAAGAATACCCGATCTGACTGCAGCTGTCGTTTCCAATAGCAAAGTTTAGAAATAATATGGGAGAGGTCTGTAGTTACTGCTGGATTCTCTGGTCTCTCCACAAGCAATACAGATTCTGGGCCTGTCACCTCACTTTTGCACTGCTGCAATTTTTTGCTATGCACCCTGACTCATAAGGAAGACAAGAATAATTTTTTTCTGGAAATTATACCATGTAGTCTGAGCAAGCCAGGGAGAAGACTACTGGAGAATCAAAATCTGGACTACATTTCATGACCTTTCACTTCAGTTCTAATTTTTTTCCCCCAGAAACTTTGAGAATTTCAACTTGTGGGGTCAGTTGTGCCAAGACTTTTTCTTTCATGAATGAAACTGAATCTCAGACAAAGATGGCATGTGGATCTTGCATGGAAAAAAGGTTGTGGCACCTGCTAGCACAACAAATATCTGCTTCTGGTTAAGCAACCCATCCTTGTCCTCAGTCCCAGGAAGGATAGGGGAATGTGAAATCAAGCGATTTCTGTGTTTTACCAAAGGGCAGCTGTTTTCTTTCAGATATTTCAAGCTAGGTTTAGTCAACTAAAAGGGAGAGGACACTAAATAGGCCACTTCCTGTACAGTAGACAAAATTAAAGGCTCAAACAACAGAAGCAGATAATAGTGTCTGAGACTAGTACTTAAAAGCAGTAAAACAAGGAAGTCTTGGTTCACATTCCATCATAATAACATGAAGAAAATCAGATGAGAGGCAGAGTGGTTGGCATAGTCAAGACAATTAGGACTCTGCTGCATGACAATAAAAGATAAAATCCCTCTTACTCTAAGGACTTGCACATGTGATATATACACTTGAGGGCTGTTTAGTTTTTCTTGTTGTGTTCATGGTGTTTGAATGTAGCTTCATACAAAATGAGGCGCAGTCTAAACAATTTAGTAACACACACTTAAAGCAATTACAACACAATTATTTTGTTCATTCAAAACATATTTAGATTGTTAAATTACTCTTCCTCTCAGCTTATCCAGAAATCATGTTTTGATTTAGTCAAAATGCAAGAAATACAAATATTTTGAAAATTAATCTTCACAGTGACCAGCACAGCAAAATTAATCTGTATCTCCCATTTAGAATTATTCTCATTATACAAAAAACAACAAAATGCATTTCTGTTATTAACATTGTATTCCTTAGCAGTTCCATGAAACACTGTAGTTTAGTTGGTGCAGGGCTACCAGGGCTACCACTTGTTTAAAGACTTTGAGATACTCTAGTTAGTGCCATAGTATTATTGGTCCATGACCTTATTGTGTTACTTTTCTCTTTTATTTTCTTTTTTTTTTTTCTTTTGAGAATTATTTATGTCTGGTGGAAATATTGATTAATATCTCATCTACAAGAGAAAACTACTTCAAGTTGTGCCAAGGAAGGTTTAGATTGAATATAAGGAAATTTCTTGTCACAGAAATGGTGGTCAAGCATTGGAACGGGCTGCCCAGGGACGTGGTTGACTCACCATCCGTGGAGGTATTTTATAGATGTGTAGATGTGGCACTTAAGGACACGGTTTAGTGGTGGACTTGGCAGAGCTGAGTCAACAGTTGAACTCAATGGTCTGAAAAACCTTTTCCAAACTAAACAATTTAATGAGGCCATTTCTTTAAAATATTAAAAAAAACCAAAACCAAAAAAGAAAAAAGCTACTGCATTTAACTTTTTTAGGTTTTTTGTTTATGTCCTTGAAATATAAATTGTATTCTAAGGAAAAGAGAAAACTGAGTGATACAGCTGTTATTCTGTTTCAGACCTTCAGTTCTCCAGAATTTTTACTTGCCAAGTATGATGGAAACTAAACAGACTTCTTTACTTATTTTCCTTGGACCTAATATTGGGACTTGAAAAGAGTCCCAGAAGTAAAAAGAGTAGTCCAAGAGATGTTTACAAAAAGTGAAAAAAACTTAAAGACATCAGTATGTAAGAACAATGCAGTGATTTTCATTACTTTTACTTAATCTCATCTTATAGGATTTTTTTCTTTCTGTTATTGTACATGCATCACCGAGAGAACATTCTTGTAGAAAATTTACATGTTAACAGCCTAACTGTCTAAATAACTCTAATAAATAGGTGTTCATTTCCCAAAATAAGTATAGCACCCAAGGCTTTCTCTGTAATGAATGCTACTGATTTTTTTTTTGTAGCATCTATTACATTAGATAAATAACAGAAAAAGAATTATGCAAATTATGCATTATTAAACAATAAAAAAGTCCCTTTTTTGTTAAATACCAAAAGACCACTAAGAAATTACAATGACATGCTGTAAGATACTTTTGGTAACATTGACAACATTTCAAAGTCCTCTATCTCAGTATAATCATCTCTTTTGTAAAAAGAATCATAGAATCACAGAAACAGAATCACAGAATGTGCTGAGTTGGAAGGGATCCACAAGGATCATCAAGTCCAATTCCTGGCTGAGCACAGAACTGTCCCCAAGAGTCACACTATGTTCTTACAAAATATGTATGCTATAACAAGATTTAAAAGTTTTAAGGGGATGCTTAAAATAACAATACCCAAACTCATCACAAAGTCTTTTATATTCTTAAAAGTATTTTGAGTTCCTTGGCAAGAATGCTGAGAAGAAGAAAGACATTATTTATTTTTTCTTGTAGAATTGGTGGGTTGTAGTTTGGTTTCAGTCTGGGTTTTTTTCCTTCTTTTTTTCTTTTTGACAGTGGAGAAAAGTTTGCAAATAAGTGGTGTCTTAGACAGTTCTACCTTCTTTTTGAAAGTCTCTCTCTCTGCTGGCAGTAAGAATTTGTATAAAAGCTTAATGTTTTAGAGATATAAGAGTTAGATTAAAAGCCTAAGTTCTAGGGATCTAATATGGAAAATATGAATCCTGTCCAAGACAAAGATTCTAGATCAGCTGTTAGGTTGTCCCTGCCTCATTTAACATGGGAGTGAGTAGGAGTTTCCAGATGTGCTCAGGCTATGTCTGCGGCATGTCCTAAGAAGCAAAATTACTATAAAAACAGAGATTCAGAAAATAAAAGGCTCCCTACTCACTCCAGTTGTTTTTTATTCTGAGAGCTTACTATGCCCAAAGGCACAATATTGCATCATGGAGGTCTAGAGTCCATGGCATGTTGGAGAGACTAAAAGAACCCAGACTCACAATAAGAAACAACCCAGTGTGAGATTGGACACTCTAGGGCCAGCTGCACCAGAGTGATGGGCTCCTCTGATCACTGAGCTGCATTTCTGCCAAGCCAGATGACCCCTGGTGGACCTGCCTCTGTTTGTGAGCAGGTTCAGTTGCCAGTTATCCATCTCTTTTCACCTTGCCTGAGAATCACTCCTCCTAAAATGAGTCAAAATAGCAGATATTAGTTGTGTCAGAGAACTAGGGCAAATATGCCAGCAATTGTAGAATATCAGCTGAGATGTGGCCCCCAATGCTACACATAATTATATCTCTAAGGAATGGATTTTTTCAATGAAGGAGAGGGAGGCATTTTCTGTTTTTTATGAAAAAGAAGAGGGGTTTTGTTAGCTGATGCACTTTTAATGTCATGCTATGCATTCTCAATTCTTAAAACCAGAGAATAGCATTTTTTTACAGCTTCTTTAGCTATAAATAAGAAAAAAATGCACGAAATGGAGTATTTTACAACTTTCTCACAAATTGCCAATAAATTACTGCCCACCAGCAGTAGCAGCAGCCATCTATTCTTCCAAATGTATTGATTCTCATATAAAGCGGTTCTAGTAAGACACATTTTAGTACTTAAGCATAGAATAGGACAGATTTCTATGGTCTGCTGGCTTCATGTAGCATCTTTCCATTTCAAAAAATAAAAGTCCATGGTCACTGATGAAAAAAAAGAACAAGAATAATATTCATACCTTTTTCATGTCGAATATGGAATTTGTCTATCTCAGTGGCTGTTGGGATGCAATTATGTATTCTTGATGCTATTCAAAATTACCAATAACATAATATGAATAATAATAATAAAAATAATGAAATAATAATAACAACAATTGCTTAATAAATAATAGTTATTTTGTAATTCCATTGCAAAAAAATTCAGCTAGGTACCTTTGAAAATGTTACCCTGGGTGCCCTGCCTCAGTGGCTTTAGTCAACCTCTGCCAAGCATAATTCTCAGATCACATGGAGGGCAACAAAGAAGAAACAACCTTAATTATTAACCTAGTCTGTTTGGAATCCTTTTTTAAAAAATGCTAAGTTTGTTGAGCATGATATCAGTAGTTTATTGAAAAATGACGATTTTCTCAGGCACCACTAGGGATTTTCAATGCACAATGTTTTTCCCAGCTGTTTTTAGCTGTGCTTTTATTTGTCATAGAATATTTGACTCTGTAGAAACACAACATTACCGAGGGTAGAACCAAGAATTTAATCAGGAGGATGTGATATTTTGGGCAGAATTTTTTGCATGGATATTAACTGACCATATTTTACCCTCTGCTTTTCTTTTTTGTCTCTGTCATGACAATCATCAAATGCTGTTTTTTCAACGCCCTCCGAGGCGAAACGCCAACCGTTCTCCTTTGCGGCCGCAAACCCGTCGAGTTCATGGTTAATTATCTCATCCACCTGCGATCAGTTAGCAGATCAAACACATCAGGCTCCACTCACGGGCCAGAGGGTCCCAAGCCAGCCCCACGCTGCTGGGTTTGATGGCTTGTTGTGGCGGCGGACGGGCGCGCAGTGCCCGCGTTCTGTCTGGCTGCCCTCGAGTGGGTCACGGCGCTCGCCCCACGGGAGGCAAGGCCGCCACTTGCATCTCCCGCCCGCGCCGGCCCGGGCTCGCCTGCAGTTGCATCAGCAGCCCAGATCCCTGCAAATTAAAACCACAAGGAAGAAATATGCAAGGCATGAACAGCTTCAAGAGCTCAAAATATTTAAGCTGCTGACAAGTAAAATGAGTATCTGGAAGAGCAAAAGGGTCCCGCACTGGGCTTACAGTAACAGGACTGCAATTTTGCTTCAGATACGCATTTTCCCTATTCGAATTTTTTTGCTACTCACATATTATTTTCTTTGAACAATGAGAAAAAATAATAAAATAATAACGTTTTCTCTTCTTCAAAACATTATGTTTGTAAATTATGTTTGTTCCTGACAATTTATTTTTCCTCCAGCAAATACATGAAAAGAAGTGACAGAAAACTTCTGCATTTGTCTCTTTTTAGTGCAACAAATATTGAATAATAAGTTTTTCAACATTTTAAGTATCTCACATGGAATGATATAAAAATGTAGAGTAGGAAGTTCTTTTATTGTAGTCTCTGATCTTGATTCAAAGGCAGTTCAAAGAACTGCAAAGACGAAAGAGGCAATTGTTTATGTCCTCTAATTAAAAAGGATAAAATTCAACATTTAAGATGAACTTCCAAGATGAATCTATTCTTTAGGGGGAAAAAAATTAAGAAAACCAAGAAAAATGAAACAATCATGTTCTATAAACATTTAATAATGAAGAAAATATTTTAAAGGTGATAAAAACATGTGTCATTCTATTTTTACAGCATATTCATAGTTCAAGAAGTTTAAAATTTCATTTTTATGGAAGACAATTCTAGTATTGGTATGAATATGTCCTGCACTGAAATTCAAGGATTCAATTCATATCTAATTCGATTAGAACTTTCTTATTAAGAAAAATCTTATAGGATCAGGTCACAACTACAAAAATATTATGTTTTTCTATATTGTGTATACAATCTTGCTAAAACCAACAGCTCAGTTCATGGTATAAGGTGGCCCAGAAAGTTAACAGAAGAGTAACATTTTGATACTAAATTAATTGGTCAGAAATATAAATCTAGTCAATACTTGGTGCTCCATTAAGATACTGTACTATGAGAGTACAGTGTTGCCCCTCACAGGAAGTGCTTAAAAAGAGAGGGAGCACCATTTGCAGAATCCATCACTGAACCTACAAATGTTAAAGACAGTCCATTGAGTACAGGTCTGGGATGCATACTACCGTAAAAAATTATTTTACTAAATTATAAAATACAGAATTGGTATAATATGAGGACATGATAAGGAGAGGTGCACACCTAAATATATTGTGGCTACAAAACTGTTATGTCAGAAGGATCTGATCTAAATTTTACTGAAGTAGGAACTCCCTACAGAACACTCTGGATTGGACTCCAGTTTGTTGTGGAATAAATTATAGCAAACGGAGTGTTATGATATTATGTTCATCCTGTGATTTTGATTTCTCTCTCTTAATTTGGATTTGGTCTTTCTAAAGTATTACCAAGCTAAAGTGTGCTTAGTCTGCTAAATTTCACCCAGGCTTTTAAGAAGGGGTAGGATTATGTTTTCTCGATAGAGTGAAAGTAAGCTATTTGGTTCAAGCTAAATCTTTATGTTTAAAAGAATTATAGCTGCCATCCTTAATGGAGCAGATGCAGTATCATATATTTCCTTACAGTCTGATGATTTTCCTTCATTAGGGAGATCTTCAGCACTCTCTTCAGTAATTAACCACACTCAGGTAGAGGGGAAATAGCAGCTTACTTTTCTCCAGAGGAGATAGCCTTTATTCTATTGTTTGTCTTCCTAATTGTGTGCATTTTTTCTATGCTTCATATGTTGTTAATTGCTTTACCAAGCCCTGTGTTGTCAAATGACTCATTAAAATGGCAAATTTTGCTGCCTTTAAGTCCTGCCTCTAAAAAATGGCCTATATTTACAAACATGGGGCTAAATTTTGTCACTCTTTCTGACCTGTGTAGTAGGTACTTATTTTGATTTCAGTAAGAAATTTGTACATAATGGAAGAGATAAATAACAATGAAAATTTCTTCAGAACCTGCTGATAAGAAAGCTAAAGTCCAGATATCAGTTGTGCTGGTTTGTATATTTCAGAAAAAAGACATTAATATCTTCCCAAAAGTCTATTTGATTTCAGTACCTAAAACCAGTACTTATTAAGTTAGACAAGAAATAGATGGATGCATAAAAAATAATTTAAATCTAGGCCATTTAAGTTTTTCCACTGATGTAATCCATACTTATTACATGTATTTTCCTATCATGTCCTAACATGACATATAGACTGAAAAATCCTGGGATAAGGCAAACATGGTACAAGACAGTCATCCAAAGCTGAACTTGCATATTTGTTTACTCTTATGCATATTTAATGTTTTTCCTTCTTTTCTTGTACAGATTAAGCTCATTTCAGCATCCAGCTCAAGACTTGGGAACAGATCTTAATTTTCTTCACTTTCACTAGTCTTTGAGGCATAGTGGCCTCAGTCATCACAGTGAAGTTACACACTAACATTAGGCAAATACTGGAGAAAAAGAACATACTACCCAAGTCTTCTTGACTTGCAAGGAGGCAAGTGTGAACTGTGATTTATCACAGAAGCTCAATTACTTCTCTGTTCTTGTATTGCCTGGGAGAGGTATAACACTAAATTTGAATTTAATTGTATCTGCATTGTCAAACATAACTGCATAAACAGTTATGTATGACAATGCTTTTGCAATAATGAGTGAAGAATGTAGTACCATTTCTTTTATAAACATCTGCTGAAATGCAGCTTCCTCAAGATAGCAGGAGTGGCTCCTCCTTCTCAGATTTTAGCTATCTCTGCATTTGTGTGTACATCAGGCACTCTATGAAAGCTGAGAACATATGTGAGTTTATATGTAGATGCAAGACTGAATAAGTCAGGCCAATAATGATCTTGTCTTTTATAAGCATCCATACTTAGGCCAGGTTTTTATTCAAATTAAGTGTTTTAATTAAAACCAGTTTTAAAGAAGATTATATTTCCACTTTGACAGTGTTAGTTCCAGCTATCCTTTATCATCACTAATTTTGTCAAATGGAAACTCACTGAATAATAGCAAAAATGAAATCACGATCACATCTCTATATCTTGTCATATACTTTTTATCTTTTAGGTGTTAGTCATGTAATCATAGAACCATAAAATCTTAGACTAGCTTGGGTTGGAAGGGATTTTTAAGAACCACCAAATCCAGTGTGCCCCTGTGCAGTGAGCAGAGATTTATTCAACTAGACCAGGTTGCTCAGTGCCCCATTTGACATGACCTTGAATGTTTCCAGGGATGAAAACAACATCCTAGGTAACCAGCTCCAATGTTTCACCACTCTTATCATAAAAATTTCATCTTTATATCTTATCTTAATATACCCTCTCTCTGTGTAAAGCCATTACCCCTTGTCCTATTACAACAGGCCCCACTAAAAAGAGGGTCTAAGATGAGTTTGTCCTCATCTTCCTCACAAGCCCCCTCTAAGTACTAAAAAGCTGTAATAAGGTCTTCCCAGAGCCTTCTCCAGTCTGAACATCCCTCATTCCTTCAGCCTTGCTTCAGAGGAGATGTATTCCAGGTCTCTGATGGGTTTTGTGACCCTCCTTTGGATTTGCTCCAACAGAGCTGTGGTTTCCTGTTCTGAAGACCCCAGAGCTGGACCCAGCATGGCAGGTGGGGTCTCACAAAAACAGAGCAGAGGGACAGCATCACTTCCCTCTCCTGCTGGCCACGCTGCTTTGGATGCAGGCCAGGACACAGCTGCCTTTCTGTGCTGCAGGTGCACATGGCCAGGTTGTGTCCAGCCTCTCATCCACCTGCACCCCCAGGTTCTCCTCAGCAGGGCTGTTCTCAGTCCCTTCATCCCCAGCCTGTGTTGATAATGGGGGGTTGTCCCGACCCAGATGAGGCACCTTGCACTTGGCCTTGTTGAACCTCATGAGGCTCCCATGGGTCAAGGTCTCAAGGCTGTTGGGGTCCCTCTGGATGGAATCCTATCCCTCAGGCATGTCAGCCACATCACCCAGCTGGATGTTATGTGCAGTCTTGCTGAGACTGTACTCAATCACAATGTCTGTTTCACTGTTGAAGACATTGAACAGTGCTGGTCACAATATTGACACCTTAGGGATTCTTCTGGACATGGAGCTATTGATAACTACCCTCTGGATGTGGCTATCCAAATGCCTTAAAGTTCTTGCTTGTAAGATATGATGGAAGACATAAAATTCAACTGATAATACTCTTAACTCTAAGACCATACATATTTCTGAAATCAATTCACAGACCAATCCTTAGGAATCCATATAACCAAAGAATAAACCATGTGACTAGTGTTTGGAACATGGCTTTCCCATTTACATAAAATGGAAAAATATTCATGAAGTACATACATCCTTTATGTGTATTCCCAAAATAAAAATATGATAGCACTACAACTGAGAGTTATATTCATATTGTGATGCATTTTTAGCACAAGATACATCAGATAGGTCTTTTAAAAACCAATAAAATAATACTAGGATTTGGGTTTTTTGCTGTCTAATAATGCTTTACTCAAAATAAATAAAAAAATAAATAAATAAATAAATAAATAAAATAGTAGTGGTGGTAGTAGTAGTAGTAATAATAATCATAATGATATAATAATAATAATAATAATAATAATAATAATAATAATAATAATAATAATAATAATAATAAATAACAACACCACAAATTTCTTTTAATTCAAACACTATCTGATAGGATTCCATTGCTGTAGTAATTTCAAGTAAGGGAGTCATTGTTAATTAAATTATGTTTGGATCATATCTTAAATATGGATCATATCCTTAAGATATTTAAGCCATACAGTCCACAATTTTGCAATCTGATACAATTTTGTCCCTATGTCTTTGGGTAGTACAATTATCATTAAATTTCAAACTTTTTCTAATAGGTCCATTTCATTCAGAATATAGGATACTTTCTATTCACCTACTTTAATCAAAAACTAACATACTGTCCCAGCTCTGTTCCAGACTTTGTTGCTTGAGCTTTTCTGCCTTGTCAGGGATCAGGTATCTCTTACGTGTTTGTTTTTAGACTAAACACATTAGCACTTCTCATGTCCACTGACATTGTGGTATCAAGCAATTGAAACTTATTGAAATATAGCATTGAATATCAACATCATGTTAATTCAAATCCTGGGGACTATGTCTATTCACACAGCTGCAAACCATAAAAATCAGGTATTTCACAAAGTGTAATCTGTAAATTTGATAAAATAAAGGCTTTTCTAACATTAGGTCTCTTCATCTAAGAAGAAAACATCCATCACATCTTGAACTCTACAGATTTTTTTTTTCTCTGTCCTAACTGTTTATTTTTCTTGCCCTTTTTTTACCTCAACCTTTTCTTTATGTTCACCTTGTACTTCTTCTGAGTTGATTATAGCATGCCAGAAAGTAAACTTACTGTGCAGGACTTGGCTAAAAGTCAGCATTTTGAACATTTTGAGCCAAGAATTTCTCAGTTCCAAGCTTTAAAAGAGTCATCAGAGCATCTCGTCCTTGGCTTTCTTAAAAGTTTCAGAAGTGATTTATATTGGTTTTGATTCTTCTGGAGATGTCTGCAGCTTGATAGACTTACAGAGCTCAGGACACTAATTCTGCTGTTGCTGGACATACTAATACAAGAATTAGCTAGTGTTTCTAGCTAGACTATTAACACTACTCAGAACAGATGGGGAAAAAATACCTCTTATCAGGACCTTCTAATTAGCCTGTTGCAGATAATTAATTAAGAAATTGTCACATTTACCTCTGAATTGCTCTTTTCCAGTTGTTATACATGCTTTATGTGACTTGACTTATGCTATTTATATTGCATAAAAGAAAAGAGTACAGGAAATCAAAAAGTCAGTCATTTTTATAAAATCACATATAATTATTGGAGATGTGTCTGTGCCTCAGGGGTCTAGACAACTGCAAGGAGTCACCAACAGGAGCACTTCTCACAAAGGTGTTGGAGAAGTGCTTGGAAAGTATAAATGGCTAAAAAGCAAAATAGCCTATGATCTATCAAGAAACTCTGGGAAGTAAAAGATTTAAAATAGTCTTTACTGGGATGGCCTTTAGGAAAAGAGGAAATAGAGTCAAATTTAGAATTCTGCAAAAACAGACATTTTGCAATTCCAAATTTGTTTCAAAGTAACAGTAAATGCTGAAATAATGAAACTCTACAAAGCATATATCCTATCATTAGGATAGGATGGATGATGGATGATGGATATGTGTCCTTCATTTTGAAAGAATATTTCACAGAAATTTACTACTAGTGGATTCCATTATTACCCCTGAATATATATATTCTATCAATTTTTGTGTGTTCATATTTTACAAGTCAAGGCAGATCTAAGGAGATGCAAAAAAACCCCTTTTTAACCTTAGTAAACATTCTGCAGCATTTTTGAAAATGTTTTTTGAAGTGGATATCATTGAAACACTGTCATAAAGTATTTTATAATGATTTTCGTACCATGAATCACACAGATGGACTTTTTACATTGGTAGTTTACTTTTGTAAAATTTTTGCCTTTTTGATGCACCTGCTTTGTTGAATCTCTCTTTACTGATCCTTTTTAAATTTAAAAGGACATCAATTATGAGTCATCCTGGTGTCATGGTTTTAACCCCATCCAGCAACTAAGCATCACTCAGCCACCTACTCACTCTTCCAACCCTATCCCTGGTGGACTGGGGAGAAGAAGAAAAAAATTGTAAAAAATCTTGGGTTAAGATATGAAGAGTTTAATAATTGAAACAAAATAAATTATAAAAGTACAACTACTAATATTAATAGTAATAGAAAAGGAAGGAGAGAGAGGAATAAAACCCAAGAAACAAGTGGTGCACAATACATTTGCTCATCATCTGCTGACTGATCCCCATCCCATTCCCCAGCAATGATCAGCCCCTCACAGCAAACTCCACACCCAGTTCATACACTGGGCATGGTAGCCCGTGGTGTGGGATATTCCTTTGGCCAGTTTGGGTCAGCTGTCCTGGCCATGCTCTCTCCCAGGCTCGTGTGTGCCTGCTCACTGGCAGAACATGAGACACTGATAGGCCCTGTTCACTTAGGGTCACCACTACTCAGCAACAGTCAAAATATCCATCTGTTATCAACATTATTATCATACTGAATTCAAAACACAGCTCTTTGCCAGCTACTGTGAGGAAAATTAACTATGTCCCAGATTAAACCAGGACAGTAACCACCCCTTATTCCGTATCATTTATGTCATGTCAGGTTCCTCACTTCCAAATACTCACCACCTTTCCTGTCTTTTGATATCCACAAATATAATTTCCATAGTCTATGGACTATCTTTGTGGAAGTCCATTGAGTACATTTAGTTCATAAACTTGACTCCATCATAACAGTCTTTTAGACAGCAAAAATGATGTGTGGTGTTATATTTCTGCATGTTCAAGCCAATTCAGATTCCATCACTGATGTGGTCAACTGCTTTCATCAGATTTTTTACTTCATTAATGTGATAATCAGAGGGGAATCAAGTTCAGTTTGCCAGATCCCATGTGGTTAATATGAACTCTACATGGCACCCAGTGTGGTGATGGTCTTATAGCTGCCATGATATTGATAGTGTTATAAAGCAATTATTATTGTTGCCATTGTCCCGGTTATTAAACTGGAACTCATATAAATTTGACTGATCTTACGTATTTCAGAAATGAAAGATAGCTGCAAAAATGTTTTGGAAAGATGTGATATAAATATCTTTGATTATCACAGCTTTCACCAAAGATAATATATCAGGAAATATTCATCAAAATATTCAATATTGTCAGTGGAAAACTGTAAGAAAAACATCATTTAATTCAATACAATAATGTCATTTTAATTCACTGGAGTTTTTATTCACAACAAAAGAGAGTCTATGAACAGATTTTTACTTTTACAATATAGTTGTATTATAAGTATTTCTTTCAATATGTTTAATTTCAGTTAAAACACTTTCTGATGTTTCATTCAGATTCATTTAATTGAAACACTCATTCATTTGGGAGAATTGAATATCTGAAGAGGTATCGCCTCACGTTTGATATAAGTTGATATAGCCATAAGCTAAGTAACACTCTTCTAGTTTATCAAAATCTAAAATAATTCCACTGGTCATTGACATAGTGAACTATTTTAACAAATTTCAGCATTAGTATTCTTTTCTTCTATACCTTGCTCTGTATAATAATTCTTGTTTATATGTTTTGCCACGTATTATCTTTACTTCAATATAAATTTCTTCCTCAACCCTCAACCTAAAAATCTTGAGTTACAAAAAAAATATTTCAAGGAATTAAATTGCAGATTTATAGGGTTGGAAGAGACAATGGAAGTTTGTTTATTTTATCCTTATGTCTCAATTCAGGATCATCCTAGGTCAATGGAGACAGATGTTTGTGCAACTTCCAACAATGAAGGCCAGCAGTCTGCTCCAGCAGTCCTGCAGTCTTTTGCAGTGTTTCAGTGCCTGTATCATCAGAAAGTTTTTCCTCATGGCTATCCTTAATATCAGCTTGGTGCAGTGACATGTACCAGAGTTAAGCACACAGTTCTAACTGATGTCAGTGAAAGATAATTATCTGATTTTCCCATACCACATACACCTTTAACTTCTTTCTATACTTATAATGATATATTTATTTGGGTATATTTTAATAAGGTTTACTATAATAATAATGTTTTCTCTCTGAACAAAGACATTCTTAAGCTGTTTAATTACCTCTAGAATACTTAGTGTTGCGACAAATAAGTAACTGTAAAAAATAAAAGGAAAAAACTGTAACTATCCCTTGGACAGCAAAGTAGCAGGTATGAAGAGCTTCTAGTAGAGGATGAAGCAATGGTTTCCTTTCATAATGCATGGAACAGAAAGACAACACTTGCTGATTATGGCACATCAAACAGTCTTTGGGCAGCGATTTCAGAATTTGGAGATGTCACATTACCCAGTCAGAGCTCCTGACTACACAATTTTAGCAAAATAATCATGACCCAGAAGAGATTCACAGAGGAGAAGAATGCAACATTAATTATTGGTTCTTGTCCTTAGACTATTTTTGTCCTGAATCTGCATTCATACACAACTGTGCTGCTCCATTTCCATAGACTGATTCACCCACCCTCATCATCTAATATGGACATTTTTACTGTCATATTATGCATGCAGATGCAGCACAGAGTCTCAATATCAAACATTGTACCAAGCTTTTTTCCATATATCATTCTTTTCCCAACTAAAAATACTTGGAGTTATAACAAACATATCCAAAATAGTTTATCTAATGTAGAGGACTTCAATATATGTATATACAATGATAAATTTCATTGTTGTCCTGTTTCATAAATAGACATTTGCTCTCTATCCTTTTCCAATTTGAATGTTAACAGCTTCAGCAACCATTTAAATTCTATATAAAATGTTTCTGCAGAACTTTCTACTATCTCTTTGATTTTTCTATTAATTTATTTCTGCTGTACATTACTTTAATGAATGCAATTTATCAGTATAATGGACTTATGGAACTACGGCTGCAGATTACAACACAATCCTTACCATAAACACTTAGAAAATCACCTCAGTCACAATAAGACACAATAAAACTATCAAGCTACTTATGGTAGATTTTCTACCTAATCTTTCACAATTTCTTGAAACCATTCATTAAAAATGCAATGGCACAATCATGCTATAAAATTCTGCATTTTGTTTTAAAGCATATTATGTATAGAATTCTGAAATTTTATTTTGGTTTTCTGGAGACTGTAGGGACTGCAAGTTTCGTCAAACACAACACTTGATTGTGCCTGTATGTAGAGGCTTAGAAGAAAATATCAGAGCAGGCACAATACATAGCAGCATTTTTCTGACTAATTTTCCTGTTTCTGGTAATTGGTGGTTCAATAAACTCTTGATGACATAAGACAGAGTCATTGTAAACAAAATGACTTATTTTGCTTTCATTGGCTTGTCCAGCATATTCTTGAAGGTATGCAAGAATTCAGCAACCCCACTGCTCTTCATCAATGCAAGCCCATTGCTCTTTATCAATGCTCTGCAGTCTTCAAGAATGCCTCTAAAATTTTTCTGCTGAAAATCTAAAAAGCTTGAGTTATAAAAAAAATTCAATGAATAAAATTGGAGACTTATAGGGTTGGAAGAGACAATAGAAATTTTTTTAATTTATATTTGTGTTTCAATCATTCCAATAATTTCTTAGTTCTGAAGTGTCCAAAATTTAGCTGGTATGTATTTTAGGTTGTTCTATGCAAAGATTATTTTATTAAAACAAAAAATTAAACAAACAAAATCTAAACAAGATGGCTCAACTTGTTTGTGAGAAATGAGGTACTTCATGGGAGAAAAACAGCAGTTCTCTATTAAAATAACTTTTCCTGCTGCTTTGACCAGGCAAAAGAGAAGTTTAAGCTTTCCAGCCTCCATTGTAACACAAAAAAATTATCACTGAATGCATTTTGGTACAAGGAACTTAGCAATTACTGTAGAAATTAAAAAAAAATTATCAGAAATGCACTATTCTGTTAGAATTCAGGAGACACATTAGTTAAGCAACTCAGTAAGAGCCCTCATTAGTAGTAGTGGATAAAAAAGGTAATAAACTTGCAGTGCATAAGCAGAGTGGTAATGAGTAGAAAACATCCAAAGTCAGAAAAAGTTCTGCAGCCTGTTAGTGAAGTATGATTCACCTTGTCTAACATAGGCATTTAAAACAGGCTAAAAGCTGCATGCCTTGAAAGTGTCTGTTTCTTTGAGCTGTCTGAAAAGGGATCCTGATAACCTCAGTTGTAGGTGTCTGTGGAGTGGATATCTGAATTAAGTGCAATGAATCCTTTCTGCAGAACTTCCTTTGTCACTGTGATAAGTATATGGCACAAGGCAGAGATACAGCATCCACATTTTAAAAGAATGTCGTAAAATTGGGTGATTTGGTGAAAAAATTAGGAGTTTAAGAACTTAACTTGTCTGTCCAGGAATTTGTATTATGATGAGGCACCAAGAGGTGACTTAGAATGAGGCATGGCCTAAATTAGGCAAGGTGCACTTCAGTCAATAATGCTGCTGGGAGGAATCCAGGGGTTGATGGGCACATACAGGAGTCAGATGATATGAACTATCTCTATGAACCTTATACTCTTAATCTCTGTGAGAAGAACAAGGAGAAGAAGAATGAAATAAGATAATACACTTATACTAAAATGCTTTCATTTTTTTCTGGTTAAGAGCAGAAAATGTCCTCAATAGAAGCACTTATGAAATTAGATTTACATTGCAGCAACCACTTCAGACTGATAACAGGAATAAATCTTTTTTTATTCTCCAGGAATTAAGGGAAGAAGATGAAAAAGTCCACTTCTATGCATACCAACTAGCAGTGTCAAAAATATGCCTATATCTTTATTTCCTATATTCCTTGTGAAAAAAGTGTCTCTTAGGGAACATGCAAATTTCATAGAAAGAGCAAATGAAATTTTTCAAATAACTCCATGCCATTTTATCTCACTGAGTCATGGACAGACAGTTTTTATGATGTTATATGCAAATATAAATGCAATGGGTATCTTCACTTGAATAAAATTGATCTATTTTTGGCTCTTTATCTACCTTTCATGTATGACTCCATTAGTCCATCATTCATGTAATGCTGATGCAGCCTGCTTGTATCTACTTAGAAACTCCATGCCAGAGAGAGGCACTGAATTGCCAATTTCTCACCTGTAATTCTGCTGCTTAACCACTGGACATAGCTCCTTCTCTTAACAGGTTTAAAAGGATGAAGAAAAAGGCAACAAATTATCATAGCACTTCACTCTGGCATTACATTCTTAAAGGGAAAGAATAAAATATTAGCTCTACTTTTTTTTAATCTTCAACACTCAAAATTAAAGAGAAAAATAGAATAGTGGGAAAACAAGTTGTTGCAATGTCAAGTTGCAGGAAAGAGAAAAGTCTTTCGCTAAAACTAATAATTGTTGGCAGAGAAAAAATTTCTAAATACAATGGAAGAAACTCTAACAGAAAAATTATGATGAGGAAATACTGTTTCTGCAATGAAGATATCTAAGTCATTGACAGAAGCTGACAGAACAATTTGCAAATGATGTCTAAAAGATCCTCTAATAGCAATTTAAGTAAATATAACATTCTGTTTTAAACTTGAGCATGCTAACTGGACCTAAACGCTAAATGGTGCAGCTGCTAAAGGGAGCAGCAGATAAAAAATATAGAAATAAATAAACAAAAATACAATAAAATTTGTAATCCTCTAAGCCTTGTATAACTCTGAAGAGTCATACAGAGAACACAATAAAATATAGCATAAATAAAGCCTTGTTTTAATAAGAGAAACAGAGAGAAATAGATGAAAAATCTAGATGACAATACAACAGTTTACTTTTGTGAGCCAGTATTTTACTTAGTAGGAGAAAGAGAACAATGAGTACAGCCAACATGAAAAATTTGTTCCATTTTCAGCATGGAGAAACGCTGAAAGCTTTACAGACTACCTCTTAAATAATGTGCAGACAAAGAAGGATTAAGATAAAAAAGATCTTTCACCAATGATACCGGAGGAGGAAGAAAAGAGAAAAGTGCAACATTATTTTTAGAAAAGGGTTCTGCATAAGGAATATCTTGTGATTTTAGGATGAGTCCTGAGTCATTCAGAAAGTTGATGTGAATCAGATATACACCTCCAAGTTTGGTGCTGTAGAAAGAGAAGATAGCAGATTTTCTTTGGTAGAATACCAGTAGAAATTAAAATCTCCTCCTGCTTGACTCATCTTTAGTCAATAAACCTGCTGGAAAGTCATATTTAGTCAAGATCCCACCAATGCTGAAGAATAGATAAATAAATCCACAGCTGTAGCTTCTCCTGAACCATGTAGAAGGCTGAGGGAGTGTGTGCATGACCTGAGTGTGGGATTCAGCTCAGCCAGATCCAGCTACCTAGCTGCTAAGCTTGTGACATAAGATGGCCATTCAGGCTCTTTTCTGCATATGGAGAAGGATAATACCTCCAAAGGAGGCTTTATCTCCTCTGAGGAGACCCTGGCGGCCCTGCCCAGGTTAAGGTGGCTATCTTTCTCCATTGATGGTTTAAACAACTTTGATGGCTACCATACAGCAAATCCCACTTGGGTGGCCAAAGTGAGATAAAATGCAGACATTCCTAAGATACAAAGTGAATCTTTTACTGAATAGGCTTAATGCCAGGTGTTCATTTTGAGACTGTATTTCAGATACAAGTCTTTTGTTTTCAGAGTTTTTTTCCTTACTTTGCATGCATAGACATTTATTAAAGACCTCCTTGCTGTAGGTGCAGCTACTGCTGCTTCTCTTTTAAGTGCTTCTATGTGGCCTTCATCTGACACTTTCATCCAGGCATAGCTACACAAATTTGCATCATTTCTCTCTTGCACTGTATTTCATTCAGGCCTCTGGAGCAACTCAGATCTGCAGGAAAGCTAAAGCTCTTGCAATTTGTCTGTACTGCCACATTATTAATAACACTTGTTAGAGTCATATGACTGTGTAAATGTTAATTTGGATTTAGATTCCTCTCCAGAGCAAGCTAAATCTGTCTCTGGTGAGAACAGAGAAGTGCATGCTGGTTCTCAGTGTCTGCATTCAGTAAGGGCTTGCCTTTAGAGCGCTTATGAATACAGAATTCAGAATTCAAATTATATTTCATTCTTTTGGCTTCCTACCAGTCTAACGCACACCTCAGAAAAAGCAAAATCAGACCAAATACAAACCAGCTTCTTAACCTATGCTGTAAGCAAGGTTTAGCTTCCAAATGTGCAGGCTGGACAGGGGCTGAGCAACCTCCCCGGGCTCTTGGGGAGCAGCTGCCTCCCATGCCAGTCAGTGTCAGGGCACACAGGCTTTGGAATCAGGACCTCATGCAGCCCCCTGCATCAATTCAGGAGGCAGTGAGAAATGCCAGACATTCCCAGAAATATGTACCATGCAGCTAGCAAGCTGCCAAATTCCGCACCAGCTGTGTGAATTTCTGAGACATCTTGTGAGAGTCACATACAGACTGCACTGCAGAGGCCCCATATGGAGGAATGGAACAACATTCTTTATCTCTTGTGCTATGTGCTTATTTTTCCCTAGCTGAAATGTTGTGGGTGTTTATTCAAATATAAGCCTTTCAAGAGTCACACATAAGTGGTGGAGAGCTTGGAAGGTTTTTATGGCAAAATATTTTACTGGACCGCAGCAAGCTATGACTGGAAAAAAAGGTGTCCTTAAACTTTTCCTTATGCTGTATTCCAAGATTCAAAGCTTGGTTACTCATTTTAATTACATTTAGGTGAAAAGAAAGCCTTAATAATGTAAATGCCTGTACTTTTGTCTTTATGGCAATTAGTAAAGATTGAAAAAAAGCACTAAAATATTTCTAGACATCTTCCACTCATCTTAATTGGAAGACTTAACTTTGAAGATTAATTTAAATGACAACATTTTTAACTATTTCACTGCTGCTTGTCATCTCATCACTACCCATCAACTGTAGATGAATGTACCTGTCATACTATGATGTTTTATTAATTTGAAAGAACTTTTGGTAGAAATATGACAGTAGGTTTACTTAGAATATGCAAATAACAATGTAGTCTATTGCACATTCTTTCAATCACTTGGATAATTGGGATTCTTCTGTTGCTCTGACAAATTAGAGTAAAATGGTGCTTACATAGCCAACAGCTGAAAAAAGTAAGACTACTGGAGAGCAGCTTGCTTTCTATGAGTAGCTATTTCTGCAGTGCTTGTCACCTGCTTTGGGCTTAGAAACAGGGAAAAGTTATGAGAACAGGATGATCCATGCATGCTGGAAATATTGGTTAGTATTAACAAGACAGTTAATTAAAATATTATTTTTCTGCCAAAATGCTATTAAATAAAAGTTATTAAATGAAAATTAAAATTGATAATTTGAACTGCCTATCATTTGAGTAAAACTGGTTTAGAGCTAAGCTTCAGCACTTATTTTAAAGCTATATTTCTTTGTTTACTGAGATTCCTAAGGTGTGTAACAATTTTGGTGTGGCAAAATTTCTAACTAAAAGGAGTTATCAACATTTAGAAACTATGGCTTTTTTATTCTGGATGTTTAGGTTGATTTTCTCCTTTTTGCAGGTAAAAATGGAAAGAAGTTAATGTTCTGTTATTCAGAGGAAAAAGAAGGACATTAGGTTGTTCATATATGGTTTATCTTCACTTATATGACCAAAATTTATCACAGTTACTAGAGAAATGTTTTAACTTGATTTCTTTTTTTTTTTTTGGAGGAAAAAAACTTATTCTAATAAACTCAGAGTTAGAAAACATGTCCCTGTCTGGAAAGTTTTTACGCCTTGAGTGGAAAAAAAAAGCTGTCAGACTCCCTTAGTCACAGACCCATTTACTCAGAATTTCTTCCTGTCTTTAGCCTTGGTTGTCATTTTCAAGAGCTATATCCTACCTCATACTCAATGAGCATCACTATTCTAACACAGAAAGCAGAAATTCACAGAAAGATGCATAGTTTCCCCACATCTTGCAATACTGTGAGAAAGTAATGAAAAGTAGTTTTATAACTTCCCATGCTTTGATATTTTGGTAGCACCATCACTTTTCCTGTTATTTTCTACACTATTTCATTATATTCAGAAGACTGTTGATGAGAACTTAGTGACTATAAGTTCCACAACGAGGGAAGCAGCATTATCCTCTCAAAAAGGCTAATGGGCTATCATAACTACTGTTAATGTGTTTGCATTTTTGAAGTCAAACAAAGGTAATACAAAAAGGGCTTATTCAAAATTGGCCAATATTGCTTCACCTAAATAAGGTCACCAGTTCTTCTGGTCACTGTGACTCTTCAATACCCTTCTGTATCTCCTGTATCCACTATGATAATTCAAAATACCTGAGTTGTCCTTCTTTATTCAGCTGTGTTGGTCTTATCATCCACTACATTGAGAAAGAACAGTTTTACTCTCTTGTTCGTCTTTGCCTCTCCTTCTCTGCCTCTTCCTGTGATCCTACAGATTCCCTTCTTCCCTTGAGCCATCTGTAGTGCACTTCCCAGTCTCCCTGGGCTGTTAAACTGACCAGGCAGGAAATTACCCAGTTTCCGAGTTAAATCAGCTCTTTGAGTGAACTAAGACCAGACTCTTTTCCCAGATTGTTGCGGTGTGCTGTAATGTCCCATTTTAGACTTCCAGGTCACCTCCCTCTTCCCCCTCGCCCCCTTGCTGTGTGAGTACTGTCAATCAGGCTTAACATTCCAGCAAGGGGTCGTGTGGTCGGTCAAGTTCAAAGGATGCCCCTCAGGCCTGGGGGTCATTGGCCTGTCTAGGTGTCCCTCATCCCTTGAGACCCTGCCCCTTCCACCTGGTTGGTGCTCACCTTTCCCTCCCCTTCCCCTGTCCCTGAGCTGAAAAGGTGAATCAAGCCATGTGGTCGGGATTTCTGTTGGAGCTGTTCCCAAGATTCAGACCTCTGTGACCATGGAATAAACCTCTGGACATTAAACCCTCCAGCAGAATCCGTCTCCTTTTCTCTTCACCATCGCCTGAAGCTACTCCTCCTGAGGTAAACAGGGTTCCTAACAAGCCTGGACTTGTTTAGTGCCCAGCTGCAACCACCAGCAAGCTAAAGGTATCTCTGGGGTGATACACCGCAGTTGCTGCCTTTGGCCCAGCAGCAAGGGTCAGACTGGCCCAGGCACAATCTAACTGGTAATTGGGATTCATATTCCAATACCAGATGACAGAGAATTTCACCCAAGGACAGAGAGCTGTTTTGTTCAAGACCTTCATTTTCAGTGGTGACAGGTTGCTATATTCCTCTTTATCCCATCTTATAAAACCATAGCTTTACTGATAGGACTGTTATATAGACAGGACTACTGATGCTGAAGGCTAAAATTCTAATACTAGTATGGATTTGGAAATGGTAGCTCAAGTATCCTAGAAAAACACACTTTGTGTAAGGTTGGGATTTGCACTCAAATGCTTTGCTGGCACAGTAGGTCAGTATAGCTCCACCAATACAACAATACTAAAATTAATAGGCTTACCTGCTTGTGTAGCATTTTAACAAAACAGAGTTCCAGGTCTACCTGACACAGGAAATAGTTCTAATACAAATAGATTTTAACAAATTCTGATAAGCTGAAATTTGTATCATGCTTAAATGAATTTAGGAAAAAATTTAACTATCTAGTCATAAGAGCTGTATGTATTTAAATGGGTATATTCTAATATATTTTCATGGCCATGTGTATAAAGAGGGAGATACTGTAACATATTTTTACAAACATAGGTATTGCTTATATATGAACACCTCAACTATATCAGGACCACAATACACTCAAATAATTTGTTTCATATGCTGCATGCAAGACTTCAAGTTTAATGATGGAAAGGGATAATCATGTTAGCATAAATGATTCATCCCGCTCTATGCAGAATTTATCTTTTTATAATCTGTTACTTATATTTATTGATAGGGAAAACAGCAGGCAAGTGAAAAGCTTAAATAGGTGAAGCAGACTGAAATTAATTAAACAGACAGTGCTAGTTGAAGCATCTGCAGAGTGCAGAGGAGCCTGACCTGGGAACGGCACTTACCCTCAGGCCCCATGGCACAGACCCACTGTCAGATCCAAAGGCCTTTGTTAACAACGAGCTTATTGGTGAGATCAGTCGCAGGGAATCAGTCTTGGTTCATTCCAAGGCAGTGAGGTTTTGTTTGTAGATGTCAGGAGGGATTTAGCAGAGCAGAGTTTATAGAGAAATAGCCATAGGATAACTAATTAAATTGAAAGATTTCCATCCCAAGTTGGAGGAAGATGCTTAAGCTCAAGGGACTCACAGCCCTGGAAGTCACATAGATTGTTCTGAGACTTTCCCATCACTTTAGAGGAACTGACTGACCAAGGTGTAAACAAAAATATTTTGCCTCATCAGATGTTCCACTGCCTAACCTGGGAAGAAAAATATTTTCTTGCAAAAATAAACAAAAATATAGTATGCAAGTATGAAAATGTTTCTCCTAGACTACTGTTCAAAACATAATCCTTTATAAGCAGGTGTATGAACAATTTGAATGAACTTGTGGGTTAGTGTGAGTTATGCTTGCCCTACACTGGTAAAATCATTTAGTTAAAAGCAGAATAAAGAAAATATCTTTGCAAAATGATGACTGAAAATCCCCACGGGATTATAAAATATTTGGGGTGACAACCGAATACCAATATACCAACAAATCTATGTAGAGTGCTGCTACAGTAGGTTGTTTTGCTTTTCTTTAGAGAAAGGAAGAAGACAATATTGATATTGATAATTATTACTCTTCTTTCTTCTTCAATGACTGAAAAGGGGTCGTTACAAGTCTTGAAATGAAGTTTTTAAAGAGGGGGCAAAAAACTCACTGAAATTGCCATGAAAACTTGAATCAGTATCCTGAAAGACTGGAGAGCAGGAAGTAATAGAGAAGCAATAAAGGTTAGAGAGACAATAAAGGGTTGAGACACTCATGTGAAGCAAGGAAAATAGTGGAAGGTGAAAAACTCTGGCTTTTAGCTGGTTGGTTGAGTTCTCTGTTAAATAAGTCAGAAACTCTGATCAAAGCTTTTCCAGCATTTAAAAAAATTGAATACCTCTGGTTGCCTTGTAAATTCTTGTGTCTAATAAAGAGTAAGTTCTCAAAGCACCTTCTTCATTTGAGTTAGTAACAGAGCTACTTAACATTATCAAATTTTTAAAAACTTAACATTTGTCAGACCTCTTCCAATCTGTCAAAATTTATAATCAGTGAGCAGGTTCAAAAACTAGACAACACACAGGCAACACAACTTTAATGATTAATGGACTTATTTTTATGGAAACAGATAAAAAAAATTAAATTTTAAAATCAATAATACAAATCTCAGACCCTTCAAAAAAAAGAAATAAATAAAGTAATAATTTCTGAGGTTATTTTGTTGATGACCCTTTACAATAATAGATTTTTACTAGTAATGCTGTGCAATAATTAGAATGATAAATAAATTATGCATAACAAAGCTGTTTCAAATCTATGTGTGACAGACACAATATATTGAGAAGTGTAAGAACAACACTTGATATTTTCGGAATCAACTTTGTCTTACAATATGCTATAGGGAAAGTTAAATGGAAGAGCAATTTTTTAAAATAGCTATGTTTGATATCACATATCTGAGGCCAAACTCAAAAAGAAGAAAGCAAATATACAATGGTTTTGTCACACTTTCTTGAGAATGTACTTATGCTGTTGATGTGTATTACAAGTGTACTAATGAGTCAAAAATGATATTTTAGAATTTGATAGTTCTTGACAGATTTTTTCCCAATTAATTAATCAAATTGCTTTTAGAACTGATGTAAATTGTTTTATTTCTCATTCAGTGTTCAAATGAGTAGTACAATTTAATTAGATGGTGAAACATGAAATTTGAGAAGAGTCCCAGGATTCTGTATTGTAAGGAATAACAAATAATTACTTCCAAACTACCTTTTCTCTGGCACTTCTTAATTTATAAACCTCCATATCATACTCCATTGCACACCTTTTGCAAATGGACAGTGTAATAGGAGAGCACAGAAAGTGCAAAAAGCCTTGTCCATCTCTTGCAAATTAAACTAATTTGTTCATCCAGTGTAAAGTTTTCCTTGGTGAGTGTCATAGGAGTGATTTTTTTCTGACTAGAACTATTCCAAGTTTTTCTAACTAGAAACATTCCAATATTTATTGGTAAAAACAAATTAAATAGAAAATATATGACTGTATTTAGCTTTTCCTGGACAGGTTCAATGCTTTAAGATAATGATTAAGTAAATGATTTACAGTTATAAAACAAATAAATATTTGGGGTTTACATAAAATCAGAAAAGATTAGATTCTTTTTAGCAAATAAATAACTGTGGGCTTTGTTGTATGGCATTTACAGCTTTACAAAGTCGAACTATTGGTAAGAATTGCAATTCATATATGCCACTAGTTTGTTGTATCCAGTTTACAGAAAGAACCAATTTTATTCCCATCAGTTTGTGGTATTCAAAAGGGTTATGGCCAAAATAAGAGCACCATATATGTACAAAGCCAATTGTATACTCTTAGGCTAACTAAAGTATTAACTGTCTAATAAAACATGGTTAATAGAACAGCTATAATGATGATAAGATGGTTCAAATTGTATATCATTAAAATGGTGCACACACACACACATGCACACACACACACTTTTCAGTCTCTATGTGTGTCTCAAATGCTACACTCACTATTGTGAGGCCAATGGCTTCATGCAGGAGAGGAACTGCAGCTTGGAGCAGTATGGTTGTTGGTTGTTGTTGTTGGTTGTTTCTCTTTACAATCTGGTTGGAGTCAGTTTCTTCTGTCAATTGACTTGTTCTACCCCTTGTTCTTCTTTTTATTGTCTGCAAATTAGTTTTACCTGCAACTTTCCTTTCAAAGATATGTTTTAAATACATTGTATATTTGTACTTCATTGTCTTTGTATCTCTAAAGGTACATATACCTGACGCATGGGTTTATTCTTTTGATGACCTGGAGTTGACCACTGGTGAAGTGTTTACAATCATGGGCCTGCAGTATCAGTCTGTGCCTGTGCTTCAAAGCCTTTGACATCACCCTGTGCCTGCTCTCCCCTTTCAACTCACCCACAGCTGCATTTTATTCTGGGGTCAAAGACAGTTCATTCTATGCAGAAAGGTCACTTGATATTAGTGTCTATTAGTTAGAAGTCTACATATATATAACAAAAAGTGTTACGCTGCACCATTGTGCAGAGCAAAGGAAAAGCCAAAACAACACATACAGCAGTTCTTTGGGTATTAGATAATGCTGTTACAAGCTGAAACAAATTTCTATACGGGCCAAAAGTCCTGACAAAGCCTGACAGGACTTGATGCTTGCTCTGTTAGCTTAGCACACAGTCTGTGACCTGTTACAAGCAACAGCAATAGCAACTCCACATTTGCTGAGCTACAAGAATATCTTAAGAATTTCCTTTTACAATCTCTGGTTTTATTGAACCTTAGCAAATGCTTGCTATAGCTTCCCACAGAGGCCTTATAAGCAAAGCATGTTTCTCATTATGGTGAAATGTCTCCTTTAATGAGGAGCAATGTGCTACCCTCAGAGTACTCCTGAAATAATGTCTTTCATGGAAATATGAAACCATCTGTCTGACAATAACATTTTACACGACCTCAAAAAAAGCAACCAAAAACAACATATGAATTGAGATACATACTTTTCTGAGTGTAAATTGAATCTTTTGTCGTAGAACACTTATGATACCCAAATTACCTCCTGCCTGTAGATTCATGTGCAATTCACATCTAATTCTTCTGGTCTGTCTCCAAGTCTCTTCACAAATATCATTTACTATCTTTGACCTTGCTCTTGTCACTCAGCCCTCTGCTTTCTGGAATATAATTTCTATAGTTATTACTCTTCCACTTCCCTTCATATAGCTCCTTCTTTCAGACTTTTCCTTGTTTGACAGAGTTCTTCCCAGGTAGTACCATAAACCAGGAGGTATAAACCGTTCTTCTGTTGGTCTCAGTTCCCACCACATCTAATTTGTTGTAGTGCAGTCTTGTTGCAAAACAGAAATACAAAACATTACTTCCTTCTTACTTTCTTATTATCCTGAGATAACGCTGGCACACATAAAACATACTACAGAAAGCTGAGAATGAAACCGGGATATGATTGTTTTAAAAATTTCTTGAGCAAACTAAGGTAAAACTTGATTAATTGAAGAAGAAAGTATATCACAATAAAAGCAGGTATTATGAGAACATAAAAATTACTATTTTGATTAGTTTTTCAATTACTTGAGATAGTCGCAAGCATTATTAATAAAAATACATGATGAGACTTTAAATGGCAACTGTTGTCTAAAACTGAAAAAGTAGACCTCAATTCTCTTTCTAGAGGTTGGAAAGAAATAATTTTGTGCTCAATTGTGGCATTTAGTCTAATATTTTAAAAAATCCTTTGTGGAAAAGACTCCACTGACTATATTTATATAATTTTCTCTGACTATTGAAGAGAACTAAAGTGCATAATTCGTCACATATTTCTACACCAGAGATGTTTAAAATTAATTAAATGAATCTTACTCAAATGACTCCTATTGATGAGAAAATAAGTCTTGTCCTGTAACCTAAGATGACATAGCAGAAACATCTTGAGGGATTGGTGAAAATGTAATGAAGTCCTGAAGGGATTTTTGCAAAATTTTCTTCCTTTTTTTTTTTTTTTTAATAAGAAAATCAAAATGGAACTGCCTTTACACAGACATAAGTAAGATCTGCCACATTTTGAAAATGCCATTTTCATCTTAGCAGCTGAAGAGCGAACTTTACAGCAGAGTCTCTGAGAACAAAAACTGCTTATACGATCAAAATAGCCATTGTATAAAGATACAAGCACTTGCAGATGCTCAGCAAGAGATAAATCTATTCTTTCACATGTCAACTAAACTCTTTGCATCTATTCTTGACCTTCTGATTTATGGTTTTACTCTTGGACAAAATTATTTGATTAAGTTTCCTTTCAATTGTTGCTGTAGTTGATTTTTAGCCAACATGTAACTATAATGATACTGTTAGCATATCAAGTAAGGCACTTCCATATTCAAGAATTTATTCTTTTATCAACAGAGTGTTTTAAATCCAGAGAAGACTCCCCTCCTGTAACTTGTCTGTGTATGTGGAAAGCCTGCACCAATTTAACCAGATTCCTACTGTTAAATTTTATCATTTTATACAAAAATATATTATTTCTTTATGCCTTTTCCAAAGGAGAAGTATTCTTACTTCTCCTTCATTCATTCTCACTGCGCGATACTTTTCTGATGTACATTTTGGCCTTTTATCCCAGTATACAGTATTGTAAATCAAATAACTAAAAAAATAGGCATTAATGTCATGCCTTTCTCACTTGCTTCCCCAAATTATAATCACAAGTTTGTGAGGTCTTCTTTGCAATTCACATCAGTTGCATTTATATTAGAATTATTTAGGCATGAGTTTGAAATTTCTTTATATTCTTTTTTCTTTTCTCTTTCTTTTTTTTTTTTTTTTCATTTATACTGTTTTCTCTAATAAAAATGAAATTCCAGAGACTGAAGGGTCTGGTTTTGCATTTCCACCGGCAGCTCTGAGGCTTATTCCTTGCTGTAGATGAGTCTAAGAAATTACTCTCTTAGTGACACTGCCTGGAATGTGCCTGCACAACCCTGCTCCTCACTCAGCCTCTTCAGTTTCCCAAACAAAAGTGATCGGCACAGTTAACAACACAGGGAATCAGTTTGAACACAGCTTTTGGGGTGTTCAAACAAGGACTACACCTCCAATATTCCTGCTTTACATTCTGTGAATAAAGACAGTTGTGAATATAAAAGAAATAAATAGAATCAAGTTCTTTTAATATGTCACCAAAGTAGTAATAAAAAAATAAAAGCAGATGCAATTCCAAGCACAGGTACATAGATTTCTTTTCTGGTTTTAAATTTTTTATAATATCTGTGAAGATCCTACTTAATCAATTAGTAAACTTTGAAAAGGTACTGTCTTTTTTAGATTTCTCATGAGATATCTTATTGCATTCTCTACCCACATAGGATATTGAAGAATTGCCCTGTTTTTTCTGGAAGTGCACAAGCTACATCCAGTGGGCAATATAGGTGTTCTGTGACATCACAGCAGCCTGCAGTTGGGCTGGAGACTTCAAAAATTAAAAACCATGTAGAGTAACCTGTCCTTCAGTTATGACTAGTTATGTATTATATTTTTTCTGGTAACTTAGATTATTAAACTAATCCAAAAGAAATTTAATAATAATGGAATTCTAATATGGTAGCTACAGTTGTATACCTTTGGGAAAGAGAGGATGTGAGTCAAAAACTGACTGAGTCAAAAACACACTCTGTTGTGAGTATAATATTGCTATTATCCTCACAGACCAAATGACAAATCAGTTTTGGTCAGGAAAGAGAATCTGGCTCATGCCATGTCTTGTCATATGCTCTGGGTGCTTCAAACATCTTTAAATTATCAGTTCTCATGTACCATCTCAGAGCCAATGACTAATGTGCTATAGACAGGATTGTTGGTTCTGTTGATCTTCTCCCCTTCTCTTTCTGTTTCCTCATCAGTGTGGGGTGGGCTGACAGAATAACTATATATTAGAGTCCTCTTTAGAATGTGTGCATAGTCTCATTATTCAAGCAACCTACTTAGAAGGTATTTCCTTTATCTTTCTGCATAGCAACGTAGCCATTCCCATTGTCTAGCTCCAGGTATCATTAGAATAATTTTGAAAATCTTGCATGAATAAGACATAATTTACTACATGGAAAACCTAAGGGTATATATATTCCTCAGAACACTTTCAAATGAGGACACTGAATATTTTTTATTTCATCTTGAACTTAATGTTTTCTTGAATTTGCTGATTTAGGTTTTTCCCAGGAGTTCTTGATTGGCAAGACAATATAAGTCATTACAAACACCAAAGTTCAAATAAAACTTCTACAAGATAATTTCTTAGAAAATTTGCTTCAGAGTGAAAAAAGAAAAAAGAAGGGACAGGAGACTGTTTTCCCTCTGATTGTATAGGTGAGATCATGCCTGTCTAGAGCTTTCAGTTGTCATTCTCTGATTTTCATTATTTGGCTATACAGTTTGAATGATGATTTGTCAGGTTAAACAGAAGAAATGTCAACATTTTCTTTTGTATCTGGGTATTCCTCATAGTGAAGAGCCAGCACAGACTTGGATTTTGGCTGCCATTGGAGACTAGGGACTGATAAAGAAGAGAAAACCCTGGGAAGTAAATGGTATTGATTTTTCTCAAGAGCTGACTTTGACCCAGTGACCACACTTCAGTGCTCAATTTGCTAAGTGACAAAAGATCCTTCTCCTTCTATTTCATTTGTGTAGGAGTGTTGCTTTATTCACCTTTTTCCCTTTTTCTGTGCTCAATGTAAATCTTAGGAATCAGGATAACATGATGAGACTGCATTGGTTAAAAAACTACACAGAATAATGATTTTATGCATTAAATCTTAATGTTTTCCAGGCATCTGAGGTTAAATACCTTGAAACCATTAGGGTCATTCTTGCTAGTTACAAGACAGGGCTATATTTGCAAAGATTTTTATTAGAAATTGTCAAAGTAAGTAGTGAAGTAAGTTTGTTCCTTCCAGTGAAGGAACAAACACAGTGAGAGAAAATGCAAAACCACAATTAAAAAAATGTTTGGGCATCTACTTCTCAATGAAGTAGATAACCTTTAGGTAGCAAATAACTTTGTGGAACTTTGATGTAGCCAGGAAACCAATAAATCACTTCTTTTACAAAATTAGTCATATCCAGTAAAGATTCATATTTTCACATGGAGTTCTTGTCAGAAGGAGGATCAAGTGAAGCAACTGGCATTTCTGAACACTTCTAGTGTTTCACTGCTGCTATCCTGTATGGTTAACAAAAATAATTGATTTTCATTCCTTATATTTCATGCTGGGTCTGTTTTGAGTTTGACATAAAAATGCATGCCAGTATTCTACTCTTATAGTAACATGGCCAAAGTTAAGGACAGCAAAATACATGTTCTGTAAAACAATACAGAAAAAGAAATATGGGCTACTAGAGATTTAATAAGTACTGGGTTTATGCTTTACTTTTAGACTGTCAGAGTACTCATACGAGTAAAGTCTTGTGGCAAAATTACCAAACCTCATGATAATCAGATGCTCTTTGAAAAACTGGACACTGCAGCTACTTGAATATAACAGAGTCTATAATTTTAAAGTAAAAATAGTCTAGGTTTAGTCCTCAGAGATAAAATTAAGAAAACATGAAAATGAAGGTTTAGGAGTCGTGGAGAAAACAAAAAATAACAAAACTAAATAAATCTCTACATGTACTATTTTAAAAAGTGTAATTTTTAGCTTATTTCATAACATTTGTAGCATGACTCATGAACACTGCACACTGGCGGTTGCAACACAACACTATTCTGGTGACTTCAGTGAAGACTAATTTGAATTTCACTCTAAACAAAATGTGACTAATTGGCTGAATCATTTTGGTGTAAATGTAAAAGTGTAATGACTCCAATGTCCTTAAACTTGGATATGAGGGAGACCGAGCTTGGCATAGAACTCCTCTTCTGTAGGCACTGAGTTGGGTTGTCACATACAGCTCCACGTGGGCCTCTTTCCAGGTTCCAGAGCAGGCAGAGCAGGGGGAAGAGAAAACTGACTAACAGTCTGTGGCTCCTAAACACAGTGCTTGAGCCAAAATCAACAGAAGAGTATATTTTGTCCATTTTTCTTTGCACTGAGGGTTCCGTAGAAAGACAAACGCGGGAGAAGTGCTGAAGCAGAAAGATAACAGAAGAAAAAATGGATACAGGGAAGAGAAGCAACAGAATGGGAGGGTGCCTGGGTGAAACTGAAGACATTAGGGAAAGAGATCAAATAGGTCAAGGGCAATAACAAAAGAGACCCCCATGCTCCTAAGCTCTGCTGGGCAGAGCAGTGCTAACGTCAGGGAGATGATTCTCGTCCTTGACTCAGTGCTTGTGAGACACATCTGAGACACTGCGCCCAGTGATGGGCTCACACGGACAACAGAGGCGTGGACGGACTGGAACCACTTCAGAAGGGCGGTGAAGATGATTGAGGGACTGGAGGATCTGAGCTACATGGAGAAGTTGGGAGATTTTTGACTCTACAGACTGGCAAAGAGAAGGCTTGGGAAATAAAATGAAAAGAATGTAATGCGATAGAAAGTTTTGGGAAAGAAAAACAGCAGATCATTCCTATCCTTTCTGTTTATTACATATAAGGTGTTAGATGCCTGATAAAATAATTTTAGTATACCAAAATACCAATTTTTTAATCTAACTATGAACAAGTGGAAGACTGAAATAAAATTTTGTCTGATTAATTACTTTAATAAGAATCCTTTTAAGATCTGTAAAGAGAAAGTATAAGGAAACTATCCCATGATGATTAGGAGGGCTAGTGATGAGTTGCTTTTTGAGCTTGCCTTTCTCCAATACTATTTCTTTGGAAAAATAATTATAATAACTCCATTTAAAATGAAAGGTGACTTAAGACTATACAATAATACCTGGGAACAACATTTAAATTTTTTGATATCATTAATGCTTATCTATCTTCATTCACCATGCCAACCTATTTATTTTAGCAATTTTCAGAATCTGATGCTTCATGGAGAGTGAATCAGCATTTTCTGTTAAAGGCAAATCAGAATCTGTAAAATAATTCATTTAGAAGTCACATAGCATTACTGGAAAACACAACCACAACATCAACTTGAAAAATATTATATATGTATTGGAAACTCTGGTCTGTACAAAAAGATTTTAATGCTTATTGAAACATTTTGAGGAAGCTATTTTCATCTTCCCTATATATTTTCTATCTACATTTTCAAATTAAAAAATCTAACAGTTTATCTCTTTTCCTTTTCCCTTCCTTTAAATTGCAGTGCAGTCCTAAAGCCATCTGGTACAAAATATGTTGAGTTTTCTTAGGAAAGGAAGGCAGGAATTTTATCCAAAATAATTATTGAAATTTTGGAAAACAAATAAAAATAAGATATATTTGGATTCATTTTGAAGATATTTCCTGATTTTTTTTTTAAATGGGTGGCTATGCAATCAGTAAGTTCTTGCCTTTACATGGAATATGCCTGCCCAGATAGCAACAAAAGGCTTACTTCCAATCTTTAGACGACATTGAAACAAAACACAGATGGAGGAGGCCATTTTATATCTCATGGAAGGAACAGTTTTTCAAAATGTTAATAATTTTTTTCTGGCAGAGGAACTTGATCAAAATGAGTTTCATCTTCCTGGAGGTAATTCTGTGGAGATTTTGTCCATTCTTCATTCTTCTCTACTCAATCTTCAGTCCATTCCTCTGGGTTTGTGAACAAAAGCAAGTAGTTAGCTCTTATTTTCCACAGTTCCATTCCACTAGAACTCTGAGAAGGATGTTGGTGCTCAGGTGGGGAGAGCTAAATACGTTTTTACATATGGGTTAAACTGATCTGTGACTCATACTCAACATTTTGTCCAAATTAAAAAATTTGTCTCTCAAACCAGTACAATTCTTATATCCGAGAATAAAGAAAGAATTAAACAGATGTACATGATACAAGTTATTCTTACTTTTCTTATTCCTTCTTAACATTAATATTTATAAATAATATGTACTTTTACTGGACTGGCAGGTCTTTATACTTCTCTGATGTATATGCAGAAGTATCTTTTGATGTCTAGATCTTATGAAAAATGGACACTGGCTAAAATTAATTCCATTAAAATTTAATGGTTTTTTAACAACATTAAGACGACTTAGGACTCCTAACAGACATTTTATGCAGTAAAAAGCAAACATTTTCCCCTCTTCTTTTTAATTGTTAAATATGGTATTTCTTCAGGTTGATTTAGTTCAGTAGGTAAATAGCAGAAAATCTGCTAGTCCTACCTATGGTTTTTCCAATTTCAGCAATATCCAAATTCCTTAAGAGTCATTTACCATATCACTGTCTAATAAATTTTATAAACATAAGCTTTGTAAGGTATCTATGACATTTAAGTTGCATTATTAAAGAATAAAGTAGTGTATATGCTCAAACAACAAGGGGTTTTATCATGCAGTGCAATAAAAAAAGACAGAAAACAGTGCAAAGTTTATATGCTTTCCATTCATGATTTCCTCCCATTTTTCAGACTCCTGTAGGTATTGTGTGTCTCATTCCAGAGTGCAGTAGTAATAAAAATACACAAAACTTCGCTAACAGCTTTCTAATGAACTCCTTAAAAGAAGGCATTAGGGACCTTTTAGTTCTACTGCTACCATGAATATAGAAAGCTGTGAAAACACAGCTTCAGAATAAAGAAGATGAAAAAAAAATTATGTTGGTTCTTTCTGGCAATATTTTCTTCAGCCTTGTAATTCCTTGTGTTTAATTCTGTTTCAAAAGACAGAAGTGAGGCTGACCTCTGCTTTTATCCCATAATGAATACCTTAATTATTATCAAAGCACTGACCTACTGCCATTTACAAGAGCTGCAGTGGTTGGTAATCACCATAAATAATAGATTCTAATCTAAGTAGGTTAACTGCACAGATTGAAATGCGTGGCCATTCCTGCCTCCTTAATTCCACCTGGAGGCCCGAGTGACTGTTAATAATTCTGCAGCCAGATCTGTCATGTTCCTGAGGTCAGACAGTCCACACCTGAAGAAATTATCCCCCAAATTTTTTCATTACTTTGCATATGGTGTTGCTTTCATTCCATCAGATTTGCCATGGTAAGAAAAAAAGTAAAAGTCTCACAAGCTCCTTTTAAGTTCCATACATTACAAAAAAAAATAATAATAAAAAAAGAAGAGCAGAGGAAAAACACAAGGATGCTAAGGTGCTAAGGGCTGTCTCTCTTTTGTATTCATATAAAGCAATATAATGCAAAATTTGTTTAAAACATTATAAGAAACCCCTTTGACCTTGCAGAGTTGAAAATGACTATATGACACATACAACTGGAGAATAAAGTCCTTGGTCACCCTTGGGTTTAATTTTCTCTTTTCTGACCAAGTAAAAAGGACAAGTATAATTAATGGTTGTCACTAACACATGGGCATGCATATATGTTCAAAGCCCGACTATTTCTAGAATGAACAATTAGTAACTCCTAAATGTTTCTCTGAGAAAAATAGCTGGATTTTAATATTATTTAGTAGCAGGTGGTTCAGTTCACCAATTTACATAAAGGAAATAGAGTTGTGTTGCGATATGGAAATCTGTGTGAAAGCTCTTTGGAGCACTGCTGTTGTGAAATGATTCAATGGTGTGCCTTATACTTCTGAGATGTGACATAGTGTAATATTTAAAGGGCTATGAGTCCATAAATATCCTCCTCTTTTTTGTCATATGAATATATGGTTTGAATTTTGTTTCTAAAATATGGTGTAAACAATACTTTTAATATCCCTATTTTTAAAGATAGAATGAATACAGGTTTCAAGAGAGGATGATTTGCAATCAACTATTTGATTATCAGCCTCCATATCTTCAAAAATAATGTTCATAGACTTATTTTCTTAGCCATCCTGTAGACCAAATAACATGCACAGGATTTGTGACTAAGGTTCCACGCTCCTTTTCTTCTAAATCATCCTTGCTTTACTTTGTGTCACCATACCAATTCTGGAGGTACAGGGAGGTACAATGACACTCATCAATCCTCAAAAATACCTCTTAAAATGCACCATATTGCCCAGTTTAAAAATTAGGTGGGTGGTGTATTGTGTCAATAAGACAAAAAAATGTTTTGAAGGGAATGGATTGTGGTGCTCTGCCTTCCCCATCTTATATTGAATGTCTGCCTCATTTTACTTGCATTTCTCCTGAGCAGTAAGGCTGGATCCACTCATATAAATGCAGCCAAGGCCATCAGAGATCCCCTAGACTGGCAGGGGGACCCCAGACATGTGTATAGGCCAAGCAGTCATGACACAGGATTTGTGAAAAGCCTGGGAGCAGCAACCAAAACCTGAGCAGAATACCCCATTGTACCCAAAAATGACACACGCTGTATGTCTCTTTGACACTGAATTAAGGAGAATGAATAAACTACTTGTGTAGTTCACTATTCCTTCTAAAAAAGGTAAACTCACTCTTCCCTAATATATGGTTCACCTGAGCCTCCTAAATTTTTTTCTTGTCTTGTTAATTGTCATATTATGGAGATCAAAGTCTGCAGTTTTCTACATTCTTCTAAAAGGAAATTAAAAAAAAAAAATTCAAAGTATCTTTCTTTCTTTTGTCCTTTTGACACTGAGACAACGTTAAGCAATGCTTCATACATTAAGTCCATACTATCATCTGAGTTTCTTGAAACTTCTGAATGAATACCACGTAGTCATAGTAACATTGTATACTTCATTTAACAAATTGTTCTACATTTAACACTTCAAACTTTAAAAGATACCCTTAGGACAATAAAGTACAATTTTAGAAAGTGCCATTTCCATAGTGAAGTCCAATATAAATACTTCAGTTAACGCTTAAGATATGGTTTTATCAATCCAAACCCTTTCTTTTACACTTATACCATCTGTAACACTTCAGTTCACAGAAAAAAAAAATCAAATATACTTCCTGGGGGAAGTAATTTATTTGTCATATATGACTTAATGTTCTCTTTAAAGTGCAATGTTATATTTCACTAGTGTTAACTATTTAGCTATTTCTATACAACTCATACCCTCATATTACAGCACACAAAAGTTATTCTCTTTCAACCAATGTTCTGAGGTGCCAATTGCAGCTATATTCTCAATTGACACGTACCAAACCTAATACCTAACCAGAGGACATGCAGAAATGGTCCATTCACCCTAGCTGTATTTACTGAGACCCACAGATTTTCTCTATGAAGTGTCCCTCTAAACTATTTATATTTCACATGCATGGGAAGTGGGGCCAGAGAAGCATGATTGCTAACATGACAGGACAGCAGGACCAATCAATCTGCCTGTTTTCATATGAGTCTGAGCCAACTGTGATGCTCTTCATTCTCTGACTGAGCATTACAATTGGACTCCAAGGGACAGGTATTAAGTTGTTTGAATTAGAATTACATTGGCATAGGTTATGTCCCTTTCTGCTAATGTGTGCTTGTTTTGCAGTGGCCTGTGATCTTTGAACAGTTCAGTTATTAAAGGAACATGAGGAAATAAGGGGACTAAGACAATGAGCCCTTGATGTTGTTCAGCACTATCACTGTTTTTTCTCAGATTGGCAAGTTACAGCACACTGGTATAGATGCAGTGTTTAACAATGGCCTGAATAATGATGTGCCAACTTTGGGTGCTCTGGAGTTCTCACAGGGCTTTCATTTTACTTTGTTTTAAATTTTCACCCTTATTTAATCATTCATTTATGAAGAAAAGAAATAGCAAGTTGCTCTCACAGTACCGTTTAAGAAATGTGAGAGAACAGGAAACTCCATGCCCACTGTGGTATATTGTTTCTTGGATTAAAAGACAATAAAAAGAGAAAAACAAACAATCTACAACAAACAACAACAGGACAAATTGAAGGAAATTTAAAGCAGTAAGTGAGATTTACATATGAATATGTTTGTATGGATACTCATAAATCTGCATGATGGAAGAAATCAAACAAATATTGCACATAGGCTTTTGCAAACAAGACACTTTAAAACTTGTGAGAGAAAAGACTGTGTTTTTCACCATGCTGGATTAAGCACAGAATTGCCAGCTGGTCAAAGGAGGTGACTGTCCCACTCTACTCTGTGCCAGAGTCAATGGAGTCTTGGATCACAACATGAGATATATTAGGGAGTGTCCAGAGGGCTACAGATATGGTAAAGAGCCTTGAGTGGAAGCCATGCAAGGGGTGCCTGAGGTCACTTGGTCTGTTTAGCCTGGAGAAGAGGAGCCTGGAGATATCTAGGCTGTATTGTTGATCTATGCAAAGTGGACTAAGTCACTCTTTGGGAAGTTTCAGATGTAGGCAAGTTTCACTCCTGTGAATCACTCCCGTGATTCTCACCTGGTTATGAGAACAATCAATGGAAATACATCTTGGAGTTCTTCACATAAACAGCTACAGTTTGCAAGGCAAAACCCTCAAGAAGTAAATCAGTAGGCAAGCCCTTCATTAATGTTAATATAGCTGTTATTTTGCCAAAAGCTAAAACAAGTATTGAACAGCACAGGACTTGTCCAGCATCTCTCTGCCTCCACACTGCAATTATTCTTGGAATTACAGTTAGTAAAAAACTTTTCCTGAGAGGAATAAAAATACTTAAAGAAAACCAATAAAAATGGATGCAAATTAACAGCCCAGATATTTGCCTTTATGATATTTCAATTGCCTAGAATTTTTTATCTGATAATTCAACAATCCACACATCCTCAGCAAAACCCTCTTCTTTTTTAAAGTTGTGAAAAAAATAGCCTAAGGATTTTATCATAGAATCATAAAAATGCTGAGTTGGAAGGCACCTATCAGGATCATTGAATCCAACTCCTGGCCCAGTGAAGGACATCCCAAGAATCAAACCATGTGCCCAAGAGTATTGTACAATTTTGTTTCATCTTACTGCTTGTTTGGGGAAAAGGTTTGGTAAGAGGACAAGAGGATGGAGTCTTCATGAATTTTTGGGTGTTGCAATATGGACCAGATTTCTTGATCTGCTATAAATTTGGTGTGACTTTGAACAAGTGACTTAGGGCTATATCTACAAATGGGTTCTAGGTATATGGTTGCAATCCATAACTTACAAGAATCTTGACATTTGGTGGAATCCATACAGCTGCTCCCACAGGGAGAGGCAGATGCTTACATACCAGATCCAGAAAGCCAGCTTGCTGCACAGGGAGCTATATTGATATTTGGCCAATGGCAAATATAAATGAGAAGTGCTGTCTGAGGTGAATATATGAGTACCATAAACAGGAATGTTACTAACAATTCTTGCCTGCCACTACCCTTTGGACAAAACTGTCCAACCATTTCCTTATCCTCCAAACTACCCACATATCAAACACATTTCTCTGCAATTTACAGAAAAGGATGTTGCAGGGGGCCTCAAGAAAGATCTTACAGCAGTCTAGATAGATGATATTCATCGCCTTTCTCTTGTTCACTGGTGTAATTGTTCTATCATAGAAGGCCAAGAAATATGTTTATGAGGGTCATAATCTCTGAATTTAGGTTCTTAATCTCCCAAAGAGTTTGGATTTGCTTTGAAAAATTTAAGTATTTTTGTGCATTTAGACCTAGTATTTCACAGACTTGGGAAGAGAAATACTTCAGTGTTGGCAACTCAGATGTTACACTCATGGTGCAACCCTGTAGATTTGTAAGTGGGTACTGTGAAAATGTGGTTCTTGGAAAGCAAAAAAAGCTTTTAAGTGGGTATATTCAGTAAGATTTTTTTTTTGTGAAAAAACTGTATGGGACAACAAATATTGAGTTCTATCCTATGCTATCACTCAATAGAGAGATAATTTTAGCCCTATTGTAGGGCTGCAGCCTCCTTCCTGCTCACTTCCCCTCTGATACTATCACCTGATATGTCCTTAAAACATACAAGGAAAACAAGTAGTTCCAGTTCTGACTGCACAAAGGACTGAGTGCATTATCCCTACATATCTATAACAGAAGAACTGATATCAGTAAGAGTGGTTACTTCTGCTCAATTTATTGTATGAATTAGAAGGAACTTTTAAGTCAAGAAAACTCTTTCCAGAAGTCATTCACAGGCTTTCAAAATTAATTTCTATTAAATTAGTCATTCTTTTTCTGGAGAGCAAGCATTTTGATTTTTAATGACTGATAGTTAAAAGTTTGTATCACACATTTCTACCTATGCAGGCAGTGTGTCAGATAATTATCCAAGTTATGCACTATGAATATCTGATCCAATTAGTGTACAGGGACACTGTTTAATTATGGATTTATAACTAGATATTTCTCATTCTTTTTTATAATTTCCTATGAGCTGACTATGAACATCTGTATGCAGCTTTCAAATGTAAGGGACGAAAGACAAGTCTTTCCAGCTAAACCTAGGTATGCAAATACATAGAGTTTTCAACAATTTGTTGAAGATAGTCAGAAGCCTCTGAGGTCAGACTGGAGAAAGATGAACAGTGTAAATAAGAGAAAAGAAAGTTGGGATTATTTAAATGCATATTTTAAAAAATTAACTTTGAAGTTATTAATAATATGTATAATTCTTCAAAATTTTCTCTCATAATTAATAGAATGTGATTTTCGTTTAAGATGTCACTATAGAAATAATGACAAGGGGTTATTCTTTCTAACTCAGGATTGCTTCTAGCTAAGACTGAGGCTAATACACCTCAAGACCTTTGACTCAGGAGCCTAAATCAATAAACACTCCCCCTTTGATTTTCATCCAATGGCAGAATTATTGCCTTCTATTATGAAAAGAATGACTAAATTGAAAGTTTAGTGATCTACACAATTTCATCACCCACTATCATGAAGAAGTCTTTTATCATTTGTCTCTCTCATAAGTGTTATATTATTTTACTGCATTTTTTCCTTTCATAACTTTCCACAACAGAAAGGAAATACAAAAAAAAAAAAAGAAAAGGTCAAGAAAATACTCTATAAATTGTTTGAATTCCCTGAAGTTGCATATCACTATTTGGGTCCTAATAAGTTCATTTTTATATCACCAACAATTTGGGTCTGAATGGACCTCTTACTAATCATGTTGTGTTTCAACTTTAGGAGGCCAGTCATCTATTTTCCCATATTTAGTTATTGAATTTCATTTTTTAACATGGTAATATCTAAGCAAAACAAAAAGACTCTAAGCTGATAGAAGACAAATTTCCTTCTGCTTATGTGGCATCCCATTCTTGACAGGTGTAGTTTTCTTAGTGCCTCTGTTTCAGTACTGGTAAGGTAAAAACCATTGCTGACAATCTTATTGCTGAGCTTCCCATGCTTAAAACATGGTTTCATGAGGTGCAATGTGCAATTTTTAACTACATATACAAAAAACTATATTACCTGCTATTGTTACACAATGAAGACTACCAATTTGCAGAAACACACCCTAAAGTAGAATTATTAAAAAAAAATCCGCCACCAAAAATCTGGACAGTGATTTTTCCTGACAGACTTTATATCCATTTAATCTTCTAGAGTTCCCCTGAAGTCAGTGTAAAATCACCAAAAAACCCAACCATTACCCTACTCTGCTTGAACTGGGAGAAAAATAGTCTTTGTGTGCTTTTTCTGAATAAAATAGATGCCAGAAATTCTGAAGAGTTTAAATCCTTTATTAGATGGCATTGATCAAAGGGTCAACGTATATTATTTAAGCACTGGAGTATTTATTTATAAAGAAAATCTTGGGGTGCTGAAGGAAAGGTAGAAAACACTAATTTTAAAGAGTGAAAACCTAAAAGCAAATAAGACTGACATAATATTTGTTTTTATTTGTCTCCAGTTCTGTGATCTATTTTTAAGAAAGTGTCACTAAGAATGCTCAAGTGTCTGAAGAAATAAATACACCCTTTTTTGAAAACCATTAAATATATAATATTTTCTTTTTCCAACTACAGGATAAGGCACAATTAACCACTGTGTTTGTCTGGTCATATGCTACTGAATTGCTAAAGAAAGAAATAAAAGTGCTTACAGGTTTTGCAGTTCTTTTGGAAAGGCTGTTACAGACTTATTTATCTATTAAACAAAGCAATAGCAAATCAAAGTTTTGTATTCTGATTCATTGTTTTTTACATATAATGCTCCTGAAAAAAAATACCTTACTAAGCAAACTGTCCCTTATAGATGAAAAAAAAAAAGTGCTCGTTTATATATTTCATTTTATTACTTAAGAATGAACATTGTGGAAAGTTGAAGAAGTCCAGCTGAACTGCAAAGGGAAATACTTTAGTTCGAAGGGCAATGTCAGTGTTACACTGAGACTTCTTGTTGCACTTCTCTGCTTGGTCATATCAAAGGAAGGTGACATGTACATCTCAGTCTCAAAGGCTGTAGATCCCCGTTATAAATACAGCAAAGCTGAAGACCAAATCACTGAAAAAGAAAAAGCATAGTGCAATCATTGTTGCCATTTGGATCACACATACCATTATCTTCACAAATCTTTCCAAGGCTCCTCAGCCAAATTGAGAACAAACTGCATACACAGTCCCCTCCTTTTGACAAACCATTTAAAACCTGTCACTGAATAATTAGAGTAGTAAATGCAAATATTTCTGTAGCAAATATGTTGTACAGGTTGATATTGTGTAACCACTATTCCTAGTTCAATCACTGAAATGGTGCATAATGCCATTTTGATGAAGTGTTACCAGTTTACCTCATGCAAATACTTGACTCTTTTCACCAGGAATTAATTTTGCTACACTTTCTCTTTTCCTAGCAAAATGACTTTGTAGAGGTTAGTTCTAAAGAAGGTTTACAGAGACCAGGGGAAAGTGTGAAAATAATGACATGTGAACTGCCAGATTCTTCTCTGCTTCAATAAACAGTTCTACAGAATGTGATCATGTAAATCCCTGTGCATAACACAGAATGCAGAAGACATCTGGAAAGAAAAAAAATAAAAAAGATATTGCAGAAAAAGAAACAATAATTTTTCACACTTTCTTATTTATTATTTCTACAAAAAACTGGTATTGCTTTTCTTACAAGATCAAGAACAGCAGAGCTTTAATGTTTAATCATGCTTTCATTATTATTTTCATCATTAGATTTAATAAAACAGCATTATATCAATTAATTTTAGAAATCATAGGCTTGATCATTTGGGCTAGTTCTCTTTCACACTATGAACTAAATAACCCAGGTCTTGCTTTAACACAACTAAAAGCCATAAAAAGAGGAATTCCACGTTGCCAGCTGCACAACATGGTTTTGCCACTTTGGGCCTGAAGGGCATGAAGAACACTGTAGCAGAAATATAATGAATGAGACTTTGAAGAAAATAAATATATACTTAATCCCTTTCTTTGCAGCATTTCCCCTCCCCCTACAACTGTCTAATACAGTTATAACTGGCTGGTAAAAAAGAGCTGTATTTTTGCATAGGATCAAGTTGAGGGTCGTTTTTTTTTTAATTTCATAATAACCAGGGCATCATCAGATGTAATTACATTTTCTTCACGAGCTTATTAACAGTAAACTTAACATTTCACAAGTGTACATTTCATGCCATATTAACATTTGCGTGCATGCTTCTGAAGTGGAGGAAGTTCCTGAATATAAATGTTTTCTCTTTATCAGTTTTTCCTTTGCATTTTAAGTAGCAGAAAACAGAAAGCAATTGGATTAAGTGCCGGGATTTCAGAAGAGGTAAAAGTGTAAACAGCAATGTTTGAACACATTTGCAGAGTGCCTGTGAACAGAGCACTACACACTGCAGAAATACTCAGAGCTAGAACCTTATCTTTATGTGTACTAATAATAGATAAATAAAGTGTGCTGCAGGCCCCTAAAGCTTCAATTTAGAGAAACAGGGGCACAAGGCACAAGGTTCTATTAAAACAAAACAGATAAAATCAGAGGCAGTTTTTCCTCATTAATTTTTCCCCCTCTTTGCCAGGGGCGATAAGGAGCAGCAATGCCAAACCGGGGGCAGCTGGTGCTTCACAAAGAGAAAGCCCTTGGGGAAAGGGCTCTCTCCTGGCAGGGCAGCCCGGGAGCTCCCTGCAGCAGCCAGGGCTATTTACACAGGCACATAAAGGCAAGTCTCGGTGCAATTAGCCATATCAGGATCACACCAGTGAACTTGGGGCTTCTTTGTAAAGGTTCCCCCACACACTCTCATGATGGTGCTTTACGCTTTTAATTAGAACACTGTTATTGACTTTAAGACATTGATTCCCTGGGGTCTAGTGGTGATGAAGTTATGACAGGTGATTTCCCATGTTCAGCTTGTAAGTTAAGTTCTTCTGTATTTGCTAAAAAATAGGGCTTTATATTTAGGTAAAAAAGCCCACCAAACCTCCTATCTATTTTCCAGAAAGGAAAAATACTTTGGTGGTTCAGAAGTACAATAACATACACAGGCCCTTGAAGAAAAAAATGTCATTTAGATGTGTTAAAAGAAATTATAAGCATCAAAAACATTTTTAAGCAAACACAAATCAGAAGAAAATAATAAGCAAAAGAGAAAAACTCAACAATTAATTTTGAAAAAGAAACAAACAAAAAGCTATAACAAACAAACAAAACACAACATAAAAATAAACAAAAAACTCCTTTAACCAGATAGTAATTTATTATGTGTTTTTTCTGTTCACAAAATAATTTGATAGATCTGATTAATAAGTCAGATCTTTGAACATTCATTCATGCCCTCTGCTTTGTTTCATGAAAGTTTTTGTTTATTAATTTTTTTATTATTTGCTTTTTGGGCTTTGTTAGTCCTATTACTTAGCTGAGAACCTCAGCTGTTTTTTGTCCTGTTGTTTTCGGACTCACTAAAATGTTTGGAATAAGAAATAATGATCACTTAGGAAGAATGAATGACAAATAATTCAGTTCATCTGCATATTTTCAAATGATATTTACTTGTTCCTCATAATAGGGTATTTTCAAATGATATTTACTTGTTCCTAAATTAGGACAACTTTGGACATTCTTGCATATTTTCGTAGATATTCTGTGATTTTTTTTTCTTTCCAAAGCTGTCTGGATAGCAGGTATTGCTCTATCAAAAATGAAGTGCAAAATATGAAAATTTTTAGGCAAAAAAAAAAAAAAAAGAGCAGAACAAGTTAATTTAGTAAACATTTAGCTGCAGTGAGTGTTAAATACTAGCTTTTGGGTAAATCATGTTTTGTCAATAACCCAAGTGATGGAAGACACGTTTGTAATTTTCCCATCAGAGGGCAGTAGAAAGTTCATTCTGTCTTGTGTTCACGTCTGTTTCATTGAAGTTTGTTTTGTCATCGTGTGATAAGGAATGTTCTAGAGGTCACAAAGCATATTACTTGCCTTGTATTTCATACAGGAGACATCAAATGAAAAAATGATGTCAGGGCCAAAAAAGGTTGGTTTTTATTGTTTGTTTGTTTTTTAAATTTTTTTCTGAGAAAGAATTCAGTTGTGGAATTCCTTGTTTGGAGAAATAATAGATGGGAAAAGTTTCCATGGATCCAGAAGGTGATTAGATAGCTTAATCAGAGAGAAAATCCACTGGGAGTACTAAACACAAACCACCTCTGGCTCCAAATATGGGGGAGCCACAAATTCTTGGAAGCAGAAATAAATACAGTGCTTACTACTGGGTACTGTTGGAGCCAAGGTACAGGCTAGATAGGCTTTCAATCTGTTATAGCATAGCCATGCTTTTGAATGTCATTCTTTGAGAGATAAAAGAAAGCAGTGAACAGGAATAATAAAGCAAGAAAGGAGAGCAGAGGCATGCAATGTTAGGGTGCAGGAGTATAACACTTCAGTTGGAATTAAGGGTGGTCATCTCCTCTCAGATTTTGATCGCTGTATGTTGCCGGCATAAATATTTCTTGCTGCTATTGCAATAAATATGATGGAATAGAAATTGATATCCCAATCTCTAAACAGACCAATGATTTAGACTGCCTTATGTTTTCATTTGATAGGATTAAGTATGTTGTTTGATTTCATGGAGGTAGCAATATCTTTCCCTTGTGACAATAGCACTGGTGTGGATGAACACTTCCGTTGCTAACTGAGGTATAATTATTGTATAAATGAACATTAGCATAAAAAATTAAATTTTATGAAAACATATCTTAATAAAAAGTAAAAACTTAAGATACCACAAAGTATTTACCCACATTTATACCTACAATAATGTAACAGTGTATGTTTTGATATATAGTATTTTATATGAAAATAGAAGTAGTTAATTGCTCCTAATACATCTATTTAGATTTGTACATATATTTAGATTTGTATTATCATTAAGCATCTTAAAAAGATGTAACATGTATTTTTTGCAAAGTTACAAACAGAGTAGTCAATATAGCCAACTTTATTTGTTGAAATATATTTAATCTGGACACAATTTTGTTATCAATAAAAAGCCAATGAAACAAATGCCATAAAAATTCCCAATTCCTGCACAATAAATAATCCAATATATTTACATCTTGATTTAATAAGTAGAAGAACTCCTATCATAAGCTTTTTTTTTTTGAAGAATATTATATTCAAAAAGAGAATGAGAAATTCTTCATGTTGACTTTGTCAGGAATGCTCTAATTTTTTGCGATTACAAATCCTTTATCAGTCACAACTACTACACAATACAAAATAAACTTCTAATATTCATTGATCTTGAGAAATATTTACAGATGTTTTTGTAAAAATAAAAAAAGAAAAAGCAACCAATCAAACAAATTAAAGGAGTAAACATGTCAGAAGATTGCTTTCTGTTGAAAATGCAAAGGAGTGGAAAACAGGTGCTCAGATTAGGATAGTTTTCATAGACACATTGGATTTTCAGATTAAGAAAGGATGTTTTCATTAATTTTAGGTATTTCTAGCTTTTTATGTATGTTGTATATGTATGAAACTGAATTGCATTTTTGGAACTGAATTATTAACAACATACTTGAGCTTAATTTTGTATCTTCCCCTCAGTCAAACATTGTACATTATGCATAAAACTGATACTGAGAGTAAAATAGTTTGATTTTATCATATGTTGGCTCTTGTGAAAGTATTATTTTAGCTTAATAAAGTCCAGATATCTAGAAAGAAATGTGCCTTTCTATTTAGGACCTCAAAAACACTATATTTATTGGCAATCACAGTATAACAGTAGTTGCTGGACTGATTGCAAGGCAGGAGCTTAGTAAAGGCCAGATCTGGGTTTTTACTACTTCAGTAACTTCATCAAGGCAGTTCATGACAGGTTTAAGTAGCTGTCTGCACTACCAGCCAATGATAAGCATGCTTTCACAACACAAAATGCATCAGGACTTAAAATCTCAGTTGTTTTTATCCATGCCAAAATCTGTCAGACATCCCCTTTAGGGCTTCAGATGTATTTTTAGGAAATTCTAACCTGCAGTATCTGTCAAGATACTCCTGTATTTAATGCAGATATACAACTAAACGGGGCAATAGAGAAGATTCTGCCAGTTAACACAATATGTAACATTTTCATCATTCCCCTTGTACATACTACAGCTTATTTCTCTAAGAGTGTGGCTGCAGTAACAGCCTCTGGACAGACCTCTCTCCTTCCAACACCCCTGGCCTCTGTCTTTAGGTGCTACTTCTTTCCTTCATTATTTTGTGAGATTCAGAATTGTTTTTTCTTGTTGTACAGGATTTTTAATCTCTCTGTTTGACAACTGCTCACTATTTTCCAACGGCATTACTTTCAATAAGTGTATTTTTAAAACCCCGTCTTCCAATACTATTAACATTTCCTCTGTCATCTTCTGAGAGTGACGTATTGTTGGGAGGCTGCCCAGCCAAGCTGTGCCAGCACATTATGTTAAACAATGTATTGAGAGATGTCAAAACAACTCTCAAAAAAATCACATTTATATCAACAATCAATAACACAGAAAATAAATTATGGAAAACCAATAAAAATACAGGCTTTCAATGCAATTTGGTGTAACTTCGATTACTTTTTCTGACAGCACATGAGTGGCTAGGCCAATGCATTTCTAAAACCTGCAGCATACAACTAATTTTTGCTATTACTTCAGAGGTGCATGTGTTAATATTCTCAACTAGAATTTTCTGATATCTTCATAAAACTGCTGGAAATTCCTGAATTCTTCTCTGAGCATGGAAACTTCTGTCTAGATATTTTTATAGACCTGGATGACAACATTTAGAATTTCCAAAACATTTTCACTGCAGTTATGTGGACACATTTAATAAAACATGAAATGAAACTGTGACCAGTTTTCACCTGAACAACCTACCATATTCAATCAGGTATCTCGAGCTATTGGAAAGCTATTATACACATTATCATGAAGAACTCTACATAAGAAAGACATCACAATGTACTGATAATGAGTCTGCCTACTCTTCTAATTCAGCTCTGTGAGGACACCAGCCATACATTGCTTTCTGTTATTGTGCATAGAGTGGCAAGACATATTGTCCATTAGCAAAATCTCTCTTTTTATCTCACTCACTTTCAATATACTTCAACTACAGCTGACTGCACACCCCGGATCCTTCAAGTGTCAGTAAAAAATGTGGTACCTGGGAGTAATTGTATATCACACACCACCAGGGTGGCTCACTGCAGTTAGTTAACCACAGCTGTAACAGAATTAATGCCCTAAAATTGAAAGAGGAGATGCCGAAAGTTAGTCAACATTTTACAGTGACTAAATGGAGAATTTTTCAAGTCAAAAAGCATGCCAAAAATCTAAAAAGGTTTTTGGGAAACTTTTTTCACAGAAAGGCACTAGTTTTCTGATTCAAATTTCAGTTTGAATTTTCTCCATTCCTAGAGAGCAATAAAATACAAAGGTTTATTCAGTAAATGTTCCAGATCTCTGATGTACTTCAGTGACTAAAGTCTTTCTGAAACAATGAATCTTTGAGGTCATTTATTATTGCTTATCAATTACACATTATGTGATGACATCTTTGATGCTGAGGGGAAAGAAATCATCATTCTGATAAGTCTTTGTTTCTAAACACCTGAATTTATTACTGCTCCTGTTCCTGCCCAGCTGGCCTTCTACCATTGAGCTTCTTACTATCAGGGAAGTCCTCTCAAAACTAGACATTCTCCTTAAATACTTACTGCATATTTGGACTTGAAGTTATTTTATCTTGAGGCAAATTCATTTGAAATGGTGCATCAGTCAAAAAACTTGATTACAAAATGAATAATGTAGGCATTTTTAGGGTGGAAAATGCTGTTATTTCAGTAGAATCAACAGTAATATGGAACCATTTCGTTGCATTGACCAATGTTTTCCCTCTGTGTAAGAAAAACGAGATTGCTTGACAACTTCGAGACTGCTTAGTCTCACTGAGGAGATAGAGGGTTTGAGGGCAAAATGACACAGAAGATCTGTTTTGAGATTGGAGAGATAAAGGAATGCTTTAAGCAGATTTTAAAAGCACAGGAAGAAGGGAAGGCTAGAAGAGCAGCAATAAAATAAAGGAAGTTCAAGGAGAATAAAAGCAAAAGGGAAGCAAAGGAACAAAGAGAAATAACTGCTCTTGGCAATACAGTTTATCTGATACATTATTATTAAATGTAGCTTCGTTGAAAAGCACTGATATATAAACTCCAAATGTTTTGTCTGAAACATCTCAGATTTGATTAACTTTCACCAAATCTAAGGCCTGAACTCCAGAAAGGGTGCCTTGAGGCTGCACAGACTGGGAACTGCAGATTGCCTTCCCCCATCCTGGTTGTTGCCCAAAAGCCAGGTGCCCAAGGAGTCCCAAACACTGCTTGACATAATAGTGGGCTTCTAACATTATTAAGAGGTTTGGAATAGTTCAAATCAAAGTATATAACCTTGTCACTTCCAACAAATCAGAATTTCTCCTTTGTAACCCCAAATAGCCAGTATGTCTTCAACACTTTTTATGCATGTTCTGGCATTTCATAAGCATGGACTGTGAGAAAATTTCAACCTGTTTTCCTGTTTTTCAGTTTCTGGCTACTTGAGATAGAAATTGAGTCAATTTTATAAGTAAGACTGTCCTTAGGGGGTTTGCTGCAGCAAATCATGAAGCATCTATTACCGTGTAACTGCAAAGCATGTAAATTTTACTTCCCAAATAGTTTACCCCCAACCTATTTGTCCAATTACAGGGCAAGTGACTGCACAGTAAAAACCACATAATTATTTATCTTTTTGTTTACATGACCTGCCCTCAAAGTGATTCCTCTTTCTGTTTCTTTGCTCTATCCAAAAAATAACATGAAAGTTACCTTTGCTTTGAACCTATGCCTCATTTTCACAAATGCATATGCTCAAAGACCCCCAACAAAGAGACCGTCCCCTTCAGTATAGGAAAATCCTGCAAAATCTCCATCCCATACAATGTGTCAGTCACAGTAGAACTGGTAAGGAAAAAAAAAAACAAAACAACTTCTTTTTCTCAGAATCTGAGTCTTTCACTCCATCATTCTCTTCCAGTATTTTGCAACCAGATTGAACGTTTCTTAGCTAGGTTTATGTTTCCTTAATTCTATTTTTAACAGCATATCAAGCGACAACCTAGCACTTGCACCCTGTAAACTACATCAGTTTTGAATAAACAATGGAAACTTTTTAATGTGCTGTATAATCTTAGGATCTTGCATTTGTTGTAATATGTCTACATGCTCACTCACAGACTGCCTTATCTAAATTAACACAAGACGATTCTGTTCTTTGCAAACAGAACTCTGTCTTTGTACAGCACTTTCTCTTTAATAGTACTGGACAAGAAAACATCTTGTGAAATGACAAACTACCATAGAATTTAAGAGATAGGGCTAGGTAAGATAATAAAACAAATTCTCTCAGGTTTCTTTTTTTAATAATTACTTGAGTGATTTATAAATGTGTCTCTAGTAGTAACTAGACATAAAAACTTAATTTTAAATTCCTATGTATGTTTAAAGCTTATATAATTTGAATGAATGTATCATTAATGCACAGGAATGTTTACTAAGAAGTTTAGTTTCTTATGTTTATGCTTGACTCTCAGTCTCAAAGATTCAGGCCAAATGGATCTTGGTTGCCTTTTTTCTTATGTATTTTTTTTGTTACCCTTCTGAAAAGTTCAGACTTTCAGTACAGGTTACATGCAGTTCATATCTGCATTATCTACTCACTCACCCCAACTAGAAACATTTTTCCTGATATTAGCACTAAACTCTATAAAAATCTCTGCTGAACTTTGCTCTATCCCTTAAATAATTTATCCTTTTGTGCTCTCTATTGGTTCACTCATTTCCTCTTTCCTTACAAAGATTTTGACATCACATAGTTTTAATACACGACTCTTCTACCCACAAAAACAAATATGCAAAGCAAAACCATTTTACATGGCAAGAAAGACATTATGTATTTGAAAAGAACTAAGTAAATACTTCATTATAGGTGATTTCACACTGGATAGAGCTTTTAAAAATGACAGCAGGTACTGTTAGACTTATTAGTGATTTCCATTAACTCATGTTGGGATCTGATTGAACCTCCTTTCTGTTCATATATTTTTCTCTAGTATCTGGTGATGTTCCAAAAATCTCTATTAGAAGATCCCAGAAAGTGTCAGAAATTGATCATAGACACCTTTTTCTTCAGGAAGTCTAAATTACTGTGAGGCCTTACAAATGTAAGGCAACAAAAGTCTTCCAGTTCTTCAGATATTCTGGCTAAATACAGCAAGATGGTCAGCACAGAGTGAGGAGTTAGGTACTGCGCCCTGCTTTAAACGACGGGCACACCCGCCAGGATACAATGCCTCTTCATTTGTCAGACTGCCCGGGAGTAATCTTATCTCAAAGCAAAGTTTAAGAGTAGAATGGTGTTTACCTAAACTATGATTTGAGATAGGGGTCATGAACAGATATGACAAAACATCAGTACTGAGGCTATATTTAACAAAGAGGATTCCCTTTGGGTGTTCCAGCCGTTATCTGTTCTGCCACTGCTGGGTAATTAGCCTGTACAATGCACACTTGGCCCTAGAGAGTTCTTCTGGCTACTTTATTCTTTTTCCCATTGTTGAAGAAGACTATCTGCAGCATCCAGGGTGGCTGCCCTGGGTGACCTGCCCTTTCTCCAAACTTGTGTAGGATGACCTTCTTTTTCTCCTATGCTAATGTTTGCCTACCACTCACACTTCATGCAGCTGGGCACTGAGACATCACAGGGCAACAGAAGGGATTAAATAATTTGCTTTTCCTCTCTTTTAAAGATGATTTTAGTAATAATTTTTTGTTACTTACTTTAATTACCACTTATATTTAAAGTGACTCATGCATGTTGCAGCTTTCTTGAGAATTCTTGTAAAGCTGTTGTGTTTTCCGAAAGACAAAATGCCCCTTTTTCTACTAGATTTACATCTTCTTTTTCTCTGTGTCTCTCTTATGAAGAGCAACCATTGCATAATATGAATAGAGAGTTGAAAATGTAATACTCTGTCTACATAATCACACATAAATTTTTAATCCCCCACTCAGCCCCACAGATATTCACTACCAAAAACACTATCTACAGAATTATTTTCCTGCTTCCAGACAGAAGGAAAATAATAATACCATGCACTTACAGGTTGATAGGCTCACCTCTAAGCTCCATATGACAGCTGATCAGCAGAAAACCAGAAGAATCACTCCAAAGCTATAATTTGTTCTTCTGCCAAAGGAATAAGAGAAAACATGTAACCAAGGTGTGTTGTGTGGGATATGGAATAGAATTGGAGGAGTGTGGCTATCCTATTGTTTCTAGACAGCTGTTTTTGATTGCCAATGTCTAAATACCTGGGCTGATAACATTCAGGCTTTGTTTTGTGCCCACATTATGTGACCACTGCCCAGTGTCCCATAAGCATGGTTCCCAAAGAAGTCTGTGATGATTTCACCAGAAGAAGACTGGATTTTCAGAAGTAGAATAAATTCATGTTTCCTCATCTTCTGATGTCTATCTTTTGGAGATTTTCCATCTGTTAGTCTGTAAAACAGTCACATTTGCGTAGAAGCTCCACAAGTTGGAGGACATACCAAGCAATCATGGGATTTTAGTATTAAGAATCTAATAATAATTCTTTTGCCCACCTATTTCTCTCTTCTAGGTTATGATGTATGTTGCATACCAGACTTTTCCTAGGTATGTGTTGTTTAGTCTCAGTTGGTTTTTAATTTATGTGTGTCTGAATTTATTAACTCAGTACTGGGCATTCTTCAATTTTCAACATTCACAGGCCCATTAAATCCAGCTTTCTCTGCTTTCCATTTTTTACAGTAAAAGGAAAATTTCCTAGTCTTCAAAGCATATCCTGGAAAGGCAATTGCTGTCAGGACTGGTAAATGTGAAACAGTATCTCAAGGTAGAGAATCTATGATTTCTATTTATTACTGAAATTCACAGATGCCTTCAAACATAATACTAGGCACTTATCAAGGCTTTGAATAGTGGGACAGTCAAAGCCAGTCATCCACAGGATCATCACAGAGTGGCCTGCATTGAAAGGGACCTTAAAGGTTAACTTCTTCCAACCCCAGAAGACATGTGCCCATGTCTTGTGCCCCAACACATGGACACACACTTTTCACTGGTCCAGGTTGCTCAAAGGTTTATTCAACCTGCCCTTGAAAAATCCAAGAATGTAGATGCTTGTGCCTATATTCAATTTCTGTCATTTGAGATGGCTAATTAGGTGTTTGAACCTGAACACACAAAACATTTTTTGTTCAATCTATTTTATTCTTGTGAAATTCATAGATTAAATATTTCATTTGATTCCAGACTGCTTGTTCATATGGAGGAGAAATTTCCCCCATGTCATACATATGAGAAAATAATGACTGAATGAGGAACATAGGACAGTATTTTCAGTACTTGTAGATGAACTTTTTCTACTTAGGTGAGCTTGAATATTTATGTAACAGTGAATTTTTTTATTATCAGTGTTTTCAGAAACTGCCTGAGCAATGTAAGAATTAAATGCATTTGCTTTTAAAAATATTCTTTAGCTCAATATTACAATTTTGCATTTCTTTTTGTCATTCTTATTCTACTTCTCCTGTGACAAACATGGAGCTCATAACACCTAATCTTGTCTGGTTATGCCTTCCCTCTCTGGTGCACAAAAGCAGGATTTTTATTGTTTATTTTGCATCATGAATATCAGTATTAAAACATCAAAGCATGGTTCAACACTTCAAATGTGTAAGTTAGAATACCTATTTCTGAACAATTGGGGTGTTATTTCATGTCTGTGGAAATGAGAATCAGGAACCATATTTATGCTCTAATGATTTACAAAACCTAAACTCAGGTTTTGGTTTCTTTAATCTGTTTTTCATGGGGTTTTGCGTGTTTGTTTGTGTACTTTATGCAAGGAAAGATTCTTTCAGAATTTTTATAATTGAAGGTTGAATGTGAAAATTTGACTCCTTATTGTACCAATAAGAAGATTGATCATATTTGTTAGAAGTGCTAATTAAAATAACTAGCTTACAGGCTGAAATGGTGAGAAAATATACCAGAATCTGCCCCTTAGGCTCTTGAATCACACAGCTCAATTGAATCAATAGACCTTTGTCCAAGAGTTTAAAAGAGTTACACTTCATAATTTAATAAACAATAATTATGAAATTTAAAAAATTGTTTAATTAAAATGTAAAACCATAGTCAGTCATCTCATAATTTGAAGCACTAATATGGTGTCAGGCACTAGCCTAGATGATAAAGCAAATTACCCACAATAAATTGCAAAACTATGTGAGAGACTCATGCACATTTGCTACATTGCAATGAAGATTGTCACACATCAAGGCAAAATGTCCATGCTGAGGAACAGATAGAAAAGAATTTTTATTGGGACAATAAAAAAATATGGTGAAAAGAGGGTTACATTTTCCTCATTTTTTTGCACTGTCTTTCTGTTTCCCAGTTTGGAAAATACATTTCTTTTCCATTAGAAGCCTACTATTGTAGCATCATCAAATGACTGTGATCAATGGAAAAATCTCCAACCTAAGAAAAACCAAACACCAAAACCAAAACAGAAACTAAAAATAAGTTCTGAAATAGTTGTCAAAACATGTTTCCATAATTTAAAGACCCTGGACTTTGCATTTTAGAATTCTTCAGATACTTTGAGAATGCAAGTCTGACATTCCAGATCTCAGAAAATTGATAATATTTAATCATGATATCTCAGGAATTTCTGATTTTTTTTTTTAATTGAAAGTACTGCTCCCAAAAATCTTTACATTCTTGCATCTTCAATCTATTCTATAGGAAGTCTTTAGACTTAGGGAACAGTGATAGTTAAGTTAAAAATTTTCAATGTGTTTTCTAATGCTTGTAAGAAATATGAATCTGCAAAGAACCAACCAGTGTTCTGGGTTACAAATTGCAGTTGAACAACCTGCCTTGATCAAAGATCTTTTGATCACTGAAAATTTAGGGTAACCACAGTGACTGTATTAGATTATCTGGAACCTCCTTAAGGTGGAAAATTAGTTATAACTAATGTGTCTGAAAAAAAACTTTTGAAAACCCTTTGTTCCCTTCTACATACAATACCCAGAAAAAGTAATGTCAATAACTTGAAACATTCAAATAGCAAATGGACTTATAATTCAGCATTTGTCTTGTTATGTCAGATAATTTTTGTCCAAGCACGTGTGCACATAGCAATCTTCAGTTGTGGTATCTCTGGTGACTTGTATGCCATGTGCCACTAATGTGTCTGTTTAAGCAGCACCATTAGAAGAAGACTGAGTTATAACCATGGTGTCTAGAATTACAGATACAATACCTCAATTTATTTTCAATTGTAGATGTAACACAGACATTTTAAGTCCTCAGATCACTGAAACAGACATATGATTTGATTAAAATCTATCTATCTAAGTCTTAAAAGCATATACAAGCATGAGACCAGTTAGATGGTATCTTTCCATCTGGATCATGTTTGCAGCTTAGGTCTCATAACCAGTTCTGCTGATAATGATTATACAAATGCCAGTAATGGTGGGAACATGATTTATTTTTACTACTCATTATGCTGTGTGTGGTGTGAAAATACCTGTTGTATATCGTGCTCCATATCTGTAACATTTGTCTTCAAAATTTGAGGACATGGTACTGAGAATTTTATAGTATTTACTGGTTTGCTGGAAAACCACTTTTCTTTCAAAAATAAATTTTCTATTTGAAGCATATCTCATCAGTGCTGTAAGTCAGTTTCACCACTAGGAGCAGTTATTTAATGCTTTATGACCTCAGAGAGGTTTCATACTTCTTGCAGCATTACAGTGCAGATCACTGCACATCACAAATGGCTCTAGGACTAAAAAGAGGTTTTTTTAGTATAGGAAAGGAGATCATGTTACTTGATAGTTACAATTTTTATTGTCTTTTAAAAAAATGTCTATCATTTTCTGGTAAGATTTTCAACAATAATTTTGCTTTTAAATTTCTTTGCCCATGTACTCCTAACAGTGCACTGAAATTTTATATCTTGCAGAAGATGTTAGTGTGTATTGTACCTCCAAGGTCTGTTTGCTCATTCTAATGCATCTGAACATTTTCAGTGTTCTAAGATTAGGATTAAGTGGACAATTCACACTTTTCCCATCTTTTGTATATCATCTAATCTTTCTGCTGAACCATTTCTCAAGACTGACAATTATTGTCTAACATTCCTTGGCACTCTTTCACAAATTCTCCTGCATTTTAGTCAGTTGCTAAGAACAACCATGAAGTTTTTTGGATCTGTTGGGGAAAGACAAGTTACTTATAGACAAACTGAAATAAGAAATGTCAAATGACTCAAAATTAATGTTTTACAAACTACAAATATAAGCAAAGCAGCCAAAAACTAGTCACGACTAGTCACGCCCATTTATATAATGGGCAGAGGAAAGCAGTGCTGAAAATTCTGGGAGTAAGAGATTTATAGATTACTTGTGCATGAGTTAACAGCTTTTTAAACAACTATTCATGATTGAAAAATAGTTTACTGTTAGTCAATAATTCCCAATATTAGTGTGCCAAGAAATATCTTGACAATTTGTAATGCAAGAGTTTTGAATATTTTCTTTACTTCATTAAATGTCATGGATTCAGATAACGGTAATTTCATCACAGACCACTGAATTTTGAGTAATAAATAATCTATATTTCACAGGGATCACATAATCCAACCCCCTTGTTGAGGCAGAATTACTGCTTTGTGCCTCATATTTTTTGGTCATACATTTTAGTAGTCTGCTCACACAAATATCCTCTTCAAAAAACTTCCGGAAGGATGTCTTCTCCCAAATGCTGTTACCATAAGCCCCACAAGTAATAGAAGCTGTAGTATCATGGCAGGGGATGGAGAGGAGAAATGTTTTTCTGGTATAAACTGAAGCAAAATTATTTAATGCTTTATTAGACAAAAGCAAACCTTCAACTTCTGAAAATCTTTTGGCTCCAAACACAGAACACAGGCTGCAGAAATAATATGTTCCTTTAGGAAACTCTGTTCATTAGTTTGGCAGGCACATTCAGGACTTTTGCAGAGAACAAAATATTTTTTAAGAATCATGTTATGAACAATGCAATTTAATAACACAATTTTACAGACTCAGAACCACAAATAATTAAAATTTGAGATATCATTAAAAAAAATTAATCTATTAGGGCTTCTTGGTTAGCCAAAGTACCAGAAGATGTTTGTGAGTGAGGAGATGTGATTGTTTTGAACATTTTTTTAATAATTACTGTCTGCAGAACCTTGATATAAACTCTACAATTTGCTTTTCAATTATTTTAACTCTTCTTTGAGCAATGTGTGCTATTCGTAATACAGATATTTAAAAATATAAATAGATCATAATTAAAGTCACTTAATATTACATTTTTTGTGTGTACTAGAGAAAACACCTAAAGAGGTAATTCGCAGAGGTTCTGTCAGAATTACATTTAAAGTGTGTGGAACATTGTTGTGGAGTTCACTGCTAAGAGGCACAGTGAGGAAGTGATGGAGTCACCATCAGTTTGATTGTGTATGGCAGCCCAAAGTTCAGCATCAGGTGCCTGGAAGCCATGGTAATTATTTCTTTAAAATACTAAACCTGATGTCTTTTCAAAATATGAATAGCCTACTGGCAGTATTCTTAGAATATCTGCTTAGTGTGGCATTACTCCAGATGAACTCATCTTGATTGTCCCTGGATGGCATGATAATTTTGTCACACTCTATTCAGAGAGAATTTTGGACGATGGCATGGACTACCCAACTACTTGGTTCATATCAAGTTGTCTACACAAGCAGTGTGAATTCTCCTGTGGTCGGAACTGTCTTGCAGACTTCCATTCTGCATTGACAGATTGTAAGGGCTAGGACTCAAGGAACATAGCAGACAATACTTTTGATAAAGATTTATCTAATTATTCATGGAATTCTGCACTCTGTAGTGATGTTCTATACAGTATTTCAAATCCTACATAAAGCAAAATGTTTAATGGACTTTAGTTATACAGGAATTTTTTATGAAGTCTATCTAAAACCCTTCCACTAAAAAATCCTAGGGATTCACTTTGTGTTACACATTTGGAAAAAATATGATAAAATGCATAATAAAGTTCAAGCTAATCTGAAAAGTAATGTCTTGCAGGGTGGGTAAATCCAAGTGAGCAATAAAAGATTGGAACTAGACCTTCATGTCATGTGAAAATATAGTAATATCTGGAGACTCCAGTTAAATGATAATGAGTATGACTCTTTCACTTTGAGTCTTTTTAATATCTAACAATTCTATTTCAATAATTCAAATTAAATCTGCCCATAATGACAGATTTTTTCCTAAGATTAGGCCAGCTTGCTTTGTTTGATGTAATTTCTTTGTCAGTATAGCTCACTTTCATCTTTGGTTTAAGAGCAAATTCTTAAAAAACTTAACTTACAAAACATTTATACAGAAACTGAGTATGCAAATAATCTGCAACACAAATTTCATATAAAGAACAATTGAAAGATCAAAAGGGACATTTAAAATAGATACGGAGAAAAAAATAATTGAAAAAAAAAACCACTTCAAAATATCTCCCAAGACTTTAAGAAAGACCACAAATTAAGGGTTCTTAAAAATAACTCCAGTTCACATTTTCTTTCCTTTTCTGGGCTCAAGCATTTAGAAATATACTGTATTGTATCATTCAGCTGGTATAATTTAAAGTCTACTGCCTTTGTTTCTCTTTGCAGACAGACCTTCTTATATACCTATTTTATTTACCATGCCCTGTTCCTGATATTGTCAAAATATATATTGCCTACCAGCTCTCATACATGAGAGCTTCCAGTGTTTTTTCTTTATCTTTTTCATTCTCTTTCCTGAAGACTGTAGAATGTCCAGCATTGAACAGGACAGCATGAAGGGATTAGATAATAGAAATAAAATTTGGGGTTAAAGAGGGCATGACCCACAACCTGTAGATCGCTAGAGATATACACAGAGCTTAATTCATGGAATTATATGGTTTGATAAAAAGGAGAAATAAAAGGATCTTGTCAGTAGACCTGGTTTATGAGGCCCCAGTAGCATTTTGGCAAAGAAAAGAGGATCCACACTGCATAGTATCAGAGGAAAAAAGTGCTGTGAACTTCAAATGAGACTATTTGCCCATTGTTTGTAAAAGCCATCATCATATACAACTGCAACTTTTGAAATATCTAGCCTCCTTACAGAATGTCACAGTGCTCCTGGTTAGTTCTTAAGAAAGAGATCAAAGTGAGATTTTCAGGTCTTGGTGTTCTTGCTCACACTGTGTTCTTTCTGTTCTGTTCACAACACTGAACAGAGCCTAATTTTCCCAGCAAGTGACAAGAGAACACATTTGTCACTACTTTGTTCTTTTATAAACCCTTAAGTGTACTCCAAAGGAGAAATTTGAAAAAAATGCCCACTGACTATACATTATAGTACTCTTTAGTGGACTGAATTGTCCCCTTTTTCATGTCATTGCAACCCAAACAGACCTGTCAAGGCAGGCTCCGAAAGAGTAATACCAGCATTTTTTGTAAAGCTAAATCACTAGATGCCTGCAGATTTGTCCTACTTGATCTCAGCACATAATCTACATATTTACTCTATTTTCCTGTGTGGATACTCTTTAGTTTTATTCAAAACAACCTACATTGCTACATGAGAACTTGACTGATTATATGCAGGGAATGGATGTCACTGTGATTAATTTTATTAGGCTAACTTAACAACTTTAAAATAAACATTATTTTTATTGTCCCACTAATAAAACTCTGAAATAGCTAATGCTTCTCTTTGTCCAGTAATTCTGATTTGTTTTCTGCTTGTAATTCTAATTTCTTTCTTAAAGAAGTTATTCTCTATAGGAACACTGGAAATATAGGCATCCCAAGAGTGAGAGACATTTCTGTCAAGTGATAATGACACTGAGAAGAGACACAGAGAGAAAGAATAAAGAAGAACCATTTTATGTGACAGTATAAGAGCAGAAAGGTAATTGCCTGCAAGTTTACAAGGCAATAAATGGCTCTCTGCAGCTGATGAACATGAAAGCCATAGGCAGTAAAGGCAGAAGAGCTCTCTGTATTTACCAAACCCTCAAATTTTAAGTGCGGCATCTCAGTAATATTTTAAGTTTTATAGCTCTTTAATTTTTTTTATTGTTAATTAAATGTATAGTACCTTAGGATCCAATAATATAGAGGAAAAAAATAAGAAAAACAGCATGTCACCACAAATGAGGCATAGAGGAGACTGTGGCATCAGAACAAGGTGGTGGGGAAAATAAACTGATTTACAGAATTTGTGTTTGTCCTAATCCAAGTGAAAAAACTCATCCTTGTATTGTCAAAAAATTGGAAGAGAATCATAACCATAGCCATTTGATGAAGGAGAAAATTGCCCAGAGGTGTCCCCAAAATCAAAGAGGATCTAGAAAAGACTATCTTCATACTTCCTAAAAGATAAATCATCAAAAAGCATATAGAATCCATGTCACAACTTCTATTCCCTAAAGAGAGTTGACTTTGAAAAAAGGCAATAATTGACATGTGAACCTTGCAAAACATTATTTCAAGGACCAGATAAATTAAGATGGTGGTCATTGTAAGCATTTGACCTCTGAAAGTCACATCATGCTAGTGCAAAATGTTCTCTAGTTCAACTTTAAGAAGAAGCTGAGGTTGAAAATCAACTCCTCCTTTCAGGCTCGCACTGCAGTCCTTTGTCTTCTGGAACAATTCCTTCCAAATCTTTTGCATGAAGATTTGAGACACCCCAGGCATTTATTTGTTTGTTTGTGGTTTTTTTAAAATAATACTTAGTTATTGAGTTTGCCATTATTTATAAAACTAGTCCTTTATGTCTTATAAAACCCCCAACAAACTAGCCAGAGAGTGAGAAATTACCATGTTGATCATTAATCAGTCACCTTTAGCTGCAGGTGTAGAGTCACACAAGTATACCTTACAAAATCATATCTAGTTGTTTTACAAATTATTTAAAGATTTTTCACCTATTTCAGTCAATTCCATTGAGCAATTTCATTACTGCTCCAGATAAATGGAGAAAATAAAAAAGGAAATTTTTTTAATTTTATAATTCTTTTTAGATACTAATGAGCTCTGGCTTTTTTCTTGTTTAAGGATTCTCAGCCAAAACATTGTGTTCAGTTCTTTAATCTATGTCAAAGGCAAGCATTAATATTTTACAGCTGTTCTTCTTTTAGTATTCCCTAAGTGTGGATGGATTTCTAACAAATGGTGTGTTCCATTATTTTCTACAGACTTTGCCTAGCTCTATTTTAGTTTTGTTTATTTGTTTTATTTGCTATTTGGTTGTTCTTTAAGAAAAGGCTGTGGAATGTCTTAATAACCTGGTCACAGATTTTTCTAACTGATATGGAATTGTCAAGATGGCTATTTCTTACTACTTGCATGTTTTCAGTACAAGTAGTACCATAAATGTTGAAAATTAGCATCTTTGTTTAAGCACATTTTAATGGTCTAAAGCAGACAAGGCTTGAGGGAGGTTCTATGGCCTGGAATATGCTGGCAGTCAGGGTAAATTATTAGAAGGGTCTTTTCTGCTCCTTCATTCCAAGGGTCTGAGACAACTCCAGTACTTATAGGAAAACACTCAGGCATCATTGTTGCCAGGGCCACAGCTCCAAAACTGCCAGCCATCCCCACAAAACAGGCATTCAGCAGCACGTTCATTCACATACTTTGCGTGGGGGTTGCTATGGTTCTGTTATGAGGAGATGTGGAAGGCTCCTAGAAAATCTTTTTTATTTTTTTTTTGTAAATGACCACAAAGGACTCTTGCCACCAAACAAACTTTATACTGCTAGCAGTCACTGACCATAGTTTCCTAGGCCTTAGTTCTTTTTGAATGGTACTACAGTTCCTTCCTTCCTTCCTTCCTGTTGAGATAATGTCTCACAATGCAATATTTGAAAATCAATGGAAGCAAGTAACTGCATACAGAAATACTTCCTAGCAATTTCCAAAGTCACTTGTACTTGACTCAGTTGAAATGCAGTTTCTACTATTGGCCCTTCTCCAGCTGAACTTGCCTGTCCTGCACAAATCTTTTTCAGGAATTGTTTTATTATACTGGGGTTTTAGCTGCTATTGCATGAGTAAAATCCCATTTGGCTATTTAATGCCACAATTTCTGTTTTTATAGTCATAAATCAATCTTTTCCAGCTCTAAAGATGGATATTTTTAAGTTTCCTCTCTTTCATCCATTAGGTGTTCTGAGATATGAAAACATTATTTGCTCTAATCTGATTTGATTCCCGTAGTATTTCCACTCATGTAAATACCGTCTGACTTGAGAAGTGATGAGCTAAATGAAGTTACTGTGAGTGTAAATACACATCATCTGCATCTTTAAGGTTCTTTAGGACCATTTGGGATATCATAGGTGAGAAAAATTTCCAGTGGTGATCATCTTTGCCTACAGAATTATTAGCACAGTCAGATAACTGGCTTTAGTGTACAGTATGAAATTTAACAAAGGACAGTGAATATTGGTGTCTACTAAATTTATTTTCTGCAGTCTTGATAACATGATACTGTAGCCACTGTCACTGTCTGCATATGTTGAATTAAACCAACACCAGTATTTTTACTCAACTCTAGAATCCAGGAGTGCTGAGTCCATTTTGTGATCCCCAGTACAAGGAACACATGGGAACATCAGAGTGAGTCTAATGCAGGACAACCAAGATAGGGCTTTAGCACACAGCACAAACAAGAGATTGAGAAAACTGGATTTGTTCTTAAAGGAGGAGGATAAGGGAATCTTAAGAAGTGAAGGTTAACATGGTGTCATCCATTGGAACGTGTAGAAAAGATGGAGTAAGAGTCTTCTGAGAAGTGCACAGTCTTGGGATGGAAGTCAAGAGTCACAAGCTGTAACACAGGAAATTCCCATAAGTTATTAGAAAAAAAAGGTTCCCTATGAGTGCAGTCAAATAGGAAAGGCTGTGAAATCTCTAAATATCTGTTCTTAGAGAGGTTCAATATTCATCTGGGCAATTTCCTGTGTAACTTAGTCTGTTCTGGGCCTAGACTTGAACTTCAGGATGAACCAGGTTAGTTGTCCATTATAACCCAAATCATTCCATATTTCCACAGTTCTCTGCATGATATGATGCTCCTGTGCCTCATAAGCACTGGTCACACTGTGCCCCAGCTCTGTTCCCTCCCCTTCAGTGACAAAATGGACAGAGACACTCACTCTCAGGGCTGCTCTCCCCCTTGATATATCTGGTTTAAGCTGACTGTCACAGTACAGTTTGAATTTAAGTGCACCAGGCATGAAAAATATTAATCCAGGTATATTAAATGCTTTGATAACCTATGAATTATTTTCAATCCCCAATAGAGTGGATACACCAAAGTTAAATATTGTATTTTTCATTTCTCTCTATTTTCACCCACACATTTATTATTTCATAATTCACAATAGCACCCTTCTGAGTCACTAAATCACATACATTTTCCATGTGTTAATATTCTGATTAACAGTGTAATAAAAAAATAATCTCTTAAGAAGTGGCAGTGAAGCATAAGCATATTTTTGTGAGCAACACACTTGCTGAAAAATATAATTTTGCTATTTCAAAAAATATGTGTGTGTCAGAGAGAATTGTAAAGCTGTGAAAGATAAAACTGTGTAGATGCTGTTAGCCTCTGAGTCAGCAGCTCACATTTCGCAGAAATTAGCATTTTGAGCCTAAGTGCTCCCACTGCGTGCTCGGAACCACCTTTCTGCATAGCCCACTGCCTGCTGTGCTCTGACTGTGCCTCAGAGCTTACACAATTGAAGGAGTAACAAACTGATTCACTGTAAATTAACAAAGTGCAGCCAGTCACGCCGAAGAGACATTTACCGCAAGAGCAGCCTCTGTCATGGAGGGGTAGGAGGAGCTGACACACACAAATTATTGCAGAGAGACAAGTGTTTTCTACTGGGGCTGAAGGTGAAACACCTGCAAATGGGTCAGATGATTTATTTCTTCAATAAATTAGGGCAAGCAGCAATCATTAATTAACAGACACACAAAAAGAAAAGATTTGTTGGAATGATTTAATTTTTACTTTTTATAATTTTAAAGTATTTAAGCAGCAGTGTCACAATATAGCAGCAGCAGAGTTGCTAGTTTATAAAGAAGAATAGATAGCTTTTCACAGTTGTACAGCATTTTTTATAAAAGACCTGCTAGTTTTGATCTCTGCTGGTGCTCTGCCAGCCTTGAAAATGGTCACAATGCCCTGGAAACCGTTTTCTTCTACGCCCAGCTCCTTTGATAGCAGGAAGACACAGTGACACAGAGCTGCTCTACTCTGAGTGCCTCTGATAAATCCAAACTGTCAGACGCTGCTGGTCAAAGGTAAATGGGACATCAAGGGGGAAAAAAGAAGCACCAAGGATAAAAGAAGCACTGACTTGTTTTGCAGTGCACTTGCAGTAGTGTTCCACACTAGTTTAGCTGTTCACAAAGCACTGAACAGAAAAAAAGGCTGCTATGCATACAGCATGGCCTCTTTTAGTTATTCTTCTGAGTGAAGTGGTTTACCGCAGCTTTTGAAGGCAGGTAAAATCTAGCATAAAGGTACATCTATAAATAAAATATTATTTTAAGCAAACTCTGAAATTATTAGATAAAGTAATGCAGTTTACAAACAAAACCTGATCCATTGAGGATGGTACATCTGAGGATGTAAAAAACACTTGGGTCAAAGGATGCCTCTTTAGCTCAAAACATAAAGCAGTGACCTGAAAACTGACAAGACACTCGAGGAGAACGGATTTGAGGGAAAAGTGTTTGTAGAAGTAAAATGTACTACTGCTGCACTCAAAAGATCATAAGCCAAACTGAGTCTGGGGTTTACCAGGTCTTTGAGGAGTGTACAGAGGGTTGGTGCAAATGCAGAGCTAGAGAAAAATCTGCACAAAGCAGTATTGATTTTTTTTTTTTGCTGACATATATGGCATTTTTAAGTCAGAATACTATGTGCAACAGTTTTTTCCCAAAGAAGCAGAGTTTTGACTCACTATAAAAAGTGAAAGAGAAATTCTATGAAGCCTCAAAAAAGGAGGCATCTTTCTATAATGTCCCCATCTACCAAACCTCATGTGTCATTGCTGTTTTCCACATTTTTTCCAATTTAAGGAGTTTCAAGCTTCTTATTATTTTAAAAGGCATTGTTTTATCCATAAAACCCAATCATGTAAAATGGTCTTTATAGCCCAGTTAAAAGAGGACTATAGAGGCAAAAAACCTCAGACTACAGCACTTGATAGTGGGCAACAATCAATTATTCATTCAGAAACATCTAGAGCTAGTCAGATGATCTATCTGCATAACAAAAAATCTGATGATTTGTCCTGTTTTTTTGAATGCATGATTCACGATTATATGATTACTCATGAGGCTCATGACAACATGACTTGATTCAATCCAAAAACAACCTTAGGAGGAGTAGCTGAGGCATGTGGACCCTGATTCAAGCACATGTGCTGGTTTTAAAATATGAATAGTCCTATTTAGAGAATTTGATCAATCTCACTCCTAAAGTTATGCATGTTTACTCATAGCTTAACAAGAGAGATAAGCCACTTTAAACAGGATGTGTGATAATAAATTGTCCTGGTACCTGCCAGGACAGAGTTAAATTTTTATGGTACTCATGAGGGTGCAAAGCCTGGAGCTTTGTGAGCATGGCTAAGAGATTACTCTACACCACCTCACCCCATTGCAGGAGTAAGACAAATCTTTATTAGAGTCTGTTCTCACTCTATTCTCAGTGTCCCTCTACTGGGTTTACGTCTTTATACATCTCTGTACCGGGAAGCCCAGAAATGGACACAATACACCAGTTATGTCTCACCAGTGCTGAATAGAGGAGCAAGATCACCAACCTGCTGGCAACACTCCTAAAGCAGCTCAGGGTACCACTAGCCTTCCTTATTGCAAGGACACACTGATGGTTCACTTTCTACTTGCTGTCCACCAGAGAACCTCCATCCCTTTCCTGTCAATCCTGTACTGAACATTTCATGAGGTTGATCCTCCTCAGGTGCAGGACTTGACATTTCCCTTCACTGAATTTCCTGGGACTCCTGTTGTTCCATTTCTCTGGTCTTCTGAGTTCCCTTCAAATGGCAGCACAGCCCCATGGTGTACTAATAATTCCTTACAATTCTGTATTGTGGAAACCCAGGACACCGGGAATGGGAATGTTTCTCTGTCTGTTCTGGGGTGTTCTGACCCCCAGGGGAGCACTGAATTTGACCCTCATTCATGGAGAAAGCTTCCTAGACTTCAAGGTAGACTAGAATCCACAAAAGTGTGAAATAGATTATAGAGAGTAGTGTAGGTGTATCACTTGGTTGAGAAATTTATGTTTGGGATTTTCAGTATATTGTGGATGGAAGCAACATGGAGGGCACAGGGTGTCATCCTGGGTTTCTTCTTCATGCTTCTTCTTCCTTCTTCTTCCTTCTTCTTCTTGGGTTTGGGCAGCATTTTGTAATTGGACAGAAAAGTCTGCATTGTGGACTCTTTGGGAGCAGTTATTGGGTTGAAAGGGAAAATAATCTCGGTGTCAGTTCTTAATTGGATAGTTTAATCTTAAAAGACCTTGTACCAAGAGATTGTTAGCCACGTTTTGCCTTGCTAATGAAAAGCTGCCAAACTCACAGTAGTGAGGCTGTTACACTGATAAGAAATAATAAACACCTGCATCCAAACATGAAATACCAGCTCAAGTGCCTTCAATCCTGACCCAGAGAAACCAATTCTGTATCATCTGCAAACTTCCTGAGGATGCTTTCTGCCTTATTATCAAAGTCATTAATGAAGATGCTAATCAGTGCCACTGATTACTCCTGTGGTATGCCACTATTGATGGACCTCCCACTGGACTTTACGACTTCTATCACAAAACTTTGGGACCAGAAATTTAGGCAATTTTCAATCCACCTCTCTATTTATTTATCTGTTTGTCAATCAGGATGTTAAGGGAGACAGTGCAACATAAAAGATGCAATTAGCAAATATGGATACCAGTCATGAAATTATTGCTACAGCCAGCAACTAAAAACAGATCTAATATCTGGCTTTTCCAACAATCTTTTTTTTTTGAAACAGAGAAGCAGAATTCTGGAGCATATCTTGGGTGAGCTATAATAAAAGAACTGCAATCTATTACTGCACAGTAAAGCTAAACTTTCTGCTCTTACATCAGGGCAGATAACAAATCAACCTGGGTCAGCTAATTTACCAGTGTGTGCACAACTGATAGCCAGATATGAATTTATTCCTACCATTAACAAAAAGATCAATGAAACCTAAACTGGCACCTTATTTAAAAAAAAATTGTAATGCAAATAAAGCATAAGAAAAATGTAAAGAAGCCACAAAGTAGCACAAAAAATGCAGTCTAGTAAACTAGAAACAAAACCAGGTAGATTGAACCTTCATAACAAATCAGATTAGTTTCTTTTCTTATGAAATTTATCAACCATTGTTGTTATCAAATCATGGTCCCTTTCATATTATGTGGCCATTTTTTCTTTCTGAAGAGTTATTTTTTTTTTATAGGCCTGGTAATTCCCTTGGAGAACATCCTACATGATTAATTTGTTCCTGACTCTTTCTTTGTCTCCATTACAAAACCTAACATCACTGGTGACAAACTCAACACCATCTTTCTGGTGTTTGTTTCTGCCTTCTGCTTCTCCCTTGCCTGGGAGATACATGGGCTTCTTTTGGGTGTCTATGATTTTGAATACGGAATCTGCATTTTCTCCTGCTTGGGCTGAACATTCCGTGCCTGTTGTATCACCTGCTATAATACATAGCATGTAAAACACAGTTTTACATTGTTACATATAATTACATGCTAATTACAATTACTGCCCAGTAAATGTCTATGTAATGGAAATATTTTTATCCTTCCTTGAAAAATAACCAGCCAACGAAGTACAGTGCTGTATCTAATAGACCACCGAACTACAAAAAGATAATGAGAAATGCACAGAGCAACAGCATAAATAGGGATATTTGAATCCTTCAAGATAATCAAATTCTTTACAATTTGTTTTAGTGTTTCCACAAACATAAAAAGTTCATAAGCTTTCGAAAAAGCTTATGAACTGATATATCAAGAAGATTTACTGAAAAAAAGGCTCATGAATGTCAATTGTCAGATGAAAACCCAGAGCTTTCAAACTGATTTAATCTGCATTGTTAATTTGCAAGTTCATGCCTTTCGTAATATCTTATAACAGCTCAATTATTAAAAATAAGATATTCATTAATAGAAGAAGATATTTTTAAAATGAAAAAAGCTTCTATATTTTATCTTCTGTATATATGTCATACTTTACCTTGAAAGTTTTGTTTTGTTCTTGGCCAGAATAAAGCATTTTGGCCACTACCTGTATGATCCTCAGGTTTCAAACACCTTAAAACCAACTATCAGTTGGTGTATTTATATATATATATATATATATATATATATATATATATACACATCTGAGCAACAATTTGATAGAAGTAAATTTTCATAATTTAATTTTCCATGACAGATCTTTATCTCCAGTATAAAATTATAACATTTAAGGGTTTGCGGGCAGATAAAATGGGTTTTCTTGCTGAGCATTTGGGAAAGAGGTTACAAATAATTGTGGCAAAAATGCTTGAAAAACTTACAGTCTTAAGGTCTTTCTCTATCAGCTAGATCCCTGTCTTACATTGCTCATGCACTTGAACTCTGGCATATATAAAAACATCTTCCATAAATTAAAGGATCATTTCAGTCTTCACTCTGTCCTTAGCCTCTCAGCTTCTGAGCAGAAGTGCCAATTAGTGCCAAACACAGTGATATTCTGTGAATGCATTCCAATTAGAAACCATCAGTTCATTTGACAGAGACAATTAGTGCCAGTAGAAAGTACATTTAAGTTTCCAAGGAAGTTATTATTATATACTGTACGCCAGAAACTTCCTCAGAAGCCATTACTGTAAACAGTGTCAAGAAAATAGCGTAGAAAAGACAGATCAGTAGATCCAGGTCATTAAGAGCTACCTTTTTAAGGAAAAGTAATACAACAGTTGACTTGCTTTAAATAAGAGAAAGAAGGAAGTAAATAAATTTTTAAAAAGAGATTCTGATGGAATTTTGAATATTTATGGTGAAATACATATCCCTGTCTGGAAGTAACTGGACAAAGATTTATAACCATCCTTAAGTCTTATCCTTCCTCTGATGTGAATTGATATGTAAATCTGGGACCTTAAATATAAAAGCTGATATTTTCCAGTGGATACTATTAAAAAATGTCATGTGGACTCTCAGAAGCATACACTTAAGTGTTTGGGGAGTTTATTAGTTTTTGTAGGATTTCTGTCTCCTTCTTTTCTGAAATAGATGATCTGTCATTGCATTGTATATTAGGCACTACCTTTTTATGCAACACATAAGAGTTATTCACATATTCCTTCATCCATATAGCACAGTCAACAACTGCATATGGTACACTGACAATATGAATTATATATCCTTTGCTAAAGCAGAATGAGCTTGTATTTTATATGGTGGGTGTCCTTTCTTTAAAAGGAGATGCTTGGGACAAGAATAGTTGGCAACAACTGACCTTCAAGACAGGAAGAGAGCAAATCTTACCTCTAGCTCATATAGTGCTCTATTTTGAAATAAAATGCTTTAATAGGATATTAGATAATTGGAAGCTGAGCTCAGTGTAAGTCCATTCATGATTTATAGTCCAGATCAGCACTTTTGTACTTCTTTTTCAATGACACTTTGTCATTTTTGTCACTACTTGTGGAAGTTACACAATTCTTTTGGGTAAATGAAAGAACATGCCACCTAAAAGCCAGCAACAAACCGAGAATGGACTTAAAATAAAGATTTCATAAGTTAAACTGTTCTGGTAAGTTGATTGGACAGATTAGCTGACATTTTCTTATCTGCAAGGACAGAGCAGCATTAGCAAAGCTCTGCAAAGCAATGGGATTTGGGTGCATTACCAGACAAGGTGTTATCCTGCAAACCAGAGATATCATTAAAGTAGAATAACTTTTTAATGTCTTCAAATTCTGTCTTGCATTTAAGAATTAAAAAATATTTGCCCTCCTTTTTCTTGCACCACCCTTTCTTCTTTCACCCAGTTCACTTTTCAGTATATTTCTCTTTAGATGTATCTCCATTACACTTGCTTTGGGCATTTCCTTGCTGTTTTAAGGAAATAATTATGGGTGCTGAGGAAACAGCTTCACCTAATCTGAGTAACATAATTCATAGGAAAACACTGATTTAAAAATTCTAGTGAAGACTTAATCACACAGATAGACAAAGGTTTAACTACAGCAGAAAGGAGTATGCTGGTTTACAAATAAAATTTTGCTGTGAAAAAGGCAAGAAAATATTGGTACATTCTGCAAATGTTTGGTGGCTTGCAGTTTTGGAATTTAATATTAGTTTTTTGAATCTAACAAGGAAAGATATCTACATAGGACTGCCATATTAAATACCAAAATATTACTTAGAGCAGAAAATTGTTTGGTTCCTTTCCTATTCCTGCAATTGTTGCATTAGTATTCTTTATTTCTGTGACTATTTCAGAATGAGATGTGTAATTGCTTCCTGGCAAGCATTCTTAAACTAAGAAAACTCCAAGTTCAGTGTACTGGGAATGCTACAGTCTTGAATTTGATTCGTGTGTTTCCTTACAAGACACTGCATTCACCTGTTTCCACATCTTAACTTCCAGTCCTCAATCTGAAGGAATCAGTATTTTCTGTAACCTCTGATCTGTGAAATGATGACAAATTCTACAATAGCTTTTTGGGGTTGGTTTTGTTTTCTTTTTTAACAGTAAACCCATTAATTCATTAGCAGAATAATCGTTCTGCTCTGATTCAATACTTGTGTTTCAGAAAAAGAAGGAGGTTTGATCTGCACATTTGCTTGGCTTTGTAGGTACATGGAGTTCTGGCTGATCTTCCACCACCATCTGCTCAAGTGCTTTTGTGTGTCTGTATCTGCAGGAAACTTTCTTTTCCCCTCCCTATTACTGTAATTACTTTCCTATTCCAAGGAAGCTGCCATTTATGTACTGGTCCACCTCTTCCACTATTATGCACTGATACCACATGATCTAACACATTTACATTATAGACATAATAATCTGAAATGTGGTTGTCAGAACTCCATTTATAGTTGAAAGGTAAAAATAGGGCATTTCTGTCATATCTCATCCTCATGCTTATGTAAAACCTAAAAATAAGTCGCATAAATTACAATTTAGAAGTTCCTATTTTTCTCCAGTGAGTGACTAAACAGGGAGGCAAGGATGACTAATTCAAATACAGCCCTCTGCTTTGTAGATGTTGAAATCAAATAGCTAATGTACATATTTTATTTACTACTGATCTCATACTGCGTTTGCTCATTCATATATGAAGAATTTTAAGATAATTCTTAATGACATATGCTACTTTCTTTTTTTACCTCTTCTTTCTTTCTTTTTTCAGACAGGAGAGGAATAGTCGAGCCAATTCTTTCCCAGATACCATCTCTTTTTTTAAAGCTTTCATGATGTAAGTAGGAGTTATTTGCTTCAGTCACTGAGATAATATCAAGAAAGCTTAGAGGCATTTTACATTATCAGTGCAATTTTGAACACATACTCCACTTGCTGATGAAGTTGGACAAAAGATACCACAAGAAATTTTGTTTAACATTTAATACTAGATTAATTTACTATGGTGGAAAGCCAGTGATCAGGTAAGAGGCAAAAGCAGGAGGCAACAGTAAATTTACATATTACTTCTGAACAAAATGCTCATCTCGATTGGCCTTCCTCAAGCCTTTGATGGTAACACTAGATGTTTTCTAGAGATGTTTTCTAGAGGTGTGGGGTAATTGTTGTAATTTATTAGTACTAATTTGTTACCATACAATTTCTGACCAAAGGATAATCCCACAAGAAAGAAAGCTGTGATATAGGAAATTTAATCAGTTGTAATTTTTATCCCTCTTTCCCAAAGACTGCAGTTTAAGGACTATTAATGTTATGATTTTTAAAACTCATTAACTGAGACATTTCCATATGATATTCAGGCTTTAAGAAGTGAAATGGACTCTGAACATCCAGTTTGCTATTTCTACTCAGAATACAATATATAGGGAGAGCACAGTGTAATTAGCTGTTCAGAGTGTATCAGCTGGTAAAACATCCTGCCACTTCATACACTGAAGATGAAGGATATAAATTACATCATGTTAAAATACAATGCAAGAGGGCACTCATAGAAATAGATGACAGACTTTGCAAAAAATAATAAAAAGTGTTGTATATGATTGCAAGGATGACCTGTTGACCCAGACTCCTTCACCTAGATTGTGCTTTATGAAAATATGGAAATTCAGGAGAATTCTGGAAATGTGCATCTATAAAAACATTCTCTGAAATATCCTTTAGCAGAAGTGAACATAATCTTACTTGCAGCTTGCTGCTTCTCAGGCTTCCAGATTGTTTGATTACTGTTGAGAACTTAAGGATGATATTTCTAGACTGTCTAATTATGGTTTCTTATGACTGTAGGAATAGGCAATATATAACCCTAAAAAAATCTAGTGCTCACAGGATCAGTTCTATAGAACTCACATGAATAATATTTTAGTACCAACCAAATGAATTGTTCAACTTCAGGCACAAAATTATGAGATACAGCAGCTCAGGGTCCAACTTGATTCCTAATATAACATTGTTTCACTCATTAATCACATAGCTTCAAGAGGTCAACATTTATTGAATGATGCAGAGAAAACTTACTGAGAAAACTAATCATGGTCTAAAAGTAACTGCTGTGAGTAATGTGATGGATATTTCAAAACACTGTTAAACATGGTGTGTGAAAATGTAAAATAAGGATATTACAATCATCTAATGACCTCCTAGGACTATTGAAGGCAGGAAACTCATCTTATGTGAAATGATCTTAAAATCATCAATGCTGTGATGACTAAAAACATAGTATAATGCTTTTCTTTAAGATAGAATTTAAGAAAATTATCACATAACCCTAGAGAATAGGGAGAACTCCTCTCTGGTTGTACTCTGCAATTTGGCAGGTCACTCTTACCAGAAAATAAAAAGACTAATGGCAAGAAAGATTAAAGCACCAAAACGAAGAATGTTTAATGAAGTTGGTTTTAAATCACAGTACACATCAAAGCCCTCTATCCAGGTGAAAAGTGTATTGTACTCATATTCACAATATATGATAATGTAATACTTTGGTGTGCTTTGCTTGAATTGATTTACAAAGGAAGGCAAAACTGAAGGAATGACACACCAAAATTTTAGACAAAATTGCAGAGAAGGGAAAGTAACATGGAAGGAAAAACAAAGAGAGAAAAAAAAAGAAAAGGAAATAAAAAGGGGAAAAGGCAGAAATTATGTAATACAGAGGAGTAGAAGGCACAAACACATGCACAAATGACAAAAAGGAAGAAAACTAACAATCAGTCAAACAGGAAGAGAGAGAGGAAAAGCCATGAGCAAAAAATGAAGCAAATTGAGGAATAAAAGATTGCTGGGATCACAGTCCCAGCAACCTGTGAATTTTGAATGGGTACAAGCCAGCTGCTGGGAGAAGGCCAAAGAGTTGCTTGGCTAAATGAGAAGCAGTTGGCATCCTGGTATTTCACATGTGATGAGCATCCAATATGTGACACTTGATCTTATGCCAGGGACATGCTATGGTTTGAAATTTCTAGCATCCAATCAGGATACCCACTGACAACTTTCTTTTATCATATTAATCACATGTCCTGCACCAAAGAATACTTAATCCAGATACACATGAGTTTAGATGGAAAAGAACTCAAACTGTTTTAAACAGCTGTTCAAAATCAGTTCATAAAAAATAAAGTCTATTTTGGGCAGAAACTTGAAACTTGTTTCTTAGACCAAAGTGCTTCACTCATTCCATATTTTTATTCTTTAACAGAAAAATTCAGCTCAATCAGGAACAGGCGTTTTTTAATTATAGGTTTATTTGATAGCCCTCAGACAGGCATGGCTATCAGAGATGGCACTAGAAGTGCATTCACTTGTATTTGGCAACCTCTGAATTTAGGATGTTGCAGTGCTAACTCATCCTATGATTCTAACACTGAGAGTAATCTTTAATCAATAAAAAAGTATGGTTTTAGCTTAATCATCATTCCTTTACTAGAGAGTACATTTCTGTTCAGTGAGTAATATGTATGCCTTTGCAATATGTGATTAAAAACTATGAAGTTGTTATATACATTTAAACACTAAGATTTATCCTGAGCTAGGTTTAAAATGATGCTTTAAAATATCTCTTTTCTTAAGATCAAAAGGAGGTAAGCAAAAGTAGGATGAGATCTATTCAAATTTTCTTATCCTACATGTCCTTTTCTATACTTATGCAAATATGACTGCTTTAAATCTCTTCCTTGTTAATTTTTGCTAAAGGAACATGTCTCCTAATTAATAGTTGCAGACAGTTCAAGCCAGAAAGATGGCCTATGATTCCCTAGTTACAAGCTGCTTGGCATAGGGGCATTAGTTTGTTAACATATTCTTTTCTTCTTATCTTTTGATTTATGTAAGGTTCTGAAAGCCCTCACTTCTGTGTTGCAGAAATATTGCAGAGACCTCTGTGAGCATTTATCAGAAGACTTATTCACATGAGAAAAGCTTCTACATTAATATTTGGTGGAGTCATCTCATAATACTATTTTTGTTGCATAGTATATCTGTAATTAGGACATTACCTATAGAAATATTAAAGGTGTTGAATATTAGGAACAATCCAACTGGGATAACACCTGCCAGCCCTACACTGGCCTATTCACCAGTCCTCAGAAGGGACTTTCTTTCAAATGCCTGCTTAGGGTTAAGAACTAAATTGTAAAATTAATGAACAATTCATGTGAGAAAATATTTTAGAGGATGGAAGCCAGTATTTCAAACCCTTTAAATGAGATGAGAGAATAACAGTTCAAATTTTGCTGCTCTGGAATCTACCTATTTTTGTTTTGTTAATTCTAACATGAGCCAATCCCCCTTTTTTTTTTCATCTAACACAGGACTCCAGGAATATTTGCATGTGGGATTTTCATTCAGGTCTCTGAACTTAGCATGAGGTGCAATTGTGAATATGTTTATACAGGCAATTTGTATCTATCACAGAAAGGTTTGTCTTCACCTCCACAAGTATTCTGGAAAGCAGATGCAGTCACTGGAAATTTACCTCTAGAATTCTTTACTTTTAGATGCATATTTATATCTTGTTGTGAGCTTTTGGCCCATTGGATAAAATTCATAAAACAGTAAATGTAATAATCTAAAATATAGAGTGAATTTTATTTTCCTAATAAAATAGTCCCAGTCCTTATTGTACACTTACATAATCTGAGTAGTTTTTAATCTATTGTACTGATTTTTAACATCCAAAGAAGATTAAAATGAAAACTAACTATATAAGCCACCTTTTATAATTTAATGGTCTTTTAACACTTTAGTAAGAACAAGCACATTGTAACTGCACCTTTTAAAGTACTGAATAAGACTGTGTAGGGAAGGGGATGACTATATTCAAAAGAAACATTGGTAAAAGATTCTGTGAGCTCATTATTCTACAGAAAATGAAGCAACCGTATTTCATACCACAAGCCTTGCTTTAAAAAGCACAGTGCTTTTATTCCCCCAGTGATTTTGATAAACATCCTACACCATGGTGATTACAAGCATGTGACCACAACAAAAGTCTCATATGACTCCCAGCTCAGCATGAGTAAGCAATTCCTAGCATAGTCCAAAGCCACATTCCAGTAAGAGATTACAGTTTTTGTACAGCCTCATGATTCCTGCCACTCCCCATCCCCCAACAAAAACATCATTGTCGTTATTTCCTCTACATCATTAGATTAATGACTATCACACCTAACATTAACAATTCTTAGGAATAAGAAATAAGGCCATTTGCTATTTTGGTCCTGGCTGATGAAAAACATGTGCTAATCGGCCCCAGATAAACTGAAAGCTTCATTGAATCCAGAATGCCATAATGCATTTGGAAACAAGACAAAGTGTTTCCAAGAAAGACATGCTTTTACCCATCACAAATAACCCAATTAACTGAGTGCTTTAGAGGGAAACTCATAGAAAGTCAGGATTTTGCTTCCAGTGAATACACAAGATTTCCCAATTCATGGTTCAAGCCTGGACAAATGAAAATAAACTCAAAGGCTCTTAACAATAGCTGTTTTTTCAGAGGACTCTTATGAGACCACCTGCACCTTGTCCAGCCCTTACCTTTTAAATAAAAAAAAAAAAAGCCAACAAAACAAAACCAAAACAAACCAAAAGAGTCTTAGTATATGCTGACATCCTAGTTCAGGTCAGCTGTTGGTCTGCTTTGACAACTCTGCTGCACAAACTTGAGCTTACTGAAGACATAGCAGACTGTTTCTCAAATCAAGCTGCTGGCCCAGTGTCACAGTGCTACTGCCATGCTGTCTGTGCTGGTTCATCTACATTGAGCTGTTTCATTCCATGTGAATAAATATAACTAGTCTGGACAACTGTATTCTGCAAATGTAGCAAGAGAACATGAAAACTGCCTGAACCATAGTTAAAACACCATACATTTTTTTGACATGAAGAATAACTTACATGATATTTAATGTCACCTCTCCTTAAGACCATGTTATGCCTCTGATGTAGGGTCTGAACCTGCATAATGCTCATCAATTAGGAACTATTTCTTTTCAATGAAGTTGCCACCAAAGAAGCTTTTTCCACATCTTCTCTTTTCAGGCCACAAAATAGTGAATGATTTGCCATTTCCAGCACATCTTTGACACCCTACATCCACTTATCCTTCTGAAAGAGTAAGTTTGCATATTAATTTTCACAAATATCTCCTTGTGTAAGACTTCCTGGTGACACTTGCAAATTTTAAAGTATGGCCTAACTACCAACATTTTCGTTCAAGGTTTACATGCTTCAGATTGCAGTCTCAACTTTGAAAGGTATAGCAATGTCTCAAAACCTATTTCAAAGCTTCTCCTGGAGTCCAAATGGGAAGCTCACCTGAAGCTTAACTCATGTTACACAAACTACCAGAAAATTTTGCTTTACAGGGGTTTTCATGAATACATGGCCAAAAACTAAGAATGATATAATTGTAGAATTGTCAAGGTTAGAACAGACCTTTAAAAGTATTCAGTTCAACCATCCACCCAGCACTACCACTGTAACCCCTAAACCACCAAACCAACACACAGTGCCAGATCCAGAGAAACACTGTCAGGGATGGTGATTCCACCACCTCCCTAAGCAACCTATTCCAATGCATGACCACCCCAACAGTGAAGCATTTTTTCTGTAATCCATTCTGAATCTCCCCTGTCTCAGCTTAAAGCCATTTCCTCTGGCCCTCTCACTGAAGGCCCGGTAGAAGAGACTGGGCCCCGCCTCACCACAGCCTCCTTTCAGAGAGCTGCAGAGAGCAATGAGCTCCTTCCTGAGACTAAACAAACCCGGCTCCCTTAGCTGCTCCTCTTAAGACACATTTCTAGATTTTCATGAGCTTTGCTGCCCTTTGCTGGACAGATTCCAGCACCTCAAAGTCCTTTGTAAAGTGAGGAGACATCACCTCTAGTACACTATCTATCTGTTGCCCCACTGGGCTCTCTGTCCTTGCAAGCAGTCAGTGCTTTCTGTATTAAATCAAATTGGTGCAGTTTCATGATATTAAAAAATTGTTTGTTCCTCTTCTTTTTTGGCTCTACACATTGAAATATATACCATTGTATTGAAATATATACCATTGCAATGTTTCTCATTAATATCAATAATAATATATAGAGATTTTTTTCTTTATGCCTATTTGCTTTAAGGTTTGGGCAGAGTTTTTTGAATTAATATTTTGGATATTTTTTTTTTTACTTAACAAACATACTTTTTTTCTTGCTATGAATCTTTTACAATGTGGTAATAACATTCCAAATGCAACTAAGGATCACTCTATCAGTGTCTATATATATGCTGACAAAGAAATTATAATTTCTGTTTTGTATATTGCAGAGAGTAGCTTAGCACAAATGTATGAATTGCCTGACACAATGTGACTCCAGGCTATGCTTTGAGTCCCATATGTTATTAAATAATTGTTGTAGGTTAAATGCTTGGTGGGGATAAAGAGGTGAAGTTGGCAAGAAGGGCCTGACAGTTACACTGGACTCTTCCAGGCTCAGAAGGAGCTGAGTTTCATTTGTAAGTGGGTGCCATGTAACGTCCTAGTACAATGCTAGAAAGAAGGCAGGACAGAGAAGGAGGCTGTGAGTATTATCTTGATTTCTAGTCCCAATATTGATGTCCCTGTGCCTTTGTTAGGCACAAAAATTATTTATAAAACACTTATTAATCACCCAGGGTATGATCATTGACTAATTAAACTGACATTAAGTTTCTCTAATTAGACGGTGTTTGGGAAGCATTTCAAATATCAAGAGAACTGTACTAATGAAAGAACTATTAATCATTTGATCCTGTGGACTCAGCAAATGACCATAATACACATCCCTGGTTATCTGCATTTAAGCAGGGTAGTCACATTTACTTTAATAAAACTTAATGATATTCTTTTATTCAGGCATTTAACTTGACCTGCTAGCTTTGAAATGTGTTGCATACCTGCGCTAATCACTTGACCTCCTCTCACCCATTTGTCTTGTTTCACTTGCCCTATGAGATCAGAAGAAGAGGCTCTTGAATAGTTTGGGATTTGACAAGAGAAAACAAGACATTAAAAAAGATATTAAAAGAAGCTGCTGGCATCAAAAGACAACCAACACTCTAGGCCTTGGCTCTGCAGGACAAAACAATTGTTGAACATGACAGTCTCACAGTTTTTTAAGTATTCTCACTATATTCCTTAAGCAAAATTGCTATTCAAAGTAATGGAAATTTCCTTAAAAAGAAAATACCCTAAGAATATATTTTTGAACCCTTGAGGCTGAGAGTTAGTGACTGATGCATTTTAAGGAACACTTTTATTTTTATTCTAGAAATAGTAGTTTTTGCAGGTGTGTTTTTATTTAGCCATATGTATGAGAGGATGATCTAAAAAATGTAACTAATCTCAGATGGAAAACTATTTTTCTTAAAATATCTTGACAGGATTGTGATAGTGTAATGTTAGTATTGAGATACAGGTGAGTATTTTCATACCACTAGAGAAACCAAGATTTGATTTTAATTTTATCAAAACACAATGACATAGCATTGCTGCCTGAAAGAGTATTCATGATTAGAAATAGGAGAACAGACAAAAATTCTGATGTTCTGTGCTTTTTTCAATAAGTTTTTACTTCAGCATATAATCTTTGTAACCTTTTCATCATTATCCTGAATTAGATTGTGTATATCTAGAATAAAAATTGAAAAGGCATATAAAAGCAGAATGGTTGGCTGTTTCTTTTTCTGCTTAAAATATTTTATTTTCACACTGATTATGAATAGTATGAAAACTGTTATTTGGAAAATGAGTAATACTGAAAGAAAAGTAGCTAATTACCTATAGGAAAAAGTGATAGGAGTTAATCCAGTGGGGAAATTGAGAGAAGACTGCCATAGCTTCACATTCACAGGTGCAATCAGCAGTGAGGCTGAGCCTGAGTCTCCAACAGCCACAGAACAGCCACAGATGCACACACAAACACAACAAGTTTGTGTATATATTTGTGTATATATATATATATATATATATATATACATACATATATATATATATATATATATATATATATATATATATATATATATATATATGTATGTATGTATGTATTATGCACACAGCTGGTCATACAGACCATAGCATGGACAGAGAATGCACTCACACATCAGCATCAATATCCTTTCCCTGTTCCCATCTCTGACTAATGAGAATGAAGGTCAATTAGTGAAACACATCTTCTGCATGGGTCCCTCCAGCAGCTGGGCTCAGACTCTGCAGCAGCTCCCCCTGGGTCACAGGAATCCCCATCACTGGCACCTGGACATGTGAGCCTGCAAGGCTATGGCCTAGTCCAGCTGCTGATCCTCAGAGCACCTTTGGTAAAGCACAGGCACTGACGGACAGGCACATGATCCATCTCTCCAGTAACTTGCCTGAGTGGGCATTCAGTCTACCCAGTCCCTGGGTTTCACTCTGACTCCATGCACAAATGCATACAAACAGGCCGCTCCATAGATGATTCCCACTCCTGGTCTTAGACAAACTTCAGATCTCATGGTCTCTACAGGAGTTGGCCTGGACCTCCAGGTCCCTCCAGGACCAGTTCTCAGACCCACTCTCCAAGATCTGACCCAGCCTTTTGGCTACTCCAGAACTCTTGTCCACTCTCAAATCTCTTATCCTGCTGGCTTGCTAGACCAGCTAGATGTTTCTGAAAACTGCACATGGTGACATGCACACCCACACTAGACACACACTCCAGTTCCTCTAGACGATGGAACCACAGATGCATAGGTCTCTAGACTTGCTGCCCTACCCAGTGCTGGTACCTAGACCTCCATGCACAGACATGAGCACAGAATGGAGTCTCCCCAAGATAGTTACAGAAGATTTTAAAGATCAGGCATAGGGCATGGCCATGCAAACACACTGACCAGTCCCTGTGCAAGCATTCAGCTGGCTTCTTTTACCCTGACCCTGTTTTCCCATGCTTGCTCCTCTTCAAACTACCTTGATTCCTTCCTTTGTTAACTGTTGGCTCTTCTCCCCAAGGATGCCAAGTCTTGCCCAAAATGCTCTTCCACAGCATAATGAGCCCCACAACCGTGTAGCAGTAGCCCCTATCCCCATCTCCAGTCTAAAAGACTTTCCTCAGGGAAAGCCTCCCCTTCAGTTCCTCCAGGAAAAGCCTCTCCCTTTGTGCCACACCCCCAGGGCTGATCATCCTTCCAGGGGAGCCCTGGGAGGAGCCAGGTCAGAGGCTCCTGATAACCTTCTTGGTGTTCCCCAGCTGTTATTGTTCCACTGGGCTCCTTTGTGCTCATGTTCACTCAAACAACCTAAAGATTTCTCCTTGGGTAAGAGATGATTCTCTACACTCCTGGAAAGAAGAGGAATGAAGATGGATCAGTTTTCACAACTTTATTTATTAGGTAATTTGTTTAGTTCCTAGGTCAAACTAATGGACCTGCTTCACCTTTTTTTGTACTCGTGTTTTAGTCCCTGGGGAGGCAAGGAAGGGGTGAGTCAGACATTTCACAGTTGGAGTAGCCAACACACAATTTTATACAGCTCTCTGCACTACTATAAGATTATTATGTAGTGTTTGCCAGATCAATAATCTTCCTTGCCTCTAAATTGTTTTCTCCTTTTCCTGAAAAGTGGAAATATTAAACTTATATAACATGCATTGAGGGCAACAGTCACAAATTACAACCACGACACCAATTTTAGGATAATATATTCATTGCTATTTGTGTCACTGCTTAGCAGTGGCATAACTGCTATATGTATAACCAGTGAAGGAAAGTCTCCACCCTAGAGAATTTATCACATTAGATAGGAAAATATGTCAGGCAGGAAAACAGAGGTGGAGTCTTGCTTAGCAAGTCAGTGGCAGAAGTGAGACAATATGTTTTAAAGAGATGGGCTGAGCCTCAGGAAGTTTAAGGGATCTCCTTGAAGATATGGAAGTGCCTTATAAAAGGAGAAAGAGGAACTCAGATGACCTTAACATCTTCAGAGCACATTGTTAGATAAGATAATTTCTTAAAAATTATTGAAGGTGTGTATTTTATTTTATATTATTACTTTTAGTGGTTCTAGTTGTATTTGGTTAACAATTACTATATCACTAAAGTACTGTTAAACCTTTAAAGAATACTGTAAGTTTTACTGATAGAAATTTGCATTTTAGCGTCTTTTTTATGAAATGTTTGCTATTTATTTCTATATATTTAATTCTTGTGCATAAAGACAATAGCTGAGCATGGTTTATTAATCCATACAAGACAAACAATATAAATTTAAATTATAACTCATTTATAGATAGACTTATTGAAATTTAAACTCTAGTTTGTTTGACTTTCAGTGATAGATTTTCCCATCACGTTCATTGTAATACTTCTATTATGTGTCTGCCACTTTTGCCTTGTTTTCTTTTCAACTCAAAACCACCCTTCTTCTAATCCCTTTATTTTCCTACCCTTCTCTTTCTGAGCTTCCCTTTAGTCCCTAGTCACTCTTCAGTTTCTTGTGCATTACAGTCTTCTCCCTCTTCCAAATGCTTATCAAAATGAACCTTCCAAAAAGCATTTGAGCAAATATTGTTCTTTAATTCCTTAAACCTTACACTCATCTTTACTCATATTTATTGTCTGCATTACTAGATTTCCACGTCCTGTGTTTTAAAAATTTTTTGAGATTCACATCTCCTTTAAAAACTAGCAATGGACTGTATTTTATTTTGCTTTGTTTAGATTATAATTAGTAACTGTGACGTAAAAAACATAGTCGATGAAAACCTGACCATGATTAGAAAGTTTTGCCAGTGATTTAATTCATGCACCCTGCCAAAGTAAATAAATAAACAATGTCCTATTCTGACCCCTGACTAAATAACTAAGGATTTGGGGTTACAGCTAGTACAGATCAATGTGAAATCAGTGTCTGGCTGGGTAAATCAGCTAGTTTGGTTGCAAATTTGTGGTACCTGAGGGCAGAATTTCAGATCTAATTTCACTGCTATACAATGTAGAAGAACCTCTCTCCAAGCACCCCTATAAAATTAGACTTTCATAATATAATGCTATTCATAGTTGGAATTTGAATTTAGATGCTGTCATGCAAACCTGAACTGAAATCATTAGCGAGAAAGCTCTTTAGCATCTATACTAGTTTCCTAGATTGAGGGAGATGCATTTGGCTAACAGTTCCATCAGGTTTGCTTCAAGTTGGAGGACCATCCCAAGCCTTTCAGTTACTGTGCTGGGTTAGGCTTGCCCAGCAGCCAAACTCTCCTCAGAGGGGCAGGGGGAGGATGTGGGATGTCAAAGATCCTGGGTCAAGATAAAGACACAGACAGGACCTACCAATTACCATGACAAGCAAAACAGACTTGATTTAGGGAAAGTTAGCAGAACTTAACGAAATAGATTTTGGGAGTAAGAAACAAAGATAAATGTTGAAACAACACCTTTCTCCCCATTCGCTCTTTTCCTCCTGACCCCTCTACACACCTCAAGCAGCATAGAGGGTGGGACTGGGCACTTGGTCACTCAGTAAAAAATCATTCTCTCTGCTCCTTCCCTCTCTTTTCACCTGCACTAAAGGGGCCCCTAGATAGACCATTTCCCCCTGCATGGATGCTTCCAGTAGCTGGAGTTCTCCAAGTTAATCCTGCTATAGTGTAGGATTTCCTTGGGCCTCAGTTCCTGCAGGAAATCCCTCTGCTCTGCTCTGGTCTCTGCAGGGCAATCTCTGCTTTGGTACTTGGGGCACCCTCTCCCTCTTGTCTGATCTTGCGGTCTGCAGGGGCGTTTCTCACATGTTTTTCCTTCTTCCTCTGCCTTTGTGGCATTTCTTTGCCCTTCCTTAAATGCATTTTCACAGCCATCAGTGCCCTGCAGTGTGTGAGCTGGGGCTGGCTGGGATGGGACACGTCCAACCCAGGGCAGTGTAGGCCTCTCCTCAGAGAGCCCTGACCCGTTGTGCTGTGCTGGCTTGCAAATTAATCATTCCCTTTTCCCTAACACCAAAGTTTAAATTTGTATACTCAGAAATTTCATAGTATTTACATCTGCATAAGGAATATGTAAAATTATGGGTGTATTTTCCATATTCCTTAGTTTCAGAATTATTCATGAACTTCTTAAGAGCTTCTCACGATGCAATTATTTTAAGCCCTGTGGAAAGTCACTTGGTTTTTTTTAACAGTGATGACATTGAACCTTCATGCGGAGAGTGGTACCTGACCCAGGTTATCTTTCAGATAATTGTAAAAAGGAGGTAAACTGAATCTCGGCAGAAATATAAGCATTATGTAAGTTATTGCTAGAAAGTAAACCATTTACTTCAATAAGTGTTTGGGAAACTACCCAGCCCTACACTACAGGAGCTAAATATAACCAAAAATTAAATTTGACTAATTATATAGAGTATTCCAACAGGCATAATGCATGACACCTCAAGCCACCTCTCAGTACTATTTTTATCCTTTCAACATGCATCTTTTATCAAGTATTTTATCTTTTCAACACTATACTTATTTAAACATTTTTTCCTTCATCTATGTCTTTTTTAAAAGATTCTGAAATTAATAGAGCTGACTAATAAAGTTTAGGGCCACATAGTCAAAATAATTTAGAAAATAGTTTTTTAAATCCCAACATCAAGAAATTCTGTGTCAGGAAGAACAAACTTTGCTCAAAATGCAAAAAGCTGCAGAATAGTCTTGGGATTTTCTTTTAAAATGAAGTCTTCCTACAGTCAAAGTTCGATGAATCCCTTATGTCTGTGGGTGTTTTCTTTCTTAATTTTTCAAAATAAATATATCTTTGAGCGTTCATGTTGAAGAATTTTGTCATGTCACATTATTGAAAAATATTATTAATAAATTCTTCAGCACATGAGAATACATCTCCTGGTGATATTTTATCATTGATTTAACAAGGGGTTTTCTGTAACAGATTTTGGATTCTGTAGGTAAACAGGATTTTGTAGAGAAATGGAAGCAAAAAATGAGGCAAGTATATGGGAACAGTGTGCAAGTGCAGAAAGTTAAAAAAACTATAAATCCAAAATTGAAAAGGTCTCTTTGACACATCTGCCCGAAAGCTTTCATTTGTTTGAGATTAGAAAAATTTGGAATATAAGGAAAGAAATCAATACTGTTAAGGAAAAACATTACCACAATATTAACTTATCTCTAGTGTATCTGACCAGTGCCATAAAACTCTGATAATGCCTGAAGTTTGAAAATAGTGAAGCTTTTCATCACAGAGCTTAAATGCTACATTTAGCTTTCTATCAAGCTATGCCTTCAGGTACAAGCTTCACTTCATTTGCTATTTGTTGCAGTTTACCAATTCAACAAATAAGTTTGCTTTGTCTGCACCTCCACACTGTTGCTGTTCATTCTGAAAGGCAACCAGGGCCTCGAACAGCTTGAGACACACTCCTATTTGGGCTACCATAGCAACCAGAATGTGTATTAAAGTGTAGGTCACATGGCTTAGTTTCCTAAGGCTAATTAATTTCACTAATTATGGCCTCATACCAGCTGCAGAATGTGTTGGTGACCCAGTGAAATCAGCTGTAGACAACTGTTTTCCATACTGTGGTAGTACGACCTCACCATGTGGAAATATTAATGTAATTATGAGAATTGCATGCAGTATGTACAGAAAACAAATACTACTGCATGATTAGAGACTGGACTGTGGGACCTTGAACATTTTTAATGTAGATGTTTAAATCTTCTTTATTGCTTTCTCTATCATATGCCAGTATTAAATAGGTTATAAAGAGCTGAGTAGTTAAGCTTAAAATATTGCCATTGAAAGGTTGTTTAATTCACCAGCTTTACAAAGGATTTATGAAACACTTAGCACTTAGGGCAATGCATATATACACATAAATATATATTTAGTATAATAGTCTCTAGAAAACAAGTAAAATCAAAACAGCTTCTGCTTGTTATTTTTTTTTCTATATTGCAAAACTAATACTTAACTGAAAATCAGAAAATATTTTATGCCACAAATAAGATTGACTGTATTACACATTACAAGGCACTAAGTCTCTCTTCTTTGCCTGTACAATAGAGTTAATTTTATCCCCCACTACATATGCAGTTTGATCTGTGTTTTAATAGAAAAGCAGGTGTCTACCTAGGCTTTGGGGAGCAATTAACAATTCATTTTATATAAAACCATGATGTCTCACTGGTAAAACTAATTGAAGTAAATAAGACATTTTCAATCAGCTAAAAGAAGGCATTAAAACAACCTTGCAAAATTGTCATGACAAATTACCAGCCAAAGCACAAAACATTCTCAGGCGGCCTTTACCATGGTGATTGATGAGAATGAAAAATTAATGATATCTTACTGGCCTGTCAAAAGAAAAAATTGTTTGCCTGACTGAATAGCATTTTCTGAGGCAACAATAAATTATAGAAAATTAATAAAATACACAAATTTATTTTATTTTTTAGCATAATTATTAAAAGTGCTGATTGTCCTACAGTGGGGAAAAAGTGCCAAATTCTACTCGCAAGCCCTCAGGACACAGACTGGTTTGAGAGTAGCATTACAAAGTCAGCAAAAGGTTATATTCAGGAAATTGTACAGTTAGGATGGGCACAGAAAAGAAAACTTGCTATCAGGAGGACTCCAGGCATTGCCCCCAGAATGGGAGGTGCACAGAAGGACAGAAGGACAGAGGACCCCCGGCATTGCCCCCAGAATGGGAGGTGCACAGAAGGACAGACTGGCTCTTCAGCCCTGGCTCCAAAGAGGAATGGTCCCAGCCCCCTACACTGTGCCCGTGCCCATCAGTTTGATCATGACCCATCACAGATTTTCTCAGAGGAGGGTCCAAGTGTAAAAGCAATGTTTAGTAAGATACAGGCTCAGAATAATCAGATGAGCAGTTTCATTAAATATTTCACTTTTGTCTCTATTCAAGGTGGGTTTTTTCTCCCCTTTTTTCTTTCTTGGAAATGGACAAGTAGTCATCATGCATCTCATCCCTGTGTCGCTTCCTCCTATAACAAAAGAGTCTGCAGAGTTCTGCATAACTGCATGAAACAGCATGAGACTACATAGGGGAAAAAAAACCCAGATTATTCAACTAGTGATAAAATCAAGATACTGACCATAAAAAGCATATTGAGATTTTAATATTTAATCTCATTTTTAAATGTGAATTTAATAGTCAAGTGTCTTTTGGGGGTAAAACAACACACAAATCCTCTAACTTAATATTCCAATGAAAGAAATTGTCCAGGAATGTTTATTTAAGGAACAGTTTTTTCTCCCTGTTATGATTGCCTGTGATGTATACTTGTACCTGTTAAAAATACTGCTTTCTTACTGTCAGTGAGATGTATTTTAGGCTGAGACAAAAGAGGATTGTATGTTTAACAGCTATATAATGCAGCTTGTCAACATGATTATCTATCTCTCAGCTTATACAAAAAGGACACTGAGTTTATTGAAGCAAATAGCCTAGAGAGGCTAGCAGGCTGAAATGCTGCCTAACTGCAATAACCCTTGTGAAAAGAAGGGTCAATTAGTGAGGCTGATGATTAAGAAAGGTCTCTAGTCTCTAGGTCAGATGCTGTGTAGACTGAAGCTAATGGTACTAATTTTGCTGCATCTTGTAAAGAATGCTAGTCAAAACATAGGTTTCAAAGAGAAAATAACAAAAAAAATGGGTGGGAGATTTTTGTGAATAGAATAAATACCATCTTAAAATTTTTCCTTTCAGTAAAATAGACTTCATAACAAAAGTAAAAAAAGACCCCAAGTAAAAATAATTGCCCACAAGGAGATAATCAGCAGTCTATATTCAATAGTTTCTACTGTAAAACCACATGTCATGTAACAAGTAAGTTTGTGCACCTCTCCCAGTATGAAAGGATCTGAGATTGAGATGGAGGGTACAAAAATGAAGCAAAGGACTTGCAGTGGAAATATGTTCAAGTGGTAAAACTGAAATGCTGTGGGATTCTTTCCTTTGGTTGAGATAATGTTTTCTGCAATGAAGGGATACACAACATGTGCCACAAGAGGTGACACTGAAAATCAAATAAATGATGTCCAACTGTGTCTAGGTGGTCAAAAAGGCCAAGAGCACCCTAGCTTCTATCAAAAATAATGTGACCTGTAGAAACAGGCTGGTGATCATCCCCCTGTACTTGACATTGATGAGGCTGCACCTCAAATCCTATGTTCCTTTTTTAGTCCCCTCACTACAAGAAAAACATTGAGTGCAGAGAAGGACAAAAAAAGCTGATGAAGGACCTGGAGCACATGACTGAAGCAGTTGAGGTTATTTAGCCTGGAGAGAGGAGGCTCAGGGGGCCCTAATCACTCTCCACAACTACCTTAGTGTGTGGCCAGCTGGGGGTCAGTCTCTTCCCCCAGGTAACAAGAGACAGGATGAGAGGAAATGGCCTTGAGTTGCAGCAGGGGAGATTTAAATTGGATATTAGAAAAAATTCCTCATATAAAGGGTTATCAACCATTGCAACAGGCTGCCCAGGGAAGTGGTGGAATCACCATCTGTGGAAGCATTCAGAAGGTGTGTGCAGGTGGCACTTGTGCATATGGCTTAAGGATGAACACGGCAGTGCTAGGCTAACAGCTGGACTCAGTGATCCTCCAGCCCTTAGTGATTCTACAATTCTATGTCCCTCAAAGGAGAGTCATGAGCATGAGTCTTCTACTTTTTTTATCAAAACTGACACACTAATGGTAGATCATCATGTTTCAGAACTCAATCCACTAAGCACAGAAATAAAGAAAAATTGGTGAGCAGCTAAATTACCACATTTACAATGTTGGGTGTTAAGAATGGTTAAATCAAAAGCATGATGGCTTCAGATTTTCCTTTTTTTCAGTTTGATAGCTATTGGATATTTGTAGAACAGAAAAATGTATCTAGTAATAAATGTAATGATTTTTTATCTTCATGCCTATCACCTGATACTATGTTCGTATGAGGGACCATGATACTTGTAAGACAGAAACATTACACTCATTCAAGAAATAAGAGTTTCAGGACATCTGTGAATAAAGTATTTTTAAATTTTATTTTAATTTAAAATCTGAAGATCATCAGGCATTATTATATAAATCAGCCATGGATAAATACCATAACACAGTCAAGTTTTGTTTCTCATTTTGTAGTAAATCCTCCCTAGAAGACTCTTATGAACTTCTATACCACTCCAAAGTTACAATGCATTAGCTGTGAGGGGAATTCAATGATGCTACATCATTGCTGTTAGTTACAGCCATGAAGGCAGAATGGAAGTGTGATGAAGAGAAGGTAAAAACATCTAAACGAACTCCAAACTTTTAGTAGATTTCAAATATTAAAAGCTTCAAATTAGATATCTAAGTTTTTCAAAATTTTCTCAAGAGCATGCAGCTACAGGAAGTGTGGTTTTTGATTAAACTTTGTTAGGAACTAAGACTGGACTGAACTAAAACATACATTTTACCAAAATTCTGTATAGCTTATCATCAGCCTGTGTTTTTATATATGTGTGTATATATATTAGTCTAGATATCATATCACTGATCAATATTTACATTGATTTCTTGATCAGAACCATTGATCCTTAAAAGTGGCTGATCCAATGTCCATTTGGAGAATATTTCTTAGCTCCAGTGAGCTTTGAAAGAGATTAATGGGGAACTCATACTAACACAGAAGTTCAGCAAGAAAGAAATTGATTTTTCAGCTCTGCATCTTCTGACATCTGAGAGTTTGAATTCTTCACAACAGCCCGGAACTCATACTTGCCTAAAGAAAATACAAAATCTTATGCTTCTTTTTACATGTAGTATACTTTCTTTAGCTCTAGTGACCAGATTTCAACATGTACTGGGGAGAGTGAAATGGTAGTATTAATCAGCTGGCTACCTCTCAGAATAGATAACTTTATGAATCTGTGTTCTGCTTTGACATGGACAGATCTATGTGACTTGGTGGTGTTGACTTACAGTGTTGGACTCAATCTTTCATTAGTAGCATTAGTGGCATCCCTTCTCTGAGATATGCCAGATCATACTTTCAGGAACTGGCCATTTTTTTCCTGAAGACTGTGATGACTTTATCAGCTGTTTTATCAGTAACTGTGTGAGGTTGGCAGAAAATTTATCAAATAAATTTGAGATAAGTTTTTCCCAGTGAAGACATCCAGATTTAAGAGGCAGAGGATGTCTAAAGACGTAAGGAATAACACTTTCATTTGATCTGTTCTGTGGTTTACCAGTAGACTGAACTTGACCCAAATGATTGACCTCACATTGAAGTAGTGTGTAGCCATCCTACATGAATTCAAGAATTAGGTCAAGAAAATGCAAGAGGGAGCAGAGTGTGCTGGCTTAATGGTGAGGACACTCAGCTGATCAGAAAACCATGAATTTACCCCAAGCTTACATTTGAGTTTTATGATAAAGAAGACACAGCACTCTTCCTGAAACTGGGCAATGCAATTAAATGCCTTCAGACAAAGATGACAGAATGGATCAGATTTTCTGTAGCTGGAATAAGTATGCAAATCACTAGGAAACCAAAAAAGTTTAAGTCCACATCCTTTCTCTCTGTCTTTAGAATAAAATTGTACTGTAAATGCTGTCCTTTGCTGAGCTTTAAAATAATTTTATCAACACTGGATTTTCTAAGAATTCCATTAATATCCCTGCATTGGTGCACACCTTCCAGCTATACCTATTCAGGTAATGTTTGCTCTTTTAAATATTGACATAAGATTTACACATTCCTGTTTTCCTTCAGTACTTTTCCAACACTGCTAAATGTGTTTAAAACTATCAGCAGACTAAAAGGTCCTCTGGTTCAGATAATTCTAGACTCATAGAGATATATTACATTGTTCTATTCATGAAAATATATTCATCACTAGAAGAAGTTGTTTAAAAGTCATCATTTATAGTTTAGTGCATATAGTCTGTTAGGAAATACATTGCTATTCTTGCCTTTTCTCAAATAAAAGATGCAGCTGTTGTACACTTCTTTTTAAGTTCATTTTTTGTAGTTTTCTGATGAAGAGGTCCATAATACTGCTAAAATCAACTTGATGTTTCTTAGCTGCCACAAGTTTTATTATTTTTACTCTTTATCATTAATGTCTCCAATACCTCCCCATTTTCATTCCACGTTTCAATTTCTCATTTATCTCCCCAGCTATTTCTTTCTCTTTCTGTCAGCAGTAAATTGCTTTCTCGTATCTAATTGATTTGTTCTCCCTGCTTCTGCTTCAAATGAGTTTGCATCAAACTTCTTTCTTATGATTGAGGTCTTGATATTTTTATCCATTTTCAGCCATTTTCTCAAATAAGTCTCTTTGTTGATATAAAACATTCTCTATTGATTGGACTTTCCTTTTTAGTGTATGTTTTACATAAGTTGTTGTACTATATTGTAGATAGAAAGTCATCAGTAATCAGCTCACTAGTACACTGTAAATCGACAAATTTAGTCTGGTAGATATTTCTTTAATTATTTATATCAAAATTTAATCTGAAAATAATTAAGTCACATAAAGCTACACTATGGCAAGAATAGTACCTTTTATGTTATTTTCTTTTCACTAATTGGCTTAATTTTTGCTACATGTTGCCCTAGCTACAGTCTCTTGTGACTAAATAGCCTGTTTTTACAGACAAAAGGGTTTAGAAGTTTTTTTACTATTTTCCTACTTAATTTGATGTCTTTTAAGCCTTTCTTTATTTTACAGGAGATCCATTCCCAAATTCAAGCAGGCACCTGACTCCCAATTTCCTCCCAGGCACTGGTTACTGTAAAAAAACCTCAACATTAGACACTCCTCTCCATAAACAGCTGCATCACATCCAGGTTTGCATTGAGACTTAATGACTACAGAGACAAAACCTCTTCAATAATTACCTAGATGTTACCTAGTTTACCTAGTGGATTCAGGCAGAGTCCCTCCCTAACATTTGATTTCAGGAATAAAAAAATAATAAAAAAACCCCAAACAAACAAACAAAAAATTTGCCAAACCAAATACCTTAAATACCTTGGCTCAGTTTGGCTCAGGTAATATAATCCTTTTTTCTGTATTTTTAAAAAAGGGGTTTTGGATGCTCTGGAGTCTTATAATACAAGGTTCTCAGACGAGTTAGAACGGGCAATGGCACTGGAAGAAATAGGAAAAAACCTAATCCTTACCTCTTTCTTCTTTTGCTTGTTCATGTTGTTAACAAAACCTCAGCCCTAAATAACTTGGGTGCCCTCTAACATCTAGAGCACCTTTATTATTATTTGTTACTCATGCTGCTTTGCTGTCATTGCTATGTAGTCCTCACACACATGGCAATGCAAAATCTTCTTACACTGTGAACTTCCATGGTTGTCAGGCTGAGGCTTCCCTCATGGGAACTCACTTCTGTAAAGTGCTTTTGTTATGGGTTGGGGAGAGTGTTTCTTTATGTTTCTACAGCTAGAAGGAAACTCTGAGGTTTAGGTTCTTTTCTGTTCTTTCTGTATTGGTGGTGAATGCTGCATGTGAAGCAATAACATCATCATTACACTGCTGTTCAGGACCCCTGCCTGCAGTGAAGGCTTCATGACTGCATTAAGCAGAGCAGAAAAAACCTGCAGACCTGAATCTGTGTTACTCCTTTTCTTCTTTAAATTTCACTTCAGTATCAACTCTGTAGGTTTTCTAACCTCACAGGTGTTTGAACCACAACTTTGGTGGTTATTGGGTGGTGATAGCCCCCACCCCTCCACCCCCCAGTCACAGTTCTGATATTAAAGGCTGCAACACTAGCAATGAATGGAAGTGTGTCCAACATGCCAGTGAAAACTGAAGAGATAAAAATCAAAACAAATATTTCAAATTTTCTTGCAGTTTTTGTTTCAATATTTTGTGATTCAAGTTTGAGGTTAAAATACCCTCTGATTAGATCTTATTGATTAAAATTTACCTGTATTAAGTGTAGTAAGTCTGCATTTCTGTCAATCTGTTAGAAAATAAAAAGCATTTTATTCCAATACATGCATCAATATTACCTCCAAACTGACCACCTACATTTGTCCATGGTGTCAATTCTCTCTATCAAGGAAAAAAAGGCTTCCTTTTCTGTCTTTAGCGACAACTTTACAATCGTAGAAGTGTGTTTATAAGAATAAATGCAGAATAAGGAAAGTCAGTACAAATCTAGGCATAGACTTTTACGTTTCCTAGCTGTCCAACAGGAAATACTAATAGATAAATTTTCCCATTTTAATGTTTATAAGAATAATTAGTTCCCTTAAATTTATTTGTTACAATATAGGTGCATATGTAATAATGTGTTTATTACAGAGTTCTATCCATTACTGCAGAATTCCTTTGATTGCTTTCCACACTGATTATAAGAATACATTTTATTCACGTGAGCTATATCTAATTTTATCAGTTGGATTTTTTCTCAAGAGCAAGAAGTTTCAGTTCCTGTACCACCTAAACAGAACCTGCCACTTTTCTGTAAACTGAAAAATTGCTAGATTGACAATTAAAGAATTGCCAATTTAACAGTCATTTGCTGGCTGCCCCATTATTAGTTTTCCCACCCATGTGACAAAGGACATTTTATACATATTCAGCTCACCAGTCTCTTACTGGAACAGAGAATAAAACCCACATGTGATGAAACCTTCTATTCTTCACTAGATTTTCACCACCAGCACTTTTGCCACTTAATTTGTATAAAGCCCCACAGTGCAGTGGCAGTGCTCACACATCTCAGAGCATTGTTATCACTCTTCTCAATGAGGCAGTGAAATGAATCCCTTCTCCAGTTTGAGCCACCATCTCTGCTACCAGTAAGAATGTGCAACACCATTGCAGCAATAAGAAAATAGGGCCAGTGCATTTGTGTTTTGTGGGTGGGTAATTTTCTACATATTTAAAAAAATTCTACATTTAGCATAAGAAGAAAAGAAATTCTTTAGAAATTCAGCAGTTTCTCACAAATTATTTAGGGGATACTGAAACAAACCATTGACTGCTTTAAAGAATAGCTTAATCCATCACTGCAAAAACATCTTTGCTATGAACAAGTATTATATAAACCTAAAATATTTAAAGAAAGAATAAAAGAAGTAAAGAACTAAAACCAATTTGTCTGTTTAAACAGTCTTATTTGAATATTTAGGCATACAAATTCTCTTCATATATTAAAGCAGAACTCATTTTAAGCAAGCCATTATTATAGTTCGTATCCAATTTTTCTTTAATAATATGTATTTAAATATTAATAATGTAACAAAACTACAGTAAGATGAGTTAGCATTTTTGTTTATTTTTTTTCTGGATAATTGTGATCTTTCCTGGAGGTGGAGAGTGGTAAAAAGACTCCTACTTCTAGAATGTAAGAGCTTCTTATTCACAAGATTCTGATTGAAGCAGGCAGCTGATTGAATACGAATAATTAATAGAATACTTACATTATAACCTGACATCTGCATTATGGATGCATGAAATCTGTACATAAAGCGATAATTAATTGCTCAGCCTGACGGGAAAAAAGTGATTATCCAGCGTGCACATGTAAAGAGACCAGATATGCACCAGATATGGTACAGAACAGATGAAAACCACAAGTCAGAGACCTCTTGCATTTAGTAAAATTTTGGGCGGTTCTCCATTAAATTTTCTGAAATCAAGCATTCTCCTTGATTTAAATCTTGAATCAAACATATCCCTTGGCCCAGAGGAAGTAATTTTTTTTTAAACAACAGATTAAAGGAATGCATAGAGATCACATTACAAGGAGAAAGGATGCATGTTTTCCATGCTTGCAATATACTTAACAATCAAAAAGAGTAGCTGAGTCATTAGAGACTGTCAGGGGGGTGGCCTAGACATCTTCAAGGGCTGTCATAAAATGCACAGAACTGGAGTTTATTTACATGTTTTGGGGCCAGGGAGGATACCCTTCTGGTACACAAAAGGCTCTAGATGCTTAAGTGTCTGAGTTGCTCTCCAGATTTTCTTTCCTTTGTGTTACAAGGTAGGTTCCTGTACATCTGTCTTTCAGACAGCTACCTTTGTGCTTTCTAAAGTGTATCCAGTGTCATCTTCCCAAAAATCTACCAATCAAGTAATCAGAAGACAGTATCATCATCACCTTTTGTGTTGTTTTTTTAAGAACCTCTGCAAACAATGAAAAGCCTAAAATCTGTAAAAAAAACAACCACCACAAACCATACAAAACTAACCAAATAAAAGGCAACCAATACAACACCACCACCAAAGGTGTGTAATAGCCAGTAATGTAGCTGTTTCAGCCATTAGGAATTATTTACACAAAGAGGAAAATGAACATACAGAAAGTTTTGTTAGGTTGGCTTCCAATGATGTCTCTCTTCAAATGAAAAGTGAACCTTCTTCCTAGGCTACACCTTTCAGCCTTTCACAATTTCAGATACCATATTTCAAAACTATACATAGAAAAAAGTCACAAATACTCCAAAGTATATCAAAAGATATGCCAGATCTTTCATCTCTTTAGGTAGTGTTCCAACTAAAAGACAGCAAACTGTCATTCCTATCCTATCCTATCCTATCCTATCCTATCCTATCCTATCCTATCCTATCCTATCCTATCCTATCCTATCCTATCCTATCCTATCCTATCCTATCCTATCCTATCCTATCCTATCCTATCCTATCCATGTATTGGGATAGCACGGGGTTAGAAATACTCAGATTAGTAGAACCTGCTCTGCTTTGAGATTGAAGGTACACTGTGGTCCTGATAAATCTCCCAGAGAGATCTTTTAAGACTTAGCCAAAAGTGATGCTATGGTGAATGATCTAGCCCCTTCTCCTGGCATTGCAGTGCACTGAATGACTCTGCAAGTTCAGACTGGTGCTATACCAAAGCATTTGGTACCACACTGCCTGCTGCAGCTGGGATAAGCCATCAGCTTGCATGTTTTCCCACAGAATGTAGGAAGACACTGAGAATCACTGCATGGGTATTACAGCGACCTGATGAGGTCTCCAGGGTGAGAGAAGTGGACGAAAATCTTAGTTGATGATCAGAAGGCTGGATTTATTGATATATAATATATAATACATTATTACTATACTAAAAAGAATAAGGAGAGATGTAGCAGAGGCTGCTGAGCTAAGAATAGAATAGGAAAGAATGAATAACAAAGTTCTGTGTCCAGCAGAAAGCAAGGACAAACTCTTCTGTGAGTGGTCAGCAAATCCAAACACTCACAGAAGACCAATCACTGCTGCACCTGTTTCCGATAACAATTGTTTACATTCTTCTTCTGGGGCCTCAGCTTCCCAGAAGATGAACAAATCCCAAAGAAAGGATTTCTATGAAAAAATGTCTGCGACGCGTGGGCTGCAGAATCAGGGTCTTTGTGCCATATTCCAAAAACAAAACCAAGAAGTGACATCTGCTCTGTGCCAATGCAAACTCTGCTCTGGCATGGTTTCTGTATTCAGAAATTTTCTATAATTTTGCACCATGGAAATTAATATGACCTTGGTGTTTTACCCTAACAGTGGTTCAAACCTACAGCAGACTGAAATAGGCAGGAAATTCACTGTTTCATTCAGAAGAAAGATCACTTCCTAAGGTTAGCTGGAGTGCTTCACATTGCTATCACCACTTTTCAGGAATAAAATGAAAATACTATTATCTGCAGTTTTGCTCTGCTCTTCAGTTTGTTTTCTGAGTGGTGTACAGTGGAAGACTGATACCATCTAAAAATATCATGCTATTGAGCCCTGATCCTCAGGGATCAATATGGAAACCAGCACTTTTTAACATCTTTGCTGGTGACATGGATAGTGGGATTGAGTGCACCCTCAGCAAGTTTCCCAGTGGCACCAAGCTGTGGGGTGCAGACATGCTGGAGGGAAGCAATGCTATCCTGAAGAACCTGGACAGGCTTGAGAGGAGGCCCTGTGCAAACCTCATGAATTTCTGCAAGGCCAAGTGCAGGGTCCTGCCCTGGATTGGGGAAATCCCAAGCACATGTTCAGGCTGAATGCAGAACAGACTGAGACTAGCACTGGGACCCAGTGGTGTTTGTGAATGAAAAACTCAATATGACTTAGCAAAGTGCATTTGCTGCCCAGAAGGCCAAATGCATCCTGAGCTGCATCAAAGGAGATGTGACCAGGAGATCAAGGGTGATGATTCTGTCTCTCTACTCTGTCCTTGTGACACTCCTCCTGGAGTGCTGCATCCAAGTCTGAGGCCCCAATACAATAAAGAGGTTGACCTGTTGGAGGAAGAGGAGAACCACAAAGTAGATCAGAGGGCTGGAACATATCTCTTAAGAGGACAGGCTGAGATACTTGTGGTTGTTCAGCCTGGAAAGGGCTCCAGGGTGATCATGAAGCAGTCTTCCAGTACCTAAAGGAAGCCTACATTAAAGATGGAGAGGGAATTTTTATAAACCTGTAGTTACAGGACAAGAGGGAACCTTGTCCTCAAGCTGAAGGAGGGAAGGCTTAGATTAGATAATAGCAAGAAATTCTTGGCTGGGAGGGCAATGAGGCACTGGGACAGGCTGCCCAAAGAGGTTATGTACTTCCCATCCCTGAAGATGTTCAAGAGCAGGATGAATAATGCTCTGAGTAACCTGGTCTAAGTGAAGGTGTCCCTGCCCATAGCAGTGGGGTTGGAACAATAAGATTTTTAAGGTCCCTTCCAACCCAAACCATTCTATTATTCTATGACTGATTCTATGATTCTACTCACAGTGTATGGAATCTTATGCAGCAATCTGCAAGATATTCATTTGTTTACCACAGCAGGGAAAACAGACACTGAATTAACACAAGGTGTGCCTGAATACTGTCCAGGGCCTACCTGTTTCAAAATAAAATTAGTTGTTACCTAAATCTCTCTTGGTTCCCTTGTTTGTCTTCCTGTAACTGCTCTCTGCTGTTTTGAAGCAAGGACTAACTCTGTTTCTGTATGTACAATCAGAATGGAAGATTTTAACTTCTTTAGAGCTCCCTGGCCTACTTCTGATACTGTTCTTTGTAGAGACTAACTAACATTAGTCTCACTAAAATAATAGGGTTAAGTAGAAACAGACAACTAAACTACAAAAACTTAATGTACATTTTCATTTAAGTGGGGAAAAGTTAATTAGAGAGTGCTTTATCTGAGACCAGGTTTGTTTGAGATGATACAGTAATTAATTCTGGGTAAAGATAACTTCAACAAAAACACAAGTTAATAAGCTTTGTTGCTTCCAATTTGATTGATTTCTCTTGCTGGCAAAATTATACCAGGATTCCAGCTTGTTCACAGGCCTTGCAGTGAAAGGCCTGTATTGTTTGTATCATCTGCTCTGATGAACAGGAGCTGAAAGAGGTCATGTCCAACTTCACTTCCTTGCTGTGTTCTGGGACTATGAAATAAAGGTAGCCTGACCTTAGGACAGGCCTTTCTATAAGAGTGAATTATTGCTTGAAAGCTCTTTAGGACAAAAGGGGATTATTTTCCACAACTTCCAATTTCTGTTCACAGATGCCGGAACATTTTCACATTTCTCATGCTCTAAAATGCAGCATAGGTAATGTGCCATATACAGTTCATATTCATACACTGGTCTTAAAGGTTCATTTCATTAAGAAAAAGCATTGGAAAATAAGGGGGGAAATTGTCAAGTGTCATGTGTAGGCCGATGGATTGCTTGTATGCCTCCAAACAAATACAAGGAGTGTCTCCTGCTCTTTATTAATCATCTTGTTCAATGAGCTCCAGACTTCAGCCAAGACCACAGTAAGTGGGTCTCAGACATCCACCATAAGGGCATTTTGCTTTCCATTCTCTCACATTCTTTTTTTCCTGATGTCCAAGCAGGTTTATATTGATGGAACAAATACTGGAAATGGTACTAATGTCTGGTTATATCAGGGCTTGGGGCAGAAAGGACCGTGAGTTGTGTCTGATTACAAGCAGTTTATAAGGCCAAATTGTTTCTCAGGGCACTGGTATTAATCTAATATGTATGGACAGAAGGGCTGACCTATTCTTTTTTGATGTTTATGCATGTAAATAGTGTTTAAGTTAGTTTTGTCTCTAACTTCTCCTCATTGCTTTTCCAAAACAATGCATAGACCTTCCTGATTTCCAAGCCACAAGACTAGAATCTAAGAAGAATGATTGTAGCAGAATTAAAATCAACAATGAAAGCATTAATAAATTGTAAGATAATTTTAAACTGAAGTGGAATTTAAAGCAGATCAATAATGAAGGTCACATTTAGTCTTAAGGGATGAACTTACTTCCCAGTTTTGTACAAAATTTTCAGCACAAAATGATGTCTATTATTCTTTGAAATATAAATGCTTACCTTTCCACCCAGAAATATGTATTCTGATATTTTCAAGAAAGTTGGAATAATTATTCACTAGAATTCTCTTGCAGCTTATCATGATTACTTGCTTTGCCATGTTAAACCTCTGCTAGTCACCATCATTTGCAGGAACCACATAGAACCTTAAGGGGCTAAATTCTAGGATTCTGATTGAACGCTGTTTCACTGGTTCAACAACATACATTCTGCAATGTGCTGTAAAGTCAGTAAAACATTTAAAGTGGTGTCCAGTAGTGCTGTCATACATGTTTTTTAACTGCTGGTTTAGGAAAGAACAACTAAAATAATATAACCCCCTCCAAATATTTTCTTATACCAGACTAAGAATCTCCAAGAACATGCAGCACATTCCAGTAGCAATTGGTGGCCCGCAGTGAGTGAAAAATTTCTTAAGCCCACACTTGCAAAAATATGCTCTTATGAACCTAGGAATGAAGTGATCCACTCCATAGATATAAACAGGGTCTTTATCTTGACCCACTCACATAGAACAGATGTGAATTCATTAGAAAGAAATTAGTAGTTGGCTTAAGCATCACCCATGCACTTTCTCTTGTTGAATTCTGAGAGGGCTGGGTTTGTGGATGTTGTAAAATCTGAAATGAATATAATCCTTTATATAAAGCAAAGGTTTTGCTCAGCAATAAAGGTTCAAAATACAACTATTGTTTCTTACTGTTCAAGTATTTTTAGAGTCTTTGTATTAGCAAGAAAATAAGATATTCTCAAAAGTTTGGTGTTAGTAGAGTTGTCCAGGTTTTACATTGAGAGAAATCAGAAAATAGAAATTTGGCACAGTTCAGAGGTTTGATTTCACAGGGACCCCAAAAGTATCTGGAAATACCTGTAACTATGGATTATGCTGTCTGAATTCATTATGTTTGATATGTAGCTCTGCCTGTTGCTCTTATAGGTAGCGCATACTGTGTCAAGACAAGTTCAAAACTTAAAGCTACTCTGGAAATGAAAAAGATATTGTCAGTTTTGGAAAAAGAATATGTGATAGCATATACTGTTGTACTTGATTTGTATTAATCCTTATAAGCAAAATGAAACAGAACAAAATAGGAATGAACAATCTTTACTATAACTTGCCTAGATATTGAAATGAAAACCAGTAGACATTCCTAAGAAAAATTATCCTCAGAGATATCTGAAGACAATGCTTACAGGAGCAAACAAATAATTCTAGAAATACAGGTAGTTGCAGGGAAATTTAAAAATGTACTAAAAGAAAATTTCTGCAAGACGAAAATGAGAATAATTAATTATGAGATAAAACAACCACAGAATCACAGAATGCATAACGTTGGGAGGGACCACTGGTGGTTCATCTGGTCCAACCTCCTGCTAAAGAAGGGTCATGTAAGAACACATTGCACAGGATTGTGTCCAGAGAGTCTCCAGTGAGGGAGACTCCACAGCTTTTCTGGACAACCTTCTTCATCTTCTCCTTCTGCTTCATCAATATCCATCAGTATCTGCAGGGAGGGGTCCAAGAGGATGCAGCCAGGCTTTGCCCAGTGGTGCCAAGCAATGGGACAAGAGTGAACAGGCAGAACCTGATGCCATTTTTTAAAGCATGAACACAAACTTCTGGATGAACCAGATAAGGAAAATATATTTATGTCTATATTGTAAATTGAGATCTCTTTAGATTTCCATAAGACTTTTGTCTCCATGCAATAACTTTCCCTTTTCTTAGCAATTCAGATTCTTCCGTCTGTGCTTTCATGTACTATTATCTGGCTTTTTAAATTTGACATTCCTAAAAATTTGGCAAATTTCTGGTAGGGGACTACCTGCCAGAGTATCTCATTTAGCAAACAGTCTTAGATGTATCATAATCACCAATGACAAAGCTCAAAATAAATAAATAAATTTTTATATATTATGCTGTGGAAGAAAAACAAGAGATTTGAAACTTGAGGAAAGGATCTTCCCCCAAAAGATATGAAACTTGAGAAGCATGTACAGGCTACACAGCCACAGATATGATGCAGGGGCAAGGACTGAATGCTAACTGCTCATCCTCCTTAATTCCTCTGGTTTCCCTAAGAAATAAATTTAGAATAAATATATAAATTTAGAAATAAAAAACTAAAGAAGAACTCCAGCATCTTTTAACAACTCTCATGATTTGGATGATGTAGGGACACACTACAAAATAGTCTGTTATATAACATTAAAGTATGCTAAAATGTGACACTTAAAATCTGGTATATATATATATATATCTTAGATCAATTTAGGAATTTATGGCTTCTTCAAAGCCCTAGAAGTATGGATTCATGATAGCCAAGGTATCCATTCTCTCAATATAAGGTGCAAAAATAGTTATCAAAAATTGTAATTTAAATTCTTCTTTTTCATTTGATTTAGCTACAATATGCAACATAATTAAGTTTTCCAATATTTACTTGAGAAAATTAGGTAACTTATGGAATACAGTTCACAAATAATACAACCTCCTGAACCCACTGCAATATCTATTGATCTTATGAGAGAAAAACAAAGTCTTTTATTCGTATTCCATACATTTTTAGTTTGTATGTTGATTAAAAATTTTAGTATCGTTCATAATCTCAGAAAAAGCAGAATGCATTGCTAAAGAGGTCTTCTTTTTTAAAATATGTTTCCCATGAAAAACAAATCTGTAAAAATTTTGGCTGTTGATAATAAATAAAATTTCAATATCAGCTTAACAACACTGCTTGATTTCTTTTCGAAATATTTTTTCTCTTATGTTTAAACAAACAGAGACAAGCTGTTTGCTTTGGAAATCTTTCTATTGACCCCAGCTACTTACAGTACAAGCAGTAATATAATACTTCGAGTACTCCACAAACCAAAATCCTGGGTTTGTGTTCTACCAAACATGTAAATAACATGTAATGTATATATGTTTATATATGTCTATCACAGGGTGAGCAGATAAAGGTTCTTATCACAGAGAGTTGGTATGAATTGAATACCTTTGTTTCTATGAATCCAGGTGTTTAAATAAAACAACAAGTCATTATTCAAATTTATAACATAAAATTAACATTATTTGGGTGTAGATTCACAAAATTTGGGAAGATCCCTTGTAGCCATACAACATTACCTTTACAACAGTAGCTGTTTCAAGTTAACAATTTGTTTAGAATAAGAATTCTTGTGATGAAAATTACTTACCTGCTATGAATAAATATGCTTCCTTCAGGATAATGGGGAAAAAAGGAATTTCCTATTATCTGTCTGTTTTCAGTTACTCATAATATAGCATTAATTTCAAGAACTGAGACATTAAAATATTTTCTAAATACACTTGGACTTGAATATGCCCCTCTGTCATCACACACAGCATGGCAAATTCTATTCTATTTCTAGAAAACTCATATGTATTACAATAATTATTATGAGTTATTTCTGTTAACTGTAGGTCTGGCCAAAGGGTGTTCAACATTGTCAATTATCTACTTTAAAGTAAGAAAGAGAAAATATAACTTCTAGGCCCAGACTCCACATCACCAATAGTTAATTATGAAAGGGCCAAAGCTCTCAAAGATACTGCATTTAGCATTTATTCACATCTGAAGTTGTGTCACATGATTTATCTGAATGCCTTCACCTGTACTGAACACCTGATTGTTTCTGCAGGGCGAAACGTTGCTGGTGTGGTCTCTTTTCACCAGCTACTTCTGACTCATGCTCCATCAATCAGATATAGGCCTTGCCTAATGATGAGCACAGACTCGAACTGCGTAATTATAGACGGCCAATGCGTTACTGGCTACGCATAACAGCTAGCTGAGGAAGGTGGGAAAAGGAGGAGTTGGGATTTCATAACCTGCTTGAGTTGTAGATGCCCTTGGAACCACAGAGTTGCAGTGCAGACTGGAGAATTTCAGAACCTTGCTTGCACTTATGTGGCGCACATACGCACATGCGCTGTGGAATGCCTGGAAAGGAAATACTGCTGTACAGAAATGTGGTGCTTGCAAGCTGAATCACCTGAAGGAAGGCATAAGAGATAAAATGACATATATTGTCCCTCTTAATAGTTTGCTTTAACATTATGTTTTACTCTTCTGCAACTGAGACATCTTACCAAACAGAGCTGAAAGCCTAGGATTTAGCTACAGTACTGCATTGCTGTACCATTGTGGGATTTCATACCCAGATGATTTTTATTTTCCATATATAATCAAAAAAAGAGGCTCAGGAAGTATATCACATTTCTCAAATTTGCTACCTTCCTTCCAACCTCCTTCCTCTAGGTGCACGGCAGAGACACCTGGAGGAACTGTGGTGAGGTACAAAACCACTGAGGGATTAAAAATGGTAAAACTTTTTATAATCCTAGATATAGGACCATCTGAAAGGAATGAAGCAGAAGAGAAGAGTATCTTCTTCCCAAGACTCACAAAAAACAGCAAACAACCAGATGTGGCAAACAGCTTCAGCACAAGGTAGTGTTAATTTTATGGTGAGCTTCTTCAGTGAGATATCAAACCAAACTTGTAAAGCCAGGTTCAATTCAACAATGAAAGGTGGAATAAGCATCGTGTATGAATGAAGAAAAAAATATTTCAGCAAGGAAATCTTCCTTCTTCCAAATGAAACTGTTTTCTTCTGATCCTTTATTCTAAAGACTGTGAAGAATAGTAGTCACAATCTTATGTTCTCAACTAGAAGAAATATAGCCTGTTTTGAGACACACAGTGGGGAAGGTACAATGAATTTAAAATTCAGTAAAAATTTTTGCTTTGAGATTAATAACCACTCATGGACACTGTATAATTCCTTTAGCTTCACCCTAGCAAAAATATTACTGTCACTAAAAGGAGAGAAGAGCAAACTGTATTCCTCAGTTTCAGAAATGAAAAAAAATGTAACAAAGGACAACACAAAACCATTATGCAAACTAAAATACTCAAAATGACAAATGAAACTTTTAAAACACCTTGTCAAATCTTTACCTCCTGAAATAAACCATCAACCTTTTTCTACTGGTACCATTCATTTGGAAGGGCTTGGGCTTGTTAAGTGACTTCCATTTCAGGAAGAAGTGAAAACTAATACACAGTTTGTACCATGGAACAGACCATCTGCTGTGAAAAGTTCCCATATCAAGATAACAGAGGGACTAGTTCCCAATTAATTAGCTATTTTAGGAGGATTGGATATACTCTTTCCAAGTTGGTTTCAGTTGATAAGACAATCATCTGTCTGTCAAGCTGTGTCTGTTTGCCTGTTAGTCTAGCTAGAATATTGGAGAAAAGTCAGAGAGATGTTTATTGTTTGTATCTTTCTTCTCCCTTCTCTTCCTCCCACAAAATGAAAGCCATCTGAGGAACAGAATCATTCAATATAGCCATACCCTTTTTTATCCAAAGTTGTTTTGTTCTCCTTTTCATGGCAGATACACAAATGTCCCAAAGAAGACATATGAAAGACAAAGGGTGTTATAGGAGTAGATTTCAGATGTTATTTATAGCAAGATTTTCTAATGCAGAGCTATTAATAGCAGCTCACTGCACAAGAGTTGAATGAACAATACAGATGTCTCAGTCTTCGTTGAAGGACCTATTCTTTTCCTGAAGAAAAGCCCTGTTTGTACAAGGCACCATGTACAAGTCCATTGTGATTTTTTTATAGCTATGAAATAATGTTGTTTTTATCTCTTTCAGCTGAACTGAGCTGCTGGCTTCCGTTTGGCAGCTTCACAAACAATCTGTGTGCAGCGAGCCACGCTTAGCAGGCCCCAGAGCGGGTGACAGGAAGGATTGCATGCTGAGACAGGGAGACAGTGTGGTTTCCTCATAAAACCACACTTTGAAGCCCAGGATCATAGGGATGTATAGCTAAGGCAGCAGGTATTTATAAAGCCCAAGAGAGTTTCATGGAAAGCAGCAAAAAAAAGTGGGTTTAGCTCAATGATCTAAAAGCCATTAAAGGTAATGTGAGCATTTATAACGTGAGTATATCGATAGATTTATTTCTTTTCTTCTTGTTTGCTTTTTCTGTTTTTTTTTTTTTGTAAAAAATACTATGTTTGACACCTTATAATCCCCATGACATGAAAGTAATTACCAGACTGAGAACATTGGAACATGTAGAGAAAAGTGTAATTTCCCCGTGATGAAGCAGCTTGCTATAAAGCATTCTGGAAGCTATGTCTATGAAAGAACAAGCAGCAATTACAGTGGAAACTACAGCCATTTCCATAATAAAGTTGTAAAATCTCATCCATGCTTTTGGTTAAGAGCAGCTTTGTCTCTAGGGAATGACCAGCTATAAATCCTTGAGAAATTCATTTACATGAGTCTTGAATTGACTAGCTACTTAACAGCTCAACACTCTACCCAAAAGCTTGTTACTCTTACCCTGATTTTTTTGTTTGTTTGTTTTTACTTCCAAAAGATCCCAGAAGAGGAAAGAGGTGTCTGTAACATAAATTCTCTTCTCATTTTTTTTCTTCAAAACAATTTTCCATGTTTTGCAATTTTTTTAGTGAGATTAAACTACCACAATTTTAGGGTTTGAAAGTTTCACTGAAAAGATCTGTCAGGAATTCAAACCAATGTATTTCCTGACAAGCAATTTTCATTGCAAAAATCAGTTTTGAAAGCAGTTGTGTTTTTTCTGGGGATGGAACTTTTTTGCTACTCTCATAAATATGACTTATCACTGTAAAAATATTAATTAATCTGAATGGTGTCTAAACCAATCTTGAAATACATTGCCTACAGTTCAGGGTGGTGGTGGAGATTCTTCATCCTGATCTGAAAATTCAGGATTATGGAATAATCTTTATTTGCCTGGAAAAAATCCATTTAAATCCTTGGAAACTGGAAACAGTTGGTTTTTTTCTGCTTCAGCTCTTCTATCTTTAGTCAATAAGACCAGAACAAAAGCATTATCTTTAAAAATGTGACAGCAAGCACCTTACATCTCCACAAATCTATCACATAAGAAGAAGTGACATGACAGGCAGAATACAGTTTCTTCATTTTTAGAGAGAAAACAAAACATTTCTTTGACCTTTTCTTTGATCAGGTACATCCAAAAAAATCTGGCTATTGAATATTAAAGTAATTACTGATGGAAAAATAATAAGGCTAATATTTTTACCAGGTATAGCATCTAAAATTGTGACTTTGTCTTGACATTTAGTAACAGACCAAAAAAATTAATTTGTTGCAGGAATTCAATCACCACAAATTATTCATGCACCTTTAGAAAATAATTACATACTAACAACTAAATTTTTTCCCTTGAACAAAGCATGTAAATTAGTATCCAGATAGATTAATAAATTAAGAATGCATGAGTAGTGAATGTTTTTGACTCTTAAAAAGAATGAGAAATGTGCATCCTCTCTAATTCATCATTCAGTTTCTATCTTCAACAATAAGAAGTAAAATGACGGCATAAGGCCTTCAACAAATACATTTTAGGAATCATGTACAAAATAAAACCATACCTCAATGTGCTAGTTCTTTACTTGACCGCTTTATAAATGTGGTTCTGGAATCATGGATCGTGTTGCCAGCATCCTCTGGAATAATCCCTGGTAAAACCTTCTCCATTCTAATTTGCTTTGAATTACTCTTGACAAAAGTGTTCATTTTTATTTAAATTAACTATTTTTTTATTGATTGAACATCTAAGATCATTACAACCTTCTATTTTGATCAGACACTTCAGAACAGTAAGGTAAACTTGTTGCTATGTTGCACTTTAGGAAAATATACAGTAGTTTAAAGCAAATTTAGTTTTGTTCTTTTTTTGTTAGATGTTAGATGTTAGCTTATACATGAGAGATATTCTGAAGATTCATGGCTGGTAGAAAATTACTCGTGCCATCTACTTTATTATGAATGCTTGCATTCATTTTATGTGATGGAGATTTTGGAATAAAGACCAGCACCACATAAATTAAGTAGTCTTTAGTACATTATAAATAATTCTGGCTTATTGAACATTTGCTGTCTGAAAGCTGGAGTGGAAACTGTAGTCCTTTATTCAACATGTACTACAGGCCAAGTCTGGTACAAACAGCTGCAAGGGAGTTCCCCATAATTGCCCTGCCAACAACTGGAAGTTTGATTTTTAAAACTTAACCTCTGCGTGTGCATTTTAGACACTGCATTAGCAAAATCTTATTCTTGGCTAAGGTCAACCTGACATGGATACGGATTTCAGTGAGCTGTCTGGAGCTTTCAATTTCCTTACACATACCTCAGAAACTCCCCAAACTTTTTTCATTTCAGCTATCAGCTCTCACTCAGAATCATAAGCAGGTGAACAGCAACAAATATACCTACAGGCACAGAGTGTTAATATTCTCAAAGTCATGTTTTACATTGCAAAATATTTATGCTATGATTTCAAATTATATACTGCTAATTTTATAGGTTTCTTTTTAATTTTAGTCATCAACATGTAAAGATCTATACATATTTATAAGGTTGATTTTATATACAGAGATGCCTTTGCTTATAAGGTTACTAGAAAATATATCCTTTTTTTCACTTTGCTAGGTCTTATTGAGCCATGCCATGTAAGAAATTACTAGTGCCTGTAAGTATATGACATCCCATCAGTAAGAAATGTAATGATGTCTTTGGTGAAATTATTTCAAGTTACAAAGGACCTCCAGGAAAGGGTCAGAAGGTGGGATTCCAAGAAATAAATTGTAGTCATCTATAGAGAGTTTCTTCTGTGTTAAAGGAAAGATTAATTACAGACTCAAGGTTTGACAGAAAACTGAACTATGGATGGGCCTTTGTCTAGTGGTTCAAGCAGGGAGCCCAAGAGATTTTTCTGGCTCTTCCTCTTTCCTACTATGTGTCTGAGCAATTTAACCTGCCACCTTTTGTTAACCTTTGAATAAAGCTTGTGCCCTCTGTACTTGGGATCCTAAAGTGCCATGGTTTACTTATGATTTCAACAAGACAGTAAAGAGATTTCTTTTTTCTCTATCCATGTGGTTAAACTGACTTCATTTCAATACTGACATGAAAGTGCTTTTAGACAAGATGTTTTCATATTGTATTGTATGGAATAATACTCTTCTAAAGACTCTGAAAAATAAAATGCTGGCACAAGTTTAGATTATTCATATCCAACAAAGTTTCCAAAGAGATTCAGTGGAAGTCTAATAAAATGAAAATTAAATGCAGATTCTCTCATTGATTCCAAATTATAAATGATGAGGCTCTAAATAAGCCCAGGAGTATATCAGACAGATATGAAAAATAAGAAAAAATAACTGTATTTCTTAAAATAAAAGTACTTTCTGCTAATGTAGGAGAAACAGTGATTTTCACAAGTATTTACATTTAAAAATTATAAAATTGGAAGAAATTTAAATAAATGAAAACTTACAAGAAAATTAAGTGACTGAAGGGATTATGTAAATGAGATTTATAAACATTTAAAGAAATCACAGTGAGTAAGTTTTTTATAAACATTTATGTCTATCTAGTTGAAAGAATAAGCTTTTAAATTAAGATGTTAAGTGTGTTGACAGCAAAGTTCAAATCTGTAGCTGGGGATAAGAGCTCAAGACTAGGAATCAATGAAATAGATTTCAATAATCTTGTCCTGGAAATTATTTTACTTTCTTGAATTATAAGAAACTCGTTTCACAATTCAGTTGCACTTCTTTACTTTAAAAAAGCCATTTATTTCATTTTTGATAGTTTACTAGAATGCCTGAAAAGGAGTTTGATATATTATAAATTGCTTTATGGCAGAGGTTATGCAAGCACTACACTCATGTATTCAAAATGCACTTGCTGTTGTATTTCATTTATTAGTCATCTATTCCAGGGGACTTTAAAATACATGACATAAAAGATAACAATCTGTACATACCTAACAATTAGCATATGACAAAAAAATATAGTACCATATAAGCAAGGACTTTCATTTATCTTCATTAACATAGCATTTATTAAGGTCTAAAAATTCCCAAAATTACAAATGACTTTATGACACACTATATAATAATATGTATATTATGGTATAGTATAGCATATGTTGTATTTTAAACCTACAGAGTAAAGATTTTTAATCATTCCTTATATAATAAATAGCATTCATCTTCTGCCTCATTTAATTTTCTAAGTGGGCAGAGTTATATACATTGAAGTCATCTCAAAACAGTACAGATATGAGTGTCTGATAGCAAGGCCTGTGCATGAAAGTTGCAGTACCCCGACCGCAGTAAAAGGAAAAGGACTCCTGCACTGATAAGGACATTCATGATCATCCCAAATTCCAAAGTACCACACTCAGTGGTGACATATTCTGGGTTAGGAAACATGCAATAACAACACTCCTTTAGTCTGCCTTCCTTGTGTCATGGGCTGAAGCTCAGCTATTTCCCACTCCTCCCTGCCCAAGTTCTTTAAAGCACTTGGATATACTCTTCCTCAGCCCTAACTCCAGTGATGTAGAGCTAAAGACACTGCCACCATGCATTAACACTTTAAGGACTATGTCAGCAAGGTCTTCTGAAGGCAGATCCAGACATTCCCTGCCTGCCCTCTCAGTTGGCCAAATGCTGCATGTTTGTGTCAGTGTGGCACCAAGCCCAAGGTAATAAACTTTGGCACTCAGCAGAGCTTAAAATCGCGAGCCCTTTGGCATGGCAGCCACTGCAACATGACTTTGAGATTAGATCTAGCTCACCGATTATTGAAGGCAGAACACATAACTCAGATTCACTACAATCATTTTTTGCCATGCAAAATATATATTTACGATGTCTACAATTAATGGAAAGACACGGAGAAACTCCCAAATGCCTGTGAGCCCAACCTGTAACAGGTGTGTGATTAAAATGTTGACAGGCAACTGGTAAACTGCTTCAGTTTTCCACTGAGGATAGGAGTCCAAACCAGCAGCAAAAAGTAGACATTGACATTTTTAAACATGTCAGTTTGCTAGATGTCAGCAGGTTAGAAATCTCATAGTCTCCTAAAATTTACTAGGAATAATATGATATTCCACTTCCTAAGTGAAAGATTAGGATTCCACAAAAGCTTTGCTCAGCCATGGAAGATGGTAAGATTCCACCAGAACAATTCCTTAAAAGTCTATCCCAAATTTCATGACTAGACAGTTTTGTCTCTGTTCTCTACTGACTCCAGTGACTTCATTTTCCTCAATGATAGACAAGTAGCTTTATAGAGATCCATATTGTACCACTTAAGTTGCATGATATGAACCTCATTTCTGGACCAAAGGTTGCTATAGTTGTATTTTATGAAAATCCTGGTTTGACTGGATTTCCAGAATTTATCTATTATTAGTTTTTAAAAGTACATAGAGATAAGTCAATTGATAAGCACATCTAGAGAACGGCAATCCATGTTTCAGAAAACAAAATTGGTAGTTGATAATTCACTAAGATATGTGAAGTTATACATAATGCAAGTCTTCAGTTTGATCTGTCCTGACTATCCTCAGCCTTTCCACTATTCTAAAGATCAGATTTGAAGTGACTTATTTAACATTGCTGTCTTCTCTTTAGTTGATATTACGATGCAGAAAGTAAATTAAAATTAATGGTATCCAGAGAAGGAGAATGCAGGTGAGATAGTGCCTGTCTTTCTGGTTAGTGACAGGACCACTCATGTAGCAAGCAGAAATCCTGTTCTCTTTTGAACATCTCACAAGCATTTTACCATATAAACTATATAACAGAGCTCAGACAGAGAAGGAACCAAGATCCTTAATTTCCTGATCAAATCCTTCAGCTGTCAGACTATTAATTAAGGTTTCTAGAGAACAGGATGGGTGAGATAAATATTTAGGTGGGTTGACTATCTAAATTTAAACATGCATCATAAACACCTAAGATGAGAGGGGAAAATGAGCCCAATATTGCACAGATATCCTGCTCAATGCCACAGGCATGCCCCACTAGAGATGTGAGGCATGACTTAGGCAGCTGCTCTGCTTGGTATATTCATCTCAGCAGATCCCACTCAATTTCACTCTCTGCTTATAGTGGACTGGGAACATGGATGACAAACCTAGGTTATGAATCCTCATCATATGGGAGCCACATGTAGTAAAAGGAAATGTTCTCAAACCTTCATATTTTTATGTATCTCTCCTTTTGGACCTAGTTTTTGTTTGCACCATATCCTCCTTTTACAGCTCCGGTAATTTAAACAGTTATAAAATGAAAGCAAACTCAGTTTTGCTTCACTTGATTAAAAAAAAAACCCAAAAACACAATCCCTCTATTTATTTTAAAGAGAGTAGTAGACTAGATAAAGCACCAAAAGTCGACAAAATTAGAGACAAGACAAGCAGAGAAAAGATTTCCATGCTCTTTTGACATTAGTGTCTCATTTTTCTAAGTATCTGAGTATCTTTGAAAACACAGTAAAGCTCCAGTCAGTTCAAGATAGAATAAAAAGGGAGACAAAGCTTATACATTAATCTTTTTCCTTTCTTGTTGTAATGTTCTCTAATTTGAACCTTGTTCCAGAAGGTAATATTCTTTTGACAGTAAATGATACAGAGGGGAATCAGGTTATGCCAACAACTTCAGAGATCTATTTTAAACCTGAAGAGACAGGAACAATTAAATTCTTTCTCTCCAGACCATTTTAATGACAGAAAACAAGCATGTCTGCTTCCGGAAGGATGATGTTTTTCTCTCAAGGAAACATTAGGCTTCAGGATTTTATGCTTTACAAACTCTGCAAAACAGGAAAAAGTCTCTAGTTCCTGATGGGCTGGCAATTTCTGCTAATTCACAATCGTTCAGCAATGATCTGCTCCTTTGGGAAGCATTGTTTTCCGGCTAGAGAGCTACTTGTTGGATAAAAGCAGTAAGGATAAGAAAGAGAAATGCAGCCTCATAACAAGGATCCGTCTTTTCTCTGTTTCTTCTTCTTATCTCTTCCTTCCACCAATCAAAGACCAAACTGCATTTTGGAGTAAATGGAGTATTATCAGACAATGCTGGAGTGCAATTAATGCTTTTTACCTCAGGCTACCGTGATTGCTGCAGCTAGTCCAAAAGCTATAGTCAATGGCCATGGCTGCTTCTGAATTGTTAAATTGTTGTTTTGAGACACACAAACCTACGGGATATACTTCAATGAGAAATGAGGTATTGCTATTGGGTAAGAGTCACCCAATAGCAATACCTCATTGAAGGTATAGCAATACCTCATTGGGTAAGAGTCACCCAATAGCAATACCTCATTGAAGGTATAGCAATACCTCATTGGGTAAGAGTCACCCAATAGCAATACCTCATTGTTGTTGAAGAGACTTCAACAACAAACCCTGGTCACATTAAGGATATTGGAAATTTCATTCCCACTCCTCAGTAATTTAGTAGGGTTTCAATATTTTTTTTTCCTCACATTTGTGCTTTGCTATCAAAAGTTTACTTGCAGTTTCCCCTCTCTTCTCAAATAAATGCTGATGCTTTGGTGACTCAAGGAACTCTCACAAATGTTGAATGTGACCTTTTAAAAATGCGCATGCAGATGAGTACAGGCAGACAGTTCCAAACTCAGATATACTGGGTCTGACCTGGCAGGACTGCTGCCACAGGAGTTAGTTGCAGTTCAGTTTCTTAATACCTTCTCTAAAGTCAATACACTGATTCTGGCAAAAGCTGTGTAATGAACTCATGATTTGTAATTTTAGTCTCTAACAGTCAGATAGGAAATTCAAATTAAAAGTTCTCACTGCTTTTACACAGTCCTTTGGTCTTTGTCTAGAGACACTTTACTCTTAAAGGTGGGTACAGAAAGTTCAACATTTTCCCTGAGTGATTGGCTGTGGCAAGGTACTCAGTGCAGCCCAATTATGCTGTGCACAGCCCACAGAATGTCCATGGGGGAATCCTGTGCCCTATGCCATGGCCTGCAGGCACTGCAGTAGACCCTGAGGTAATTGTCGTAAAGTTGTGACATGGCAGGAAAATAAATAATTTAGAAGAAAAGGCCCGTATTCTGCAAAACAGATGGTAAACCGTTCTTTGGTCATTTAACAGGATATATCCTGTAAATATGTAACCAGTCCTCTTCTTCCTATATCCATTTAAGTACATGGAAAAGGTCCTGTTGACATCAAGGACTGCTGAAACCAGTCATGCACATCAATGGTGTCAAACCCTGCTGTGTGTAAGAAGGCTATGCAAAAGGAGAACCCTGTTTACACCAAAACCTGCATGCTGCACGGCAAAGCAAAATTCTTATTTTTGCATTTCATTCTACAAGACATAACCAGTTTCTTGTGCAGAAATCTGCAATCTTCAATAAAGTTTTCAGATAAAATAAAAAGTATGTTGATGTTGAAATCATATCCAGTAATTAACTTACTACTGGAGCATTTTATATATTGCAATTTTATAGCTATACAAATGGGAATTTTCAAGTAGCTATGTAAAAGTGAAACCTCATTTAAAATAAAAAAAATATGTCTCTTACTCCCATATTTGTGTATATAAATGTAAGGAAGTGTTCAGATCTGCAGAAAACCTTAATGGTTCAAAGATGTTGCTGCACGTTTAAAAAGACAACTGCTTTTGAAATACTTCATTAACAATGAAATTATCAGATTCTTCATAATTTCATTTTAGACAAATGTTACTCTACTACATTTGTTAATCCTCACTGAGCATAGAAGCAGGCAAATAGTAATGAGGGGGGGAAATTTCACAGACATGTCAAGAACATGGGGGGCAAGGCATTAAATCCTGATATTTCAAATTGCCATTCCTTTTCATCTAATCAAAGTGAAGAAAAATGTCATTCAACCCCAAAAAATTATACAAAACATTAAGTGTCTTCTGGATATTAAACTCTCATCAGTTTATCAAATATTCTTAAATATCATACGGTAGACTTTACTATTCTGAAACTTTACTTTAAAGTCCCAGTAGTTCACTGAGAAAGTTGGGCATATAGAATAGAATAACACTTCACAGTTGCATAATTTATTTTATTTTTTTTACTTTAGCTGGAAAGTATCTTGGAAATTTTTAACTTTGTCGCTTTCCAAGACCAACTATAGTACAGTACTGCTCCCTACGAACCTGGAAGAATGTTTTGCATAAAGTGGCAGCAGTCCATAGAATAGAAAGATTTTTTTCTCACAGGGGAATATTTTCCCAATGAGGGGACATAGGTATTCCAAACAGGGCTCTGCTTTTACATATACAAGGAAGCTAAAAAATACTGCATGAATGGACAAACAGACAAAAGAGAAAGGCGTTGGCCTTTATGGTCAGGCATGATCGTGATACCTTGACTTTTCCTCACATGCACACACCTGACATTGTTGAGTGACTTTCTTCCTTTCCTCCATATTTGCAGGTTAGGTATGTTATGCATTTAACTTCATTGGAGGGATGACAAAAGTAGATCTGACTTAATTTTCATCAGATGAATCATGATCTGTGGTCTGCAGCTTAAATCAGGGATCTTGTACACAAAGGAACAGACAAATATCCTGCTCAGGACCCAAGAATTGAATTCTTACCAAACAGTTTTGCAGTAGAATTAAATATATCATCACTGATGCATGACCTGATTTCTTTATACTTCAGGAAATACCTGAATGTCTTTTTGGATGCAGCTCTGGGAGACAGAATATTTATGATCTTTGGTTTCACATAAAATCAAACTGGTGTTAGAGTTTGAGGAGAATGGATAACTTTTTCATTGAACCAATTAAAATCCTAATTTATTATTTTTTTAAAACCTTCTATTTTTAAACTCTTTTTTCTGTTAGTCACCATATGTCAACATGTACTCTGTCTTTCTTAGTTTACACATGATGTAGTTTGCTTTATGTTCCAGACTCCAGTGTGTGATAGCTGTTTAGGGTTAAGAGAAAATCAAAGCATTTCTCATTTGTCTTTCATTTTAACGTTAAACATTTTGAAATAACTTACTACATTTAGATGAATTAAAATAAGATATCAATTAGTAATTTATTTCCTTCTCTCTATTAGGTCTCTCTCTCCCATATGATTTAACTAAAATTATATAATCTTCTACAATTTGAACAGACCAATTACAAAAGTGCATGAATAAATGCATAGCACAGACTATGTGTACTAAACCATCCTTATTAAATCAAGAGATGAATCTGTTTTTGCCATTTCCATTGACAGCCTTCTTCCAGCTCGCAGCCAGCTGGCAATTAATAGAATCAGATTTAAAACAGGCATTGGGGAGAAATCAGCTTCTATGTGTCATTTTTACACCAGACATATGTGCATCTGCTTTACATATGTCTCTATTGTGTTTGCATTTGTATTGTTATGGTATCTACAAGGACGTATCATTTTTCCCCTGTGTGCCAGTTCAAAGATATGCAGTATATTTCCTAATACCAAGCCTCCCACAAATATTAGGACATATTGTCAATTTTTCTTAAACTGATTTTAACCCTAATTTCAATATAGACAGACAGATTGCTACTAAATAGTTACGTTAGATAGCTTATTAATATTTATTCCTTTGTTTGTCAAAGTGAAAAAACCCCAAATAACACAAGCATGAAAAAAGAGTCACAATTGAGATGTAGAATAAGCTGTACTCAGAACACTTAGGACTTAACAGGCATCAGAAAAAAAAAAAAAAAAAAGAAAAAGAAAAGAAACAGTGCTTCTCTAATGGATTTGATGTATTTAATTTTAAAAGTTGGCTGGGAAGGAAATAGATAGATTTCTTTATTTTGGGAATCTTATTCAAAGATAAATACAATTTACAGCCAGGATTTCTTTTCTAGTGTTTCAGCTAAAGTCTTCTCACCAGAATTTTATATTAATTCAGTTATTTTTCTTATTAGGTTCCAGTTACTGAAATGGGATGTGAGTGAAATACGGGTATTCCCTCTATAAAATATTAGTTAATGACAACAGAATGTGATGCACATGCATATAGCATACTAAACAGGGAAAACAATCATTAGAAATGCTAAAGAAAAAGTTACCTGTCTCAGAATTCCCCCATCTGTTTACCTGCAGCCCTGCATTGAACAGATCTATGGAAATTAATATGCATCTCTCAAGGCTCTCCTTTCCTTTCACAACGCTATTGGAAAAGGCAGAAATCAACTTTTTGCTCCTGGGATGCACCTGCAAGACAGGGAAGAGAACACAAGGGAGAGCACAAGAAGGAACCTGAGCATGTGAGGAACTCCTCCAGAAAGCCTGAACTCTAGTCCTTGTCCTCAGCAGCTTCAATACTTATCTAAGACTGTTAAATGGAAATAGCATAAAAAAATGTTTGAATCAGAGCCCAGAATTATTCTTCTTTTCCTCAAAAGTCTTGCCTGGGAATACTCTCACCAACAGAAAACTACATAAAGCTGTTTTGTGCTTAGTCTTCCAGCCCTCACAAGCCCTTCCTTCTCTTGGTACACTAATGTGACCCCAGCAATGGGGCAAGTGTTCTCTTCTTTTACCCTTTAGCCTTCCCTGGCCTATCACATTCTGTATGGAGAGAGCTTTTGTCCTTTTGCATCTGCTCAGGTTGAAATCAGGATATCCCAGCTGATGGCAACCTGTTCAAGCCTTTCAGCAATTACCTTACAGAAGGCACATTCTCCTCCTCTGTTTCTGAATGGAAACATTTTATGTTCTTGTTACTGAACATTTTGTGTTCTTGTTTGCGTTACTGAACTTTAGATTGGGCCTGTCAGAGATTCCACAGAGGAATCTGAATAAGTGCCAGCAGGAAAACCTAACTGTGAATCCCACATACCTAACTGGAACACTCCATGCTGTTGAGGTCTTCTACAAGGACACGAGCTTGGGTAATTAAAGATGGAACAAATAATATGTTCCATCTTTAATGTAGAGTTTAGACATCTGGACTGTTTGTGATTCAAATTCCATTGCACCTACATTGCCTATGATTTTTCCCCCCTCTAATAATTGTTCCACTATTCTAACAACTATGAAAGTGAAATATAAACCAGCAATTTCTGGGAACAATTAGCTTTGTTTTTATGTTTATTTATTTATTTTTCAGAAAACTACTCTGCAGCACCATCTAGTGAATGAGAAGGACCAGTTATATTCTCCATGTTAGGAGAATTTTCATGTGTTTGCAGCCTGCATACCTTCCTGTAGTCTCAGTAGGAGAAGAAATGTCAAGCCTCCATGTAGAGTGTATGTGTGAATCCTCTGTCATATCTTCAATAGAAAATTTACCTCAAAATAAAAGATTTTGTTATAGAAAAGTATAGAGACCCTTTGGAGAAGGTGCATTATGGACAGAACAAAAAAACTCACCTTGACTATAAATTAATCTTCACTTTAGAACCAAATTTCCAAAGTTTTCATCTTGCTGAATCAAGCACATCATTAGTAGCTGTCAACCTGCTTGCTGTAATCGACTGAAGAATTTCTTCCAGTAACTAATAGTGTCACTGAATATTCACAGCAGTGAAGAAAATGCTACACAGTGAGAAATCCAGCTGGAGATACAGACCCTTCTGAGTGTTTAGGGCTTGCCTGTAAATGGTATTTATCTACACAAATCTTTCCTCTGATGGTGGTAAAGGTCTTGCAAGGGAAAAAAAGTCTATTCATAATTATTTAGGTAGGTGGTTATATAAATAAATAAAGCCCCTTCACTAAAAAATCCATCTCCACACTCTATAGGAATTACTACAATGCTGCCTCATACCTGAGCTGACTTCTAGCTCAATCAGTTATCTTGATGACTGATATGGCAATTCCCTACTGTGGTGATGGCAGCCATATGGCCATTTCCTCCAGTGTCAGTTGTGTAAGACTCATGCAGAGAAATAAAATTACTCTCTTGCAAAGAAAAGACAATTTCAGTCTTTTTGATGCCAAAAAAAGTCAGGTTACTTTAGGTCTTATACACTCAATTATAGACTAAATATCATTCATATTTTTTTCTTCTGTTTTTAACACTGATAAAAACAAAGTCCTTACAAATGAGAGGGACATTGCTACTTTTAAATGAAAAGCAAGTGCATTTGCACAAATACAAAACATCTGTTAAGAGAGTCTCACAGGCAATCAGTTACTCAGAATTCCAATGAAGTATAAGATGATTATCACAGCAGCCAGTTTGCCGATTCTCCAGAGACAACTGACTAAATGGAAGTAATGGACCAGTAGAGTATCAGACCACCTTTCTCCAGCTTTTTCTTTGTCAACTCCAACTCAGTTCTCAAATTCATCTAGAGCTTGCAGATATAAATGGATGTTAATGGAACTGAGCCTGAAATTTTATGTCCTTTAATGCTTCACAGGCTCTGGTTCTGTCTCTGCAGAACACCGAGAATTCATCTTATCTTAGGTAGTTGGACTGTTTGTAATTATAACAATGACATCATTAATAATAAGGATTTTCAGTTTAACTGTAAAATACTGGATCCAGTTTACCAAAGTTGCAGAACTTTCATGATGAAACAGAAACTGTCATGAAAAAAAATATTAAGCTTAAAACTTCTTGAATTTAAAAATGAGCTGTGGATTTGTGAATTGACACATTGGATAAATGGGTAATTTTCAGTGCTGAGAAAGTCCTGAATGCACAAAGTAATCCAAGACACTAATTTAATAAGCCTTCTCAGATGAAGCATTTTCTAATGTAGGAATGTATCGTTTCACCAATGGATACTTATACATGCTAGTAGAGAGGAGGGATATATTCACAGAAAAAAAATTACATTCAAAGCTGGATAATTAAGGCTTTTCTATTTTGAAACATCTTGGGAGAAAAAAATAGGTGCATGCTAAATTATAATGAATAAAATCACAACTTCTGAATCTGTCAATATTTGCTATTTCTCCTATATTCCATTCCACTGTGATCAGAATGCAATGGCATATGAGCTAAATATGGTGAACTTGAATGTATTTGTTTCATAATAAATTTACACTTAAAAGCCAATATGCCAGCTGAGTCGTTGTAAAAATTCTCGTCTAAGTCTTCTTCAGCCTTTCCTTATGTGAGAGGTAAAGAGGCAAGAGGTAGCTTAGTTCTTAAACAATGGGTTGTGCAGTAAAGCAAAGGAATAAAACAGTGAAAATATTTTTAACCTTTGTTTTTTCATTTACTCTTACCAGTGAACTGACTTGTACATGAACAGACAACACACCAAAGATATTTGTATTGAATTATGAAGAAAGAAAATAAAAATAGAAGGGACTGGTCCCGCAGTACTCAAAATTTGCCTCAAAGCCCAAGTTTAGATCAATTTCTATTTAAAAATTTACTTCCTGTTCTTTATAGGAAATGTTTCAATATGAAGGATTTCTAAAAAGGGGTCAAAAAGAATGAAAAGAGTGAAAGATAACCAGAAATCAGAAGACTATTCCATGTTTCATTAAAAATGAACAGCAATGTTTTTTAATAAATATTTTCTTTCAATTTCTGCTGAAATGAGATGATTGAATTGTCACTGAGGTGCACCCAACAGATTATCTACTGTCACTTTATGCTCTTTGTTCTCAGCAGTGCAGTCACTCACCTTGCACCTGTCCGTGAAGAAGCTCTTCTGTCTTCGGAAGGGCTCTGCTGAAACAGTATTGCAATTAAAGGGAGGACATCAAGGTTAGGTGGAGACTGAGCAGCAGAGTGTGAACAGCTTCCATCACTGCCTCAAGGGATTCAGAGAGCATCCAGTCAGTATCTCAGCTGGGTTGGTGTTGCTGGGTGATTGTTGCAAAGGGGATGTAGCACTCAAAATTATTAATTCTACTATTCCCAATGAAACTTGTTTTTTCATCAAAGAGCAGAAATTGTGGAAATGAATTTGTACCAAAAAGTACCTTTTATGTTTAAGCATTAAAGTTTTAAGCTAGCAAATTAATTGAGATTTTACACCTAAGCACAGGCATTTCAGCTATTTTAAATGAGATTCTAGAGAAATTTGGTCATTCTTTGGAACAAAATGTGCACTGTATTAGCACAATAATCATGAGGCCTTCAGACTCAACTGAGTTGATGGAGATGTCTACTGTGTTTGCAATTGACATTATGATGACAAAGTGCTTATTTGAATGCTTAACTCACGGATCACAATGGTTTCTATAAACAACTCATTTAATGTAAAGGCCTATGAACTTGAAACAATCTCAGCAAGAAATGCCTTTTTCAGATGGTGTCCTATTCTGTAACTACTATTAACAGAGAAAGATAATGAATATAAATGTTGAAAAAAAGTAGGACGGTAAAATTCATATGAAATTTGTGCTCAATACATCATGGATCTATCACATCAAAAATAAAATCAGAGTACACCTGGAAACACACATTTTTATATCATGCATGACATGTATTATATTTTTATTGCATACTGGGACTCGTGCAACACAAAAATGCAGTCAACATTAAGTTCCAAGCTGCTGTCAGAGCCCTGAGGGCATCACTAAGCTTTTCCTTCCCTGATGATTGCTCAGGACCACACTTCAGCCCATCCCAGGCTCTTGGTGCCAGTCCTGGTGTTGCTCCAGGATTCCAGGCTTTGTCTCTGGCTGCATCTGCTTTGCTCCCAGCTCAACTCCCTCAACTGGGCATTGCCCTGGCTTGTGACTGGCCTGCTCTGGGGCTCCCAGGGAGCTCTGAGGCCAGTGCCTGGTGCTGCAGGCTGTGGCCAGCCCCCATGGAACTGGATCACCCTTGTCTCCAGCTCCACATCCCTCAGGGAGCACCCTGCTCACACCACTTCCTTGGCATAAGGTTCTTTCTGCTTTCTCACCATTTGGACAGATATTGAATAAGCAGCATAGATCACACTGGGTGGTTCTAAGTGTTTGGTGATACAGGAGAAAATAAATATTTGGATGAACAGTAATATTAAATTATAAGAGGAGATATTTTCAACTGGCTCGTATGTCTTAATCTTACATTAATCACTTATTTGAATGATGAGAAATTTAACTGAGTATAAGGTGTGGAAAATAAGTTTTGGGAAAACTACAGATTGAAGTATCCTGTGAGGCCAGTAAGTGGAAAGAGATCATATATCATGTATTTTCCATTTACACTGTGGATGTAAATGTAATAGGAACACTGCATATTTAAAAAGCTTCTTGGCTAGAAGGTTAATCACAAAGCATAACTGGGATGTTATCATCAAATTAGCAGGAAGCTTTCATACTGGAGGCTATTTTACATTCAGTCTCATTCAAGATTTTCATTTAAAACTGGAAATGACAAATAAGACAGTATGCTAAACATAGAAGGATTCAGGAAAAGGGGCAATAATCATTACAGAAAACCACTGGAATAAAATGAGAGCCAACATAGACAGATGCACTGTGTGTAGAAGAGGAAGAAATAATCAAGTGTCAGATCCTGTCAGGAAGTGTAATGAACTTCATTGCAGATGCAGGTCCTTTGTGCCTCTCAGGATCGGTCCATAAATGAACATAGAGGAAAACACCGCCTCAGCTGGAAAGAGATGAATGGTAGGTTACAGTCTGTGGTGGACTGACCATCACTGAGAGATACAGTGCTATCAAGAAAATGTACTGTGGGCTGAAAACAAGGAGTGCCCTGAGTAACACAAGCCACGTGTTTACTCTTCTCTATTCACAAAAATTTGGCTTTTGATGGACTTCAGTGTAGGATATTGTATTTCAAAAAACAGCTGTAGGCTCAGTGATACAAGGAATGAGGAAAACATCACTGGTACTGAATAAGTAAGAAAGAGTTATTAATGGCATGAACTGGTGGATTAAATCTCAATGAAATTAAGAAAATTAGTCCTTCCAGAGCAAAGTTATATTTTTGATTAATATTAATATTTTAAACTCCGTCTTACAGTGTATGCTAATAGGCTGGTGGAGTTAATGCATCAAAAATCATTATTTGTTTTCTGCAAGAGAAAAATATGCTGTCCAGATAGAATACAAAGGATTCCAAATATTAGCAATAATTCTTGACTTTATCAGTATTCAAATGTAAATATTTTGAAACTCCCAAAATTCTAGACATGTTTTACTGTTGAGATTTATAAGGAGAAGTTTTGCAGAATAAGCAGATACTCATTTCAAAATACATAATCATGATAACCATTCTTCAGGGACACCTACTAACAAAATACTATATACTTTCAGTTTGTTTTCTCTAATTCATCTATTCTAAATACTGTGTATTCACAGATTATGAAATCACCTCCTGTCTATTTCCTATATCCTTCAAACTGCCTAGTCAGATGTACATTCCTGATTTAAAAAAAAACAACAAAATATGTTATGGCTATTTTGGTAATAAGCCTGGAAGATAATTACCATTTATTTTCAAATTCCTGAAATGTTTTAGATGGACTTTAATTTCCATTTTCCTTTTACATTTCTGTAGAGAAACAGCCCAGAAACTGGAGGTAGTAGTCACTAAAACAACCATATGAGAAACTAAAATATTTCACTTCCTTCATCTGGTCTTCCTTGTAAATGAAGGCAAACATTTTGGCTCAAGTATTAAGACCATCTTCTTCAGGACCTAAGACAGCACTTGGAAGAAATTTAGACTTTTAGGCCCAGTAAACCTCCTCTCACATCCTGCCTGGCTGGTGAGGTGTCTGTATTCAACTACCACTTTCATTTAATATTGAAAAGGATGTTTGATAGGCAGCATGTGCATTGTTTTCATAGGAATGGGGAAATAGAAGTTTGAATCCTTGAATTGAGAAGGTTAAACTTAGATCTCCTTGTTTCTGGATGAGTATATAGGAAACATGACTACTTCTGAAAAGTTTGGCACCATTTCCAATTCTTTCTCAGGTTGCATTTGAAGTTTGAACATTTTTTTTTCAAGTCAAAAACTAGCTTTGCAAAAGGACTGTTGCAACTGACCCAGGCTGGATGGAAATGATCAGTGTGCAGCTCTGATTCAGTTATTGTGTATGCATTAGTAGATTCCCACTCACTATACTGGACTGCCTTTTAGAAATAACTTCCACCTAACTAGCTAGATTTGTAATATTCTGGAACAGGTTGCTAATAGTTGTGGATGCACAATCCATGGAAATGTTCAAGGCCGGGTTGGATAGGGCTCTGAGCAACCTGGCCCAAAGAAAAGCACCTCTGCCCATGGGAGAAGGGCTGGAACTAGGTGATATTTAAGGCCCTTTCAACACCAATCATCCCACAAGCCCATGAAACATTTCTACTATTTTCATATTCCAGTCTAGACTGAGCAAAGAAGCTCTTCTAGTCCACTGGGATATGCATTAAAGCATTGTGTATTGCTTCCTCAGCTGCCTCCCTTGTTAAGATGCTGTGCTTGAGTGTCTCCTAATTTATGTGTGCAGCAAGTCAAGTTGCTGCTGGGATCACTGGCTGTGTCACAGGAGTGCAGAGGGATGTGGATCACTCTGTTGGAAGTGCCACCTACTTGTCAGGTGTTATCCCTGGCCAACCAGCTGCAGGGACAACTTGGAGGGACAAGTTCCATAAGAAGGTCTGATTAAGCTACTGCCACACACCCTCTACTCCCATCTTTCTATATCAGGAAGTTGTGTGATCACACAGTGAACTTGACTGAAAGCAGATTCTTTTGTACTAACATTGATACTTCCTTGAGTTCACAGGCAGCACCACCTTAAAAATATGATGCAAGGGAAGGTGTAGTGATGATGAAATGAACTAAGGAAAGAGAAGAGCAGGAGATGTTCATTCTGACCTAAACTGTGCTTCTGGAGAATGTGTCTAAAGTTAAGCAATTTGTTAGAAATACAGGTTAGGTGAATTTATCAGGAGGTTTTTCCTCCTCCTCCTTCTCCCTCTTGGCTAAGCTCTTTTTCTTCTCTCCTTTGCTGGCCATGGCTTGCAGTTCCCTCCATGGGCCAGCTGAATTCGTGAACAGAGGAGAAAGTTAATGCAGAGGAAAACAAAGGGCATCTAATGTGCATCAGAGCCAGAAAGACAGAAGGTGGAACTACAGAAAGAGAGGAGCTAGACTGGTACAGGAGAGGCTGGAAGAAAGATGCAGTTGAACAGCTTTGTGCTGAGCTAATATGTCAGCACAGGTACCATACCTGCTTCTGGAGCCAGTGTCTTGCCTTATGCTGAGGTGATCACAGCACATTCTTAGTGATATGTCATGACAATGAGAATGATAATTTTGTGTTGCTCAAATACCAGCCATGTTCTGGAAACAAATAGGAAATGAGCAGTATTTTGGAGGACAACTTCACCATATCTGAGAAAACTATACAAGAATTTACTTATTTCTACTGACAAAAAAGCCCTCTCTGATCTATCACCCTCTGATGTTCAGTCACACAGCCACAGTTTCTAGAAGTAACCATTCACCTGGGTACAAAATGTGTCCACTTTCTAATTTGCTCATAGTCTTCATCCTGTCTGGGAGGAAAATGTCAGTTCTATCCTTTTTTGCCCATGTAGTGTCCTGGAGATTTGACATTTATTTTCTGTTTGCTGAGAGAAGGAGGTTTTTTTGGAACCTGTATTCTCCCCTCTTCTACCAGCATTTTGAAGTGTAAATGTTAACACAGCTTGCACAAAAATCACTACAAATAATGATATATAAACTGAGCGACCTGACTCTAAAATCATCTTTCAATTAAATCTTTATTTCATAGTAGCACAACTGAACCTAATAAAACTAAACCAGACAATACAAATTACCATTCACAAAGCACATGTATTTAACCTTCATTCCTAATAATAGCAATAATTAAGGGATGTTGACAAGCACTTGTTTGACAGCAAGATTGGGGAGGCATGTCTTTCCTGACACAGTGGGATATAGCATTAAATTGTAACAATGCTGGCAGCCTTCCAATGGATGGAGTCAAGGCAGGTGGTAATCCAGTTCAGCAGCAGTGGAAAATAGGTGACTGCATGTTGGCTTTAAATTGCAGTGCACAGTTTGTTTTAAGAATAGAAGATAATTTATGTGATATACGAAGTGTAACACTTAAAGTCCTCTCATTTGTTTTCTTCTTTAAATTGTGTGGGAATTGTTTCTTTGGGTATTTTTTCCCCTAGAAAGAATGAAAGAAAGAAGGGCTATGACAAGTAAGTTGTTGATTAGAATAGTGAGGCACATTCACAGCACTAAATTACTAACTTTCATTTACCTGGAATCCAAACATAGAGTGCTGTAAATAGAATTTTCACTGGAAATTATAGTAATGGAATTAGAAAATCACTGTTGGCACCAATAAACCAGTAACTATCTAGTCAGAATATTTTACCCTCTCACCAAGTGTAAGTTGTTTTTAACTGAAATAGGATCTCTAAACCTAGCATCCCACAGCAGGAAAAAATCCAGTAATAAGTGTATCTAGGGCAAATACTCCATCTTCAGGGCAAAACAGAGATGAAGTATTTTGCAGGCATTAATAAACTGTGAAAGAAGAAAAAATGAAATAGCTGCAGGAAATTGATCGAATATTTCTCAGTGAAAACTGCCAATTGTTTGATTGGTTGTACTGGAGGCTCACTGAGTGCTGGGGTGTGATACTGAACTCCTAAATAACCTGAGCAAGACTGGAGAGGACAAAACCAAGGGCTCTGGGTTTCTGTCAATGACAGCTGCTCTCTCAAATGTTTCATCAACTGTCTTTGAGAAAGTGACCAGAAATGCCTTCAAAGGACTTTGAATTTTGCATTGCTACCTCTTGTGAGGTTACTACAAACTTCCTGTGAGTATGCACACTGAATATGCTTAGCTGTGTAAGCACACTGTTTTCCAGTGGTGATGTGGATCTGATTAGATTCTACTCTGATTAGATTATATTCTATCAAAATAAAGCCAATCTAATTTGCTTAGAATAGCTAGTATCATACTGTCAAAAAAGCATCTGGTCCCAAAAATATCTTCCCTTTCGGCATTACAGTACATTATGCCAAGAAAACTTTCAACTAAAATGTTTAGAGCATATTTTAACTGACATTTAATTTTAAAGAATGTGATTTTATGCATCTGGAGGAAAAACTTGGTTACACAAGTAAGTATCAGAAGTTTAGACAGCATTTTCACTGTGGTTTTTCCTCAAAGGCAAATATACTGCAAGATTTAGATGAGTCAAACGCAGTAGGCAAGAAGGTAGGTTGGTATGTTAAGCATTTTTTGGATCACATTTTACAGATGCTCTCAACTTGCAACCTAGTTTATATCCATAACTCACACGCTCTTTATCCTGCACGCTTTTTTTCCCAGAAAAGCATGCTGCACAAAGTGACTTGTGTTCCTTAACAGCTCAAGAGATTTGGCAAGTACGTTGCATTAAATCAAGCATGCTTGCAAGTCTTCCTTGAAGTGCTTCTTGGACAGACACACTTCCTTTTCCTGTGCACCAGTTCACTACATAAGACTTGCTTAGGCATTCAGGCATCGTCTGTGCTATTTTGAGCTGAATACTGCTTGAAAAACAAAACAAAATGAAAAGATGCATTGCTTGTAATGCATACATTCTGACTTCTGGGAATTAATGTTCTTCCAGTAAGTGGATACAGCGTATCCTGTCTGTCAAATTTCAATTCCTTTTGTCCCCTGAGAGCAATAAATCAACCACATGTTAGCCACTGTAGCCATCTAACTGAACTTGTGGCTCCTATGCTAAGTTAATCTTTCAGAATCCAACCAGGCAATAAATGTCTGCATATATCTGCAGTTTAAAATTTAATGAATATGATCACCTTTGATGCATTTGGGGGTTTTGTTTGCTCATTTTTCATCAAGGCAAAAACCAAAATGACTCTATGAAATCAAATAGAAATTATTTCAATATTTTTGCCTTTTAGTCTGCAGAACCAAAAGCAAGTGTCTTTCTTGGATCTTTATAAAAATAATCTCTCTGTGTATATTTTATTGATATCAAGTGGCATTTTCATAAACAGCTACAGGAAGAAGTTTATTGATTCACAAATCCCACCCCAAAAAGCTCCCAGTATAGAAAACCACAACACTTACTTTTCATCATTGAAGCTTATATTCTGAAAGTCTTTACTATGTTCTAGGTGAAGTCATGCACATCATTTAAAGATAAATATTCATTTGCTACATACCTACACATTGATGGACACGGTCACTAACAATTCACATACTCAAAGATCAGTTTTAGGAACCATTAAAAGAACTCATCGTTATTGCACACAGTGCTAACTTGTTCAGGGAGATGCTGTAGGCTCTGCTCTTCCCCAGCTCACATGGATGAACAAAAGAAGCAGCCCCACTGAATTTAATGATTATACTGGTGCAAAGCTGCTGTTAAGATAAGTGTTAATAACTAGATTTCTCTTTTGCCTCTCTAAAGTTTTATGTTAGGTCTGTAGCTGTTTTCTCCTATTTTTTTATGGACCACCATCATGACTGGGCTATTTTAACAGCCACTTTACAGTTACTTCTAGATAATGTGTCCCAATTCAAGTGACTATATGCTGCCTGGATCAATGTTACTTGTGCAACATATATCTCACATGGATAGAAATAAGAATTTTTTCTCAGTGAAAGATTGACAAATTCTAGTGCCTGTCAGGTATAAATTTACCCAGTGTACATTTTGCCTGAGTTAGAACTTTTTCTAAATGATAGTTTGAGAATTTGTTATTTAATTTACTATTTCATTGTAAGAATTATATAGAACTTTGTTGAGACTTCCCTTTGATTTTGAACAATACATGAGGTTATGTTATTATAGTTTCAACACTCAATAGCAAGCAGTTCCTGAATAATATTCTGCTATTCAAACATCTCATACAAACTTGTTGTTACCTCTTTAACAGAGTAATTTACAAGTCATTTGTGAGTAATTTTAATGTTTGCCTGGCATCCTGAGTTCCATTTTCCTCTTCTGAGTCATGGCATCAATGACCTGTATGAGGAGAAATTGTTTGCATAGCCCATGCTTGTTTTTTCATGCCTGCTTTCTTTCTTCAGTGTTGACATGCACAGGATCTGTTAAAAAACCAAATAACAGGAAAGAAAACTCTTCCCTTCTCTGCATAACAGCTGCTGGAGACAACAGAAAACAAATACCTGAGATATATCTAGCTCATTTTTCAGGTGACCTCATTATGAAAAACAGGAAAGACCCAGACTTCTGTGTTTGCTTTATAAAATGTTGTTTGCCTTCACTGGCTCTGTTGGGATTTAGGGACTAACTGTATGACAGGAAGCGCAGGGAAGCAGTCTACATTGTCTGATGCTATTGTTTTTCTTTTGAGTTCACTAAGTTCATTTCCACTATACTGTTTCCTTACCAGCATATTTTTGAGTCAGTTTAACTGACTGGAACTGACTTCTTAAAATAATCTGACAGCAGATTTGGTGGTGATTTTATGCTATCTTTTAATTTTTAATTTTTTTTCCCCTTAAATCCATTGCCAGTGATCTAAGGTAAAGCTTTGACTGAGGAGTACTTGCAGGGAATTTAAGGGTTTTGGCTCAGTTCTGCTGAATAATAGCCAGTTTCAGCAAACAACAGAGCACACGTCTTTTTAGCAGCATGATCAAAGAACATTGGGTGTCCCACTAGCAAAAAGAAACTGAGCTTATCCTCTCTTCTGAACCAAATAAATCAATGAGAGCTTTCTATTTTTTAGAATAATTCTCATTGTTTTGTTTTGTTTTGTTTTTTGGGAGTTTTTCGTTTGGTTTTTTTTTTTTTTTTGCTTTGGTTTGGCTTTTTTTGTTTTGTTTTGTTTTTTTTCTGTGCATTCAGGCATAAATTAAGTCTTCAGCATTTGATTTGTGATTTTTTGAAACCACATTTTCAGGGCAGTGGACTTCTATGACAAGCCTGTTTGACCCTTCATATGAACTGCCACATATTGAAGAGATTCACAAAAAAGGCTTAACCTAGGAATAACACCGGAAAAATAAATAAATCATGTCATGAGCCGGGCAAAAATTCACTCACTCTCTGTGTTGGGCAGGGACTGCATGAAACATGTCACAATCAGATAAGATTAAGTTAGGCACCAAATGTATTATTCTGCAGAGGAGACACTTTGGGACCATTTGCTTTAGGCTGTTTTGGCCACACCTAGACCACAGAATGCAGAAGCATTTTTGCATTTAGCCTGACAGCACACCCTGGTACATTTCTGTTTCATGTATGGACAGGACATGGATTTACAAATTTAAGGAAACTACATAAACTGATAATGTAAGAACTATAGTGTTCTCACCAAGGATATCAGAGAACCACCTATGTGGAGGAACAGAAACTACACATGCCCTAGTGAGCATCAACAAGTAACTGCAGGTGTCATCTCTGTATTTTTATATTATATGCCCTAAAACATGTTCCACATTTAAATAGTGCAATCTCGCTTTGGTCCTCCTCACTGCCACTGTCCTGATTTACTCTGCCTGAACTCTGCCTTCTTCTGGGAGTAAAGAATAGAGGTGAATAAACCCATATACTACTTTGACAAATATTATTCTTGAGATTTTTCATGTATATGTAGCAGTTTAAAACTTCAAAGTTATTACTCCCTCAACTGTGAATAAAATATTCAATTATAAAGAGCAACTCAGCTATCCACATGGAATCATTAATTCCCTTTGATTAAAAAGCTAGATGCATGCACACATATGTACATGTATCTGGAGCACAATACGTAGTCATTATTTTTTACCTTCCAGAGGCTTTGAATTCTTTTGCCAGTTCAGCCATAATTAATGCAAATGTTAAATAGGAAATCTGGAATTTCCACACAGCACAAGTTAAAGCAACTAAAATTGTGAACACCAGGTAGTCACTAGTAGCCAGATAGCACTAGTATCCCTGTCTTATGTCCCATATGAAAGAGAACCAGAGAAAACTGTCATACTGAAAAAATGTGGAAAGTTACACTAAGGAGGAGATTCAGCTCCAAATTAAGGCAACATTAATACAAGTTAATATCCAAGCCACAGAGTAAAATTCAGCTCCCTATACTGGACATCACTGTTTCATAATGTTACCTGGAGTGTGCTAGGTGGTCTGAGGCCTGCAGCTTTCTGAATCAACAAGGGAGGTGTTGGCAGGATACCATGGCATATCCACAATTGTCTTTGGATAACTGAGCTGCCTCCAGAGTCTTTACCAAACCATTACTGGTGTAATGCCAGCTTTACTCTTGGTATAAGCTTGCAAAATCATAAGAGTAGTAACATTTAAATAGCTATGATATGACATACACAAAGGTAGTGGGAGTTAAATTTATTTTTCTTGGAAAACTAATCAATAAAAAAATCATAATCATATCTAGCTTAAGAAGCATCAAGCCACCAGTCTGTATAAAATTTATTTCTTGATAGTTTAATAATTATTTGAATAAATTTGTGTAAAATAGCGTGGTTTTCTACATTTTCCTTTTAGGGAAAGAACGTTAAACACTGTATTTACCTGTAGCATCAAGATATGAGTACAAGTCTCAGTGATGAGACTTTTACCAGCCTGGAGAGAAAAATTCATATTAGAATTAATGTAATTAAAGAGAAGTAAATGAGGAAAGAAAGAGTAGCAGACATCATGGTAATGCAGAAAGAAAAGCAGAATTCATCCCATAAAAGCTGGGAAGAAGACGGGAATATAGAGAATGGGAGAATACAGACTAGAAGCCAAACATTTGGGGGAAGAAAACAGCATATTAAAGGGAAAATGAAGATTTTTAAACACAACACATAAACAGAAGAACAGAGAAAAGAAAGGGATTGTTTTGAGAGTGTCATGGTTATCTGATAAACTGGAAAATGGTTAGGAAATGTTACTTTTACTCTGATTAACTTTCTATGGGTTTAGTTTTAGCTAAGTAAATCCTGCAGCTCTGTGTTCAGGTGGTATTTCATTTGATTTGCCCAGTATATCTGTAGAAAAGAAAGAAGGCAAGTGATTGATTCCAGATATGCTGTATTAAGTGGGCTTTGCTAAAAATTAAATCTCAAAAATGTTAAAATAAAACTCCTATATACCAGATAAGTAGTTTTGCCTTCAAAAGCCAGCTTAATCAAATCACCTGCTATCAGAAAGAGATACATAATACTTCTTTTCTCATTTCCATCTATTCCTGTTGATACACAACTGTGTGTATGTTGCAGAAAATCTGTGATGTGAGGCTGAATTTCCTATAGACATAAATGCTCATGAGGAAAGGATGTATTATGTGAGTCATTTGTTTCAACAAGGCCCCTCACAGCATCTAAGCCATTCATTCCTCTGTGTGTAACTGTCACAATAAAACACAAATTGTTCAAGACCTCCCTACAAGGCCTTTTTTTCTCACTCAGCTGAAGCCTCTGGGCTGAATAGTGCAGAAGTCAGTTTTACAATGAATCGTGTATTCTCCCAGTCAAGAAATTACCATCAACAGCATCTGTGTCTGACACTTAGTAATGTCTACTAACTGCAAGCATTATAACTAAACTGATGATGCAATGGAATTACTGGATTTTACCATGTGTCAAGGTGAACCATGATTTCACTTCTAACTCTCTCAACTTTCAATTTCATTTTTCAGAGATATCCAATACTTTAAAAAAAAAAATTCAGTCCTGGAAAAATTATTCATTTACTATTTCTCCATGGAGTAATGGAGTAAGTCACTTCTTCTGTATGAGTCTGGCTTCTATAAGTTATATTAACAACCAAAAAGGAGTAGGAGATGCTAGACACATTCCTTGCCAAACATTTAGTTTACAATCTGGAGGCTCAACATGCTTTAACCCAAGTGAAAATCCTGCACATATTGCAGGACTTCTATGGCTTCTGTTCTGATTTATTCTACTGTTTCAGACCCAATATTGTTCAAAGGAAAAGAAATAATCTGTTGATCATATTCTTCATTGCTCTCAAATCAGAGTTGAAAGAGAGAAATGGAGAAAATTCAGGCAGAACATGGATATCCAACTAATCAGCAGATTAACTTGATATTTATTTGGGAAATTTCTCTTCCTTTCTGTAAAATTTGTTTCTTCATAATATTTTCAGAGTATTGGTAACTCCAAAGGATTTCTTTGGAACACTTTAAAATCTGAACAGGCTGAACATGTTAACAGGCTTTCTACAGATATGTTTTAAAGTAAATTAAAACCTTTAAATTTAATCAGAAGGAAAAAAACACCTCTAAAAGTCTCTTTAGATAGTTAAAACCTGTGTGTTGTTTATACATCAGCTTATTAAGTAATTCCTTTGCTACACTAAATTTAATGCCAGTGAGAGAAGTATGTTTCCTTTTAATTCTGTGTTTTGATTTGAGTTTGAAATGAAAAGGCATTGCAGGTGGACACACTGTCCACCAGCAGAAGAAGCTTCTATGAGCAGTTTCAACATCAGCAGAGATTCCTTCCTTCTCTCCCTCCACCACTAAATCAGCAAAGCAACGCACAGCAAGAAGGCAGAACTGAGCTGATGAAGAGACAAGTGGTGTGACAGATATAAATGGTGTTTTCTCTTGGCAGTGCCCCTTGAAAGGAAAGCAGGAATTAATGTGTGTCCAGTTAAACTGAGACAGTGCTTTAGCACACTGTATGAAGCACAAATGTCCTCTGTAAGCTTGTCATGTGGATTCAGCTTTAGCTCTGGATATAAACTTCTTTAGTTAGGAATAATAAAATACATGATGACTTTTTACTCTCTTCTGTTTCTAAGCAGAGAGAGTTCAAATTATTATTTTTGTTATTAGACCATTTTCCACAAGAAAAGGTGGTACATGTAATGCATGCAGTTTTCAAAGTTCTTGTATACAAATTGCATCCATTTTTTGTACAATCTTTAAAGATTTTATGGGTTCATTTAGCAAGTCTCAAAATCTTTTATGACAGACAGGTCTTATGTAAATGTTTCTATCAATTTCAATTTCATTCTGAAAGAGCTAAGTCACTTAGAAACATAGATAAACAAATGATATAAGCTATCAATATATTAGCTGTAAAATTCCTATGAATGTTCTTATTCTGCATTCAGGATCTGAGTGTTATACAGGAGAGCTCACCCATCAGGAACCATTCAAATGACCTCTTTAGACTATGTCCATGGGCTGACTTTTCCAGGATGGAAGTAAATATCCATATATAAATGTGCTAGTCACATCAAGTGTGCTACTAGGCTGAAAGCAGCTCAGACACCTTAACCATGGTATTTGGATATATCAGTTATCAGTGCATTTCCAGACAAAATGGTAGAAAATTTGTTTTTTTAATGGATACTGCTGATGTTAAATATATTTGGCAAATAAGGAATTTGTCTCTATTTTCAAAAGGTCAATTTTGAAAATTCTGGCACAACTTCTTGCTTCCTTTATCTATTTTGGCAGTCACTGAAAATCATTTCTTGCCAAAGGTACCTGCTATCAGTTTCTAACAGATAGCTGTCAATAATTCAAATGAGCAGAAATACTTAGTAATGCTTAAAAATGTTAAACAAGCAGCTTGCCTGGATTCTCAGGCAAGTACCAAGCCCTGAGTAGTTGTTCAGCCTGAGCCTTGGAGACACATCCTTAAGATCATCACTTTGAGCTTAAAACTGAGAAATGTTACTGATACCAGTGATGTATCTCTTCAGTAGCTGCCTACATACACCTATTTTTAACAATCTAATTATCTTTAATAGAAGAAAGTAAGGAAAATGTTGCTCTTTTCATGATTTTTTGGAACAGATTTCAAATTTTTTCCATCTTGCTTTGTCATTTGAATTAACTATAGACTCCTAAAGTACTAATCTCACATTAAGAAGGATCTGCTCCTTGAAAGTCAAACTTCTTTAAAGCCTATCTGTACAAACTTTTCTAGACAGTGCTTTTTCCAAGAAATAAGGAACCTGACAATCCTCAAAGTGCCTTTCCAACATGGTGTTCTATGATTCTATAAAGTATTCAGAATCACTATGCAGTTTTCATCATTTCAGCCAGTTCTACATATTCTTCGAGAGCAGTTTGAAATTCTCTCGCATTAAGTGCAAATTCAGGTCACACAAACAGGGTACCTGGAACAGATAATGCAATGTCACTACAAAAGTAATATTCAAAAAAATGAAAGCAGATAATGAATCATCCTGGGGTAAACACTGGGGCAAAAGCAGAACAGCAAATCTATTTCCAACCTGCACAATCTGATGATGTATTTTCTACTCTCCTTAGAAGAGATTTTGATAGAGTTTCTGCTCTCCTTAGAAGAACCTTCTGATGTTGATGCATGCAATATAATATAAATACAATTTCCACATACTGCACATAATATATAATACATGTAATACATAGTCCTGGATTATGCACAATGACCCAAATAAGAAGAAAACAGTGTCAGTCTGTTTTCTAGAATATGTCCTTCATAAACTAGAGCAGTAAAAGCAGCTTTCAAGTTAGGGTTGCAGTGATCCTTCTTCATTTCTTCACTTGCAATTGCAAGTGGTGGTGCTACCGTCACCTCAGCGATGCATTACTTTCAGAAACTGGACTTTTCTTTCTTCAAAATAAATTGTTTTTGAAAACAGACCTTGAATTTGAAGAATAAGATAATTTGAAGAATAAGATGCAAAGATGTTGGTGAACAAATTACATGTGCATGGAACGGGTCTGCTTCCGTCCATCATACAGAATGTGTTCTAGGTAGGGGCTTGCATTGGTGAGATAGATATTGTGCACTTTTAGAAGTCTTGTTGTACAGCTTCAATTTAACTATGTTTTGGATTATTAAAGAGAAGTATCTTTCTCCATTTAACATGAACAGCACAAAAATAATATTTTTCTCTTGCATTCATGCACCTGGCAATTTGAAAGATTGCAAAAAAGTGCTGTTACAGCACAAGGAAGCAGAACAGAGCAGTCAAATCTCTAGTACATCTTTTGGTGACAGCTGGCTTAGCTAGCACAGGCTGGCAGTGTGCCCAGATGGCTTAGAAGGCCACCAGCATCCTCGTTTGGATCAATACTAGTGTGGCCAGTAGGATCACAGCCGTGATTGTCCCTCTGCATACAGCACTGGTGAGGTCACACCTTGAATCCTTTATTCAGTTCTGGTCCCCTGGAACAAATCAAGAGAATGGCAAGTGATAGAACAAGAAGAAATGGCCTCAAGTTGTGCCAGAAGAATTTTAGGTTGGATATTAGATTCAGATTGGATTTATACACTTTCTTTGCTGAAAGGGTTGTCAAGCTTCAGACTAGGGAAGTGGTTGAGTCACTGTTCCCAGAGGAATAAGACCTGAAGATGTGGTTCTTAGAGATAACGTTGGACTTGGCAGCACTAGGTTAACTGTTAGACTCAATGATTTTCTTTTCTACCCTAAATAATTCTGACTCCATTCTATGATGCTTTTCTGCTGTGTTTTGGAAGAGCATGAGAAATGTTTTAAAACTATTTTTTCTTTCTCTCTAGGATGGCTATTCTTTAAAATGCATTGGATTGATACATTCCAATTATATATGCTGAAGGACAAAAGACAGTTAATAGGAGGCTTGGAAGAAATAGATCAAAAGGCCTTTATCAGCTGCTTACAATTCTCCACAATGGCTCTGACAGTGATTGAAAACATTTCTCGGGTTTTGGGAGCCAGCCCAGAGTACTGCTAATAGTGAGCAGACAATCTGCAGTTTTATATTTTATAAAGCTTTCTCCCAAAAAACCCATCTCCTTCTCCACCATCTTTAACATTGTATAAGTTCTGCAACTGTAGCCAGACCTAGCTGCTCAGTGAAAGATCTTTAACACAATTGCGCTGCCATTTGTCCACAGCAGTGAATTGAATGCATGCAGTTCTGATTAATTATATTAGAATCATTCATTCATAGGATTACAAGCTTAATTGGGAAACAAGTACAAGTCAAAATGGACTACTGCTGGATGCCCCAGGAGATTGTTTTTCTGAATTTTTAACAGACTGATCTTGTGTATACAAATAGGACAAGACAATGAGAATAAAAAGCAAAGGAAGGTTGCCATCAAGTTGTGAAACCAACCAGGAAGCGGGGAACTTATTTTCAAAGTTTATGAAAATGCAACAGATGCTGTCTATCAAATGAGCAACTCTGTTTACAATTACAAGAAATGTCTTTAACAAAAGCTGGCATTTGGCTACATTTGCTAGATTTGTCTTTTGTTACAATCCAGATGTTTGTGCGGGTTTGCAAACGTGTTTGTTGAGGTCTGTTCAGTTTTGGGGACATTCTTGGCTGAGTTTTGCCTGCTCAAGAGGGTTTTTTAATGTTTTCAGATGGAAACCATGAGAAATTTCAATGTGTTTCATAAGATCTGGGCAACAGCAGGCAAAATAAGATAACTTTGTGCTGTTAGTCCTTGTGTTTCCAAGGGTCATTTGTACCAGCCCTAGGCTCAGTTTCCTGTAATCTCTGTACATAGCTCCAAAGAACTAGTCTAGACATGTTCACTTCAAAAGACAGCATCAGATCCAAGTGTGCTGATGAAGGGCACTTTGTCTGGCTCAGGCCCAGTGATATGATGCTGTGTCTATTTGAATTCAGGATTTGAGCTGGATCACATCTGGATGGCTTGAAATACAGTAGGGTAAGGTCTGTCAGCATCTGGCCACAATATAATATTTACTTCTTATGATCATCTTGATTAAGGATATCCAAAATATTTATTATGAAGAAATGGATGTAGTTTTACCTAACATAGACCTTTAAACTGCTGCTCTTTCATCTTCAACTGCTTGATTTAACTAAATCCAGTTTTAGCGATCTGTTTCATTGGTATGAACTTATTTTAACTTTATATTCTTCAGGGTGATTCAGAGTATGTGTTGGTATGGTTTGCTGAAAGGGAGGCTTAATCACAGATGGGAGTTGTCAGTGTTATAATACCACAGCAAATCATTTGTACACCTAATGGATTATAATTTTGTTCTTCTTTGGCCCCATGAAAAGGAAAAGAAAATAAACAATACTTGTATTTTGGCTTTTATCAAATCTGGATCCCAAAATAGCAGCCTGCATAAATTAAAATCTACTGAGTGGTTTTAACTATGCTTTTAATTGTTAGGCCTTTTCCCATACATGATGTCGAGGAAACAATTACCTGGTCTGAAAAGTCCAAAGGGGCCTTAAGAAGCAGCATAACATGCAAGGGGTGGTCAACCTCCCAGAGACAGATCAGGAGATTCAGGTGAGGAGAGAGGACAGTGCAAAACCTTCTAAAAAAAAAAAAAAAGTCAAATAATCAAAATCCAGACTCCCACCCTTCCAGGATTCCTCCTGATTGTGAGATCACAAAATGTTGAGACAGCTGAGCAGTGACAACCCCTTCCCTAAGTCTGCAGGCTTGAGAGCAGGGCAGTTATGTCTCTATGAGTTAAAGGATGGTGCTCAAAATGGTTTAGCTTTTCCATGGGGTCTTTTGGCTGGGGCTTCCAAGTAGTAGCAGTGAGTGAATGGGGTGATGTGGATGAGAACTCTTGTGAAGTAAATAGAAATGGAAAAGTAGTTTTTGGATAAGGCAGATTTGTTGATGAATCCTGTTTACCTTTTTCTCACTGAATCTTTTTATATTAAGTATTGTTGGGAAGCAGAAGAGAACTATTTAAAACATCATACACCACAGGTTTCATGTGCAGGAAACAGCAAAACACCATATCAAATCAACTTTAACCAAAGTCAACAAAAAGGCCAGCTCATGATTTTTCAGGCAGATAATGCCTTAGAAAGTCAGCAGATGTACCTGGGCCTTGGTAAAAACCTAATCGTGATTCACTTTATACCAGCCTGACCTAAATTAGTAACCCACCCTGCTATGAACATGCAGATTTTAATTAAAGCATCCTGCATGTATTACTCTCTTCTCCTTAGTAATAGTGTAGCACAGTAGCCTGGTGACTAAACAATCCTTATCGACAGTTTTATTTTGCATCCTCCTCCATCACCACCTTCTCTGCCTTACTCATGAAGAATGCTTTGGAAATTTCATACTGAAAGCAAAATTTCTTAGTTGCATTGCAAATTATTTTCATACAGTATTCAAATCTATTTTCATCATTACATTTGCATATGCATCCTATCTGTGTGTATGACGCCGGAAATTCTGCCTTTGCTTGTTACCTACAATCTGAAGTAAGGGCTGACATAACTTTTGAAACAATTTGGTAATTGCTACAAATATGGTATTTTCAATTTTGTATGTCGAAGCTCACACAGTTAATATTATATAATCACATTTTATGGTTTTGTTCTCTTGATTATTACTAAGTCAGAAAGATTCTGGCTACATGGAAAACCAACTCTGTTAAAGTTAGATTCTTGATCCTGTTCCCTGTATTTATAAGTGTTTACCTTCCCTAGTAAGTAATGCCACTTCTTTGTAGACCTTGGAGTCCAATGCTGTGTGAAATGTGTTATCCAGGTTTGCTTTGCTTCTGTCTCCTGCCTTTTTTCTCCTACAGTATTTGGCACCACAGCAGCTGGACACTGAACTGAGGTTTGTCCAAATGTCTGGGCTAATTTCCAAGTAGGTTCTTTGAACAGATGTTCCCACTGAATTTCACCAATGGCTGGTTTCATTGTGCCTAGAACCTGCCATATGCCCCTTAAAAAAAGAGCACTTTTTTCTGCAGGAACTGCATTTTTATTGAGATTCAGCTAAAGCTATGAGTTAGAAGTTCAAAGTTCAGACCACTCTTTAGTTAGCCAAATGTATATATAATTTTTAATTAGCCAAGCACAGTAATTCCCTATATTGTACATTTTCCCATGTCTCTTGATAGTCATGTTTTCTTAGCACAGGAAAAACAATCTCTTTCCTTTCCATGAGTAGTTCCAGCATAATTTTCTACTCCTCAGATCATAGGCTAAGTACTAAGTCAAGATTGTTCTCTTTCCAACAAACTTGCTCAGATTCTGGAATATTAAGATTAAAATGTGAATTCTGAAATTTAATGACAGTGTGTGCAGCTGAAGATTCAAAAAACCTGTTACAGCTGAACACAAATTGCACTGCCTATCATTTAGTTATGCAGTTTTTAAGTAGCTGATATGTGACATCGTTTGAATTCCAGTGATGGAGAAGACATTTTCTTTCTCTTAGCCAAACATAACAGTTACAAGAACCTTATCTGAAGAGAAATGTCTGATTTCCTTCCAGAGAACAGAAATATTAAATCCTAGTTCTAGGAATGCAATGTTTAGGTCGTGTTGCCTCGGGCAAAGAGAACGTGTCTGGTAAAACTCCGTGCATGTGTCCACTGTGGCTGAGCTTTGAGCAGCCTGCGGCAGCAGAGCAGGGCTGAGCCTGAGCTAATCAGCCTCACCAGGAGCACAGATATCCCAGCTCACAGTGAGCACCATGCTAATGCATTCAGCAGGTCTGGACCACTGCACAAAAACTCTGTGTGTGCATCTGTCTGCATGCAGCCATGAAGCCTCTGATGTTTCCTTTTCCTTTCCATGCCATGCTTGGACTATTAAGTGTGATCTGAGAATGTGAGTTTGGGTTTGCAGAATTAAAATTATAAAAATAAATTTAAAATTTACTGAAGAACGAGTAATTTTCATGGCCTTGGCTAAAACGATAATGGCTTTGACTATTTTTTCTTTCCAGGTGCCTAGAAACATAGTTGTTTCTTCTAAGAAACTACTAGAAATTAGTTCTGTGATGTAGATACAAGTGCGAAAGGTATAATTTCATAAAGGACATACATAGAAGTCACAGACTGAAAACACCTTGAGCTGTTTTTTTCACAGTAGTAAACTCACAGAAGAATTAAGTATTGAATTTACTGAAAATAAATGCAATTTTACAGGATTGTTGATATTCACAGTTTTAAACATTACTTGTTTATATATAGGGCAGAAGAAGCCCTTAGTAGGAAGAAAATCTCATGTAATTGATTTCAAAAGAAGCACTTCTTATCCCAATCACTCTCAATGGCACAACTAGGAGCAAACTAAGAAAATGTTATCTCACTGAATGCATGTTTTGCCTAGGCAGGAAACAATCACTCTGTACTTTTGTTTTTAAATTCTACTGTCTTTCTCCCTTGCAAAAACTCACTCCAGTGTTTTCCATTTTGCATGATATTTTTTCTTTCCATGTCATTTATTCATATCCACAACAAAGAGTGTAATATCTGTATAGGATTCCCTGAATAAATGAGTCCTTTTTGTGAAATTTTAGTTATTTAGATTGAAGAGAATTATCTAGAGGACTAATATGTTGATAGATTGAATGATTAATGAGAATGAAGGATGTGGTGTAAGAACCAGAACATAATAGAAAAGTTATTTTTAAAGTGCGTTAAAACCATATTCAGCAGTCAAATTTGTCTTTGTTACAGTTCACTAACTATGCTCTACTTTGCAGCCTACATCAGCACTGGAATGCTACTGGAATTACTCCATATTTAGCAGTGCTCCAACTAATTGGTGTTTCTCAGAATCAAATTTGTGCTTCATTAAAAGAGAATTTTAAAGAATTCTCATTTCAATGTTATTACTTATACAGCAAAACCATTTTGCTTTCCTTTAGTTTTCTGTGTAGCATGCACATTGTATTATCTACCACATTTGTTTTTGAAAGAATCATTGCTTTACAAACAGAGAATCATTGCTTTACAAACACAATCTAACAGGACCCATTACATTTGCCTGAGCAATATTGACTACTTAGGGACATAGATTTGACTCTTATAAAAGCCATCCTTACAAAACCAAAAGAAAACTGATTTTCTCAGTGTTTCAATACTTACCTAAAAAGAGTGACAGCAAGGATCTTCATCCTCATTAAGCAACTTCTTGTCTTTACACATTTGCATATTCCAAATTTAGATCCTATTATATGCTAACGAGCACGGCTATACTGTGATGTGTGAAATTCAGAACTTGTTGAATTCAACAGGAATGGCCTGGATTTGCTGCATATGTTAAATGTCTCTGAGCCAACAGAATTAACTCTTATAGTATGAGAACCTCTACTTTTAAACAATGCACCTGGCAGCTAGACATGAAATCATCATGACTTTGTGTCTTTGTTCTCTTCTTTGCACCAAATATATTCCCCTTTTTAATGAGGGGTTGCCTTATATTTCATAGTTTGTAAATGGCTAGATTTATAGCTGGTAGCTCTAGAGTGATTATTGCAGTAACACCTATTTATAATTCTCTTCTAGTGTTAAAACAGCACAACCTACACTGCTTTCCACATTTTTAGACCAGGAAAATTGGAGGGTAGTTTTAGCATGCTCTTTCTAGCATATTCCAGTCTTTGCTCACAGAAATTGTCCCAATGAACAGAACAGTCAGTGTAACAATTTAATTAGAATACAATAGATTGTCCATGTTTTTAAGAATTATCAACTGGGAGATCTCCTTCCTGAATCCAAATGTAAATAATCACAGCTGTAGTGATTATAGTAATAATACTAAAATAAAAGAATTTCATCTAACTTTTTAGAAATGGCTAGCTGTAAAGATTTTTTATCTCTGAAGTACTCAGGGTAAAGTAAGGACTGGTAAATGGAAGTAATATGATGAATAAAAAAAAATACATGGGCAAATTTCTAGGCCAGAGATCTAGGAACAATTTGTCTGAAGTGGCTCATCAGAGCAAGGAGATTTGCATTTCCTAGTAGTTTATATCTACAAATAAATTCAATTGCTCCAAGTCTGTTTCTTTAAAAAAAATAATCTGAACTGAATTTTCTTAGTCTTATAATTTTCACATGCTTTTTTGAGTTTACAATTATGAGTATCTTGTAAAGATGAAGGCAAGCATTATCACAAAAAAACCTAACTACCAGCAAAAAGTACAAACCATCCCCCCAACCCCACATTGCAAAAATCAAAAGGTGGTGTATCTTAAGGTGGAATAGTGCAAAGCTCTTCCAATGCTCGAATTAAAACACTGAGAAACAACATGATTATGAAAAATGGTTTGAAGTTCAGTCAGAGTTGTAATGCAGTGCAGTGGTAATGTTAAAGTACCCTATTCATAATGTTCTTGTTTATGCAATGCAGCCAGCAGGCTTCTAGTTAGAAAGATTAAGAAAAAAAATTGGTAATACCTTGTTAACAATAGACCTTGTGAATTCGGCATAAAAAAGAGCAACAGATAATTATTTCTGAATGGATAACAGATGTTTACAGCCATATAATAAAAAGCCACCCCAGAAAACTCAAAAGCAAGAAATTTTAATTTTTTGCAAAACACTACCTTAGCCTCATTAAAAACACATGACTGTCCATATAAAATATCATCCTCAGAGAATGGAAATTTAATATATTTTTTGTGTTGAAACTAAATTCTGAACATAGTACAGCAGCAGATTGGAACAGGTTGAAAGCCAAATTCGTATAGGTATTTTAATTTTTATACTAGGTTTTTTTCTAAACTGATTATGCACAGGGAAATTATCCTTTATCCATTATTTTTTGAAGAAAGCAAAGCTCCAGTACTAACAGAAGGCAGAGGCTGAAGAGAACAGATTACAGTCTAGCCTTATTTCAGAAAAAAATATTGGAAGTCATTGATATTTAAGGATGTAATGGGTTAACAGATATTAGCTGCTGGCTAATAGAACAGGCCTTCATAACAAGATCCATGGCCTAGTTTATAAAAGTAAACAATCTGCTTTCTTTTACCACACAGAATACCTTTGAACAAAGAAAATGTGAATACGTGTCTCCTGTACTGGAAAAAGAGTATCTATGTAAGGGAGCTGATTGCTTCCACTTACAGAATGATCTTGGAGTGTGTGAGTGAACATCTCCTTAGCCTTATAATCAGAACAGTGGACACAGTTTTTAGCTGAGTGTTGAATAGAAAGAACAAGGTAGGTTTTGACATGAAGGAGGACATGGTTCTCCACACAGCTTATTGTAAATGGTTGACTTCCTTACAATTACTGCAGTCCTGGAAGTTCTCCCATGCTTCCCGTCCCTTCTTCCCTCACCTCCAGACATCTCCAGTGTCTACCTTCTACACAGTATTTAAAGATTTGGCAAAACATTCTTATGCATGTCATCCAAACTCTATGTCAGCTGATGGATACATGACATATTTACCCACAGATCACCCAAAGAGTGTTAAAAACCACACCAAATGCTTTACAAAATATGAAGAGTTAGAGGAACATGAGATAAGTTGAACTTTCAAATTTATAACAAAGAAGAAAACAAATTTCTTTAATGTGTTGTACCTTGGGACCACTGAGTAAATCTGAAAAGTCATTCACTGTTAATTTTCCTGTTTGAGAAACAAAAGCTTTCCTAAGATCCATGAAAGACATAGTTCAATCTGGTAAGAGGAAGCACTGCCCATCTGGGCTGACTCTTCAGAGGAGAAAAAGGATCCTATAACATCACAACATGGTAACTTTAAAGAAATAAAATTCATCTAATCTGATACCTTCAAATGAAAACCTTATCAGAAAACAATTATAAATCTCTCTATAGATCTTTTACCTAATTTGAGAACACATTTTAAGAAACTTAGTTAGCAAATTATTAAGATATTATAAAATACTCTGCATTTAGTATATATTTCCATATTTAAATATTATGATTTATGAAAAAGGGAGGGGCAAGAAAACAAAAAAATGAAGGCTTCAGCTACACATTGAAGAAAGTGTTCAAGTTGGAGACATGGAGTAAAAAATGAAAAATTAATTATCTTTCTTCTCGAGGAAAAATCTACTGATACCTACTTCTATTCATAGCACTCTCAAGCACCCTTTTTTATTGATTAATTTGTATAGCAGAATGATAGACACTTCTCCCACATGCACACTTTTGTCAGTGGCAATGATTGTCTATGAATATCAAATCATATACAGCAGGATGTCATTATGAGTTGCCAGGTTTGATTTGTGGAACACAGCACATTTGCATACTCCAAATAATACCTTGAGATACAAAAAAAGGGGAGAAAAGGTATTCTTTTTAAAGCATTCATGGGAAATATTTAATGAGTGAAAGACAACTTTCTGTATATTTGTTGTCTCTTTCTTTTACTTGGTCTTCATCTCACATTTTAATTCCTTTAGTTCAAAGTGTTAGTACCTGTCACAAAGGACAGTAAATGGTTGCAGGAAAGCTTCTTTTATGACTGAGCATAGCTTGTCTTTTGGCCTCAAAATCCTAGAAAGAGCAGCAGTTTCTGTTCCACCAACCAAGAACTGCATCTTTGTCAATAACTGCTCACAGTGGTAAGTGCAAATGGAGCATGAGGTGACAACAAGAAAGTAGAATGGAGATAGAAAGCGTGTAGTCAGCTGGATACACGTGTATGCCTAAAGTTTAATTTCTGTGTTTTAAAGGGCTATCTCAGTGCATGGATAAGATTTATCCCTGAAAGAAAGCCACGCAAGGGCTTACTGAACATGAAAATTTGTTTCAGGGTAAGGGCTTGTGCTCCCCCTTTTCAGAGATGCAATATTTCACTTTTTTTTTCTGGACGAATGCTTTCTATTTTTTGTTGTGCTTGTTCTCTTCTTTTCAGTTCAATATCAGCCTTGAGTAGGTGGCTGTCAGTGCGTGTGGGAGAGCACTTGGTTACATCAGGAATTCTTGCTTCATGAGTGAGAGGAGTGAAGGAAAAACTCCCACCAACACATATTTTTTCAGCCTATTTAAATAATCTTGGCAATACCAAAGAGAAGATAATAATCTGGACACCTACAGACAGAGGGCCTACTCATTCCTTCCACAGCTACATAGGGAAAGCAGGAGTCATCCATCTCTGCTGCTGCAACTTCACCATTTCCTCAAATTTAGAAAGTCCATTTCTGTCTTCCAAGGGCCACATACCTTCTACACAAAGGCCTCCACTAGAAGTGGTGCCTTTTGGGATCAGCTGTGATCACCCATTAATGCCAGTAATTTGGTGGAAGCTGACACACGCTCACTGAAGACTGTATGAAAAAGGACCACATTGACTGCCAAGCAATTCTAAAGTCAAGAACTCTGGCAAAGCTGAACACCTTCTGTGAACCACTGTGAATGGTTTGTTTGATACCTGTGATCTGAATACTTGGTCAATTTTAAATGAAAGGAACAAATTGTACCTTTCAGGAAAACAAGAGGGAATAGAATATGAGAAAAACCCATTCATTATCCCCATGAAATTTTCCTTAAAAAGAAATACATGGAATCTTGAAGACAGTTTGAGTGTGAAATGTTGGCTTCATGTTCATTGGATAGTTACACATTTTTGTGGATTTCCTGTGACATTTCTGTGTCCAAATCTGTTGTTTTGTGATGACAAAACATTTCAGAAGAGAGCCATTTCAGAAGAGAGTAAACATTTTACTATTGTTTTTATGATGTCATTAGGATATGAAAGAATGATGGAAAAATTTCAGTTAAAGTCCATAGAGATTGTCTTTAGCTGCCTTATAATGTATCATAGCATCTCCATCAAAATGACAGATCTTGTGAGATCCTGTTAGGAATTGTTCTGGGGATGGAACAAACTTTTTCTGTTGCCTCTTTCATATTCTAGGTAACAGAAGGCAGTTTACAACTAAGCCATTATAGCTGCAGAATGCTGTCAGTTGTATTTTTTATTTTGCTTTGAAAGCAGCAATGCAAGTGCCAAGGACAGAATCTTGATGTGATACGTTGTTTAAATGATGGCATATCAAAGGGAACAGAAATATGTGCCAAGCTACAAGTATGTGAATAAGCACCTTGTCCAACACATTGACAACTGTGTATTACAATGACAAACATCTAATATTAATTCAGGTAGGAGAGGTATCACATAATTTTAATGACTTCACATATCTGAACTGTGGAACACACTGCCAAAGAGTTTATAACACCAAAAGTTTGCACACTTTTAGCTGGACAATGGTCATGTTCATTGCACAGAAATCGTTGCAGGACTCTTAGATACAGAGAAACAGTTCATTAAGGGGCTTATGGTCAGGAGTCTCTGCAAGAATACTCAGAACAATTGTAGTTTACACAACTTTGATTCTGTGCTTCCCCTAAGTATCTACATGACTGAAGATGACTGAGCTGTGTGAAGCTTTGGTTTGCCCTAGTATAACTGCACATTTTGTGTGGCACCTGATGTGAAATACTCTGATATTACCATAGCAATAACAGAAAAAACTAGCTCCAAACTCTGAAGAAGCTATTTCCCCATCCATTGTTATTACCATGCTGCCTAGAATCAGATGGATAGGATCTGCTAACACCTATTCTCTCAGATTCTCTGCAGAGAAATCAACTGAACCCTCTTCCCAAAATATTTACAAGAGGAAAAACAGACACTTGGGCCCGAACACACATTGCAGATATATAAAAAAAGGCAACTGAAAGCCCAATATACAACAGTTTTACTGCTAAAGCAGCTTAATTACTCTAAAGATTTTTTTTATTTTTAGCCATAAAATAAACAAGAAGCATTTGGATCTCCATAATATATTAGCAGGCTGACGTTCATAGAGAGCATATCCCCACATGAGGCTGCATGTAAAGAAACATGAAAGTTATTTCAGAGATGAAATCTCATATAAATGATTAGTCGAATGTGGAAGTCCATATTTCAGTAATTAATCAGTAATTAATGAGAACTAGTATGAGGAGATCTGATCACTCACACATATTCTATTTCAAAATCAAAGGCAAACCAAATTGTCCTTACCCCTAGCCTAATGATGCTGTATATATGCTGAACTATATATATGCTTTAATGTTTAGTCTTTTAATATAGCACTTGTTACAAAAACATAATATTGTACAAACTGAAATGCATTCGTTTTGCAAACTCTCTAAAGCAAACTCTTCAGCAATTATTTTCTAAACTCATACAGGACACAAGCAAGAGACTTCTGCAGGATACAAAAATTCAAACTCATTTTTTACTGTTTTGAAGTTTTCCTTTCTGCCACATTATATCTGTTGTTCATTTCAGGAAACTATCTTTTAAATCCTCTAGTTTCATTAAATTAATGAAAATTCCAATTGCAAAAAAAAATTTAGCAGAACCTGCAATAGCTCAGAAACTCATCTGCAGTTCCTGTCTCTTTAGCCATATAAACTACTGGTATGACATCCGTGAAAAATTAACTTATAACTGTTAATATAATTCTCAATACACTTGATTCAGTGTAAACTGGAATCAGTTTATCTCTTTAAGGAGTTTTTTATTATTATTTTTACTCACATTTTTGTTTTAGTGCCAGACTTTTTAATTGTATCTCTCAAATTTTTTTCAGCACAGGAGAATGAAAATGGGTAGCAAAGTTCTGGTTTTTATTTTCTGTGCCTTGCTTATACTACTGTTGTAAATGGCCTTGTAATTTTTCCCTGTTTATTTTGCTGCAAGATGTTTTGGTAGATTTCACAACAAATGGCCATTTGCCTCATTTCTTTTTCATGTACACTGGATTTTACATAATGAGCTCTTGGGCCTGCAGTTTTAGCACCATTAATGAATTGTTATGTAAAGTTCTTACAGAATTTACTTCTGAGAGAACTACGGTCTCTGTGAATTGTATTAATGGTAATCAACAATTCTGATCTTGCAACACAAGAAATTCACCCATCTAGTTGTCCATCGAACATGAAAGGTAAGGGGTTTAACAGAAAGGGGAATTGTAACTACCTTCCAAGAGTGATTCTTACCTCAGTCTATGAATAGCCTCCTTTGAAAGCATTTAATGGGCCTCAGATAATCTAGTTTTTATAATCTAAAGGCTGCACGTTTAGGCTAAATTCAGACTTCTGCACAGTAAGCAAAGGGACATAACTGTTTCCAATGACAGATTTGTCTTCTTTGTCTCTGGAGGTGCCTAGCTCTTTGTGAAATAGTAAAGGACTTAGACAACTGATTTAGACTAGATACCAATGTTAGTGGCTACAGGTTTTATTAAAATATTCCACCCATAGATTAGTTTATTAAAATGTGAATTCTTTTATACAAATTAAATTAATTTCCAGATATTTCAGTTACTTAGTTGTTCAATAGGTTCTATATAGCTTCAGTTTTTGCAGATATGTCATTATGCAATTAGTCACTCAAAATATAGCACTTTCTTTCAGTTTCCAACAGTAACTTATGAAGGGAATTTTGCAGGCAGAAAATTCTAGCAAGGAGAATACACCAATATGTCTTCTAAAAGAAGGTTCCTGAGTTTAGAAACATTTTCAGGTAGTTATTACATTATAAATGGTTCCTTAAAAACATAAGTTCCTGTGTGGCATTCTCAGAGCCACAGATTAAATTCTATAAAACTGTGAGAACATTTGTAGAAATTAGAATTAACTAAGAAAAGCAAGCGTGTGAGTTCTATTGGCTTTGATTTATATATTTAAAAATTCATTATTACTATTTTCAATCTTTTACCACATTGAGTTTGATTTTACAAAATACACTAAGATAATTAGCTGAAATATTATGCACTGTAACTAACATAATTTGTGTGACCACTTCCGTGCTCTATTGTCTGTTCAGGCATTTAAGAAGTGGACAGTGTAACCCACTTTCTGCTTTCTGAATTTTTCCCAAATTAATTTTGTTGAGGATCCTCTAAGCAATTGCCTACAAAGCAGACAAAATATAACATTATGACTAGCAGTACTTACATAATGTGGCATTGAATAGATGCATGATATATTGAAAGTTGAGCTTGTATTCACTTTGTGGAGGGCAAAATTTGTATTCACAGCAAACACTTACTTAAATTTATGTTCCAGAGCATTTACCAGGGCACATTCAGCTTAATTTATCCTAGTTTTAGCTGCAGCAGCTTTGAACTATCTTCATAATAGTTCAATCTAGCCTGTTATTTTGAATAAATGTTTCATTCTGGGTTGCACAATTACAAAATGGTTCCAAGCACAAATGGAACTTTTAATACTCTTTGGTTTTTTTCTTCTTTTCTTTTTGAATCTATTAAGACTTGATAGATTTACTGTAACAGTCATTGCTTCCAGCACATAAAACTCAGCTTTATTTGGCTACATGTATTCAACATATACCAGTGTTGGATACAGCTGTCTGTTAGGCCCAGCTTAAGTGGGAGGCTGGGGTTCAGATGGAAGATCCACTATATATTTTCTTGTCTGTGTTTAGTGAGACAGCTGCCAGAAAAGTGTTTGATGGAGAGCTAGCAGAGAATTGAACAACTAAAATCAGTCCCCAAGCCAGCTCAGATGGGAGCTTCCACTGGGCATTTCCCTCACTTGAGCATGCACTACTCAATAGTGGATTTGCTTCATGTTTGCTATCTGCTTTTGGCATATGCTGTACTCAAATTAGCTGCACTTCACAGGATCCAGCCAGGCCCTTGGGATAAAGAGACAAGAACAGGTTCAAGAAACCTTTTGTCTGGTTAAGGAGCTGGGTGTCCCAGCATCTCTGGTGTGAAATAGACAGTTACTGGGTTGACTGCCTACAGGGAGTTAATTTAGAGGAAAATCATAGTGCCTAATTACTAATGATGTGGAGATTCCTACTAATAACTGAAGGTAAAAAACAAGTTCTTCCCCTCTTCAAACAAAACTAGTTTTGCTAAGACATGGTTTTTCTACATCTTTTTCCTGTTACTTATTTAAGTTTCTTTGCTTGATCCTTGTCAATCAGATGGAGAAAGACATGGCCTGGCACTTAGAAATACCAGCAAAATTACTGAAAATATGTGAGACATTCTATTATTTTGAATACTTTGACACAGGACTAACTTACAGTTGCCTTTCAGCCTTGTTACACATTGCTTGTGAGCAGGGTGTCAGTCAGCTAAACCACCAGGTTTTGCTTATCTGGAGGGAAACTTGAGCAAGAACACGAGTGACATATGTAATTTTGTATTATATAATTTTACTCTCTAATGTGTGTATCTATGTTTGTAGGACGCCATGTAAGCCAGAGATTCAAATGCAAAAAATTTTGCTGTTGGAAGACCATTACAAAAGGAAAAGACACAGGACAGAAAGTATCACATAAACCAGGAAGTTATATAAAATACTTAGATGATACCATCTCTGAAACTAGTACAGGAGAGTAAAGTTTTTATGCACTACATCACAAGAATATTCAGGAGGTCAGAAAGCAGTAACTTCATTCATTACTATGAAAAAGACCTAAACATCAGTGATATATGTAAAAGAACTAAAATAGTCAACCATTAACTAAACATTTAATGGAGATTTAGAGTATCTTGTTAAGAGAAACTTGACTGTGCCAGTATAATACAGATAAGTAACTTCATGGAGACAAAAGTCATCCAGAATCTTAGATACACACAGGCTACCATCTAAACCTTTGAGTTGATCTACAGATTCCAGATCTATAGATTAAGATCTACAGATTCCACAAACCTGACATTCAGCTGGAATATCTGGGCTAACTCTTGCCATTTACTGCATTTACTGCATTGTAAAGATACAGAGGAACATTCACGGGTTTTTGTAGTACAATGAAATTCACTCTTTTACCAGGTAATAATAAATCCTGGTATATAATGCATTCCCAAATCTGTAATTTTCCCATAAAAAATATTTTCTCCAGCTTTTAAAATGAGGTACAAAATGTGTGTACAGTACACTGCAGAGTTTACAGTAGAATGCACCTAGGGGCACATTCTGCTTTTGATGATGCATGTAATTACGCTAACATAATGATAATATGAGTTTCATGCTTATTTGAAACCAAGTCCTTCTGCTGACACCAGTGCAAGCTTAACCAAACTCTCAGTAGAAAAAGAAGAGTAGTGATTTAGAAAGCAAGCTTCCTATAGTGTTCTATTACACCAAAACACAAATGTTGCTAGTATGGCTTACTGAGCTGCTTCACATTATTAACATCATTTTACAAATCTGTATGCTCTTCCGGTGTAATTAGGAAGAGTTTCCTCTTGTGGTTCACCAGTCAGTTTAGCACTTCATCCCCTGCTTTCATATGCTGCTCCAGATCTTTTTCAATCCATTTGTAGATTACTTCTTTCACATTAATATCTCCATTAGCATCAACTATATCCTTGTAAAGATGTACATGATCAAACTCAATGCCATGAGTTATGAAGTGGTCAATGACCTCAGGCTATAGCTTCCTTTGGGGCAGCTCTACCTGCCCCAGCATGGAGGTATCCCATGTGCTGCAGCTGGTTATCTGCTCCAACATGCTCCTCCAGGGGTTCGGGGGACAGTCTGCCTCACCATGGTCTTCACATTGGGCCAGAGGTGGATATCTGTTCCAACATGATCTTCTCCATGACTTGCAGGAGAATCTCTGCTCCATCACCTAGGGCACTTCCTCTCTCTCCTTTTTCACTGACCTTGGTATCTGAAAAGTTGTTTCTCCCATTAGGTCGCTCCTCTCTCACAGCTGCTGCACATTAATTTCTTACCCTTTCTTAAATACTTTGTCACATAGGTGTTGCCAGTGTTGCTGATGGGCTCAGTGTTGGGCACCAGCGGGTCTATTTTGGAGTTGGAACTGGTTCTGTTTGACATAGGGTCAACTCCTGGTCTCACAGAATTCAACCCTACAGGGCCCCCATCTCTCCCCTGGCTAAAAAACCCTAATCACTTAAATCCTGTGCAGGGATATTCAATGTTTGTTTTCAGCTTTAAAGGACTGATAAAAGACATTTTGATTGTAAACTGGGTTGCCAACATTGATGATTCCCAGTAAAAGTCTTTCTCTGAGCTTAGAACTCAATGAAACATTTAAAGTCAGGACCATAATTTTCCTATCCAAGGGATCTATCATGCTAACCATTGCTTTCTAAATGTCACACAAAATGTTTCTTAGAATTCCAAAAACAAAGAAAGATAAAATGTAATACATGACTAAAATTTTCCGGTTCCTTTCTCTTTTTTTCCTGCTTGAGAGAATCCTTTAGTTCCTTAGTGCCTTGAAGCAAGTCCTTGCTGTATTAGGATGATCCATACTTGAAGAAGGTACACCTTCTACTGTCCCTATGAAGATCCATTTTATCCAGCCAAAGTGCAAGCCTTGGAAAACCATGGGTAATGTGTTATTTTCAGCACTAACAAGTGAATAACTGTAGCCTTGTGATGCTCTTGAGCCCCCAGTTCCATGCTTGGAGCATCCCACCCCCCTAAGAGGTGATGTAGCAGACTGAAGCCCAGAACTGCTGTTGTGAAAAACATCAAATATCTGTAAAGGAGATAAGAAAAAACAGGGCAAGGAATATATTCACAGAGGCAACAAAAATGGTAAGCAGGAATAGTGGATGGAGGCAAGGGAGACTGAATTACAGGGGTTGACTGAGCCTTAAACTGTAGCAAGAAACCAACCTAATCATGGCTTGGCGAAAATTGATCTTTGAGGGTGGGTGAGAACAATATTGAGTGGCAGGAGAGCACTGGGTGAGCTGAGGAAGTAAAGACACAGAAAACAGAGCTTAAGGGAGAGGAAAAACAGCTGTAGGAGCAGGGTCCTCATTTATTGCAGAGTTTTTTTCAGAAAATCATAGTGATGTTTTATATAATACAAATACCATGACATCAGGATAAATGGTATGTCCTGTCAGGAGTCAAAGTGACTAAAGGACAAAAAATAAAGTCTGTGATCTCTAGTTCACCCTAAAACTGTGGAAGTTCCTCTCTTCAACTTTTTTCATGAAACCTGCTGAAAGATTTTTTTTTCCCACTTCAAAAATTTATTATTTTTCCTAGCTTGAATTTTTTCATTATCAGCCCCTTTAGCCCTCTCAGGCCTGCAAGGAGATAATATTCACATATATATCTTTACCAAATGGTGCTATATGCCTGGTGCTCTTCTGTGATAAATTACTTTCCTCTAGTGCTCGCTCTAAAGGTACCCTATGTATTCTGAAGATTGATCTGATTTTGTTTTATGATGTTCCTAACACCCTGTTCATAACAAATTCTACAGCTACTTCTAAGAAAACACAGGTTAAGGAAGGTGTCTCCAGACATGTCAATCACTGCAGCATGTCAAGTACTCATAACCAGTACTTATAAACAGCACTGTATTACTAAAGAGTAATCTATTTCCTTCTTTCTCTCACTCACAGATGTACATACAGAGTGTTATTTCCAATAATTGCTTCACAGACATCTGCTAAAAATCATAAATGATGATAAAATAATTACAGAAATGTGGCAAGAGACTACCCTTGACATTTCATCTCCTCTTCACACTTCACAAAGCTGTAATACATCCAGCTCAAGAAGCATTCCCACTCTGATTTTTATGTGTAACAACACGAGAGCTTCAGAGTGACTGCTGGGCCTTTAATGGCAGCACTGAACACCCAGACAGACTGACTGGCACATGTGCACAAAAACAAAGCATACAGAAACACTTTCCTTTTTTTTCTAAATGTTTAGAAAAATTATTCAACCAATGTTCAGGGGGAAAACAAGACAGTTAATATCAGAGACTGCCCCTTCCATCATGGAGATCATGGGTCAGATTGCAACTGAACTGTTCAGAGGGTTGTGAGATGCATGTAAAAGGAATAATGATATGAAACCACAAGTGTTACACCTGGGATTCACCACATCAGAAAGGGTATTTCTTCCTGTGTCCTCACCTTCCCAAACTTGAAACATCTAAACAGTCTCTACAAACTTTCTTTCACTAATGTGGTTAAGCAGCTGTGGCACTCTGATGCTATCAACCTGTATACAATAAATACTTTTTTGAAGGATATGGATTTGCAACATTTCCAGTAGAACAAGATATCTTCAAAACAGACCCTGACCTGAGTGCTCCCTGGATGAATAGTCCTTGTGTATTGAGACATGCACCTTCCCTTTCTGAAGGAACTGGAGGCAGATAACGTTTTAGTATGTAGGCAAAACTGACACATGGATATGCAAACAAAGTCAATTTACAGCAGTAAGTAAAAGTCACACCATGCCTGATTCAAAGCAGCACAATCACTGCCTATCTGGAGGAGGCCCCACTCTCTGAATCATCCTGGACAGTGCCTATTCACAGGCACTGTAGGAGCAAATACACTTGACAGGAGGAGGATGCCATTTTTACTGTGCCAAGCTCTGCTCACGCGTGATAAAAGCAGAGGGAAAGCCTGTATGAGATGGGAAAGATTCAGGCAAATGTGACATTTATTCCTCACTTGCTGAAAGCTGAGGCTGTGTCCTTCAAACGCTGTTGTCATTAAATATCTGTGGCTTTTTCACAAGTGCTCTCTCTAGTATCAGTTCCCTGCTTTATCATGGATTTTGTCACCTCAGTGTGAGATACTGGTGCATTGCTGTGTCCTTTTACTCAAAAGCCTATCAAGTTAAAATGACAAAAAATAACCCCAGGTTGTGCCAGAAGAAAATTAGGCTGGATATAAGGAAAAAATTCTTCACTGTAAGGGTTGTCAAGCACTGGAGCAGGCTGCCCAGGGAAGTGGCCGTGCCTTGGAGGTATTTAAAAGATAGGCAGACATAAGACTTAGCAACACAGCTTATTGATGGACTTGGTAGCATTAGGTTTATGATTGGACTTGATGATTTTAGAAGTCTTTTCGAACCTAAAAGATTATTTGATCCTTTGACCCTTGTTTATCCATCTGCATGTACTGCTCCCCAGAAAAATGGCTTAGATGTTTGGGGTGGCTTGATGAATACTAGGCTCCCCACTTGGGGGTAAGCAGGTGGAACAGGCAAGGCAGTGATCCTAAAAACTATGCTGGAAAATAAAGAACCATATAGAAAATGGAAGGAAGAAATTCCATGGTGCTGCCCACATAAGCTTTCTCTGCATGGCTACAGCTCATGTTTCAGAGGAAGGCATACTTGACCTGATACAGCTCCCACTGCATCCTCCCTGTTAGGGCAAATCCAGCTGGATTCCAGCCCTCATTCCCACACCTTTCCCTACTAGCATTACTTTTTTCCAAGCATTTTCTAAGTATTGATCTCAGTTTGGGTTTTTTTTTTCCTTTGAATCATGACTACTTTGATTTTTTTTCCTTTGATGTATATATGTAAAAAGAAAAGCATCAGTGTCACACCGATATAAACAGTAGAAGAATTTAGATAAACTGGCACTTACATATTTTTACTGGCTATAAACGCAGCAGTGGGATGAAAGTTATTGCCACAGAAACTGAAAATGTAAAAGACAGGATTAGAAGATGAAGCTTAATAGCACTGGAACCTGTTGAACATTGCTTTACGTCCTGAATATGCATGTCATACACCCACAAAAGCATACACCAACAGGAGTGGGTAAGGCTAAGAATGAATCTAAGATTCATTGTAAGAACTAAAAATTCATGTATACCCAATCTACAGGTAGAAAGGGAGTATTTAATTTTTCTACATTCTTTTTTTTTTGTTCCTTACCTTTAACTGTATTAATTTAATATTCAGCCTTATGCCTCTTTTCAAATATGCAACTTTCAGCTTTCTGCCTTCTGCCAAAAGCATTAAACACAGGCAGCCTATGTGCAAAAACTTTAGAGGAAAGGAATAAAAAAACCTCTCTCTTTATATAAATCTTCCCTTTTAATTATGCAAATACAAATGCATGGCAGAAATGCATCAAATGTAGTACTTTATTAATGTCATTTAAAAGCTCAGTACCTTTTAAAATAACTCACTGTGACTAAGCTTTTACTGTCCTTTTAACCAAGCAGAAAAATGTTCAAGTCAGAGAAGTTTGGGTAAATTCAGCCACAAAACGTGCTAAAGTTGGAAAAGCTGATCACTGCGTGCATATTTTGTTGCCAAGCGACACTTCAGAGGAGCGAGGCTGCAGTCAATCAGGGTTCACAGGCTGTTCTTGGCAGTGGTGCTGAGAAAAGCCTGGCAGCCCAGGATGGCCCTGCAGCATCACAGGCAGCTCGTGCTGGACCTTCTCCTCAGCCACAACGTGGGCATCAGTGCTGGGATGCTGTGACAGCAAAGGCAACATGAGGGTTTGGGGATAACACCTCTAAAACACAAGCAATCAACTGTGGGCAACTTACCAAACCTGTACCAAAGATAACTCTAATGTAGCTTCTCCCACCAGCTCAATACAGTGGCTTTTTAGATGGTCTTTCTGTAATTTCCAGTATAATCTTTTCAGCAGATTAAAATTCATCCCCATTCAAAATACTCCTTGATTTCTACTGCTGAGACTGGTCACTGGCAGACTGCAATAAGGGGTTCACCACAAGTTTTAAATCTCAACAGTTTTGAAAGAAACCTCTCCAAGATGAGATTAATATTATCAGATACTATTCCTGTTTTATCTGACAACAGGAAGATATGCGAGTTCTTTTCTTCTGACAGGCCAGGCAAATGTGGAGACAGCACAAAGATATGAATTATTAGTGAAGAAAATGGGCAGAATTAGGGTTCTAATCCCTTTAGGTTTAACATCCTTTTAGGGGCAGAATAAGAGTTTTCAAGGTAGAAAGAAGATAATGGAGCACTCTAGGTCAGTGTCTACACTATTCCTCTTGCTGGTCAGTGTCCAGAGGCTTTGAATTAAATGGCCAAGGACCAAGAACTGAAAACTCTTCAGCGTGCTCTGTTTGAACTCCTTTTGGCCACTCTCTTTTACTTTCTTTGGCTGTAACAATAATTTTTGCAAAGCTCAGGGGTCACCTCTACCTACTGAATTTTATGTGCACTGCTCTCTCCATGTTTTAACATGGCTTTTTTAAGAAGAGCAGTAGCAAGTAGTTATTCTGTGCACGCCTCCAACATGTGATGCATACACTGCAGAGGAACATCAATTTGGCCTGCAAGCAGGGCTATAGGACACAGTGTATGGGAGAACAAACCCTGGCATGACCAAACAGGAGCCTCAAGATGATGATGGAGACTACAGGCTATCAACTACTCAGCAGTTTTTAGGTAAGGAAATTGAGACTAGCAAATCTGTCCAAGCCAGTTTTAGGTTTCATTGGACTGCCCCCAGCTGGATGCCAGCTGCCCACCAAAACCATCCTACTGCTCCCCTCTTTGCCTGGATAGAGGAGAGAAGACAGAATGAAACACTCATGGGACAAGATCAGGACAGTGAGAGATTGCTCATCCATTACCATTGCAGAAAAAACAGACTCAATTTGAGGAAATTAATTTAACTATTTACCATTCAAAATCAGAGGAGGGCAATGAGAAAAAGAACCAAATCTTCAAACTTCTTACCGCTACCTTTCCCTTGTTCCTTGCCTCAGTTTGACTGCCAGTTTCTCTCCCTCCTCCCCCTGGACCAGGGGGATGGGGAATTGGTGTTGTAGTCAGTTTACTACATCAGATGACATGTTGTTTCTGCTACTACTTTCTCCTCACAGGCTGCTCAGAGAAGTGGTGGAATCAACATCCTTTGAAGTGTTCAAAAACGTGTGGACATGGCACTTGGAGATGTGGTTTACTAGTGAATAAACTAGTACCATCTTTTCTTATGCTAATGATCTTTTGATCCTGTGAACACCAGACAGGAAGGAATATGTGCTGGCGAGATTGTATGCAACAAATGTAACTGGAATTTTGTCAGACTTTTCACCTTCCACCTTTCCTCTTCCTTCTTCCTCCTTTCTTCTTCCTCCTTCCTTCTTCCTTTACTCTCTTTCATTTTTCTTTCTTTTTTCTTCCTTCTTTGTTTTTCTGCAACAAATAGATCTGAACATGTTTTTGCTACTTACATTCATCCATAGTGAGAATGATCTCGTTGCACAGATGTGCATTTACTTTTTGCCTATAAAAAGAAATTTGACTGTAAAAAATAAGGATGACCAAACATGTACTTGATGATTTCTTGCTATGAAGTGAACTCAGGTGATTAACCACTCCAACTTGCAAACAGCATCTCTTCACACCTTTTTGGGGAGGGCGATGATTATCCTAGCTTGATTCCTAGTAACTCAGAACAAATTAGACCTTCAATGTAATCTCAAACTTTCCATTAAAATAGTATCTCTCCGCCTTTCCTTTTCATTTCTTAAAATTTTCCCACATTGGTTTTGTCTGTTGCAAAGATTTTACCATGTGTCAGGCAGTTTAGGTTTGCTTTTAAATGGGATTACTGTTGTGCAAACAAGGTGATCTCTAGTCTTCCAGGAGCTTCTGAGGATCAAGCAAGGTTCTCCAAAGCTTTTTAAAGGTCCTGAGAACTGTCACTGCTGTAAACTTGTGTAGCTTTAAGTCATGTGACCATATGCCACTGTGAACTCTAGATTAAAAATATAAATCAGCCCTCAGGAGCTTTGTATCTACGTGCTACACATACTTACAGATAGAGAGAAAAAATATCCACAGACTTTCATTTTCAGGGGATTGGCTATTTTCTGCATTTTCCTACCTGGAAGTGATGGATAGACTACATTACAAAAACCAGTTCTTGTCAGTGCTTCTTAGAGCAGAACCATATGTCCTTCCAGGCAGATTACATTTTTTGTAAATGTATTTGGGTTTGTCTAGACATCTGTATCAGAGGAGTTAAAATCAAAAGGGCTAGGATCAAAGAAACACACAAGGGGGTATTAATTGTACTGATGTAAAGGTTCACTGCTAAGCACTGCTACACACACAGTAAGTGTTTAACACTTTCCTTCCTGGATTAGCATGCAGGTCACTGTCAAGGCCACAAAAGAGTAAATTCTAGTCATGTCTTGGTGCACTTTTTCTCTTCAGAGGACTGCAACACAGACATTTAAAATGGTAGGAGATTTTGTAATCTGCCAGCACTGCATGGCTGACTGTTATTTTCAGGTTTTATTACACTCATTCCAATGTTACTTTCAAAGACTCCACTGATGCTAATGTTCCCTGCCTCTTGAAACAGATATACTACTCAACCTATCAACTCACTGGAACTTATTTTGTCAAACTACACCCTATGAAAGCAATAAGGTTCAATTTAATAGCTTTTGCATGATGCATACTGACCCAAATTCCTCCTTGAAGGAGGCATATATATCAATAAATCAATCAGTCATACATTACAATGGACTATTTACACAACTGCAGAGGGCTGCTAAATAATGAATTTTAAATTACCTCAGTTAAAACTCAGTCATATGAAATGCAACTAAATGTACCTTAAATAATTTTACTGACAGATTTCAAATGAGTTCAAATTCATTCCAGAGGTGAGGAAGAATGAAGACTAAAACAGGACCAGGACTGAGTTGCTGATCTTATTTTGAAGGAGATCATCATACAGAAGATCTTGTCATATATAGAGAAAAGACAATCCTTTTAAATTTAAATTGTGGATGATGAAAAAGCTATGAAGCCAGTGCAAAATATATGAAATAGCTAAAAAATAATTTTAAAGGGGTATTAAAAAAACACCAAGTCAGTCCTGTTTCAAGAAACCTGAGAAAAGTACAGTGAGCGTTCCAGTGCTCAGATGATTAATATGTTCCGCTTATAAACAAAATGAAATTGTTTTCAAACAATAACTTTATTAAAGGAATGAAACTCCAAAGGAAAACTCCAACAAATGCAATATAAACAGTTTGTGAAATATAAAACCTGAGAGTTTTCCCCTGTATTACTGTGAGACATGATTTTCCTCCCCTGGAGTAGCTTTCACTCAGTTATTAACATTTTTAACTCTCATTGGGGATCAAGGTTCGATTTAGATTGATCCAACCTGTTGTTCAGTTTGTTCCTGCTGGCTGTCTCACTGCTGCAGCTGCTGCCTGTAGCTCACTTGGCTCTCTGTGCATTGAGTTGCCTCTGCTGATGCTTCTGTGCCATCCTGGCTGTGTCTCACTTGCATCTCCTCCCACCACCTCTGCCTGGTGCTGCTCCTCACTCCCTACCTCTCCATCTGATTCCCACATCTTTGCTAGCACTTCTGTTTCAGCTCCTAGAAAAATGTGTGCAACCTTGCTAAGGAAAAGAGTCAGCTCACAGGAAATGCTTCACCATCTTGTGGCATCTCTAACACCATGGAATGCATTTACATAAAGTCTCTTGCTCTCCTATTTTTTTCCTTTTCCTAGATGCTAGCCTTTGCACCCTGGTATTGGAATTGACTGTGTTAAGGGTAAACAGGAACTAGTTCATACTAAGTAAAGAGGGACCCTAGGACTATTTATAGTCATGTAAATTAGCCAAATTTTCTATATGTTGTTACAAGCCTTATAATTTTGAAAACCTCTTTAACAAAAAAAACCTTTTCTCTTTATCTTCTCCAGGTCTTCAAGTGTCTAAAGAGCACTGCCTCTTTCAGCTGCTCCCTATTCTAGAACAGGAGAGAAGTATGTGCTCCTTAGAGTTTAGCCATCAGGGATGATGAGCCAAAAATCCCAAAGAAATTGTATTGATGTGGTTTGAGTGTGCCATTTTGAGACAGTTAAGATTCAATACTAAAAGCATTGCATGAGGCAAATCAAGCATTGTGGGTTTTTTATAGGTCAGAAACATACTGACCCTACAAAGCATGGAGGGTTCTTCAGCAGCTTATGGTGTGTGGTTTTATATTTTTATTTATTTTTTTTTTATTGCAGGCGCTCTCTGGACACTACCCAAACTTGTGTTAAAACTGCTGCTGTCAAAAAGGCTGCTTGTATGTCCATTTGAAAGCAGGAAATGGTGTCTGTTTGAAGGACAATTAAGCATGTAAGGCTGTCAGAAATATCAGGAGGGTTGGGAAGCACAGTGGTAGAGCTGGGAAGGAGCCTGTGGCAAAAGCTTATCCTCATGCATGCCTAAGAGGAGCCGAGAGTTTAGCTGGAACAGGAGGCAAATGAGAAAGCAAGCCCCAAAAGTGACAGAGAGATATTTTCCCAAAGGTTCAGAAAATATTGGATGGAGTTTGCACAATCAAAGAAACTTCTGAAAGGATGTGGGAAAGTAAGAAAGGAGGAAGGTACCTGTATATCTGCTAGAGGGTGGAGATTTCTTTTGAAAAACAGCAGACAACATGCAGCATGCAACATCAGCTTCACTTGTCAAGAACAGCCCCTCTACGCGTATGCTAAAAATGCTGCCATCCCTCTAAGTGAAAGTGCCCTAAGACAAGTTTGTCCAGGTTATCTCATACCTTGCATTGTCTCATACTTGGTGGTGTTGTGAATTCAATGGCTCTACTGGAACTGCATCTGATTTTCTTCATGTTCTTTCTTGCAAATGCTCCAGCAGCATTTTTTTCCCCCAATGTATTGTACCTCCCACTTGGCCTATATCACTGTCAAGAGTACTTACTCCTAACTAACTACTTAATTATCCATTCATCCATTAATTGATTCACTATTATTTTGTAAGAGGCCATCTTCATTTAAATTGTTAGGAAATGTGTTCAAAACCCTTATTATAAACTTTCTGGCCATGATAAGTTTTTGACTTGTAGAATGAATATAAATTTATATTGGTTTTCATAACACTTCCATCTTATGTTTGATTTCCTACATTGAAGTCTGTTGAAGCTCAAGATAAACAAAAAACATTTTGAGCTCAGTTTCCAACCTTCTGTTTGACAAATGAATGTGTATTATATGATCCTGTGTACAATTATTTCTTTTCTTAACCAGCTACATTGCCGAGCAGTAATTGAGTGAACTTCTTTTTATGCATTTAAATAGATCTTGATGCTGATGCAATTTATGCTTATTTTCAATGTTTAATCATCCAGAACTATCATACATATCACAGTGAAGAATTCAAGAATGACATGACAATGTAAACCAATGTGATCTATCACCGGGAACTTTCACTTCCTTGCAGATGTGATTTCATTTCTTACTGATAAATGACACCTTCATAATCCAATATTGGAACTGTAGTTATAGCTGTGACATTATCTGTTCTGCAGTATTCAGGGTAAGATGAACCACGGCACAAGGCAGGAAAAAAAGTTTTATCATTTATTTTACCTTATGTAATATTTACATTATCAGCGTTTTTATTGAAAAATCCTCCACAATGAGCTTCTACATATTTTAATGGAAATTCAAGTAATTTATGTAAATTGCAAAGAAGCAAATCCTCACCTTCCTTACTTATAAAATTTTACTTAACCAAATTGCAGCCTTTTGAGAAACAGCATTGTTGTTTGTCTACCAAGGGCCCTGGCATCTTTAGAGCCTCTAGTAGAATTCCTTCTTAGAGCTGTTCATGTGTTTGAGAATTTTACTTTGCTGTTGGAAGCTAACAATCTACTCCTCCTGTAAATAAAATAATACAAAGAAATGGCATTTCAGTTAAGAGTCTTTTATTAATAGTGAAGGCTTGTAATTTATTAACATGCTCACAGAAGAACATCATGTGTCCAATACAGGCATGAAGCCAATTAACTGAATATGTATATACTAAATCTTTTATGGAGTCTTTGAGACCTCTTTATGAATGAAGACACCACACAAGATAGATGACAATACTACCATCAGGTTTTCATCATAGGTATTGGCGAATCATCATTGCAGCTAAACTCAGGTCCATATATATCACCACAAATTCAGTCATAATCCTATTATTTTAGAAAGAGATTCCCTATTCCATTTGATATCATTATCAGAACTGAGCATCCAGTGGAATGTGGCATGAACTGGTGCCACCCTTCCCTATACCTCAAGAGCAATTTATTTGGTGTGATTACCTGAATAGATTTGATCCAACTGGCTGAGAAATAAAGGGGTTTAAAAAAAATAATTTGTTGACATAGAACCTTTTTGCCGAAACAAGGATAGATTATGTTTGGATGAAGAGAAGAATGCAGGACTAAGTTCTCATCTGGCTTTAGTCATAGAATCAGAATGGTTTGAGTTGAAAGAGACATTTAAGGTGATCTAGCTCCACTATGACTGCCATGGACAGGGATGCTACTCACTAGGCCAGATTACTCAGGGCTCCAGACAACCTGGTCTTGAACACTTCTAGAAATGTGACATCCACAACCTTTGTAGGCAACCTGTTTTCAGTGTTTCACCACCCTCTGAGTGTTGAGGAGCACACCAGGTTCCGATATCTCAGTTTGGAAGCTGCAGTGCAAGAAGCAGATTGAGGAGATGGAGCGCTGGGTAGGAGCCCAACACAGCCTGACAAAGGGCGCAAGGAATGGCGGCCCAGCCAGGTGAATGGACACCAGAAGACACAGCAGAAGTCGAGGGCTTGGAGGAAGAGTGAGAGTTGTGCCTGCATGGACTGGGAAGGTGTAAAAGCCATGGGGTTCCTTTGTTGGGGTCCCTCCTCAGCAGCAGCAGCTGGAGCTGTTTCTGTGTCTCTGCCCTGTGAATAAATGGCTTTATGGAATGAGACACCTGAGACTCTGCAATGGGAACCCAGGGGTCAGAGGGGTGAGGGAACCTGGTCTGCCTGGCTGGAGTGGGGAGTGCAGGGAGTCAGGGGGGCTCCCCTCGGGCCCTGGAGCTGCTGCTGCCAAGGGGCTCCAGGCCCAGCAGTGAGAGCCTCTGGCCTGGGGACTGTGACTGCCAGAGAGGCTCGAGAATGGTCACACTGGGAAGTTTCCTTAACACCAAAGAAAGCATTTCTTCTTGACATCTAATCTAAACCTGTCCTCTTTCAGTTTAAAATATCCCCCCTTGTCCTGTCACTGTCTGTTCGTATGAAAAGTCACTCTTCCTTTTTTTAATAAGCACCCTTAAGGTACTGGAAGGCCACACTGAAGTATCCCAGAGCCTTCTCTTCTTGAGGCTGAATTACCCCAGCTCTCATCCTATATTCATAGGAAAGGTCCTCCAGTCCTCTGAATATTTTTGTGGCCCCAATGCTTTGGAGCTACACCAGCTATCAAAATTGCAGGGTGCCCCTGTCATGGGAATGATTGGCATCTGACTGCAAGGCTTCGGAATGCTGAACATTCACTCGCTTTATTAAAACTATACTATGTAATATTATAGAGAGATATTAATCTATAGTAATCTATATAATCTATCATACGTACTACTAACTCGTGACTGGCTGCAGACTGACAGTCCACTGGACCTGATAGGCTAATTAATATAACAATCTCCACCAGAATCCAATTACCAAATTCCTTCAGGTAGTAATCTTCCAGCACATTCCACACACTAAAAACAACAGGAGCAGCAAGCAGAGATAAGAATTGTTTTCCTTTATTCTCTGAGGTTTTCTCGCTGCATTTCCCAGAAGATATTCTTGGGAAAATGTGCCTTGCTTTTATCTGTAAAGAGAATTGTGGCTACAACCAGCTTACACTGTGGTAGGTTTGAATGCTTCTTTCAGTCTCTTCCACTGATGAGCTGGACCTCAGTGAATGTTCAGGCCTTTGTACACTGTAGAAGGATGTCAACGGAGAATTAATTGTAGAATACATTTCTTCTTCACAATAGCCCAGAGGAAATGGGATAGCCTTGTAGAGGTGGCAAAACCATGGCTTCACATCCCTGGAGAAGGAATTGAACCAGCAAGTTCTCAGTGCACACAGAAGCATTCATACCTGTTATAAAAATGAGACCCCTCTCACCACAGCAGTCCCTTTCTTCCAAAATGAAAATACTTAGCAAGTAAGGGTTGATTTAAACATGGTGTGGAACAATCTAAATAATGTTTCTCAGAATATTTCCAATTTGTTAAATGTTATATCACATGCAATATCCTTAGTAAAATCTACCTAAATGATCATTTTAGTGTATTTTTTCTTACAGACCAAATAGCATAACACCCAAATACACTATTATAGGAAGAATTATCCTGTTGTACTGTGGAGTAGAGTTTTTCTTCTGCAAGTTACTGCTTATGTAAAGTTCAATTTATTGAAATTACTACAGTTTTCAAAGGGGGGAACAGTAGAGACTCTTTCCTTTCAACTATAGTTTTTCATATTCAGTGGCCAAGATTTTTGCATAAAGGAACCCCAGTGATTTAACACTGGAGTGTTTAATAGTCATGGGAACTTTTACACTCAGTTGAAATGTTGACTTTAAGCACAGCTTTCTAACTTTTTTAACTATCAATACACTTCAAATTAACTAGCAGGAATTAAGAATAGCTTTAGTCTTGGTTTGCCCAGCTCAGACTTTCCCACAAAGGTTTGTAAATAGATTTAATTACTGAATGGCATGATTATGGCTCTTTCTGTTCTCCCCAAATGAGTAACTGTCTAGTGCCTTGCACCAATAGAGAATCAAGACCATAAAAATAATCTGAAATTTTATCCATTACACAGATATGACACTTAAGAGGAAGATAACACCACCTCCATCTAGCCTCATCCTTTCAGTAAGCAATAAAATTATTAAATTATTCTATACCATATATAGTATTTTAAATACTGTCTTTTTTTTATTCAGCTGTAATGTAATTAATGGGTCCCCAAGCAATGAATGAAAACATACTGCTTCTGCTGCACTCACTGAAGCTGAAGGAATTCACTCCATTTTTCTGCTCATCCCTAATTAAGTAATGTGCTAAAATACTACATTCCCATTAAAGAAAATGTATTATACTGTATTTATTGCAGAAGCACTTTCAACATGGTTCTATTTAATGAATGCACATTCATTGTCTTGATGAAGATCCCTGGATTTGGACTCAAAAGATTGGCTTGACATTCATTATGTTCTGCATTCATTAGAGGAGGAAGAAAATCGTGAAGCTAACAAGATTGTTTGTGGGTAGAAAATTTTCATTGTGAACAGCCTCAGGCAGAAAATGAGTGTATTTATCCCACAGAACAGTTGCACATGTTCTAGGTAGAAACTGTGGCCCAGATGATCATGCAAGACATGCAGAGATTGTTTCTCCCAGAAATTGTGAAAGCCAAGGATAAAACTACATGGAATTCAGCCTGAAGTTGTATGTGATTTTTAAAGAGATTGTATCTAAATAAGTAGCTTCAACAAGTTGGGTTAAATTTTCAAAGTTTTTTTGGGGGTTTATTTGTTTTTGTTTGTTTGTTTGTTTTTGGTTTTGTTTGGGGACTTTTGTTTGTTTCTTTATTTGTTCACATATATATCCATTTCATTTCCTTAGACATTCACTTAAATCTCACACACAATTTGAGTACCTTTTTCTTATCAAAGCAATGTAGTAAAAATTTCAGGAATATTTCAAGTATGTGTTTCATTCACTCTTGTTTGACTTCTCACAGAGATGTGAAAAGTTCAGTGTCAACTAACTTTTTATAGGAAAGAAGGGTTTAGGGAAGTAGAACAGATGGTGAAGGGGAAAGTGAAGAAAGAAAAAAAAAGTAGCAAAAATGCATGTATAAGACCTTTTTCAGAGAGACAGAGAGAAAAAGAGCGTATGGTCTGTGAAAGGATTTAGTTTGACCTTACAAGATAATAAGAAAAACATGCTTTACACAGGTGAACGGGTAGATAACATGATTTCTCTCCGAGTTTAATGAGTGCCATGAAAGTCAAGCTTTACAAGAAGGAAATGGTGCAAACCATGCATTACTAATGAAGATGTTACTTTAGACAGAACACCATGAATTTTACAGTACATAGATTCATATGGGTTTTGATTCTATAAAAGTTTTATATATGTACTTATCTACATATATAGCTACATATGTGCTCTTGTGGCTCATTAAAATAATGGATTTATTCACTGTAAAAAAAAAATTAGAACACATGTAAATATTTGCTACATAAGAGCTTTTAAATACACAAAAAAGTAGATATAATTTTCAACCTGCTTGATTAAAATGTAATAATGAAAAACAAAACATGTAAAAAAGGCAAAGAAAAAAGCAAAGAAAAATCTCCAGTTTCACTAACAAAGCTACTGATATTCCCTCCCTACTGCATGTTTAAACAATTTTGCATAGCATCACTGAACTACTCTAGAGATAATGTAATTCAGAATATCAATTTTTGCAATTAGCACGTACTGAATGGCTAAAAAATTAAGTCAATCTGCATGTTTTTCTCATTCAGAATGTACAGTAAAGGTTTAGATAACATCACACAAGGGTACTGTTCAAGTCCTTCCAAGAAAAAACTTATTCCTGCAGTGCCCATAATTGGCATCTCTAATTCTTTATTATGTTTCTATATGATGACATAGAACAATAAATATAACTGTGCTATCTGAAAAATCAGCTGTGGTTCTTTCATTAGTTTATGAGCACTATATTAAGAGAATAAAATCAAGCAAAAACAAAAAGAATCCCATCCATTCCATGGTTCCAAAGCATTTTTACACTAAAAGTTTAAAAAAGGAGAGAAAAACTTTCTAAACTTTCCAACCTTTTATCAAGCAGGATAAAAATAAATAAAGTTTCTCCATAATTTTTTTTTTTCATTTGCACCAATTTCCTGAACAAACATATTTTCACTGGACTTTATTGAAGTTTGATGTGTGATTTTATTTTAAAGCTACAGAGTATTTTCCAACAATCAATGATGTTTTCAAATAAAATTCCAGGTGTGTCTCAAGAAGTTTAAATGTGTATATCTCTGTTTTCATCACATTTAGTACACTCCTAACACCTCTAGAGATCTTTCTGAAGCAAATAAAGAACATATTTTCAACTTATTCTAATGGACACAGTTCCTGCGTCCTTCAAGCGACTTTGAAAATCTGAACCTTTCTAGATGATGTTTTATCTTCTGGAAAGTGTTTATTGCTGAAGAAGTCTGGTGAATAACTGATGTGTTAGTACATTAAAAAAATGTTTGAGAAATATCAATATGCAGCAATTTTCCTTTTCAAAGATTAAATCCAAAATATCTTTAAAAACTTCAAGAGTCATTTTGATTTCTTGTGGTTTGCTGCCTTTGAAGTGACAGCTCATTCAGTCCTTGACAGACTAGAATGAGAATTATAACTGGTGTGTACCATGTCTTTAGATATAAAGGACAAAATGTTTATCTCAGATATAAATTTTAATATGTCAAGTGCTGTGTAAATAATATTCTGTTTGGATCTTTGGGGCTATCTGTGGGTTTTGCCGCCAGCAAAGGTGGATTCCCATCTTAAATGACAAACTTTTTCCTTTAATAAACTACTTACAGAACTGCAGTCTCCAAACACTTATTCCCATAATATCTGGATTATGAAGCAACTTTAGCAATGCAGATAGGAAAATCTGGGCTATGGTACATCCATTTCAGTCATGGTGCAAAGTGCCTCATTGCAGTACCAGCCTGGGATGCTGTAGTTAGGTTATTAGCAATAAATATCTACCTGTGTTGGTAAGAGAACTATGAGCCAAACATTGTAGCCCTTGCTCCAGTTCAAAACACTGAACATATGAAAATATAAGTATTACTGAACAGTCTGGAAAGTTTTTAAACTGTCATACACTTCTTTGAAAGAAATGTAGTAAGGCAGTTACAAATTGTCTTAAGCTGATGGAGAAAGAGAGTGATCAACCATAATTCAGCCAAATCTTCGAGACTCAAAATTACAGATCACAGCAAAAAAAATTGTAACATTTCTTGCTTTTCAGGATTTCTTGAAATATTCTCATTTAAAATACAGAAGTGCCATTTTTACACATATTTAACTGAAAGGAAACTTTATTCTAAATTACCTTTAAAAATCATTTGAAAATATATGTAGTCTATCTTTTCACTTTAATGGAACAGTTCATTTTGGAAATAAATTAAATACACCAATATCTTACACTATGTTGTTTAAGGACTGATTCTTGCTACTTGTTGTAAAAATATTGATTCTCAGTCAAATAATTTTTGCCCTTTCCCATTCAATGTAGCATTGTATAACTATTCCAAACTTTGTAAATCTTTTAAAGAATTCTGTAGTAAGAATTTTTTGTGGTATCTTTCAAAAACAAAATTCTGGTAAGGAAATCCTAAATTTATGTTACAAAGTAAATGTAATTTTTAGAAATTTTTTCATTAAATTCTGGCAACCCAAGGAAGGAAGCAGAGACACTGCTGTCACTCCAGAGGCAAATTTACTTTTCCCAGACCTATCTTTTATCCTGACCAGGCCCATCAGCTCACACAAGTTGACACAATCTCCTTACAAAAGGGTCAGGCATTGTCAAGGAGGGGGAAATTCTCCTCAGGGTAGCTAAAAATCTAGAAATAACTTTAATCTATTTTACTGAGGAGGAAGCTAGGACTCTGTGGTGAGTACAAATGCCCTTATGTCCTTGAATGGGGCTATTCCTGTAAGGCAGGGTAATATCTACATGTCATGCATTGTGCTCACAGAGGGGGAAAATGAATTATTTGAAGAGAAGAGACAAAGATTTTGTGCACAAAGTGCTGTAAACAAATGTCCATGCCCTCAAATTTAGCAGTCCTCACATGATTTGGAGCTGACTGAAGTCAATTGAGATGTTTAGTCTGCAGCTGTTGGGAATATAAGCAGGATCATGCATGATTGCAGAAGTGTTTCAACTGACATCCATTAAAGATGGAATATGTTACCACAGCCCACAGGCCCACAGCAGGATTTCAGGTGTTTAAAAACTTCTTGCTTCATCAGAGCAGCACGTGCTATGAAGACTTACTAGTTAAAGGCATCAGCTGCACGATTAAAATTGCATGTTAAAGACTCTCCTTCCCCATGCAGTCTTACCTATGTCAGTGAATTTTTAATGAATAATTAAGTGGAGGAATAAATTATTGGTTTTCCATCCAAAACAATTCTGTACTTGAATTTGAAGTGGAACAAAATTATTTTATTAGCATATTTAACTAGAATTGAGTAAGGGTATGTTGGAATAATTGTTATAATAATTCCTTTTCTCCAAAAGGTAAGCTTTTTCATTAGAACTTTATGGCCTTGAAGTTAAAGCAATAAGAAAAGGGGTTTACTTGGGTTTGGTGCTCAGTTTATTCATTCTTTTTACTAATTCAGGACAAATTCACTTTGACAGCTGGTCACACACAAAACAACACTTGTAGTACTAAGGAAATGATGTGAAGAGCCATGAAATATGCATTGACTTAGGCGCTGTCTGAGTGAAGATCTTTCCAAAACAATGCACAGAAGTCTTGACAAAATTTTATTTAAACTTTTAAAAAATACATAATAAATGTCAACTTTTAATTGCTGTGGATAGGCAGGAGCACTAATTCATATGCAGAAAGGAATCTAGAGGATTTGAAAAAAATTGTGCATAATTAAGATTAGTGCTATTATAATTAAAATCTTTTCCAAAAGGACTTTTACAGTTTACTCAAAGATATGTAAACATATCATAGGCTTTTTCCATTAAAAAGAGTGGAACATAAGGAATGCCTCTGTTTCTTGCTTGCTAAGGCATTGAGAATCTAAAAATGTTGCATGTTAAAAGAGGCAGACTCAAAGAGGTTCTATTTCCCTGAGCATGGCAATCACCAAGTCTATTTGTCAAAAGCTCCACAGAGAGACTATAATTTCACCTTTAAGCCTCAGAGAACTTCTTTAAATGGTTTCTCTATCCATTTTCTGGACAGACTGAATACTTAAACAGATCATACTGCATTGATTTAATTAATATTTAATTTTTTTTTTCATAAAACCCCAAAACATTACTTAAATCTTGCAGAACAATTGCATTACTGGAGTGGGAAGGAGGGTAGCATTATACCAAAGCTCCTGCTTCTCGAAATTATTTCAATATTTAATTCAGTTTAACTACAACATTTTTTGTTTGTACAGACACTTTCTGCCTGAAATTCGTTTAGTAATACATGGGATATTGCCTTGTGGTGGGCTGTCCCTGACTGGATGCCAGGTACCCACCAAAGCTGGTATCTCACTCTCCTCATTAGCTGGATAGGGGAGAGAAAGTATAAAAGGTTCATGAGCTGAGATAAATTCTGGGAGACATTACTCACCAGCTACCATCACATCTTTGAAAAACAGACTCAACTTGGTGAACTAATTGAATTCATTTCCAAGCAAAATTACAGCAGGATAATGAGACATAAAGTAAATCTTAAAACCACCTTCTCCCCACTCTTCCCTTCTCGGGCTCTACCTCCTGCCCCCGAGCACAGGAAGATGGGAATGGAGGTAATGGTCAGTTCATCCCTTGTTTCTGACACTGCTTCCTCCTCAGGGAGAGGAGTCCTTCCCCTGATGCACCATGGGGTCCCTGCCACAGGAAACAGTTCTCCACAAGCTTCTTCAGCATGAGTCCTTCCCAAGGGCTCCACAAACTGCTCCAATGGGTGTCCCATCATGGAGCAGACTGCTCCACTGTGAGTCCTCTGCAGGTCACAAGTCCTGCCAGCAAATCTGCTGCAGCCTGGGCCCCTCTCGCCATGGGTCCAGAAGTCCTGCCTCTCTCCACGGGCCCAGAGGTTCCTCTCTCCACACATCCAGTGTGGATTTCCCATGAGGTACCAGCCTCCTTTGGGCACCCAGCTGCTCTGGTCTGGGCTCCTCCAGGGCTGCAGGTGGGTCTCTGCTCCCCCTGCTCCTCCCTGGGCTGCAGGGGCACGGCTGCCTCCCCACGGGCCGCACCAGGGCCTGCAGGGGAATCCCAGCTCTGGGGCCTGCAGCACCTCCTGCCTCCCCATCTTCCTTCGCTGACCCTGGTGTCTGCAGGGCTGTTCCTCTCACACATTCTCACTCCTCTCTTCTCTGGCCATAATCACTTCTGTGCAGTAATTTATTTTAATTTCTTAAATACCTTATGACAGAAGCACATATCCGACTAGCTCGGCCTTGGCCAGCAGTGGGTCGATCTGGCTGGCTGGCATTGGCTCTGGGACATGCAGGAAGATTCCAGCAGCTTCTCAGAGAAGCCAGCCCTATAGTTTTCCTGCTAGCAGAACCTTGCCCCTCGTAGCCAGCACATTCATGCATTTTAGCTGTGTCCCAGGGCAGCCAAGGCTCCTGTGTGAGGCTTACAAATACTAAATTGAATAGAGTGTTGCAGAAAATCATAGACCTGTTTTTCACTATCAGGGATAAGAATTAAGATGTTTTTAATAAAATGTAAGTTAAGATAATATATCAAGATAAATTGAAATTAAAATAAAGTTCAAAATAAACCTTTATGAAAGCGGAATTTCCAAAGTACCTTTCCAAAGCAGAATTTCCAAAGTAGCTTTGGGTGAATTTTTAGCTGCATAGAGGCCTAATTACAAGGACTATAGATTCTTTGACCTGTGCATGCATTTTACAATCAGAATTGGAGGTGGAACAAAGCAAGACAGGCATCCTCTAGTTGCTGTACTTTTCTTGGCTACCAGGTAGCTGGACAAATGCCATTTAGCTCCTGCATGAAACCAATGAAACCAGCCTTCTACTGCAAAACATCTGGATCGTATCAAGGCATATGTTTTAATTCATTTCTTTGCGAAAAAAATAGTATAATCACTACTTTAAAGAAATGCTAGGAGTGCAAAATGAACATGGAAAGGGCCAGAAAAATAACCCATTTTCTCTCCTGCACAGCTATTGGTTTTTACCATAATCTTTTCTCCACAGGATATGTTCCTTGTCCTGCATGAACAAACATACACATTCACAAAAGAGGAACATTGTGGGGAAAACAAACCATAACCACATGGACACTGACAATGCATATGGAGCACAGATATGCTCCAAGCAACCTGCAACTCACATGGGTATGAGATTTCCAGGTGGATGCGTGGTTAATGCTTGGACCACTCTGCCATACTGAAAAACCCAAACTGAATTCCTTGTTCACTTTGACTAGGAAGCCTGAATTTGATCAAATTCGACCTTGTACTGAAGTGCAGAAATGCCTGCACTAGACATTCAAGAGACAAGTTAGTAAAAATATAATTTTGGCACTCCTTGATTAATTAATGTTAAAGCTGCACAGTGGTTGCACTTCACAGAAATTCAGCTACTTGTCTTTCAAAAGCAGGACTTATCAAAATGAGCTTTATATCATTATTAAATATGGCATAAAGGCAATAATAGAAGAATGTTCAAAGAACGTTGGTTTTGACTTTTGGACCAGAAGACTTTGGTTTTGACTTTTGGGCCAAGTTTTCCATGACAACCTTCTCTGTGCATCCACAGATTGTTTGTTACTGGCTTTAGAGAAAACTGGTTCAAACAGTTTTGTCAAAACTTTCAGGGTATATTCTGAATTTTGTAAATTAAAAAAAAAATGGTTTTGCAGCCTTTCAATATAAAAAAAATATATGAGGTAAGAAATTTTATCAGATAGTCCTTGAGCTGCATACTCAGATTTTAATAGGTATTTTAGGACATCTGAAAACTCCTAAACACAATACCAAAGTGAGAAGAATGCAATTTTGCAGACTGTCAAGAAAATGTTCAAGGGTACATCTCATTTCATTCCAGTTTTAATCTTTATCAAAGGTGAGGACTAAGTTTTAATAGTGATCCCTATTACTGCATTTGCATCTCTTGGTTGGCCTCATCTTTAAAGTGATTGGCAGCTTTCTTTTATACAGTTCTATGTGGAATGCATTTGTAGGAATTCCTCCCTGCAGTACAATCTTTTACCTACTTGCTACAGATACTCAAAACACATTCTCAGAAAATAAAAATGTGAGAGATGAGTTTGCTGTTTTTGAAATCAATGGCAAAGATAACTGGTGACAAACAAAAGTAATTGCAAACCCACCCCCCTCCTGCCTTGAACAGTGCTAATCTCAGAAATATGGAAATATTTAGTAGCTTCATAATGAAAGAAATAAACATTTTATGCTTCTGCCTTTGGTTAGCAGAACCACCCATTTCGTGTCTGTAATGTGACCTGGTAATTACCTTAAAAGTTTCCAGTTTTGATCTAAAACATTTGTGGAGAGCAAGTTTTAAAAATTACATCTACAACAAATGCCACACACTGGAAAGACAAAACCAGCTAAATTTGAATCACATTTGTTCAGATGTTTCTGCTGATGTGTGGTGTGTAATGACTGCCACAAATCTGTCTGAAGAGGTTATTACACTAAGAAAGATTTTTCTTATATGCAGAAATTAACATGAGTCTATATTCTTACCTCTAATATATGGCTGTTATCATAGCAAACAGCATTAATAAAAATATTTTTTTCCTTCCACTTCTCCTCATTCAGACAATATATTGACTCATCTCAATGGGAAGTTTTCCCATGTTCCAAATTCAGGACACAGATCTGAGGAGAAAGGTCTGAGTTTAGATCCAGATTCACCACAGATTTCCTGTATGACCTTAAGCAAGCTATTTAGTCTTCAATCATTCTGTTCTTATGCCTATTTCATGAATATATTAATTTCCTGATCTCTAAATAAGGGTAAGACCGCCCTTGTTGTTGCAACACTTACACTGAAAATTGCAAGGTCTATGGTAATGAAGTCAACACATATAAAAACTTTTTTTTGAGGTTCATTGGTTTTATACTGCACAAGGGAAGGATTTAAACTGTGAAAGATAACTAATTTTAGGACTGAGGTCTTGTACATATATATGTTATCTATAAAAACAGAAGATATATATTAGCACACATATATTTACATGGCTTTACAAACATGGGTTACTACCCATATTCTCTTGAAACCTAAAAGCTCTAGCTGATTCAGATACCTGTGAAATAATCAGAAGAAGTTTCAGAATTGCTACAGTTAGGGTACTGAAAGCATCTAAACCCTAAGCCAACTATTTTTGACTCATTATCAGTGAAGAGAAAGTGTTTAAAGAGAGAGTAGTCTGGTCCTAATGTAGATGTTTAGGATAGGACAGATGAATTTCCCAATAGTAGGTTGATTTATGATTTATTTCAATTTAGATGCCTTATTTTTGGACGTATAAACCCAGGTAAGATTAACTGACTCCTGCAGATCTCCAGTGGTATTATAACTGATTTGTGTTCAAAGGCCCCAGTCAGAATACACACCCGTGAGCATGTACAAAACTCTGAGAAGTTTAAAAAATATTCACATGCTTTTTTCTGATTCATTTAGCCACAGTTGCAAACTAGGTTGGCAAATGTACAAGGAGGCAGATGAGTTGCACAAGGACTGAAATCCTTTTCTTTCAGCTGTTACCCTGCATGATCTTTGCAGAGATAACCTGGTTCTTTAGAAATAACAGGCCAGAAACAATTTCATAGAACCATAGGTGTGTCAGTTTGTTAGCTCTGCCCCTGCTTTGTACGTAGTTTGGCACATCTCTAATCTAGAAATCTTTCTAAAGCATCTATTCAACTTTTCTTCTCTGCCATTTTGTGTAATGGAAAAAATAACTGGAAGGCAAAAAAACCCATTCATTCAGCTATTTAGTGCAAGGATTTCAATGAATTAAAGAAATTCTTTAATGACATTACACAGTTTATTAATTGGCATGTGTCTGGAAAGCCAATGACCCCTGAATACCTTTGAAGTAATAACTCCACCCTGACAGGATGTGATGGTGTCTGACAGGCAGCCAGGTAGAAATCTGAGCTGTTGATCAATCTCTTTCTGAGTAGATCACCTAGACTACCACTCATCAGGTTCCAATTGTGGCAAAATTAGGCTGTAACTCACCTATCAGATAATTTTTTCCTATGGGAAAGATTTTACGTCAAGTTATCTATTGTCATCAAAACATCAGATGACAAAGGCATGGCATTTAATTTAACCTCAGATTCTTTTTTTTTTTCTTTTTGTAAGATTACACAACATGGTTTAAGAAATCAGCTTCTGCAGATTTATAGAAGGTCATTTGCAATGTTGGCCTGAAACTATTGCTTAGCTGTCTGAGGTAGGGTGTTTATGATGACATTGGCAATTTGTTTTACTGACATGAGACATATATGGGTTTTTTTATGTTATCATGGGCCAGAACTGTGAGCAAGAAGGTGAAAAGGAGAAAGACAAGGGAAACAAATAAATGCATTATTTTCTCAAGTAAAAAGAGATTGTTAAAATTTAGAACAATATTTTTTTTAGGAGGTAATGGTGAAAGATTCTTGAAGAAGATTTATAATTGATTTCTTATCATGCTACAACTTAGCTGTCTTGGATCTTCATTTGAAAAAAAAGATATAAGTACATCCATTCACAATTATGTTTATTAATACTACCAGGGGGGATTGAGGTCATTCATACTTGAAATTTGCATAAGGATTCAAGGGTATCTGCCAACAGAAGAATATTGAATTAACCAGAGAAAATGCCAACACACATATTTATCCACTTTTGTGTATACTGATTAACAAGAGTCAATTTGTAACCATCTTCACATGCTATTTTTAGAAATATTATTCTATTGATTTACCATCTGCATGAGATTGTGAAAGATTTTTCTCTCTTTGGAAAATATTTCTGAGAAAAAGAGTGGTAAGAGCTTAAGAAACTCTGCTTGGAATGCATAATCATCCTGCACTCCTTCTAAGGCAGTCTAGATATCTAACTCAAGGCAAACATAATTAATGTGCATGGGATTTTAGCAATATGAAGGAAAAAAGAGAGCTGCTGAATTAATTGAAACAAATAAATCTTTGCAAGACCAGTCTCAGGAAAACTTTTAGTCAGCATATAATGTTTTGTGTTGGCCATAAACAGGACATTATGCAAGATGGGAAGAAGTGATTTTTTAAAAATGTACATATAATTTATACACATAAATGAGGGAGGCTTGGGTTCATGTTGTTCTCTAACATAAGACTTTCCTATATATTTAGTCTTTATTCTGTAAGGTGTTCTACCAGAATAGATGGAGGAAATAACTCTCCAGGCAGATATTTATTGTTTCCTTGCACAAGCAGATGCTAAATGCAGGATTTTAACTTTGAGGCTCAGGTTTCTTTGCTACAGTTCTTTTGTACCCACATAGGTAGTGCATCCCTAAGGACAAAGATTATTTTGTCCTCTGGTTCCATTCAGAAACTGTCATGGGACAACCTTCATTTTTATACATAATTTTGGAAGAATGTTCCATAAGTGAAGTATGTTCTAACATAGTTCCCAAATTTAAAAATATTTGGATTACATACCTTATGTAAACCAACTTATATCAAAATTTGTCAGAGATGAAGACTTTTATATGACAAATTTGAACTTCCCCATAGGTTTTGTTTGTTTGTTTGCTTAGTTGATTGTTTGTTTGAGATTTTTGCTTTTTTTTCCCTTTTCTTCTTCCGCCTGAAGTATATTTCATGGATCTATTTTAAAGACTCGTCTATAAACTTTCAGGAATGCAGAACAGCAAGCAGAACTTAGATTGTTCACCATTGAATTAAAGTATGGTTCTATTATGTTTCTTTTTAAAATAGGGAACTATCTACTGAAAAATCTTCTTACAGAATGTAGCAATAATTTGAAGAGATGGTACCAGTAACATCATATTTTAAAATACAGCCAAAATGTAGATATTTATCAAGAGTTTGCTTCTGATCTGCAAACATCAAGGATATAAATAGAAATACTGTAATTCCTTATGAAAAAATAATCATAGTGGGCATTGGTACTCAAGTGTATTAAACACTTCACTTGATTTGAGTGGGACCTCTTAAATGTGCAAATATGAACACTTTGATGAAGGGATAGATATGTTGGTTTAATCCCAAGAATGACAAATAATATTGTATAACAGCTTCATGAATGTTGGCAAGCAATTACGTAAACTGCTGAAATACTTCTGTTTTATTTCTTTAGAGGTTTTTTTAGAATATATTAAACAGCCATGTAAAGGTGCTCAAGTACAGTTGATTCTGCCTTTGAGCAGGGTCAGAGTGATGTGTTTCCTTTGGTGGTTTTTTATTTGCAAGATTTATACTAAACTTTACATGTCTGTGAAGCTTCAGTGGACTAACTCACACGAATTGAGTTGAACACATAAATAGTTGCTTGCAGGTGAACTCGAAAAGTATGTATGGCATTATTTAAATACAGAGAATGAAGAGACAGAGGTGAATGGAGACATAATTATTCCTTTGCTCCTCTATGCTTCTTGAAAGGAAAGGAAACCTAAAAAATAGGTCTTTGGGCTGAAGAAAAAATGTTAACATCTTCTACAGAAAGAGCAAAATTCCTGAGTATTATGAGGAACTGAAAGAAGGGCCCATTAAGATGGTCTCAGCATTCATACTTAGTGCCTTCTATATTTATGATGTCTCCCTTCCTTGTCTATTTCTTGAAATAAAACCCTTTCTTATGAGCCATTTGGACAATACTGAAAAACCACAGTCGAGCCATTTTGGGAAGTACTGTAAACATAAGCTCTATTTTTATTTTTTGTAAATTTTTTTTTTTATGTGTAGAGAAAAACTTCAAGGCTACATTAAACATCAGACTTGCTAAGAAGAGCTATTCCACCAGAATATAGAAAGGAAGTTTAAATACAGACAGATAGAAAATTATACAAACACTGCATGATACACAGCTTGTCATAAAATACTTCTCAATTTTTTGGGGTGACTCAGTTACTTTACAGTTGGATGCTTTTTGTGAATGTGCACACATATGTGGAAAAGAAAGATCTTTTCTACATATGTGTACACACTCACAAAAACACTTGGAAGTTGAAAAATTTGCAGGTAACTATGACCTGTAATCTGTAAAATATAAAAACGTTTACTGTAACATCAGGACCTTTAAAGCTTTTGTAAATGGAATGCAACTACTGCATCACATGGATGCACTGCAGACCTGAGGTAAAAAGTCTCTCTGCACCTTTCTAATACATTGAAAGGCTGCAGTAAGGTTTCCCCAGAGCCACCTTCTCTTCTCCAGACTGAGCTACTCCTACTCTCTTGATCTTTCCTCATAGAACAGATGATCCAATTAAATGAAATGACCTCAACTGGATTTAACCTAAGAGTCTGCTGAAGAACTGCATTGTCTTTACACTTCTAGTCTTGGCAGAATCGGGTTTTACCTCTTATTTAGCTGAAATGTAGAGAACAATATGGTGTTGTTAGTGGGAGTACAACTATAAAGGACTCCAGGAATTTTCAGTTTATTCATGTGATCAGGTCTTTACCCCAGACCTGTTGGGGAATCCACTATTAAACTAAGAATTATAGAATTAATAAATTTAGTTAATTTGTTTATGCATGGGCTACATGGAAAATGTGACATGGTTGGTGTGAATGAGAAATTTGTTCTTCTAGTACTAATATCTGCACTTCTTAAAGAAAACTGAATCGACTGACATGAATTTGCAATTAAGTGGGTTTTTTTAAATTTTAAATATTCCCTCAATTTCTTCCTTTGTTATTGTTGATGCAGCACTAATTAAAATTAAAATAGAAAAAAATCAATTAGGAAAATATTTCTTTAATTCCAACTGTTGTCTATGAAACTTGAAGCAGATGATGGCATGCAGACCATACCTAATTGTATCCCACATTTTACTAATTCCTCACAGGTTCAGGCAGGCAGATGCAAGAGGTTTAGACAATACCACAAAAATGAGAAATAACTTGCTAAGACTAGTATTTTCAGATTTCAGAGCCTAAAGCTATTGGAACATGCTAATGAAACAAAAAAAAAGCCTCTGCAATGTTTAGTATCCAGGACATTTGAAGAATGTTGAACACTGAGCCCTGAATGTTGAAGCATATAATAGAAATATGAAGGTTTGATAATTCTTCTTTAAAATACTTTGAAAGATTTTTCTTCTAAAATATTTTTCCAAATACCAAGGGAGAAAAAAAATCCTCAAGGAAATTATAATGCATGAGCTACAACTTAAAAAAGTTTTTTAATTCAAATTTTGAATTTCTTCTGTCAATACACATGATTTTTAGTAGCACATGATATTTTAGTGTATCTCATTAGATATCCAAGTTTGAAATGCTTTAAATGCTTTAACATCAAGTTCAGGAGGTGAGTAATCACCAAAGGAGCTCCTCTTTTATATAACCTAAATGCTTGTACCCTTGATTTGATTCCCTTGGATTTTAGTTTTGTTTGTTTATACTCTTTGCTGCAAAGAAGTTTGGTGTTTGCTGTTTGGTGAGCTCAGGAAATGCAACAGCTCTGAACAGAATACATATTACATATATTTCCGCAGTAATGATTTCCTTTTTTCTGTTTGCATGTCCCGTTGCACATTTCAAAAGCAATCCCTGGCAAGAAAAATCCTACCAAAAATTCTCCAGGGAACTTCCAAAGTGAAAGCACAAGATATCTTTATATGTGCACTCAGAAGCAAGGCGGCCTTGCAAGGCCCAGGAGACAAGCTGTCAGATCCCTGGCGCTATCATTACAGTAAGATGTACTTTTGGCCAAGGCAGCATGTGGTACATATTTGACTTGGGGTTTTCTGACTCTGTGACAGAAGCATGCCTTTGTTACTTATTCTACAGCAAAAAAAAAAAATCATCTTGAGTTTAGCTGAAGCAAAAAGGGAGGAAAATAGTCAGGTAACTTGCAAGTGCTGTCAAAGTGTTAGGGGCAAAGGGGCAGCTGTAAAGCTGTGCAAAATCAGAGGTAATGGTATTTCATACATAATTCTGTTTTAAACATTATTCTCTGACAGAGAAATCCTGAAGCTTGTCTTGTGTTTGCATGCACACTTGCACCGACAAATTGCATAATTGATATGAGTGCATACACATTTGATTAATCACAATTAAGATTCAGGAATAAAGGTACAAAGGCCAAAGTTTTAGGTAAAGTTAACAGAAGTGATGAAAAGAGATAAGGCATCTGAAAATACCACTTTCCATCCAAATTCAAAATAGACAGAAAAGTAATATATTGAGGAATGAGAATGACAATTGTCAATATGTTGAAGAATGACAACATCCAGTTTTCCTCAAAATGGGAAGGATTTCATTAGAACATTTCAAAAATAGGACTGGAAATGGTATGCAGGGGTGCATTAAGTATTAGTGTATTAGTTACACAACATATTTGCTCTTACAGCATGAAGTTTTGTCTCCTGCTCATACCGGGGTGGTATATCAAATATGTGTACAAATCCTGTCATCCTAGCTCAGGTGATGATATATGGGTTCATGTACTAGTTTCCAAGAGACCAAAATTATCTAAAGGTTTTTCATGCTTTTCATCCCTTTTTACTTGTTTCTACTGTTCATAGAAATTATTATTTAATTTCATGGTTTCTCTGGATCACAGCTTCAATTTGCAGACCAAACTTAAGAAAAAAGGGATTTAGGAAATCCCCTATATGAGAGGCTTATTTTCTGCCAGTGTTTGTGGATTTCAGAAATATTGGTTAATCTAAGATAGGCAACATGGGGTTTCCTTTTATTCCTTTAAAATATAGCTACTTTGACAATTTAAAACAATTAACAGTTTTCTTATTATTTCTTTCATTTTTCCTTTGTTATATTTTTCACAGGTATTAATGCCATTGAATTAAAAAAATTCTCCGGCTTAGTTGACTCCTTTCAATACAGCTTATTTACAAAACATACAGTAACACTGCAGTACTTGAGCCTGAGGCTTATAAGTAGTTGAGTTTGGGTGCATTATGCCAGAAGAACAAATTGTTAAGCATAAGAGATGCAATTGCTTTGAGCATGAGCAGAAGTGGGAAAAAAGAAAAAACACACAGAAAGGACAAAGGACAGTATGAAAAAAGCACATGAATGAAAAGTTTGAGCCGGAAATCATGAGCTAAAGAAAGAGAGTCAAGAGGGAGAAAAGAAAACAATACCTTAGTGAAAAACTAGGCTGAACTTGAAACGTGAATTGGAGAAATGGAGTTACTAGTCTTCCTCTTTCCATAATGTGGCAGAAGAAAAAAAAACAAAAACAAAACAACTGACAAAACCAACTCAAACCTCAGAAAGTGGGAGTACTTTACTCTCTTAGACTGGATAAAAGTAGTTGATGACAAAGAAAGAAGTAGTAGCTTTCCTGGCTTTATTAAAATATATGTTCACATTGAGCAGTGACTGGTTGCGGTAAGGTGTACAATTTCCAAGTTAAGAAATTTGGTGTCACCAGCAGCTTTGAGAGTAACGAGTTGTAGCTTGTTTATTTGATTATATTTTAAAAGGGTACAACTCTTCCTGCCATACTACTCATGCTATATAAGTTATTCCAAGCACAAGCAAATTGTCTTTAACGGCAAGGGGCAGGTGTCTCAAATCTACACATAAATAAATGTCGCAGCAAAAAGAAAGGAGATTGCAAAAATTGCCCATAAAGCAACACAGAATTGTGTGAGATTTAGGCCCTGTTCAACGAGGTAATTCCACACAAATGTGTGGGCTTTATATACTCACAAAGTTGTTCAAAGAAACATGTCACAGAATTAGGGACTTAACAGTCTTGTGTGTTGAAACAGCCCCAGTTTTTGTTCCAACCACACGAGTACTTAAAGGCTTAGACAAAAACTTCCAAAAACCCTTCCATATCCAGTTTTGTCTTTATCATTAAATAATCAGAACAATTTCTCTTTCCACTGTATGCTTTGTACAATGAATCAACAGGATTTGTAGATGAGAGCAGGCTGTTCTTTAGAAGGACTTTCCATGCTGTATCCTGCAACATTCTTTATCCCAGTTAGGGTGCTACCATTGGGATAGGTGAAAAAACAAGTTGGTAAAAAAAAAAAAGGCAAATCAGGATCAAAAATATGTTTATGGAGGGTTTAATCTAGTTGAAGACCAGTTTAAACCAGCTGGAATACTCGAGGGTGGAGTATCCCAGGGGTCTGTCTCCAGACCTGTCCTGTTTAACACATTTACCCATGACCTGGAAGAGACACTGGTGTGCACTCTTGCAAGCTTGCAGATAAAGAAAACCTGGCAGGAGCAGTTAATATGCTCAAGGACAGGACTGTCATCCAGATGGACCTGGACCTGGTGGAGAAATGGGCCAAGAAGTACCTTATGAAATTCACAAAAGGCAAAGAAAATCTCTGCAAATGGAGGAACATGTCTTGCATGATACAAGGTGGAGATTGACCTGCTGGGAAAAAGCTCAGCCAAAAAGAACCTGGGGGCCTAGTGGACAATGAGATGAGCCAGCAGTGCCCTGGCAGCAAAGACAGCCAACAGCCTCCTGGGCTGCATTAGCAGAAAAGAGCCAGCATATTGAGGAAAGGGATTATCCCCCTCTGCTCAGCACTCAGACTACAGCTAAAGCACTGTTCCCAGTTTTGGTTGTCCCAGCCTAAAACAAACACTGATAAACTGGAAGAAGTTTGGTGCAGAACCACTGTGGTGACTGGAGGCTGGAGTACACGCCCTGTGAGGAGACATTGAGGGGAAAAGGCTGGTCCACGCTGAAGCAGAGATGGCTCCAGGCAGGAAAAGCAGCTGCCCCTTGCATCTGGAAGGAGACATCAAGGCAGAGTCAAGCTCTTCACAAGCATGTATTGTGGGAGAACAAGAAGGAACAGACATCAACTGAACCAGGAGGGGTTCTGACTGCTTATAAGTAAAAGCCTGTATAAATGAAAGTAACAGTTTTAACAAATATAGGAAATGGACAGTAAATTAATATGTGTGAACAGCTTTGTGTGACTAACTGTTCTTTACAGTCTCTTGTAAGAAAATAAAGCCCAGGGCTCTTAGAAGCAAAAACGGCTTATCAAAACCAAAGCTATAAATCCAACTACAAAGAAAATCTCAAGGGATAGCACTATCATGTAGAGGTACCTCAATTAATAAACCAGCAAGCAAACTAGGGGAGTCAAATAGGTAACAGTCACTTAGGAAGCTATTAGAAGACATGGTGGAAAACAGAGTGTTAGTTATTGTACATGTCCTAAGAACACAGCTTTAATATTATCAGCATCACATATATATCAATACAATGCAAATATAGTCAATCAGGAGCTGAGTCACACTCTGCAAATATACAGGTGGCTGATGACCTTATAGATTTTTTTATGATTGGAATCATCTGTTTGTCTTTCAGAGGGACACCACAGCAATCTGTTTAAAGCCTCAGCACGAATATTGCTCATTATCACACAATAAATTGCTTCAGTGGATCACAAACAAAGAGCAGTTAGAGAGATATTTAATGAAGTAGAAGGAAGGAGATTGATAATGGGGGGAGAAATATTCATTCCCAGCATCTAAGTGGATAGTTAATAACCCTTTTTCAGAAGCATTTTATATTGTCATACCAAAATTATACAAATGAGACATGCAGAATGCAATTCCTTGCTAAAACATTGCCCATTTATATTTTTTTATTGCTTTTGTAGCATGCATACAGTTCGGAAGCATGTAGATGCATCATTAATTATTTCTGATAACAAAGAAGAGCTCAACTTTTCCAGATATTTTCCAAATACCTGACAGGGCAGATTCCCAGAAGCTAAGAGCTTCAAATGGACAAAAGAGATTATCTAGGGAAATAGAATGGAAGATAGTCACTGAGGGACCAAGAAAGACGGGCAGGCAGGCATCCTGTGAGTTTCAATGATTTCTTCTACCCTGCAGTTTGTTTTCTGAATCTAAATTGGCTCAATTTTAAAAGCAAAAATAATAAAACAGTCTCCTTTCCCTAATAAGTTCTCAGCAAATTTGTATTATAAAACCCCAAACAAACAAAAAACCCCAAAGCGCAGCTTCCTAGTTCTAAGATTTTTCTGAGTATTTTTTGGGGGGTTGTTGTGGAGCATGTTTATATATATAACAAAGATATATATATATATATATATATATTATATATATATATAAAACTTTCTACAGAGAGGATATGCACAGTGTAGGTTTCTGAATTTCTAGAGATGAAAGAAGCTTAAGGAAAGGAGAGAAAATATGATTGTTAAGGCTAGGTTTCGATAAAAGTTTAAGATTGTCACTAGGAAATGCAGTATAACTAGATACCCATAAATGTTTTTTGTAGCACATTAAAAGCTGCAATACACTTCATATAATTAGTGAGAGCCATTGTTATGCTGAAAATGTTCTGAGACCAAAACAACCTTGCCAGGAAGTTACCAGCCAAGAGACAAAAAAAGCTGACTTGGAACAAGGGTTGCTTTACTTGCAAATGATGCCAAGAGACAAAACTGAGGTTTTCTCAGTTGAGGCTTTAACAGCTAGAAGAAAATAAAAAGTAGGGATCAACTGTTGATTGGAAGAAATTAATTTTGCATAGCAGAGGTGGAACATAGTAGTCTGTATTGAGTAAGACCAGAGAGTAGGGAGGAACCAACAGAAAAAAAACCTTGCGGTCCTGGTCAAAGCACATTCTTGCAAGGCACTGGGTTCTGTGAAACAATCAGGTTCCAGGCTACTCCACTCCAGGAATCTTAGTCAAGTAAAATCTCACATAACACTAGTTTTGTCCATTTGTATTAAGTACATGTTGAAGTAATTTAATTCATCCTTTAACTGAGAAAATAGCATGTTTTTATATTTGTGTTTTGAAGCATCAATTAAAACCTAGTCAGTTATTTATTCACACTGAGCTTGCCTTGTTTAACAACCATCTGGCAAACAGACTGAGCACCTGGGTTGAGGCAGGTTTCACCAATGAGCAGCAGTTTTCCCAACCAGTCAGCCTCACCTCTGTGCTTGATAAGCTCATGAAGAAGAATTTCCTGGAAGATGTGTCAAAATATACAGAAAACAGGGAGCTGAACACATGGCTTCATCACCTGTTTCACTTAGTGGCCTTTTATGGTGAAGCAACTACATCAGTGGACAGGGGAGCATTTATAGATGTGATCTATCAAAACTTCTTTGAGGCCTTTAATGCAGCCCTCCCCAACATTCTTACCTCTAAATTTCAAAACTATGGGTTTTCCATTAGATGGAATTGTTAGATGTGTTAGGAATTGGTTGGATGGCATGTCCACAGAGTTAGAGTCAGCGGCTCAGACAGATTCAAGTGGAACCCAATAATGGGTGGTGTACCTCGAGGATTCATTGTATTGGTTCAAGTGGGACCAATACTAATCAATGTCTTCATCATAGACATGGTAGGATCCATTCTATGACTAAAGCAGCATTGTCTGTAGAAAGTAAAAGGCCATAATGTGATTTTGTAGGTCTTCTTGAGCCTTGGTAGTACAGAGATTTGACCAGTGGGAGCAGTAACCACCTGGGTATGCAGGTGTTGCTCAGAAAGGATGGTGAGCTGGCCTTGCCTTGTCCAGCTGCTCCTTCACAGTCAAGGCCAGTAGCTGCCCATCAGTCTCCCATGCCAGCAGAGCTCCAAAACCAAATGTGCCAGTCCCTGAGAATGTCACTCCTAGGGACAATCACAGAATCACAGGAACACTAGGTTGGAAGAGATATTCAGTACCATCGAGTCCAATCCATGCCCTAGGACCTCAACTAAGCCATGGCACCGAGTGCCACATGCAGTCTTTTTTTAAACACATCCAGGGATGATGACTCCATCACTTCCCTGGGCAGAGCATTCCAGTACTTCATCTTTCAAAGCATGATATTTAGTTGGCTGGAATGGATTCTCCCATCCAGAATGCTTTCCTGAAGTAATTTAGCAAAAGATAATTTATGAAAAATAAAGTTTTGCTACACTAGTTCTATGTTAATCTTCTTTAAATGAAACAGTAAAAATAGATACTGGGAAGTTTAAAAAGAAAAGGAAGATAATAATAGCCAACATCATCCCCAGAACATATGTTTAAAGATTGCCTGAAACCAAGAAATTGTTTCCATATTTGCTACTTGGTTAGAAAATCGATATTAACTTTCAACTGTGATGTAAGATCATGTAGTATAGCTAAGGAAGTTAACAGACCTCCAACTGTATTCTAAGCATTGGAGGAAATCGTTGGATTTTTGTTTTGCTTGATCGCTTCTGTTTTCTTTTTCTTTGGTTTAAACTCAAATCCGTCTTCCAGCTAGAACATATCTTTGCTAGTCAGTTCTTCCTGACTCACTTGTCCTAAAAATAGAATTCCTGAGATGCTCTTTTTTGCTTTGGCATTGACTGTGCTGATTCACCTCAGCAAAGACAGCCTGGCAGGACTGGTAGAAGAACCTGGAAATTACTTGGCAGCTTAAGGTCCTCTCTAAGTCACACTTGGCTATCAATTTTATGTCTGACTGGTGATACAGGTCTAGACAAGGTTATTATGTGCTGACATTCCAAATCTGAGGTCTGTGCTCCTTATACTGAATGTATTATTGCTTCTTGCTCAATAAGACTAGTCTAGAACTGATTCTTAAACAAATCTCTTTTTTTTATGCCATGAAATCTTGCTTTAGGACTCATTTAGGAGAATGGCCATATAATGGAAAATACACTCTCGCAATATTATTTGTATTTTTATAAAGTGAGACAGACTAATCACTGCTTTTAAAACTGTGGATCATGGTACAGAATTCTAAGACAAACTCAGCATGCCATGCTGAAAGGGTTGAATTTGTATTCACAGTGGAGAGGAATGAACTGAATCTCTCCTGCTTGGGAGAAAATCTGTTTGGAAAGTTGGATATAATATCCTTTATGTGACATATTGAAAGAAAATAAATCTAGGCTAACTTCCTGATGATCCTAACATCACTGATGATTTACCTAAAATCTAGACCATGCATGACCAAGATATCTGTGTTGCAGTATTGTCCAGAAAAAAACTGACTTTTTAAAAATTTTCCACAGGCTCTGAACTATCTTCATCTCTTACAGTAGAGTCCATGACATTACAGCATCTGGTTTTATATTACAGTGGAATTTCAGTAGTTGAACTTCCTAACCCAAAGCACAGTGACCTTTGATTCTTTTCCATTTCAGTACAAAGTAAACTAACTTAAATTGTTAACATCACACCTGTTGGAAGTTGCCAAATTTCTTTTCCAGCTCACAGTCATACCACATACACCTTAGAGGCTGATTTACATCTTCACATGAGTCCATATTAGAGGGACAATTAGTTGAAAATTTCTAGTTAAAATTCATTTTCTTTGATTTCAAACAGATTAGCTAAAAGCTGGACCAATGTACTTTTATGGTTGTCTGACTTTGCATATTACATTTCTGTTAATAACATGTATATAATTTGATTTGTAATTGGTCAAATGTGCTTAACAGATGTCTCTTTCTCCACATAGCCTTTGCAAACATCAAGTTATTCAAAACTCAAAACATCTTCTGTCCATATAATTCTCCCTTTCAAGGCTTTGAAACAATCAAGCTACCACTGTATTCTAACAAAACCAGTTATATTTTCAAATAGATGTGAGATTTAACTATTTTGCTGACTTAAGTAGGGCTAATGTAGATAGATTCATATGTTGTGTTTTAAATATGTGTCCTTTCTAGCTTAAGGAAACCTATACACTGAATTCACAATGATGGCATTAAAACCTCCTAGAATTTCCCAAAGAACTTATGAACACCCTTCATATGATTTTTTTTTTAATATTTGAGCAGAGAAGCCTGAGATCACTGTAAGAAAATCAAATTCCTTTTTCACAATGAAAAGTGGGGAGGTGTTTATTTTTTTTTAATTTGAAATGCAACAAATGTTTGTCTGAACAAAGAAATGTATCAACAAGCATCATGCTGACTTGAGGTAGCAAAGGGGTTTATGACATCTCATTTATCCATTTTCCCAGTCACTTTCCAGTCCTTTGGTTTATTATCTGTCAAGCTCTGCTTTTGATGGGCTTTGGAGACCTTAAAATGTACTAGAATAATTTCTGCATGGAGGAAAATATTCTGGCAAAGGCAGATGGTAGGCAAGTTCCAGTAGGCTGCACCTTAGGTAACTGAAACAAATCTGTGAAGAGCACGTCTGCAAATTCATATCTGTGATGCAAAAGAAAAAGAAAAAAAAAAGTTTTACAAAGCTGGATATTACTGCTGAAAGCTGCAAAAAAAAAAAAAAGGAAAGTGAGGAGACTTTGTAAACATCTGCAAATTATGTTTATCCAGCTACAAAGTGCTCCAGGACAGAGAGTCTACCTGAAGAACACAAACACATGCACCTCAGTTTAGTATTTCATCAGGCTATGTTTATTTGTTTCATATGCAGTGGTGTGCTCGGATGGAAACATCTTGCATTAAACTCAAGCCCCTGAAGATCTGAGTGTGAGGTTTTGGGAAAAGGTCCATTTAAGGTGGTAGGAAAATGGAGCAGACAGCCTTAATTATGAAGTCTAGAGCAGCTGGGCTGTGACGTCTTGTTTCTGGGAAGAAATCATAAACGGACAACCCGAGGCCAGGAAATTTATTGGACGAGCACAGGAGAGGGAGGGAGGGATGGCTCAGAGTACCTGGCTCAGCAGACTTGGAACAGCACAGCAATCTAGTGGATGGTGTGCACAGGGAGTGTAAACGGGCTCACAAAGCTTCTCTTTCATTTTCCTTCTGGCTTGGCCAAGTTTTATCCCGAGCTCTCTGTTACCAAAAAAAGGTTGGCCTAGTTATTCATCATTAAAACTCAGCTGAGTATTGGTTAGATGACTTTGGAAGCTTCAGAGCTCATTATTTCTGAATACTTGGTGGCCTTTCAACATTAATACATTTCATGTTATTAAGAAAATGAAGAGCTAAATTAGGCTTTTGAGAAAGCATATAAGTCCTTAATATTTCTATGAACATAATGCAATGCAAGTTTTTTTCTATTTCACATGTGGTACTGAACAATAAAGAATAAATTTATTTTAGCAACCAAAATTATCCCCTTCCCTGATCTTCACTTTTTCACTCATTCAAAAATAAAGAAAAATTACTCTAATTTAGTGTTAAAAAAAATTCAGACTGATATGGTAGGCAAATATTTTCTTTGTTGGCTGGATGCTTAACAACATATAAAATACATATTAATTATATGTATTAAAAGATGTGTAATATATAATGGATGAATATAAATGTAATATGTTCAAAATAGAAACTTGAAAAATAGCAAAAGGCAAGTAATTTTCAGTCAACAAGATGAATATTCATGATAAAATAGGATTCATAATAAAGTTGAAAAATATTAATCCTAAATATTATGAGTGCACAAGCTGAATAATTTTGTGGTTTTTAATGCTCTGCTAGCCTCTATTAGAGTGCTATTTTGCCACTTCTCTGGAGTTAGTGTTTTGTCAATGTTCTTGTGTAGAGCTATCTTTTCCTTGTTTTTTCACTCTGCTATAGGATGAACACTGGTCTGTTTTTATTGGTACACTGGTCTGTTTACAATAGGAAAAATATATTTTCACTACATTTCATTTAAATATTATATTTTGCAGATATAGAAAAGATAAAAAATGTGTTTGGAGCTTAAAATTTTTACTTCATCAGAAACAAAATGTTTGGTTTTTAAGAAAAAGATTTCTTAACAATTAAAAAATTATTTCCCCTGGAATTAATTTAAAAATAAAAAAATAAAGAGTTGCTGCTGATAGTTTACTTGTTATTTAAAGACTCTCCAAAATATTTAATTGTTAATAGTTCTGGCTTTTAAATAGTGCTCTTTTTCACACAAATGTCTTCCTGCTTGCTTGCTTCCCAAAGTGCAAGCATTAAGAACCATGAATTCTACAGTGTAAGCAGACAAAGCACATGATAGAAACATATTTATTTTCCTGAGTTTGGTTTCATTTTGTGCTTTCCTGTCTGTGAAATAGTTCTTTCCACTGAAGACAGCCCAAAGTCTTTCTCAATTGCTATTTTCTGACTGGTACTCCCCCTTCATCATCTTTTCTTGTTCACAAACAATAAAAAAACAAACTGTAAACAAAGAACACTGCCTTCTTGGTGTGAAGCACTGAACAAACATACATAATTTATGCTTTACTTTGCCAGTAGTCACAGAAGAATCAGAATTTCTTGCATTGCTATAGCTAGAAGAGCACAGAGAAAATTAAGTTTTAAACTGGATATTAAAACATGTCAGTGACTTCACCATGATGACAACATGTCATCTTCTTAGAGTGTCTATTGTATTTCTGTAAATATACTGTTTAATTGAAGAACTGAGGTAACAAATAGATATATTTTTTATTTTTGGTACAAGATCTCCATCATTCTAAGGGGCATTTGACCACAGGATATTTATCTTAGGTAGTGAGGTCAGATTCACAAGCTGGTGTATGCAATATGGACATATTCACACCTACTCCAGTGAAAGAATGGTCTTTGTCTCTAGAAAAAAAATATTCTTTATGTGTCAATACATTTTTACTGTTCAAACACAATTTTACTCTTTACTGAAGGCAATGCAAGCATGTTCTGAATAGTCTTTCACCCAGACACAGTGATTTTGTCTTTCCTCTGTTTCATGACAGTATTGCAAGCTCTGACTTCAGGATTGTCACAAGACATAAATTACTGGTGGGAAATAGAATTTGTTCCATTAAAGCTCTCAAGCACTTTGCAAAGGAGTTCCTCCCTCACAGTCCTATGGAGCTGTTTCTGTACAGTGTGGCTGTCAGCAGCTGGTGTGGGTTACTGCGGGAGGGACCTGAGCCAGGCACGCCTGGGCACCCACAGGTGGCAGAGGAGAAACAGCTGCAGGCACATCTGCAGGTCAGCAGAGAGGAGCAATGGTCCATCAGGAGAGAGCCAGGAGGCTGGAGAGCTCTGGAGCTGCCAGGAGGGATTCATTCATGGCGCCTGAAGCTTTTAGCTTTGCTCCTGCCACGTGAGCAAGTCAAATGCACTCATAAGGAGAACAGTAGCATCTAGGTCTTGGTTTTGGAAACCTATAAGCACCATTAATATGTTTTTGTGGGGGCCTTTTGAAGCTATTGTTTTAGCAGGCCTGTTGCTCTGATGAAGAAATCTACTGTAGTTGCAATAATTTTGATTTTTATTGATTCGTTCAGTACATTTATAGATTTTTCTTCTAGTCCTGCTATACTAAATTGACTCCATAATAGGATTTAGTTCACAAAATCATTCAGCTATCACAAATTGTTTGCTTTTGCTCACTTAAAAATGCCATTGTGCCTTTTTCTTTTCCACAGAAAGACAGTTATATTCTGAAGGCACAAGAAGCTCTCACATGGCACATCATGGTTATGCAAGCAAAATGGGTTATTCTGTCTGTTCACTCTGAGGTTGAGTTAGGTCTCTGAAACCAATTCTCACCTTTGAATTTGATTTTGCTAACCAGCCCTGGTTTTTTTTAAAGGCCTTAAATTTGAGCTGTGTAAAAAGTTGCCTAATAGACTGGTTTTAATTAAATAAAAAAAAAAAAAAAAACCCTTTGTATACTGGCAGTCCTAAGCAAAAATTAGAATGATAAATTTTATTGAACTGGTGGTGTACTGAGATTTTTAAATACAATGAAACATTGTATTTGCATTTCAAGCAGGTTTTTAATTTTTTTAAACTCATACCCCTATATCTGTGACTAAAACATATTTATTCAAATCAAGAATATGCCACAAATATTCTTTCTATATTCCTCATTCTAATAAAATCCTATTATATTACACAAAGTTGTCAGGCATTCACATTACAGCTAATGTTGTTATTTCTATACAAAGTTACAGCTGTTCATCACAAAAATTTCCTTCCTCTAGATCATTAGTTCTCCTCTATTATAAATGCTAATTATCTGAAATATAATAAAGAGTCTTTCAATCTCCATTTTTTCTTGGAATAATATCCAGTTTGTTTTCTAATTCACAACAATTAGGTAAAATCACACCCTCCTCATTCAGGGCAAAATAATTGCAACATCAAGATCTTAACAACCAATTTAGAACACATTAAAATTAATATGGTGGAACTCACTTTGATGAGTAACCACTGCAATGTAATATCTAATGAACCAGGATGTCAATGCAGACTTGAAATTTGAATAGTTGTTTTTACTTGCCTTTACTAAAAAGGAAAATAATGACATTTCTAAAGCAAATATTCTTCAAGTACCATCACTGAAAACTTAGAGTAATGTGTTACTGCAGAAATGGTTGTATTAAAAGGCATAGGCAGTGAGAAAAAACTCCTTTCAATTTAAGAAAAAAACATTAATGCAAACATTTTATGGTGAATTACACTGATGTTTTGCCATTACTTCAAATCTGTAATACACTGAAAAAGTCTCTAGTTTACAGAGAAATTTTTTTCCTTCTTTGTGTTTGTGTATCTGTAGAACTTTAAAATATAGCAGAAATGGGAACTAACCACCTTCTTAAAATGCAATTCTACCATGCTTCAGCTTCCCTTACCTACAAATTCCAAAGATTCAGCTAAAAAGCTGACAGAACATCTGTGGTTTTTTCCTCCACATGGATGTCACCAGCACAGGAGAATCTGAAAGTAACATCTGGATCCATCTTGCTAGTTGATGGATTTTTTCCTTGAGGAATAATCTGAGCATGATAAAAGAGCAAAGGTTTGCTCTATCCTGCAGAATGTCCATTATCAGGGAACTAGCATTAGGGGAGAATATAATTGGCAAACTAAGCACATTCAATATGGGATTTATTCAGAATACAGATCTCACCTGCTATTTCAGTGTTGCTGCTTAAGGTAAATAGCATAGCATTTATAAATGCTGAATCTTTTCGCATTTGATGTATGATACAAACCAAGATTTTGGTAATACTGCATTTTTTCGTTTTGAGCCTACTATGTTTAACAAGGTTTTCTAATGAGACTACAATTCTCCAGAATGTCTGTCACTGAGGCTTCTGTGCAACATATCTGCCCTCATACATTATGCAAAGCTCCGTAGAAGATTTGCCTATGGTTTTGATAGGCAAAATTTAAGAAAATTAAAATAACAAACCCAAACTTATCCTTTTTTTAAACTGCTTTAGAAGTGGGCTATATTTTATATGGTAAGTTATTCCATATGTATGTGGGAGCCTTGTAGAAGGTCTTTCATTTATCCTTTTTTCTAAATCCAAGTGTATCTATGAACTCTCTCCTAGACACAGGTTTCTGTTTGCTGCAGTAGAGAACTAAATGGCAGTGGAGGTTGGCTTACATGCTTAGATGATAATTTTCCAGATTGCATGTGAGTGACAGCAACAAGGGATCTCTTTTGCAATTAAATGTGCACACTATTTAAGGGTTTGCTGTTGTTCAGTTTGTTAATCAGATATTTGTCTTTGAATTTCCTTCTTTCTCAGTTTTAGAGCTGTGCTATGTTTTGCAAGAGTAAGGAGAGATTCATAATTACTAGAACTGTTCTTCATTTTCCTCTTAGTATATTAGAGACTGCAGAACAGGTTACTGGTGTATGCACTCCATCCCTTGGCAGAGGCTCTGTGCCTGAGCACCATTAGCGTCACAGAGATCCATTTCATTCCTCACAAAAGAACTATACAGGTCTTAGAATTCCTAGGATTTGAGTAATGATGCATGGCAATCTAAAGCCAAGCTTTTCATTTAGGAGGATTTCCTCTTTGGTTGCTTTATTTCACATTGGTGTTTCTAATGACTGATTAGAACCCTGATTCTAAAGATTGTGATAAATTCAAGTGAAAATGTCCATAAAACTTTGGCCCAGCAGGTCACTATTTAATATAAAAGTTTCTAAGTCATATTGTTTTTAGAGAACAGAAAAGTCTTTCTTTAAATATTCTATTCGTTTGTTGAAAAATTGGACAGATAATCTCCCCAAAAATTAAATAAATAAAAACACTCCTACTGCTCTATTCTGCAACATCATTAAAAAAACCCAAACATCCTTCAAAGCATCTGGTAAACATATTTTTGTGTTTTCAATATATTTTTTGTAGAATAATTCCAAAGAAATGTGAAGCTTCAAAAGGCTCTCTGGTCTCAAATAATGCTACTGGAAACAATTTTCCATCCATTACAAGCAACAGGCAGTAAAAATCCACAAACAATGAACTCTTTAAATTTAAAATAACATATTATTTTAACAAAGATTTTGCTTCTTCAGGCTGTAAAAGGAAAACTCTTTAAGGTTTTTTTAAGGTTTTTACTAAACTCTGAGGGCATAAAAATAGCCTAAATAAATAAAGTAGCAATAATCAAAACCAATGACACAAGATAAAAATGACATATTAATTTTAGGTGTACATCTAATTTATAAGTCTTCATGACATCAAATCAGACACCCCTACAATGAAACATAACATGAGGAATGATCTAAGGTTTTCATCCTATTTCTTTTAGCTCTGTAACTTCCCTGAAAGTTAAGAATCAAACAATCTAGAGCATAGGGGCAAGGTATTTCCAAATAGCACAGCAAATGTGTTTGTAAATAGTGCAGTGTTACTGTATGAAATGGGTTTTTGGATTTGTTTGTATTTTTTTACAAGAATAACTTTCTAAGTCTTCACTACTACTCATTTTGCTATGGCAAATGTAGAACAGATCCTTCTTTCCCCATTTTTTATATGTTTAAGATGACATTTTACACAAAAGAGGAAACTTTAACATAATAGTTAAAGATATCTGTATAGATATCTGTACCTAGTTCCTAGAGGATCATAAAATGTTTCATACTTGAAATTTAACACCAGTAAATATGTTTCATAATATCTCAAATGAATCTGTGAAAAAAATACTTAATTAAAGTTGGTATTTACTGACCTTTTGACAGAGAAAACCATCACTAGATATTAACAATAGGAATCATATGGGGTTGCAGAACTCTAAAGAAATTGTGTTATTTTGCCTCAATCCTCACCAAATTAATGAACTTATCTGTGTTGTGACCATCACAGTTCAAAAGTAGAAAAAGAAACCCTTTGTGCTTGTTAGGGCAAACTGAATGTGACGGTTTAGGGTAAAGTAAAACTCACAAAGTACCAAGGACTCTTGGGCTTTATGCATAAAATCTACCAGTTGTTCGCCATATATACTCTGTGTACGCTGATTCCACATGTCTCCTGAAAGACAAACGGCTGAGTAGGAATAATCATCTAACAAATCAAAATGTCAGCCAAGTCTAAAAAAGTATTTTTTAAAATTCTTTTTCTCATGGAGTTATTTCACTGTGTTATGAAAAGAATATTGCACATTCTGTTAAAACACCCCAAAACAAGACAACACAACAGCCCGCTGCCACAAGAAAAATAGTGTTTTCCAAATAACTCTAGAAGATTATGTTGCTAACTCTTATGGGTTTGAAATAATCTGACCTAAGAATTCAAGCTTTTGCTCTAATCTAACAATAAAGGGAAAAAGTCTTACATTTAGGATTTTGTAATGCATGGTGTGCTCCAATGCTGCTTTTGTATTTTATGTGGATGCTCTGCAAATCCATCTGTCCCTCCATAGCTGTAGTCTGGCACTAGCCAAATTATCTCTGAAAAGACTGAAAATTCCATCATGCAGCTGCAAGCACAAAGGCACGTGACTATTGTCAGGAAAAATGAAAAATGTTCACATTTTATGGTCTTAATTTCTGCATTTAGTAGTTCTTACCTTTCATTTTTCTGGCCTGAAGAATGGAAGTGATTGCCTATCATTTTAAACCTTCAAGATCTAGATACCTGAGGGAAAACTATATATTGAAATTGCATGTCTTTCCTTTATATGCAGGCACAGATATTAACACGCTTTTTTGTTGGTTTTGGTTTTTTGGTTTTTGGTTTGATTTTTTTTTTTTTTTTTTTTTTTTTGCTTTGTAGCATAGATTGACTATGTTAATTTAGCCATGGGAAACTCCTTTCCATGAGGAGGGCTGATATCATCATCACAAAAAGACAAATATAAAGATTAACTTATTCAATTTTTTTTTATGTTATACAAGGTGAAAGCAAAATTTCAAAACATTTACTGCTCATCCACAGAACTAATTAGAGCTCCTGTCAGGCTGGGAGATATATCGGAAATTGCTGCTTCTGTTCAAAATACTTAGTTTTTCCATATGCAGATGGAAGAATTTTCAGCCACTCCTACAATCAATTTTTAATCATATATATGCACCTGAGTACAGCAGACTCCATAGCTTATTTAATGAAAAGCTCTTTCAGAATAATGGGAACTCCACATCCCTGAACATAATCTATAACAGCAAGGGGAAGAGGCTGGGCTATGCCTCCAGCACTTGGGGGATCTTTCTAAGTAAGGTCTGAAGCACAACGTGACTGACACACTGTTAGAGCTGTGCCCTAACAGTGCATCCCATGTCTGTGAAACAAGAAGGGAAAGGCAGTCAAAGCACCTTAAAGTAAGTGTTTAAGGACTTCATTCAGCTGTCTAAAGGCAGATATCTGTTGGCATCTGAAAAGTCCTGCAGTCCTGGAAACACCCAGGTGGAGCTGACCATTGAGATGCAGGATTCATGGGATATCTGTGCCATAAAGGATAGGCACTGGGAGAACAAAGAGGACATCTTAGGGCAAATTAAATGGCATTAGATGCCTCTCCCCAGGCAACTGAATCACACCAGGCTAATAACCCAAAAACCTTTGGAGAAAATGTAAGTCATCTATCCCAATTCTTCACAACTGATTAAGGTATTACATTAGCTCAAATTTTTGAGCTGGAGTTACTGTGTTCAGAGAAAATTTCTCAGTCATCTGCACTGACTGTACACTGATTGCATGGCAGAGCAGATTTTGAGAGTGCTACCTGGATCCTGTGTGGAGGAAATTAAGACAAATGACACACTCATGGAGTCCAGTCCAATGCAACCCAGCTGCTAATGAGAATCCAGTCTGTGGAATCAGAGTAGAGCTTAGCCTAAGCAAGAAATCCTGAAACACATATGACTAGATGTTGGGACCACTACTTGTTTCCCTGAACAGATACAATATTTTTTTTTAATTATTCTGTTTGCTAAAGTAGATATAATCAATATATAACCTTTTTTCATTGACTGTGTAGCAGCACTCTAACTCCTTCATACCAGCTGAAGCAGTTTCTTTCTGCCAAAAACATGAAAGCATTTCCAGGAGAAGAGAGGTTTTCCACCTCAGCTACAGAAACCATCCTGCTTGCAGTCAGTACCGAACAGCCCTGAGCAGAATAGGCTCTTAATAAATAAAACAAACATGGGAATCCGGATGCTACCACAGTTCATATACTGGACTGTATATATGTTATTCTACAACTCTCCTAGAGAGTGTCCATTTCCTCTCAAGGTCCCCATGCTCTACAAATTGACCAGGCTTCTGAGAATGAGTTATCCGACTGCTGTCCAGCCATCATTTCTCATTTCTATTCTCCAACAATCAATAGATGCAGAGGGGTCTTTGCATTTAACTAAAGCATTAAGAAATCTTCAAAAGAACTGAATCTGATTTGACCTCAAATACACTAACAGAGATAAGCTGTGAAGATTGCATAATCTAATTTTTGACCATATTCTGTATGTGGCCTAATCAAGGACATTCTTGAAAATACAGGCAGCAATTACATGATAAAACATTTTTCTTAAAGTAATTAAGCGGACTACAGACAATGTTGTACTTCAAACTGTATAATGTTAAAGGTATAATAGAGATAGGGATAATATTTCTGTGCATCCTTAAGCACCTAAATTTAGGCATTTAGAAAAATTGTTGGAAAGTCTTAGAGACTTAAGCAAACCTGAAATAAAGTCTGACTATACTGACTTGAATGTGATACTGTGTGATACTTTACAGGTTATAAATTTTTGATCTGGCCTAGGAGATTACTACTATGAGATTTTTTTACTAGACCTTGCTAATACTTTTTAGAAACGTTTATTTTCCCTATTTATTTCCCTATTTGATAGATTTCTGTGTAATTTTTATCAGTTTTGCTAAAATGTCACAAACAGCACTGAATGTTACAGGCAAAAAAAAAAAAGCTTTGAGAGCTAAAGAAATAGGTGTAGTTCAGGGGTATTCTGAGAAATGCCTTCAGTACATGTTAGTCTTGAACCGTATTAGTGTCAATGACAGCCTGCCACTGCTTTGTGCAGGGCACTGGTATTGCATATAGAAAAATATGATAATTTTACACAGATTCAGCAGTGGTTTGGAAGAATGAGGTGATTATGTCTGTAACCTTTGAACCCTCATATCCAAAGTACAAAGGATAATTTCATTGACATGTGTAATTGCTCTCTTCAACTCTGCTAATGTCTTTTTCATCCCAGACTCCAGCGCCATGCTGTTCTTTTGCATCTCTGCTGTGAGAGAGGCTCGAATAGCAGGCTGTGAATCATTAAACTCTGAATAGAGCTGCATCTACTTGGAAAGGTTTACAGCTGCTGTTTGATCCAGCCCCAAAACTTACATTTGTGTGACATTGCATTTGCTCATCAAATTAAATTTGCTTATAAAAAAAATCATTATTGTATTATGAATGCCACATTTCCAATTATTTCAAACCACAGATGTCACTGTTCTAAATGTATGTCTAAGTCTTAATGACATATTAAAGTAATGAGAAATTGCATGCAACTCAGGAACTTCTTTTTTTTCCTCATCCAAAAGTTCATTACATTTTTCAAGGATCTGGCACACAATTTTACAAAACGTTTCATGAATTTATTGCAATATTGATACAAATTCAATGTTTGGACACTCTCTTGTTTTGTTCTCCACAGATCCTTTCCAAAGTACACTATTCATTGATTTTGAATAAATTATTATATACCTAAACCCTTAGAAACTGAAGGAATAAAATATTTAGACTCCCCAAAATGCTGATACTACTAATTTCTGTCCAAACACCTCTGAGAGATATTATAACTTTTTGACATTTAGGATAAAATAAAACTGAGTAGATAAAAGGCTAAGATATGCAAGTGAAACCAAAGTGTCAGTCTTCACCTATGACTAGAACTGAAATAATGAGGGTTTTTAAGGAAACATTTTAAAATGTGTGCTGAGCACAGCACCCCTGATTTCCACTCTGCAGGAAACAGAATCTGTTAAATGTTTATCACCCACTTATGCTTGCTTTGTTTTGGGAAGGTTTCAGAACCTCAGTGTGACCATGGGGAAGTGTGTAAGCAGCTGAGATACTGCACAGATGTCTAAAGCTGAGCTGAGAACATGTTCCATTTGTAAAGCCACACAGTGAAGGGCCCAGAGAAACTTTCCTTCAGAGACCGGGCACAGACATCACTAAAGGTTCCTAGAACCAAACAGGTCCCATTAATCTCTTGAGTGCACATTAAACTAGCGCAAATCAGATCAGCCTTGGCTGCTGCAAGTTACCTGAAGCTGCAGCTGTTGTTTTTTAGCACCTTTTTGTTCACTTTTCTCACTCATGCTTCCCTGTGTGAGCACTGGGTGCTGGTGCCCAGGCTCTGCCGTGGGCTCTGGGATGAGGGGCCAGGGCTGACCCAGCCAAGCACACCCAGCTCCACATGGATCCAGCATCAGAGCAGACCTACACTAGTAGGACATGACTGAGGTCCCCAGCCAAGATGACAACATTGGTGAGAAAGTGTACTTAAGAAAGGGTAAAAAAATGCTGCATGGGAGTTTTGAAAGAGGAGCGAGGAAAAAAGTGTGATCAACAGGCCTGCAGACATGCAGGTGAGAGAAGGAGGTGGAGGAGTCAAGATGGACCTGGGAAGCAGGAGGTGTTTTCATTTTTTATTTTGTTTATCACTATGAAAATCTGGTTTAATTGCAATAAATTAAATTTATTTTCCCCAAGTTGAGCCTGTTGTGGTCATGGTAAGTGAACTCCCTGTGCTTATTTCACCCCATGAGCTTTTTGATCTTTGAACCACAGACACTCAAGTTAAGCCCTAGACCTTGCAACTGTCTTCCCAACAATTTTATCATAACTCAGCTTTGCTAATTAGAGGGTAGACATTGTTTAATTACAGGAACCTGTTAGGATGGATTCCAGCAAACAAAAAATGAAGTACAGACACTGGCAATGGTTATTCTCAGGGATGGTCTGCCTCATGCTGACTGATGAAGGCAAATCTTAAAACCTCAGGGGGAAGTCTCTGTGTTACACTTTCCATAACTCTTTTCTATTCTTAGATATCAACAATTGGTTATGATTTTTTTTTTTCTGGAAAAAAGAGGAAATGCAAATAAATTTAAAAGGAAAACAAGGTGATAATTATTGTGTTGTGCTAGCGGTGTCATATTACAAAAACAGGTATTCTAATGCTATTCTACCTGTCAGTAAATCCTTCAATCCATTGCCACTGATTATAAATGCTTGAAAACTCTCAACATTTCAAAAATGTAAATTTCAACACTATAGTTCCTATTTATGTCTAACGGAAATGAAAGAAAGTTACTTGAGTGGATACCAAAAACTCCCTCCCATCTCCAACAGGAAAGCTAGTTTACTACTGGTCTTCTAAAGCCTAAACCTAAAATATTTAGGAAGAGGGAGAGTTGTATGGTAGGATTATAGCACAAAAATGTACATTAGAATTATTTGATGAGTGGTGAAAACTTGTATTGCCTTTAGCTATAATGTGCCAATTTTTCAGAAAATAAAAGATTTAATGGAAAGAAAATAAAAAATGTAGAGCAGCTGCAAGCATTGATTCATTTGTCTATCAACAGATGTCTATAATTTTGTATATTTTACAATGCTCTCAAAATGTCTTCCTTCATTTAAAAAAACATCTATGGATATATATGTGTATAACATAGATGCTGGACCATAGTTCCATGGGCTACATTGAGCAGCTGGTCCTGAAGAGTGCCTATTGCACTATTGATTAGTGTCCTGAAGCAGTCTCATAAATTGCTGAATATAGACAAGAAAGCAAATTGCACTTTAGCTTGCACAAACACAACTCAATGATTCTAAATCAGCGTTGAACTAATTTGCCTTGCTAACGATGTATGTGTTTGAGAATGCCTTTTAGTCTCACTGGTTTGAAAAAAATGTATCAAAATAGCATTATGAATATATCAGCTCATTCTAACAATTTATTGACTACTCTATCTGGTTTTATTTAAAAATAAAACCCTAAACAATAAAAAAAAAAAAAAGAAAAAACAAACAAAACAAAACAAAAAACCAACCAACCAACCAACCAAACAAACAAACAAAAAAAAAAAAAACAAAGCAAACCAAATCAAACCAACAAAAAATCCTATGGAAAAATCTCTGCACCATTCAGGCTGCAGTGCTTGGAACCATAGCTAAATACAATTTGTGGTTTTGATGTGTTTTTCTGCTGGGTTTAGAAGTCCTGCATGTCAGCCTACATTGCTCATGTCACACCAGCTAGGTTAGGCATCTGCTCAGGTGTAGAAGCTACGGTGGAAAATTGTCTCAGGCCCAGTTTGGCTAAGAACTTTGTGCTTTATGACAGACTGGAATGCTTTTGGAGGAAAACAAAAGAGCTCTGTGAGTGATAGAGATATCTTAAAGGTTCACAGAGGAGCTGCAAAGCTGTTGAAGATTTTCAAACATCTGCAAGATTCATGTGTTTTTTTAAGGAACTTTCTTTACTGTCAGTTCAGGATCCACTCTGATTTACAGTCACTCCATCCAAGACTTTAACTGTGTGTCCAAAGCCCCTTTATGGTGGGAGGCTCGAGTGAGTAAATGGGTCTCACCTGAGTCCATACACAACCCACCCTCACACAGTCAGACCAGGGTACCCTAAAGGTGCAGCCCCAGGTTTCCCCCAGCAGTCTCAGAGTCACTCATTTGGTGCTCATTTGGTGCAGCAGCGTAATTTGAGCTGGTCCCTCCAGGGAGGAAACCAAGCAAAGTGATCTCTAGGCTTTTATACCCTTACAGTCTGTGCACACACTCTTCATGTGCCCTGCATTGGCCTTTTGGTCCAATTGTAGATTTTGGTCTGGGCTCTTCTCATTTCCACTTGGGTCCTGCAGGGTCTCTGGTGACCAGCCCCCTGTCTGGCCAGTGATGCAGCTCTGCTCCCTTTGTGAGGCCAGATGTCAGTGCCCATCCACAGCTGATTTCAGGGGCTGCAGCCATTTCTCACCACCCAGGGCACAAAGTGCAGCTTGGATACCGAGCTGCCTGCACTGGGGGTGTTCCTCAACACAACAAAAGGTACATGGCTATAATGAACACATGTACAAGTAAGATGGCTGTCTGAAGACCTTTCATGCCATCTGTCACTTTTACAAAGCAATTTATCCCTTCTTGTGAGACACCTAAAGCAGTCAAGTCAGGCCCTACAAGTATGTCCTTTTCCCCATGGACTGTGAAAAAAGGTTAAAATCACCAGCCTGGATATTGTCCTCAAGCACAGGAATTGGCTCTTAACTGAAACACCAAATACGCTAAGCCATCCCATGGAGCACTTGTCTTGTTCCATAAAGGCATGGACCTCCCATACATCCTGTGTCTAATCTCCAAACCCCATGTAGATGTCTCCTATATTCTAGGATATCTCAAAAGTCACTAGCCAGTTAGTTACATGACAAACTCAATGGTCTTTACTTGTGGTCAGCCAAATTATTCTCTATGCTTTAGATTTCCTCGTTGACTCATAGACTTCCTTTGACAATTATAGACTAAAACCAGATACCCAGCTCACAGGCTGACACTAACCTATAGATGCATGCAGTTCAGTGTTAGCCTGCACACTAACCATGGAATTCTCATTTTGGGCTTGACCTAGCTGCCCGAACACAAGCAGCCAATGCCATTTGAGATATAGGCTGTCCAAGAGAGCCTCTTTGCCACTGTGACATGGGACTCAGGAAAAACCCATGCCTACTCAGGTGGTAGATACAGGCCTGGTAGAATATCCTGTGGCACAGTAAATAGCATTAGATGCCCATCTTTTAGGAAATCAAGGTAGTATGCATTTGCTTAAACATATGGTTCCAGCTCCATGTTAGTTAGTGTCTCCTATCTGGCTTTCATCCAATGATTCAGGGACTGCAAATCACCCATAAGATTTGAACAAAATGCAGCATCTGCACATTATTTTTCATGTAAGTGTGTTTTGTATGTCCTACAACATCATTCTTAAGTGACTTCTTAATTTCCCCTTTTTACATATAAAAATGAATAGGTGAGTTAATGGTGAAAATGTCAGTAAATATATAAGCAGTTGCAAGTCCCTATTATTTTTAGTGTCATCTCAGGTTATTTTTTTCCTTCTTAAACCTACATTCTATTTCATCTTAATAAAATATAAAATTGTGCAAAAAAATTAAACTTTACATATAGGAAGCATATATAATGTGACTGCTGTAGGATTGTCATGATTACAGTTTCCATTTTTATCCTTCGTTTTTGGACATACTAATATGAGTCTAGATGTGCTGACACACTTGCATACAGTAAGATATTATTTTCTCCAGAATAGCTTGCAAATGCCCCAATTTTGAGAATTTTTTAGGACAACTGTAATATTGAAGGAGAAAACGGATAATTTTATTTCCGCAATTAACTAGATAAGGCTGTTGCCATCATAGTAAATCAGCATTGCAAATCTCAGTTTTCATCAGGTCAGCAAATTGATCTTGGCTTGGATCTTTTCATTCTTGTTGATGGAATGCTTTAAAGCTATTCAACTAAACACCAGGGTCATCCTGATCTCAAATTATGTGGTTATTTCCAAAGTACAAGCTGTTTCAAGGGAAGCCTAGCCTGTTTATTTACTGATGCATGTCCAGATCTGCTTTTCAGACTTTAAAGAACTGAATCAGAAGCAATTCACAAAAGTTCAACATAAATAATTTATCTAGTTCTTACACACTTTGAAGAGGAGAAGGGACTCTATATGTTAGCATTTTGCCAATGCAATAAAAAACATTGCTAACTGGGACATGTGTCATAATGTTTTGGTCACTGGGTTTGTCATGCTTGCACAATAGGTGTTTCATTATTCAAAGTATTTCAGATTGTCGACATTCACTGAGGAGGCCAGAAAACCTGGATACCAGTTGATTTGTGAGTGCCTTCAGTAATTTTGTTTCCCAGCTACTGCTGCCTTTGGAGAAAGTCTAACATTTCAATACAGATGAAAATGCTCCAAACATTGACTGCTCTGTTGTTAGTTGACACATTTAGAAGATATCTTATTTCTTTTGTGAGCTCATATACTGAACATGTAAATATTGGTGCATCCAAATTCACAGTTTGGGATGGGCCCTAAGGCTCCACATACTCAAGCACTCCCTTGTCAATGCAGCACACAAGGCTAAGCAAGGAGGCAGGACAGGGGAGCCAAAATCTGCTTTGTTTCATCTAGCATTATGCAATGTCTGCATGAAACTGTAAGGCACTGTTCAAGGAGGAAGGGATGGTCTCAGAAGGTAGCATGTGTCATGCTGTACTACTAGAATCCTTCAGGGAGCACAGACCAGCACCGAATCCTGGCCACACGTTCAGGAAAAATGAATGGGGCAGGTACTGAAATAAGCAGCTAGAGTGAAGAAGGGAATGGACAACATTTTCCCTGAGACAGGTATGTAAGAGTCTGCTTTATCCAGCCTAACAAAGTAAAAACTGAGAGTAACATCATTGCTGCCTATAAATGCACCAAGCAGGTAAACGTCTAGGAGGAACATAAGTCATTTATGTTTAAGAACTAAATCGGCACTAAAACAGAACACAAAAACCAAGAACTAATAAATTTAGGCTACAAATCAAATTAGAGATTTCTAACAATTAAAGCACAGATGCTCAGCATTAACAGTCTTTTAAATAAGAAATTTAGCATCTTTTCAAGTAGAACCTGGTAAACTTGCATACCCTAACAAATTCATGATGTGCCCAAGTAGGGATTAATGAACAAAAATTTGACCACTAGCTGTAGCTCTTTTTCTGAGCATCCTCAGAAAAGGATAATTATGGGACTATTCAGATTATAAAGAACTCAGGAGATCCAACACCTAGCTGCGCCTTGAAGACCTTTAAAGATGAAAAGAGACTGCATCATCTCTCTGAGTAACATCTTCCAACATTTGACTGTACTCTTGAGAAAAACGCTTCTTCTTACATCCACCTGGATCTCCCTTATTTCAACTTATATGTCATCCTCTCACTATATAATTTTGGGCAGGCTTCATTAGCTGGGTCTGCTTCAGCAGAGAAGTTGGACTATATAATTGATGTGCGCTTCTTCCAATTTTAATGATTTTTCAGAGTCTGATTCTATACAGTTCTGGAAAAACTTGTCTCTACCTTTTTAATGGCCTCCCCATAGGTATTTAGTGATATGATCCAATTCCCTCAAAGTCATCTGTTTTTCAGGGCAGAGAACACCTCTCCCTTAGCCTCTCTTCACAGGGCAAATGCTCTAGCCCTGAGTCATCACAGTGGCCGTGAGCAGAACTGACTCCAGATATGGATGATTTGTGCTGGGGGTACTAAAACTGATGAGAGCTAAGCAGAGGGGCTAAACCCTCCTTTTTTATGTACTGCTTTTGATCCCCTCAATGCAGTCCAAGAGGCTTTTGTGCCAGGGCACTGCTGGCTCATGCTTGCCTCGCTGTCCAGCAGACCCTAAGTTCCCTTTCCACAGAGCTGCTCCCCAGGTCTCTGTCCTTAGCCTGCATCATCTTCCTCCCAAGTGCAGGAATTTGTATGTGTCCTCTATGAATTTCATAAGATTCCTGTCAGTCCATTTCTCCAGCCTGTCTAGGTCCCTTGGAGAGTGCCCCTGCACTTGAGCTTCTGGAGTGATCCTCCACAGTTTGGCGTCATCTACAGACTTAATAAAAGCACACACTGATGTTTCTTCCAGGTCATTGATAAAGACTACAGTGGACACTTGAGATCCTCCCCTTGTTACCAAACTCCAGCTAGCTAATCTGCCATTAACCACTGTCCTATGAACCCAATCATGAAAAGAGGTTTTTACACATACGGTTGTTCACACATCAACACTTTAACTGAGTCCTGACTTGTTTTACGGCTCTCCCTTCCTAGTCCTCATTTCAATTCTCTTCAATTCTCTTCAGTTCTCTTCAATTCACTCTGATAATTTGTAGCTTCTTGAGATTTCTAAGAAATACTTTAAATAATGATGAGTCTAGGGATTAGAGCTAATTCCAGTTTCAGAGCTGAAATGGAAAGATAACTTTACTGCTAAAGTAATTTGCTTGAGTAAGAAAGAGTCCCAAGGTATGAGCTTCTCTTACCTCATACTAGGTGTTTAAGGAGCAGCCAGGCATCCTGGACTGCTGCGATAATCAATGGAAACAAACAGGTTTCACTAGAGAATGATAACTTTGATCTGTTTCAGGCTTAGGAAGAAATTAATCATTGGCTCTATACCCTTATTTTTCTCCATGAATCACGGAGTGAATTCTTTAAACGCCTGAATTAGGACAGATTAATCTACTTTCCCATTTCCTGTATAACCCAGATATTCCTGATAGATTATCCCAATAGTCTATCCCTTGCTCATGATCTATATGTGCACATTATGTGTATAAAAGGCCCAAGCCATGGTAGAGAGCAATAATTTAATTGCAATAAATAGAATTTAAAGTTTGAAATTTTATACATTGGTTGTAACAGTTAAGATGCAGAAGTGGGGATACAAATAAAGTGAGCCATATTCATAATTGTTCTATATTTATCTGCCTGTTATAATGACAAGTTACCAACACACTCTTTTTCCCTAGTGAATATGGTATGTTCATCTGAATTTTCCACAGAGTAATTAAGATACTCTCTTTCATTATTAATTTTTATAAATATCCTTGTTAGCAATTCTTTGATCAAAATAAATGTTTGTCCTTCCTGAGGTCTCCTAGATGATGCTGGTTTAGATTAATTGCTTATTTTGTTAAAAAGGATTTACCAGCTAAGAAAAGCAGTAGAAAAATGCTGCTGACTTCATTAAAATCTTCTGCAATGTTTATGTAACAGGGAGAATGGTATCAATATTACTGTCATACAAAGATCAGTGTAATCTATACATTGATTTCTGAACTCACAACCTTCTGTGGAAACTGCTGAGATTTTTGTTTACATCTTGAAATTTGCTTAAAACTCTCTTGATGGTTTCTCCTAGGATTTCCACTTTTTTTTTTAATGTTTCATTTGTATGTTGCTTTGATTTTGGTTTCAGCCAGAAGCTGAAAGCTACTGTTACCTTACAGAATTAAGTCCATTACCTTTTCATGAACAAAACTCAAGATACATAAACATAACTTCTGTACATGTAGGCCAATTCTTTCAGTGTACAGGGGCACAACAGCAAAACATTAGCACACCAGACCTAATATCTATTTGAATGCCACTTTGTAGATTGAATATGTTATATTGCATAGAGCCTTTGGTAAAACATTTGTGTAGATGTATGTTGCACATCTGTCTATCAGTGGAAATCGAGAATGAAGAACCTGCCAGCACAAAGCAATTGCCAGGCACTGGTAGTAACCATGGGGAATATATCTGAGGCACATCTTGCAAAGAGAAAGCTGTTTATCTCTCTTTATCAATGCCACCCCAGAATAACCATTTTTCTTCAAGGAGAAGTTCAATATATAAGAGAAAAAATGACACAAATCTAATCTTAAATACTTTCTGGGTTATTTCTTCCTACTGAACTGGCAAGGCTCAACTTGGACGTGCATATTTTTCTGACTATAAGAACAAAATGCTTCAGCTGTGACACCAAAAACACAGTGGAAGAGAATCTATTACCATTACAGATTATACCACATGAAGTCTTGAGGGAGCCATATGAACTTCATATCAACACAATATCTCACAGCATTCCTATTTGAGTTACCATTTTTTTAATGATACCATTTGTGCATGCAGTGAAACATACTCAGAAACGAACTTTTGGAAGTCATAGCTACCACTTGTGCTCATTAACTTGGTAATTCAACCAGAAGGAAATAGCAGAAATTTCCAATATTTTTACTTCAGAAAATGTTACAAAATATAGAAAAAAAAATTTCTACAGAAAATAAGGCTAGACCTAATTATTATAATATTATTATTCAGTGAAAATAATACCATTTTAGGGACTGTCATGGAAGATCATAAGCTAAACAAAAATTTACATTAAGACTTTTTTGTAGTCCTCATGTCCTCATTACGGCTAAACTCTGGAGGTTTTTTTCTATCCTTTTGGGCTACTAAACATGTCAAACTCTGTTCCATATTTTTGACTTGATTTCTCTGTCACTGATGCATGCAATCTTACCATGAGCACAGCCATCCATGAAACAGCTATCAAAAACATTCTTACAGCCATCAGTTTAAACTGCACATCTGGTGAAAATTCTTCACAACTTCTCTGCTGCACTGAAGAAAGGGTACTTGTTTCCACTTTTTGTAGTGTCACCTCTTGTTGTTACTACTCATTTATTTTGTGGGATCCACAATCATTTTTCTTGTTTGAGCTTTCTTCCATAATCCCTGTAAACCTCCAAAACAATTCTGTTTTGTTTTCTATCTTTAATACTCTCTATAACTGCAATACATATAAAAAAACCAATAGTTGCTAAACTCCAAGTGTGCCAAGGACAAGACCAGATCACTGTTTTCTCTGCTTCTCTGTTAACCTGTATTTCCATTTTTCTGTTATAGGTAATAGGCTGTAAAGGTAGGGACCCTGAAAGTGCTATAGAGAACATTATCTGCTCTTTATTTCTGCACTGACAAACACCACAGGGTCATAATATGCCTGGGGTTCTGAACAGTGTCATGATCGTAAAAATTATAGCCACCAACACTATTAGGAATCAAATGCAAAGCAATCTCAGTTTAGGTAGCTTTAAATCGGAAAACAAACAAATCAGGGGATAGGAAAAGAGTCCCTAATCTATCCCTTCTGATTTTTTTTTCCCCTAAAAAGCATGGGGACTTTTGTCTATCTAGCAAAATTTTGCCTCTCAGACAAAATACCAATACAATACAATATTTTCATATCATAAAAAGGATTGTGAGAGTTATTTGTTTTGGATCGTTTACAAACATAAGTTTCTATGTGTTCTTGAAAGACTAAAGGGGAAAACTCCAGAGCATTACCAGGATACCAGAAAATAAGAATAAACGGAGAAAGTAGTGAAGAAGAAGAATGATTTCTGAGTGCATTGGAGAGATGTGTCTAATTGCCACACAACAGGATAGAAGTGTTTCCCTTCTATACATTTTTTGAGATTATAGACTGTAATTTTTATAGCGGCCTTTTTTTACACTCCAGATTGCAGGCCTCCAGAAATAGTCATTCAACTAGGAATATTATTAAACATTTGATTTTTTTCTTTTTCACTTCCACATAACATTCTTCCCACAGAGGGAATTCTCTTTTTTCTCTGATACAGTGTGGTTAATCATTATTTGCTTTGTTTTTCAGAGCTGCAGACTCATTATAAAAATGTCAGTAGCTAGCACTTAAACTTCTAACTGAAAGCCACTTACAGGCATTAGATCTACGAACTCTGAACTCCTGTGCACTCTTACCATTGTTAATCTACAAAGAAACTGTCTTATGGTGGTGGTAAGTATATCCACAAAGATTCTTTGTGCCACCACAGAACCCACTTTATACATAATTACATGTTATGAGAGACAGAAAACATGAAATGTTTGTAGAGATCAGGGCATCCAATATTTGCAAATTCTAAAAGAGCAAGTGATAAGATTTTGCCCAGTAAACTCTAATGGCTTAAATGCCAATAATAATAAGTGCTTCTTCCTGTAGTTAATAAAGATTGACAGAATAAACGAAACCAATATATAAGTGAAAGAAAGGAGAATTGTCAGCATGAATTATATAGGTGAAGTTGAGAGTAAAACTGTTATTGTCTAGGTGCTTAGGCAAAAATAAAATATCTATTAACCAAGTGAAACTGGGAGACAAGCATTTTATAGGAAATTGTGCCAAGATACTAGCTGTTTCTGCAGAATTTACAGTATTTTGGCAGAGAAGATATTAAGTGGGCAGTGTAGGTACCCAGCCTTTAAGCAACTAAACCAAATTAACACCAAGACAAGATTTTTCATTGAGATTTCTTTTCCACGTAGAAGAAGTAAATAGGATCTCTCTTGTATTCAAGGGTAACAGATAAAACCACTGGTTTTTACAAGCATTTCATTCTGTCAAGTGCATACAATTATTTCCCTCTCTGATTCTCTGCATAAGACACTCATAATGACTCCCTAGAATATTTCAGTCAAATTATCATCTAGGGATTACACGAAACCACATGTTATCCAGGTTAAGTAAATGCATTCATTGCACTGGATAGAAAATACCATGGATAATTTGATGCTCATTGAAGAATTTATTTTAAGCAGTTACAAGCAGGCCAGACAGAAATGCTTTTTGCATTCTGGAAGAGCTGGGCAAAAGGTCTCATAATGAACAAGTTGAAGTAACAAGGCAATGCAGCACTGCTAATGACTCAAAGGATTCTTCTTAGGGGTAGATCCCTCATACTGTTACAAATTTGTTCCTTTCTGTTGAAGGGCAGGCAGGTAAGGTTCATGCAGCCCTCTCTCAGAGCAGGGTCAGGGAGCATGAACTCCCTCCCACTTCCATCTGCCATTGCACTGGATGAAGTGTAGTTGCCCTAAATTATTTCAAGGGAAAAAAAGTTATCTTGTCCTTTATGAATTCAGTAGTGTTATATTCAATAATTAATAGACCTGCTTCCATACCATTTATGCTTTTCCCCCCTCCAAATAAACAAACCAAAGAACCAAAAGAAAATACCACATTATGATCATTCCTAGTTATTAAAAAAAAAAAACAACATTTAAATACTTTGTGGAAATCCATGAAAGTGTATAACGCTAAAATTTCACTCTTGCACCTCCACAGGATACTTTTGGCCTGCTCATTGTTAGCACTCCATGCAGCTCAGTCCTTCCCTGGCCCATGCAATGGTGAGCACTCGTGCAATGGCTGTGCTGCTGAAGCCTGTCGATTAGAATTTATCAGAGCAGTCCAAAGCAATGCAGAGCACACAACATTTTTCTGCTGAGCTACACAGGAACACTGCAGCTCCACTTAGTTCTTCTGCTGATTGCTGCATAAATGCTAACCAGCTGGAGAGCAGCTACACTGCTCAAGGACAGGCAGCAGAGACCTGCACCTACGGCGTGTGGATGTCGGCAATAAAAGATCACTCTTGCAAGCTCTCTTTTGAACACAGTGCCCTGCTGCTTAGGGAAAGGAGTATGCTGGTTCCTGACTTTTCCTCAGTAAAGCATCAGTTCAGCACAGGATTGGGACTTTTTGGTCCAAAAAGTTCCAGATAATGGTGTTCCAATTCCAGTGCATTCATTTTGTCCCTTCTGCTTCCCAGACTGGCTCTGGTCACAGAGATGAAATATCTATTAATAAGACAGAAAAAAATTTACTGCCTACATTTTAGACAGAGAGAGGAAAAAAATTAGCTTTTGTTCACTCAATAAGATAAGATTAGCTCCTTACCCACCATCACCTCAAGAGCTTATTTGTTAATACACACTTGTAGAGTAAATGGTCAAGACTACTGCAGATGGTTCTAAAATCTGAATAGTAAACACAAAAGGGAATCGAACCAAACTGATGGTGACTTGAGATGTGAAAGCAATCAGTTAATCAGAGGATGAGGACGGTATGGAGCCAGGTAAGTAAAGCAGATGGAGCAAAATCTGGAGCAGAGAGCATAGAGAGAAAATAAAGAGTATAAATTAGCAGTCTGACCCAGAGGATGGAAGAATCACAAAGTATTGTGACTATACTAGTGAATGGTCATGCAAATTTAAGGCTGCTTTGTAATACACAAATGTACAGAGATAGAATTCAAGTAGTGACATTCCTCTGTTTCAGGAATTACATTTTGTAATTTTCATGGTTTTTTAATGTGGCAGGATTTCTTTGGAGATTTTGTATATAATTTATACGAATCTCAGTAAATTATAAAATAACAATAATAATATAATATTATTAAAATTATATTATATATAATATATATTATATTTTATTATATAAAATAATAAAATAAAATAAATTTATAATCTTGGTGCAGAGAGATCAGAATAATAAAATCAAAATAATTTCCAAACTAGTGCCACTGGCATTCATCCACTTTTTTCGAAATCCCTCCTCAAACATCACTTCTCACATAAAAATTACATATTCTAACATATTCATCTTTTTATCTCAGAGAACGACTTGGCTACCTCTAATAGAATGAGTGCTTTATGACCCTACTGTTCTTTGCCTTAAAAATGGCAATATGCAGTCATGAAATGCTTTAAAATTTTATGTAAATATATCTGCAGTTGTTAATCAGTCAGGTGAAATTTTAACAGAGTAGGAATCTGGATCTTGGACAGCTGAGTTTAACAGTTCTGGATTTTCAGATATATTCATGATAAGCTGTAACTTCAAATAATCTATCATTATATATGTTAATAATTTTTAGTGACAGTACATGAACCTGGAAAATTCATCTGGAAATATTACCAAAGAAAACAATCTGGTATATCCTGGTGTCTTCCTGGTACATTTTATTCTATGCAGGTCTAAAGATGTCCAGAGATACAGAAAAGACATTTTACTTCCAAGATGAAGGATCATATAATAAGGTCCCCAAAAATTAAGGTGTTAATATATAAAACAACCCCAAAAAAACTGATATAAACATAAGACATTATGTTTAAGGTTGGAATATTTGAGTGATGTCTTGGTTTCCATCAGTTTGCCTTTTTCAACTTGGAAACTTTACTTAAGGGTTGAACAAGCAACGACTTTTATGAAGAGAAATGTAGGCATAAAATCAGTAGCAAGCATGACTTCAAGACTCAGCAAATTCCCCTTCTCACATAATGCTGCACCCTTGCAGCAAGCCATAGAGTCTAGAGGATAATCCACAGCTCTTAACAAATTTTTTTTCAGAGCAAGAGATATTCAGCATTCCGTCAGAAAGTATCTAATTTAGATTAAGAAAAGAGCAAGAATAAAAGTTATGTTTCCATTAGTTATGTTTATCTCTCCTGGAAGGATTTCCTGATAATAAAATTGACTTCAAAATTCTGCAGATGTTCTGAAGATCTTATATAAAATGGATGATCCTCTGTTGATCTCTGAATGACGTAGCAACAAAACAATAAAAAGTAGATCCAGAAAACAATAGGGTCTAATAGAGAGTACTTTAGAGTGTAGTTCAATTTGCTCTCCTCTTTTGCTGGTAGTCTCAGGAATTAAAAAAAGGAAGAAAACCTAAACTGACTAATGCTCTTAAAATATATCATAGCAATTAGTAGAAGGACTATAATTAAGAGACTATAATTAAGATTTTTATTGCAATACTTTTGTGTCATCACTATAATAATGTGAGAGAAATTTTTGAATACTTAAAGCATAACACATTAATATGATAATCCTATAATTATATTAAAGTTTTTGTTTGCAATAATATATCTTGCAGAAGCACTATCATGTGGCTTAATTTATTTCTTTTGTCTTTGTTATAAAAATTCTTCTTTCATAGTGAAAGGGACCATATAATTTGAAGAGTCCTTGAGATGCTCATAGAAACAGAAGGATGTGTTCAGACACAATCTCACTGACTCACTGGCCAGTGAGAGACTGAATATAATTAGCCAGTTGAAATATATATTGTGATTTTATCTAGAGGAGAAATTTCTTCTATATTAGCATCTGCTTTGCTCCTCTTACAAAGATGCCAACTAGTTGGAGAGAACTGAATGAAGGAACCAAACATGATCAGAGGTTAATTAATCCATGATCCACAGTAAAAAAGAGAGAAAGCAAATCATAAAGTACCTTCATATATTTCTATTCTTTCAGTTATTATGCTGATCAGTTGGACTATTTGAATTCCCTCTCTGGTAAGGGACTAGTTACAATAAGCTTTTAACAATCCTCATCACTGGATTTCTCAAAGAGACATTATCAGGCTAATAATGCTAATATAAAATGAGGCATAATATTATAACTATTACATACCTGCCCTCATATAAACAGAAATTTATTCTTTTTGGGGTATTCAAAATATGTTCCCAAAGTTTTAGCAAAGTAACACAGATCTTTTGTTTTCACTAGATAATCATTGATAAAGCCCTCTAATATTTTTATCAAGTTTAACATTCTTAACTATTCCCCAGCATGGACAATTGATGAATTTAAAAATACTTCAAATATAATTAAGAAATACAGCATCCCATGAGTAAAGAAATGTATCTCTCATAAATGATAAAGATCAGAGGGATTGATTAAGAAATCCCTTAAGAAAAGGCCCAGTTGGTTTCTGTTGTCTTGGTAAATTGTAAGACAAGAGAAAAGGTTGTTACAGAGATACTTTAAGAAGTAAAGGATGATGAAAACAATACTAAAAGTCATACATGATATTCATAATGATATTCATAGCGGACTTAGGACAAAAAGTAAAAACAAAAAGGGGGGGGCTTTTTTTCCTGATGTTGGAGGCAACATGTCAGCTTTTATTCAGCAACATAGTTTGGAAAATGCTTCTCTTTTGAATAAAAGTTTTGTGTGGTAAAAATATACCAATCTGGTGGGTGAATATATTATTTAAACAGCAATATTTAAAAAGAACTAGAAAATTCAAAATATAAACACTGAATCTAGTTCTGTAAAGAGAGAACCACAAATGTCAAAGACAAAATGAGAAAAACATATTTTCAAACTTCAACACTTTCTCATGGCTGAAAAAAATCAAAGTCACTAGTCCCCCAAATATGTCTATATGCATACATATATGTTTATGCATGTTCCTCCAAATATAAGTTTTATCTTCTTTGTTGTAAAACTAATGAAAAAAATGTCATCTTGTAGCACAGCAACATGTATTTGGGATATGATAAAAGACTATTGCAATCTTCTCCTATGCTTCACACAGTTTGCAGTAAACTACAGTGATATCCACTGTGGGTACAAACAATACCCAATGCTTTGCAGATATGCAGTGGAGTAAATAAGTCAGTGTGTAGTAAGTGGAAAACAATGCCAAAAACCGGTGCAGAGCTTGTGTTTCCCTCATCTCCTGCTTCCCCTTCCCTTTAACATTGAGACTCACTTCTTCTCTGTCAGCTCTGCCACTGGCTGCTGTACTGACCCTTGTAAATTCTCTCATAATTTGGAGTCTTGAATAAATATGTGGAACAGCCTTTGGTATACAGTTATATTTATTTGTTTGTTTATTTATTTATTTACTGGTAATTATATAAAGAACCTCCTTTCAATCACCATGCAGAATCAGTGAAACACAAATGATGTTTCATTTATAATCAGCAAGAAAGAGTTGACTAATGTGTATGAATAAAAAGAAAAAAACTCCCATATTATTGATGATCTTATTATGACAAAAAGAAAATATTTGAACTCAACCAAGGAAAATGTGAGAGGGGGAAAATTGCACTACAGTGATGTGGGTGTCTCTTACATTGCAGTCATTGTATAGAAGTATTTCTATTCAGTCACACACTATTCTAAGAATCTGCTACATTAATAGTATCATTTCTTTTCTCTTCCTATTTTAGAAGTTTCATAAATGTCTTCTGATTATTTTTCTTTTTACTCTGAAGATTTATTGTAAATTTCACAGGGGATCCTTAGTCAGAAATAATAATTATTGTAATATATTAAATAATTTATATTAATAAATCACTGTATATATATTTACTTAAATATTATGTTTGATTCTTTAAGAGTGTCAGTCCAAAACACTTCCATGCTGCAATTTGCATGAATATTTTGCTATTGCTGTTTGTTATATCTCATCCAGAAAAATGCATGCCACTGGTTTATTCCCCTGCTCAAAGAGTGAACACATATTCTTTCATCTTGTTTCCCCATTTCTGATTCAAAATTCTGAAGAAGTTTATTCACAGTTGTTTGTCAAATCACTTACAAGACGGCACAGCTTCCTACTCATTACAGATGCAACCAGTCATTAATTTACCATTTTACTTGCAGCAAATGTACACTTATTTAAAAAAAATAATGATTCATTTCAAGGATTTATATTACAGAAGGAGTACAGGCAGATCCAAAATAGGATCATAACTTTTATGCTTAATGACCTATGAGATGCACATGTTGTGCTTCCTTCCATTCATAGATGTTATCATGAATAACAGACACTGCCTATATCAGTGTAGTATTGTTGTTTCTCCACATTCCTTCAGAAGAATTTCTGTCCGGTGTACTGTATTTCTATTTTCTTTTCTCTTACCTGTCAAGTAGCATATTCTGAAGTGTCACCACAGAACTAATAAGACCTTTGTAACATGAACTCACAGACACCATTTGAAAACCTCTAGTCCCAGACTAGACAGATATTGACTGAATCACATTAGTTCAAAATTGAGAAAACTTAAAAAAACCCTTACAAGTGAAATCAAGCAACCTTCTCAAATCCGTCTACAAATCAGCCAAATTCCTAAAATTGGGGGGAAACTATGGACTGCAGGACAAATAAACCCTAGAGTTTTCACAAGCAGAAGCTGACTACCTTCCCACCAAGATTTTGAAGTAAGGTCTTCACAGAGTTGTATTTCTAGTGGAACCTCTATCCTGAAAGCTGTACAATGATGAGGCTCTTATAGCTTACAATTTACTTTTTTTCTTGTCCTTCCAGTTGCTGCTACTGACACAGACTGAAGAAAAGAATTCTCGCCTATAACAATTTAATAATAAATGATTTTTAGGAGACAAAGGCTTGTATCAAGGTTTACACCATATTTCATATTTCTCTTTTCTACTATTTTGTCAGTTCCATTAGAACTGCACCTTTCTTCCTGTTTTTCTCTCCCCATGCTTTCCTATGAAGCACACATTTAGTGTAAAGAATTGTGGAACAGTGATATACCTGTGAGGATGAAGCAGCAGTGGATAATATTCTGCAAAGTATGTATTTATGTATTTTATGTTAACAGTTTGAGAAGTAAACATTAAGTTCTCTAAGTGCAGCAACTCTTTTTAGCACATAGAGTTAAAGGCTCTGTGCATCTGCAATGTCAGTGATGAACCAGGACCCATGAATGCTCTCTTTGTGCTAGTAACAAATCTGCTACATAAGCTGCTGCAAAGCTCAATTAAGACAAAATATTCTTTTAAGACCTGAAACTTGTCCATCCTCCCCCTCCCCCAGTTTTAATCTGACAAGAAAACTCATAAGTTTTATGATATGCATCTGAGATCATTGAGTGATTACTGCCACCTAGTTAATTCTCAATGCAATGAATTACATACAATCAGTATAAAAGAAGGACCAAGCCCTCAGCTGATGTATCTGACAGGAAATAATAAAAAATGGTTAGAACATTCAGTCACTTTTCCCATAGGAAAAAATTGCTTTCTGACATATATATTTTTTTTGTGTTTATCTAATCTGCTTTTACAGGCCCCAGTGCCTGGGATACACTCACATGTACACTGAGCTTTCCCTCTGTAATGCAGCACTTTCCAAAGCATTTTGCCTCCATGTTATGAGTACAGTCCCTGAATTCATGAAGAAAAGAAAGCAAAAAGCCCTCTGTTAAATGCTGAGGGTAGATTGGACCTTCATGGCCCACATGCCAAAGGAAAGTGTAAGGGGTAAGACAAGGATATCTCATTATAAGAGTGTCATTGCTCTGTGACTTTATCCTCTTGATTAGAGTAGAAGCAAAACTCATCCCACCATTCATAACTTACTTTTGATAGTCATATGTTTCTTCCTACCCCAATTTTTAACAACTCCAGTGCGCACCTACTTCTGAGAAGCTGCAGTAGTAAGAGAAGTGAGCAAGCCTGTGGTGCCTCTCGCAACTTTGTGAGGTCTCCAAACTGAAATTCTGTGAGAAGAGATCAGTCCATGAACTCTGCTTCTCACTGTCTCGGCAGTATAGCCCAAGGCATCTGAAAGGGACCAAGTGTTATTTGGCCAAGGCCCTAAACTTCTAAGGAGTACTTCGAACACAGAACATAACTGGGGAAGAGCAAGCTCTTTCCCACCATAATTCAGCTTGTTTGGAACAGTGCCTCTGTTATCCCTTTAAAAATAAATAAATTATGCAGACTATCTGCCTTGCCCCCAGATCTTTTAGTCATGCCAAAAACTGCTTGTGTGCAACCAGCTCTACTGTGTCAGTCCTGGAAAGAAGAGAAAGCTCCCAGAAGGACTGATGAGAACTCTGTATGCTAATTGCCTTTCTGACTGGAGAAGAATGCAGCAAAAAAAATTATTATAAAGGAGAACAATGAAAAATTAGTTGCTTTGTCTAAATGCTTCCAGTTGTTGATAAATGCTCACTGTTTAGACTCACCAATTTTTTTTTTAAGCCTGCAGCTGCAGTGTTCCTCGTTCCTTGCCATGAGTGTTGATCTGACTGTCTGCCAGATAATCACCAATTCCTGCTCTGCTGTCTGCTTCAGTTATTTTTTTAAGAGCATTTTTCTCCTTTTCTTGAACCTGATGATCTCACACCGGAAATTCAGCTTTTTTTTTTCCCAAAGAAGAGGGTCTTTTGTGATGGCAGCAGAGCACTCTTACAATCAGCTGGGAGTTTTCCTTACTTAGGCAAGAAAAAAAATAAGGTCAAGAATTGACAGAGTTCCAGCAGTGCTTAAACTCTAGCAGCACAAAAAAGCTATTTAAGGAGCAACAAAAAACTAAAGACACATTTACTCTGAGGTAATGGTGACATAATTTTTTGGAGAATAATTCCCAGTTATTTTAACCTATTTTTTCTTGCTGTATTCAGGACCAAAATGTGAATAGGATATAGATGTAAACTTTACATGGAGACAGCGTGTCTCACAAATCAGCATAGAAACGTTCAGCACAAAAATGTCTCTTTACCTTGACAATAAAGGCCAGTTTGATAGTTTATTTTCTTTATTCCTACAATGAGCCCATTGAAAAACCTTCATCATTTTTATTCTGCTTCAATGCCTTACAGTTTTCTATCCCTTGTAAAGGAAATAAAGTTACTGAAGGCATTTTGGAGACTCTGAATGAGATCTTGTTTTGAAGTTTCATAATGATTTCATGAATTTATTTTATACTGCAAATTACAGTCTCTTGATTGCTAACATGAGACTTTCAGGTTTTTATTAGGATGTCTGTGGCCAAAAGACTGGCCAAATTTACTTTAGCCTTGATTCAGGTCTCAGCAGTGCCCTTACTTTATAAGTAAAAGATCCCTTTGTGATCAGAATATCTTTACCTTGCTAATCTAATTCTGTACTCCCATTTTTCATTTCCCAGTTGACTGCTCCATGTCCTCCTGCACAGATATTCTTGGAGAGGAGCTAGGGCATATAATATTTTAGGAAAGCAAACCTGCTTTTCACCACCATTTTGCCTGTTGGAAAGTATTTTCAATGCAGTTCCTAGAAACCAAGTGTTGCATAAAGCAGTGTAAAGGGTCCAGTTTATTCACTATGCCACTCCCTGTGCTATTGTATGCCTGAAGGAATATGTGACCCATTTCCCAGGATGTCAGAGAGAAAAGGTAAACCAAAGCTTCCAAACTGCTGTACCAGAATTTCTGAATTATCATTTTGACCCATTTGTTGTTAGAGTGATCTCAAATTATCCTAGGTAGAAAGCAGAATATGGAAATGAAGCTCAAATTTACCTCAGGTATCTTTAACTTTTGGAAAACTTTTTGCATCATCTAATTCACCTATAGAGATGATGAAGATACAACGTGGAGGATTGGGATGGAGGGAGAGAAAGAGAGATGTACATGAATAGAGATAGATATAGACAGATATCTGTAGAGATATAGATCTTCTACAGTCAGTGGAGCAGAGTTGTTCACATCCTGAGAACATTTCACTGTATTTAAACATCTCCTTTCAAATGTGATGAATGATCCTCTGCTGGCATCTGTATCTTCAGGGATCACAGTGTCAGACAGAATTATTTGTTTTAGTTGTCTAATATAGGGACAGAGAAAGTTGGGTGGCAGGTATCACAAGATCCTGGGTGTGAACAGCTGTTCCAGAGCACAGATACTGGGGTTAATTTCCTGTTGAGCAGAAAAGCAGCTTTTGTGAGCCCATCACCTGTGCCAGCTTTGCAATCCCTCCTGCCAGGCCCTGCTCTGCAGGTGAGGACACAAGGACAGGAGCCTTTGGGTCCTGGGGCCAGGAGCATTCCAGCAGGTTTGTTGTATTACAGAGGATAAACAAACAGCTGAACATGGCTTTAGATGGCATAGAGCTCTTATAGCACTGTTAAACACTTCCCTTTGGAGAGCCTGGGCAGCTCAGTTCTTCAATGGTGAAACCATTTAGATTATAAAGACAAATTTGTCAATAATGAAACTCTCCTCCTCAGGTTCAGGATGAGCTGGTGATTATACATGTCAGATTCCACTACTTATTCCTGAATTTATTCTTTTGAATTTTCTTGCCCTGTCTCCACCTTTGGAGGATATGGTGCACATGAAGAGAAATGTCTCTCTTCCAATCTTCTTTCCTTCCTTTTACACGAAAATAAATGAAGCCTTGAATAGAGCAACATCTGCATTACCCTCCAGAAACATAAAAAAAGTGCAAGATTTTCAGTGAATGTACAATTCACTGTTCATTACAATTGTCATAATTGGCAGCATCTCTGCCTCTTTTAAAGGAACACAATGACTCCAGACATTCTCAGTTACAGCAGATTCTGATTTGAATTGCAACAATTACAAGTGTCCACTGGGTAGATCATCTTGTCCTTTTTGCTAATACATTATTGTTTCCTCTGATATTTTCCTCAGTGTTTCATCCAGTCTAATTTTGCTACTCTTCTGGACAGAATATTTCATTACCAAATAGGATTATCGCTAATAAATGCAGCACTTACTCAGTCCACATTTCCTTGTGTTCTGTGGAATCCCATTTTTGTTCAAAAGCATTTATACTTGTCAATGCCACCTTCATTAAATGTTCCTTCCTCCTCAGGAAACCATCAGCATTTTGCATGTTTTTTAGAACTTGAGACAAATACTTGTCAGTTTCACAAATTAGGGCTGTAATTGTCATGCAATGTTCTTGAAAAGATTCAGGTTTGAATACCATCCCCTCATTATGTCAAATATCATCCCTTATTATTTCAGCACATTTGGTCCTGAGATAAATTCCAGACACTCGAGAAAGAATGAAAATAAAAGCACTGAAGAAAATATTTGATCCATATTTTGGCAAAATTTCACATTTATTTTTAAATTAATAACCAGAAAAATGAGAAGACAGGTCTTGGTTACTTAATGTTCATGATGCATTAGGACATTGGCTCTAAAAATAATATTATTTAGTTCTCTTTTTTATCAATAATCGTGAATTAATAAAACTTCAGTGTTTTGTATAATCTAGGAGCTGTATATGAATTACCCTGGATATTTGTTTGAAAAACCAAAGTCACATTGATCCTTCAGTGCATAAATAAGATGAAACTAAAGTCTTCCATGAGAACAATAATCACCACCCATTTATGATTCACATTTGCAAAATAAAACTAAAAAGTAAATCGTGAGAATGCAAAAATAAATCAAGATCTGCTACATCTATTTTCTGCTATTTTTTTCCTAAAGAAACAATTTTGATGTGATTTGTGCTCTTTGTGCAGATATCTGTCCAATTGCCTGAAGTGACTTTTGAACCCACTGGACAATTTTAGTCCAGTCTGACAGAGGGATAAAGGTAAAAAAGCCACACTTCAACAAATTTTTGTGGAAATTAGCTAAGTGTGAGAAATAAGGGCCAATTTCAGCCCTTAGTGAAGAAAGGTAAAATAAGCTTGCTTATCACACATTTTGTTTGCCAACAACCAACTGTTTAATCAGCTAATGCACAGCTTAGATGGGCCTGGACAGAAGAGGAGCTAAGAGAGGATAATATAGGAACATAATAGGATTTTGAGTAGTTCAGTACCAGTACAGTAATTTAAAGCGTACAGATCAATAGGAAACCACAGTTCTTTAGGTTGACTTCTTACAGAAACATTTATTTTTCCCTAAATCAGTGAGTCAATCTTGTGTTGCTTCTGCTTCTTTTCTCCTTCATTTCCAATGCATTCCACTAATAAGGTAGTGAGAGGTGGACATCAGAGTCCAGAAAGCTACCTAATAAATACCTAAAACCTCTATAAATGTGATCTTTGATCTAGCCAGCTGATAACTGCCCTTAGCATAGTATCATTTTTTAATTTCAGTGTTTCAAATAATACAGAATCAAGGTTTGAACATTAAGCAGATGAGTAGTCCTTTTTTACATTTAGAATAAGTAGCAAAAATTCATGCATGATTTTCTAATGGTAATCCTACAGCTGTTAATTTAACTTTCATTCTATCATCAGTTCATTTAAATCATTTTATGCTATTCTTATGATGGACAATATGAAAACAAGTCTGTAAGAAAGAAGATTGGCTATCTTATTCCTGGCTTGTGACACTGATTTGTTTTGCAATCATGCACAACTTCTTTTACTTTTGTTTCTCACTCTAGTCCTCATCAATCTTGTTTCCTTATGAAAGCTGCTGAAAACAAAAATGTTCCACTAAGCATTTGGATATAACTGAAAGAATAAGACTTTTGCTTCTGTTGTAATGCTGTTTATTGTAACTTTGTTGCCATTATTACACAACTAATGCAATTACTGTAAAGAATTTCCTATGGCTCTATTTTTTACCTTGGCAACGCGTATACAGGTAAAACCCTTCTGATGAAAAATTACCATTGACTTCTACCTCTACCATCTTTCATATTACAGAAAGACAGTGACAAAGTTTGGTGTCCTTTTATATACATGAAAGACCCTTTCATTCTAGATTTTTTTATAGCAGGGGAAGCTTGCTCTTCTTGAAAAAGTCATCCATGATTGAATATCCATTATTAGATTTATACAGAATCTAAGTAACTCTAAAAATTATACAGACTATTGAAACAAGTTTTGATTTTTAGCTGATATAACTAATTATATTTAGTTATTAATTATATTTTGTTTTGAATTTCAAAACAATTTATTGTAAACATTTTTTAAACCTCACTTGTCCTAATCACTGGTCTTGAGTCTCTTGCCATTTAATTGCAACTTTTATACCAATTTGGCCCAACCAATAATTTTATTAAAGATATAATTATGCTCAGTAGGTGAATATATTGAAGCTAAGACATTTAAACACAAATGCTCCTTTAAAACAAAACAGTTCATAATTTTGGATTAATATCACTGCAGCACAAAGAATGTAGATAAGCATATTGAACAGGTTAGTAAATACTCTACAACAAAGGTTGTTTGTTTGTTTGTTTGTTTGCTTGTTTTATTATGTGGGTTTCGAAGATCCAAACTAAAGTAAAATGTTGCTGACATGAGTTGGATACTTTTGCTTTGAGATATGATCCACCAAGGAACATTGTACACCCTGTTAGGATTTAGAGCATAACCCCAGATTTAAAATCCACAAATCACTGGTCAGGTGCTGTTAAACTTGGAAGGCATTTAATTTTCGCAGCTGTTTAAATGCCAGGTGCTGTCTCATTCCCATTCTGCCTGGGCCTAGACACAGGCCAATTTCTACCAAACTTTCGTCTGTCCACACAAAAAAGTGAGAAAAGAGAATTAGCATTTTTCCAAACTGAGCTGCCAGTGCAGACAGCCTAAACCTCTGTTACATCATGCCCAAGCATGGAGTTTAGACACTGAGGGGTTCTTGTTAATGTGACCATCCCAAAATATGTAAATGTTTGAAAATCATAAAGCTCTTTGTGGTAAGTACCTAAGTATCCTAAGATACAAAGGTGCCTTTGAAAGTCCTGTCCTGTGAGTTCACTCTGTCTCCCTCTCCTCTCCCTCTTGTTCTCTCAGTTATTATATAATTATTTTCTACTTTTTCCCCCTGTGTTGCAGCCATTTGTCAATTTTATTTCCCTTATTTCTGAGGCCTTTTTGAATCTTCCTACTCATCCATTTACTTAAGGAGCCAAACAATATCCAGAGAGCCATTGCCATCAAAGATGAAGTGAAGTACCCACTTAATGGTGTTCTTCTAGGCTTCTCTATCAAAACTGAAGGTATTTAGTCCTTGGTCTAAAATGCCTTGATAGCATTATATTTCTTTGCACCAGCTGAAGATATACTTCCAGTTTCAACGGTTCATTGCAAGGACTCGTGACACAAAGGAATATTTTAGGTTTTAAAAGGCACACTTTTTTTAAGGCAGCTGATCAATGATTTGCAACAATGGAATTAATTGCTCTCATTCTTTTCACTTATGTAAGTACCAAACCATTTGTATTATTGATCCAAGAAATGTTACAGTGATTTCTTCAGTGATTTGTTTGATTACGTGCTCCAGTGGCTGTCTATTCCAGTGATTATTGTTAGCACAGCCTTTTTCCCCAATGTTCATTTCATAGTACAATGATTACAGTTATTATCACTCCTACAATTATTGTTGTGAGCGTCAAATTGGTTTACAGGTTCCATAAACACAATTTAATTCTTTTTCGAATAAGGCAACACAAAATCACACATTTTCTATTCAAACTATTCTTATGTTTTATTAGTTGTATTCTAATTAGGTTTTTTTCATTTTAAAAAATGACATATAAAAGGATCCTGCACACTGATGAGTTATGAGGACATCTATGATGCTGAGGAAATCCCATTGCTGGGGTCACACCACCTGTCAGACCCACCTCCAGAGGCTTTCTCTTGATGAAAGGAAGAATGAGTGCAGTTACACTCTTCTCACTGCTGGTTTTCTCATCTGATAGAACACTGGACTTTGGAAAATACAATTTTATCCCAAAAGAAAGATGCTATATAGTGATTACAGTACTATCCTTATGGTGATGGTAAGGGCTAAAAGTAGTTTACTTACTGTAGCATGACACTGACCAGGAAAGAGATTCTTTCATTTGTAAGGAAATAAAGAAAAATTGCTTTTGTGTAAGCATTTTATGGACTGTGGCCCTAGTAGCAAAAGCATAACAGAATATTTTTAATGCTTTTTCTGTGTCTGTTCATCTTCCCCCAAGCCATGAGAATTCTGATACATCTGCAGTATTTTTTCATGGCTGGTTTTACTCTGAGCTTCCAGGTCTGCAGGAAATTTTATAAAGTGCTTTGTGTATGTTTATATTTTGAAATATGCCTAACTAACAATGACATCCATGTAATTTAGAAATGTAGTAACTTCTTTGCTGCATTGATTTTGAAGGTCAAAGAGCCACTGGTGCCAGTTGGAGCTATTCTGATTCAGCTTGAGTTTTAGGGTTGTGTTCAGATCAGGTTTTATTTTATCTGATCCAATTCACCTACTATCCCTGCTGAAGATACAATTTCAGGAAGACAGGACTGTGTCTTTACAGATCAAAGACAGCTAGAAAAAAAAAACCAACAGAGAACTGGGGAATGGAAAGAACAGGAAAGAATAGACTCTTCTTGCTGACACAATTAAATAGAAGACAGTTATTGAACCATTTAATGTGTCTCACCTCTCTGCATGAAAAAGCCATAAATAATGTAAGGAGAGGAACTACTTTTCTTTACAGCACCTGCACAATGGTATGTGTTGAAAATGACATACACAAGTCCCCCCCCATCTGTGAATAAAGGTTTAGTTAGATATTAAGTTCATGAACAAAGAGCAAAAAAAATTAAACTGTGAAAGAAAAAAAATCATAGTAAAAAAAACTGAGATCTCTGTGGGTTTATTCAAAAGCAGGAGGCAATATTGATAGTGTTTAGTGTTTTTCAACTAAATATTAATGACAGAGTTTTGTATTAATGTATTGGAATCCAGTTCCAAATCACTTTGATTCCTCAGAACAGTACTCTTTCCAAGCTGTACTGACACATGGTTAGTGTGAGCCAGAACTGGATGGTTGGTGCTGTGAAGCTCTTCTACACAGCTATTTTTCATCAAAACTTTCAAAAATGTCTTTTGAAAACACATCCAGAACAATACACACTTGAAAATATCATGCAAAAAATAGTCTTTAAAGTTCACATTAGAAAGTTAGACACAATATATTGCCCATAAATTTGTTTTCTATGGTGATGAAAAAGTCCTGTAGCCCTAAGCACACTCCTTCCTGCAACCATCATTTTCCATTTCAGATGTAGTAAGGAGGAGATAGGTCACCCGCCCTCGGCCACTAAACTAAATCAAATGACAATTAATGTTCTGTACTTGGGACAGTGTGAAGATTTCTGGAGCAGAGAGCAGGTACAGGGCATCAAAGAGAAGCTCTTCTGGTCTTCCTAGAACTTAACTTCCTGAGTTCACAGCCTCCTACTCCTTGTATGCACAGCCCTGGGGAGGGGCTGAGTCTCAAGGAATTCTAGCAGAAACCTTCCTTACTAATATCCCTGGGACATCAGGATTTTGTCTTATAATCATGCATTATCCAAAGCACATCAAAATGGCATTTCCAGCCTATTTACAGCTTAAAATGGGCAAATTTGTCCATCAGCCCAATCGCTACTCCATAAAATAAATCCTAGCAAAATATGCTGATGCCTATCCTCCACATCCTAGAAGAGGGCTGAAGACAGCATGCATGGATTTCTGGGCTGAAGTGTTTGTCTCTTCAGTCATGGTGAGGGCCCTCTGATTCTCATCAGTCATATGTTTTTATTCTATCTGTGGTCCAAAAATTTCAGATCCCAAACCCAAATCACTTCACAGACCTCTGTGGACAGCTTCCTGATAGAGAACAGAAAAAAGGAATAAGGGCAGATGTTTTTTATTAGAATCTGCTATGCACAGACAGAATAACTTTCATTCTATGTATCTGTGAGGCCTATGGTTGCTCTCTGAGATCTGGGTGCCTTTAGTATGGGAGAGGCCAATTACAAGCTGCTAACTGGCTGAGTGTTGTCAGATGATGCTTGTGATGAAAAGAAAGATCAAATGCCAGAAAAGTGAAATGACTCTAAGTTCAGAAAATGGGGAATTTTCCAAAGATGCTGGCTAAGGGGCACCTAACCTTGCAGACACCTACATTCATCCTGTAAGTCTGCTTGCAGCGTTTAGCAAGGCCATCACCACAAATTTGCTAATATTTGCAACATATATTGACCTTCCCCGGCACCATGAGAGTCCTTGGAATAGAATTTATCCAGGATCTTCATAATCTCTTAGTCTTTCAAGGCCATAAGAAAACTTATTGAGCCACTCTGTGTACATCCCTGAATTTTCCCCTAGCACCATGCAGTGGGTGATGCCAATCTACAGCACACAGCAAGCAGTCAGCATAATACTAGAGCTCAAGGAGCTATTGACATCTGTAATGCAGTGGAACTGTTAGTGAATCCCTTCACTGGGGTGTCATATTTTAAAGCTTTCTAATGTTTTTTTTCCAGTCTGTGAAATGCTTCCACAAAACTGATGTATGATCTTGGGAAAACAGAAACTCAATCTGCACTGATTTACACCATCAGGACAATGAAATCCCTGTGAAAACAGAGTCCTGTTTTTTTAGTACTAGCTCTTCTGGATGTTACTTGTAAAAATATTTTCTAATGGTTTCATCTGACAACAGACATTTTAAAAAATCCTGAACTGTATTAAAAGACCTCATATACCAAAGTTTTTTTCTCTCACTAAGATTCCTCTTGTATGTTTTACAATTACCTCCACACAGTCAGTGATTTCTGTGTTGAAAAGCATGTAAAGAACATTTAAAAAAAACACTATCAGCATTTCTGATATTTTTAAAGGCATTACAATACTGAAACAACCTACCAAATATTTCAGCTAATTTATTCTAAGTATCTTTCTGAGTCCTAAAAAAATCAGACTCATAAAAAGGATATTTATTATCGAGATCCCCTTGCTCTCCATATGACCCTCCCAGCTCATTTCCCACTATAACTTTAATAACTTCTTTTGTGTTTCCAAGCTCATTCCTGTTCTTTTCTAGACCATCTCAAGGATATATTTCTTATGACTGAAGGATGGAAAGATTGATACCACTTTTCATGTACAAGGGGGAAAAAAACCAGCACTATGAAAAGGGCTACAGGTCATTAAGCTCCTATAAGATTTATTGTCAGAAGTTCTGTTAGAGACCAGACAAGCCTTGAAATGAAATGGAAAGTCTTGAGATACAACCTATTCTGTGTAGGGCCTAGAAATGGAGGGACATTGCCAAGAATCTCTACTCTGAGAAGAAGTTATTCACTTATTTTTGAGAATTGATTTGTGCTCACTTTGAGATTAAGTTTTGTGAAGTGGCTGACTCTTTTTTTCTAATACACAACCAACTAGTTTAGTGTATTTTTGTCTCATATTTCCTGTCTGAGGAACCAGAGGGTCACAGTTCTATGTCTGGGAGAAACAGTTACACATCCATGCTGGCTGTCTGGTTGATGCAGTGGCTATGGCTTGTGGTCTAACAGTATGAAGGTGGTAAGATTAGGGAAATTGTAGATGTGCTGGAATGCACTTTAACAGAGAGAAGTGCAAAGAAAACTGAAGAGTTCATGGGCTTATTACTGGGGTCTGTACATTTAAGGAAGTCCTGGCAGGGGGATCTCATTCAGAGAGAGTTTTCAGGTGAGAAAAAGACCATCCTGAGACTAAAAGGACTTTTCCCTTCCTCCAGTAGGCAAAACAGTGTTCCTACTCTATCTGTACAGAACACTGGAGTAAGGATTTCTAGGAAGCCAGAGGGGAGAGAGTGTTGTCTTAGTGTTCCTTAGCAAAGGAAAGACAACTAAGCAATAAAACCATAGAAACTGAAGCAGCCATCTATAAATGAACAAAACCAGCTATCAGTAACAAGAGAAGACTATAAACTTAGGATAGAAAAGAGAGAAACTGCAAGATTCCTTCAAGAATTGCTTGGAAAAATGGCTAAATTTGATGAACTGGGGAGACAGAAAAATGTTTTCCTTTCCTTTGAAGGTACAGAATTGTTGACATTTCTCTGTCAGGGACAGCAATTTCTTGCTGAAGTCTCTCTCTACTCCACCTGACCAGATGCAGAACAGAAAACAACAAATGCTGCTGCACTGAATAAGTCCCAAGGGACATCAAAGCCCAAACACCGGGACCAAGGGAAAGAGAGGAGTCCAACTGTCTGACCTTGCAGGCCATTTACCAAATCAGAAGCTATAAATAGTCTAATTCTGATATAATCACATGCATAAACATATCCTCCCAAGCAGCTGACACACATCCCTCAATGATGTTTTTGTTCACCTAAGACATTATTCACACACTGCACTTTGATACCTGCTTGGGCAAGCAGCCAGCATAAAGGTACTTGTACAGTCAGGGAAGAAGAAGACAGTATAATGTATGATCAAGGTGTGTGCTGGGCAGTTATGTAATTTGAGGTATATTTACATGTGCTTTTGTCTATTTGTAAGGGTTTTTTACTTTTCTTTAACTCTATTATGATATCTTTTAAGAGTAATGTACTGGATTACTTTTAACCAATTAGTGCGAGATTCATCCAAAGGTCAAAATAAGCAACACCAATTTTATAGACTGACCTCTTGGATGATTGCAGAAATTGAAGAATCAGGGACAACAAGACAAGGGTTACCTTGCTTACCCCACAGACAGCCTGAAACTGCAATTTTGTGATCAGTTATGCATGAAGAAATGTTCAGCTGTGTTGGAAATCTCAGTGTTTCCAAACCCACTCTGGTCTGTGTGCATGCTGTGTTGCTGTGCTGTGCAGAGCTGGCACATTGGGTTCTATTACTGTCTTGACATCCCTGTTCTTTTCCACTTAATTATTTTATCCCCATTGTGAGCTTTCTCACCTGTTTTAAAATAAAATAATTTGGCATAAAGCCACAAAAAGAGACCTAAAATGATTGTTAAGGAGAGAGTGGAAATAGGAGTGGGGATACTAAAGAAAAGAACTCAGTAAGACTTCAGTACCTCAAATAAAAAACCTGTGTTATTATTGTTGCCCTTCATCCCTGTGGTTCTTTACTATAATGTAAGTGATTGCTACCAAGCCTGAGGAAGTACCAGTGATGATTTAGCTTTCACAATTTAGATATCTGTAGCTAAATAAACTTAATTTCATTATTTTCAGAGTTAAGCCCCTTGTCTTGGAAGAATATCCCTAACTTCGGTAAAACTGCTCTCACTAAAACCTTCCCTCAAGTCTGTTTTCAAGCTAATAGTAAGTCCATTTCACTCTTTAGCAAACCACAGAAAGAGACAGAAGAGATGTTTACTACAATTCAAGAAATTGAAGAATGCTGAAATCTAACCTGCAAACAACCTTTCCACTTTCACAGCTAAGTGTTACAACTACCCTTTATTTCTTGACAGACTGCATTCTTGGGTCCCAGGTGTAAATACTTTGGAAATCTGAGATACAAGGCTTTCAACTGTATGCTGAAAGCTGTAAATATCAGGCACAATTTCCTTTTATTTTAATGAGTGTGTTGTCATGGAAACTTTGCAGTGCACTCTGGGCTTCATACTTGAAACTCTTGAGGTTTCTGGCAGTTCCCTGATGGGTCCTGTCAACTGCTCATTCACAGGAAGTGATAATAAAAATTCACTTTCCTATTCAGTGAACCTTGAATGAACTGAAGGAGAACAACCTCAAATCCACTTGCCTCCTCTCACTCCAAATTTCATATGCATGACTGATAGCATGCTACTTAACCCTTTCAATAACTGTGTAAACAGCTGAGATAAGTAACAGTTGAAACCCTCTCTTGTTGCAAGATCTTGAAATAAATTTTATTTTTTCATTAAACAGGTATTTAACCTGACTTCTTAAATATTTATAAATGTTGACCTCTGAGTGAGGTTGGAGATTAAAAAGGTGAATAGTTTTAAGCAAATAATTTTTTTTCTTTCCAGGTTTATTTCTTGATTTAGAACAGTTTAAAGTAATGGCAGAATGAGGATAATTTCTTATTTTCTGATTTTTAATATATTTTATTTTGTAAATGTCTTACACAGGTATGTCATGTTAGTGAGTGAAAGACAATAAAAAGTCCTAAGCATCCTTTTCCAATTCACAATGAAGTATTTTTCAGCAGGATTCCTACATTCAGAACGTTCTCCTGCTGTAAAATACCTTACCATTATGAAACTACCACTTGAGAACTATTTTTTCAAGACCTCTTTTGCTGCTCAGGGACAATCCCAAAAATTTGTCCTGAACATGATCACCAAAATGCCTGCAATTAATTAGGCATTTATGCTCCTATGCTGCTGTTCATCTATTTGCTCTTGGTTTTCATATTCCCCAACTTCACAGCTATTCCATTTCAATAAATTGACCCAAATTCTGTATATTGAACTAACTTGTCCCTCCCCTGGCTGACTTTAGATGTGTCTGCAAGGCAAAGAACTGAAACAGGCAATACTGGGTGTTTAATGGCTTGCATTACTGAGTTTCAGTAACAACTCCAGTAGCATCCCTGCATATGTCCAGCATCCCTGGAAGATCAGTGACACCAACACAGAGCATGTTAGCTGCTATGCCCTCACTGTTATCCATCAGGTCTCCACTTGACTGCACAGTCAGTTTCTTAGATTAAGAAATCTTTAATCATGTTACCCAAATGTTGATTTCATTGAGAGGAACCCCAAAACCACAAAATCAAACAAAAAAATCCCACGGCAGTTCTTGCTCCTATCCACCAATACAATAAACAGGACAGAAAGCAGAATTGCTCACTCATTGCTGTAAATTCTACTTAATCCTTCTGGGAAGTTTTGTGTGATTAGATATTTAGAAACCACGGCTTCAACCATTTAGAAGGGATCAGATAACAAAAGGAGGAAGGAAAATGAAGAGGTATTAGTTGCCACCAACAACTCATAAGCAGTGCTTACAGGTCATGTTCAAATAGGTGCAACATTAAATGGGCTCAGATATAGTGCTGATTTTGTCTGTTCATTTACACGAGAAATCAGGATTACTACATCTGTAGATGTTTATATGAAGTGCATGTAAAATGAAAAAAACCCACATATACTCACTATTTTAAGGAATTTAATTATTACAATTGAGTGAATGGCAAAATCTGCAAATCCCTTTTCCAATCCATAGCACCAACACAAAGACAAAAAATCATGCTCAAGTGGCTGGTAAACTGCTGGATTAATGTTTACTGTTATCACTCTCTTTTAGCTAGTGTGACTTTCCAGCAGGTACTTTTGTCTTTAATATTGTCTCAAAATATATTAATGCCTATTTGATTTCAGTTCTGGCACAGGGACACCCTGCAGCACTGTTTCTCTAGGCACGTGTAGACCTTTCCTAGGTCAATAGCCAAAACTGACCCAATGTCTCACTTTGGCTAGGAAGAGTATTATATTGCCTTACAGATATCTAAGTAGAAAATGCACAAAAGCAGAAAAATGAATTCATTCACATAATTCACATTATAAATATGCATGCTGTTTAACATTTCTGCTTGAGATTTCCATACTGACCATTGGCAGAAATTCTTTTCACTTAGAAAGTTATTCAAACAATGATCAGTTGCACTGAATGAATAATTTCTGGTTTCAGATACTCTCTTTCTAGAACACTACCATTTTAGAGGTTGTGTTTGCCATTTGACAGTGCAGCTCTTTCTTCATGAGAAACTACTTTGTGATGGAGGAAGAATTTGCATTTTGTCTTTACACATTGTGAGTATTCCCATTGACTTCAAATGGCCTTGAAATCAGCAGAGCTGTCACATACATAAGTCATCACAGTGTCAGCCAGACCTTTAAACAGCAGCCACCAAATCTAGCTGCTTCTGCAGAAGAATTTGGTCATTTACATATGGCACTTTTGAACACACAGATGTCATACTCTCATCAGAGGTTTGAAGAGAGGTGGGGAGAGAAATTAAACAATCCTGTGTCTTCGTAGGTCCCACTCTGAAATTGTCTGCTTTCTTCAAATGAACAGCGTTATAGTGAAGTTATTAGTAAGCTTAAAGAATGTTCAAAATAGGTTCAGTCTTATAATAAAACAGCATAGAAAATATAGAAAACATGGACCCTTACTCATCTGTGATCATACATCTCAGACACTTGTCCTTCAAACTGTTTATACGGGAGTTTCACAATCTCATCAGGTTTCTACTACATGCTTGAAAATAAAACAATTGTTATGGCAACATGCTGAGACAGTATAGTGCTTCACATAAACAAACAGGTTGACAAACACTAGGAAGAAAATGGACATTAAATTACCTCAACTGAAGAGAAAAACAAACACATAATGAAGTGGAAAATTATGCCACTAAAATTTGCTCATGATACAGGTGTCCCTGCCAGTTATTACTGAAGTCACTCTATCTTCTGCATAAATATATGCAATATTCATAGTTTAAAAATTGTTTCAAGCATCCAGTTTTATTTTCAATATTTAGAGAGAGATTGAAAGAAGGATGGGTGGCTGCATTCAGGTAAGGTGAGACAAAGCTATTTCATTATAGAAAAGGGCATCATAGGAGTAATACATAAAAATCAAGACAGAGAGGTGGATGAATAGTTATAATAAATCATTCTGACATTAGTTAACAGCACCTTGAAGAATTATGTGATTAAGCCTGGTAAAATAAAGGAAAATATGTATTTATGTTCATTCACACAAAAGTGTTGAATGAACATAAATATATGATGTTGAAATCAAAGCAAGTTGTTGAAATGAAAAGAAAAAAAATCCCAGCAATTAACAGGGTAATTAGAGTATTATAAACTGGTGGCAAGAGAGTGGGTTTTTAGGTTCAACCACCTCCTAGATGAATTCCTTATCTCTTTGGTTAGGTAACAGAAGGAATAAGAACCTATTTTGCCACACATGCATGTGTAATCTGATTACATTTAATTAGGATGGCATCCTCTGGACAAGATTACATTATTGAAATCTGAAAAAAAATTCAAAAAGCTGTCTAATTGGACAATGAGTTCTATAAAATTTGGACACTTTGAAATCAGGATGGATAACTTGGATATGACCAAAACAAAAAATCTGGTCCTGGGGTTTAAAGTTTCCTTTTACATTTTGAGCTGGCAATAATAGACAGAAAACAGCAGAAATTATATGTGTATATATCCACTGGCCATACAAGTTAGACAAACATTAATAAATTTAGTTAAACTAAGAAATGTTTCTTTTAGCAGCTATATAGAAATTTAGAAGGGTGGTATCAGATCTCGAATTGTTTATGTAAGCATTTTAAGCCACATTTATTCAATGCTGCCGCATTCACTTCACTTAGAACTAATACTACATGATTCTGTTTGGTGTGAAGGAATACACTCAGTGAAGGAACTTCTGTGCAGGTGCAGAGAGAGCTGCAGGCTGAGCTTTGGGGACAGGAGCCTAAGCCTGAGCCCAGACTTTGTCACCCTTGCCCTGTTAGGGTATAAAAACCCATGGGGATTCCTTTGTTCAGGGCCCCTTGTCAAAGTCACCCAGCTCAAGCTGTTATTTTGTTATTTAGTTATTGCACCATGACTAAATTGTTTTAAGTATCTGAACTAAGACTGTGCTCTGGGAAACCAGGAGTGGAGTCAGTAAGGCGACCAGGTCTTGCAGAGTGTGAGGTGTGCCAATGTAAAAGGGGTTTGATCCCATATCACTGCCTGGAGGTGATGCAAGAGTAACCCCCAGAGTAGATGATGGGGCAGGGAAGTTTCCTTTACATTAGCAGAACAGATCTCAGGATCCTTTAAATTACCTGAATGATTAAACAACACATGAATGGAAGACTTGTGCTGCTACTGTTCTTTGTCACAACTGAACACAAATCTCTATGTTTTGCATTCAGGCATGCCAGCTCATCTAAGACAGTAATTTAAAGACAAATTCCCCTCCCAGAAACTGAGGCAAATCTTGATCTGAAATGTTTGTGCTTGGCATTTGGCATGCTGCTGGCTGATACCTAATTTTAACTAAAACTCACACTGCTTTAACACTGCCAGTTTTGTGTAACCAGATTGGAAGAGCAAGAAGTTCCCCATGTTCTGGGATTTCTAGCTTGTCAGAGTGACACCAAGAAAAGTTCAAAAGTCGCTTTTCCCAGCCCGGCGCTTGAAGAAGGAATCAGAGCTCTTAATTTCTTGGTCTCAAGGTTGTTTATTGTATCTTGTCTATAAAATTCTTTCTCCTGTCCTGCCGAGCTCCATCCAGCAGGACAGTTCCAGGCACTCTGCCTGCCCCCAGGGCAGCGTTATGTCTTTATACTAAAAACTACATGTACAATGTTTGCAATTACTTTCCAATTCCTATCATCTCTGTTAGGCAGTGAGCTTCTACTCTAAGCCAATCTACAAGTGCCAACATCACAGCAGAAGATGGAGGCCAAGAAGAAGAAGGAGAAAGGCTGGACATGCCCAGATTCCTTCATCTTGCCCCCTGAACCCCCATTCTAAAAACCCCAAAATCTACTTTTTCACCCTGTGATAAATTCACTGTCATTCTACTTAAACTGTAATGGCTTGTAATCCTTCATGTAAAGGCTGGTAATTGTTTTTTCCAAGGGCTAAATCAAAGGCACAGGGGTCTTGGGCTGTGTGCCAAGGTCTCTGAGCCCCCTGACAGGGTCTTGAGTCCTCCAGGGCAGCCAGAGGAATTTCCTGGGTTCCCACACTCATGTGCATCTCTGTCCCAGGTGCCTTTGTGTGTGTCCCCTCCCCATGTCCTGGCACAGCTGAGCTGGCACAATTCTCTGTGGGGCTGCACTGCCACCAGGATCACTGAACTGACTGGCCTGAAAGAAAAAGGGTTTTCCCTTGGCGTGTTTTTGGCCTGCATTGCTTCACTGTTTCAGCCAAGAGTCCAACCTCATGAAAGCTTATGTTAGCACAGCAGAGGAGATCAAGAGGTTGTCACTGCTGTCATCATGGAAGCTGACATACTATGAGACTACAATGTGAGGGGAGCAGTATACAGTGTTTTCCCATATGAAACTGATATCATACCACATTAAATATTCTGTATCTCCAACAAAACTACATTTTTGATCACTGTAGTCAATGGGAACCAGATTTTCACTGCCCATAGCAAACATCTGCTAATGGTAATAATCTGCAAAACAACAAAAAACCCCTAATTTTAAAAAGTTAAGTGAAATATATTGAAGATCCTTTCTTACAAGGAAAATAAAATCTTTAATATAAATTTTAAATTAATAAATGTTTTTCCAGGGCTTCTTTTAAAAATTCCTATTTCAAATCATTGGCATATGACTGAAAATTGAAATATGTCAATTATCCTATATTTCTTTATACTGGTGGAGATCAAAAAGTGTACCAAGCATTCCAGAAAGTAAACATTAATCTAATCCTAATTTAGGGTACCTAATTCTAATTTAAGATATTTTATTATATTCTAAAAGGCTAATGGAAAAATATGGCCTGGGAATCATCTAAAAGTCAGGAAAGATAAGGATTTACTTAAGGCCAGTCAGAATGCTTATTTCCAAAGTATATCTTGTCAAACCAGCATTATTTCTCAGCTGTTCATTGTGAAGCAAAGTGCCTGACAAAGATTTTTCCCATTCAGTCCCATCTGCCTCTGAATTGCATAACATAAGCTGTCAGGAGCATTGGAGTTAAATTTTCTACTGCATGACACTTTTTTTTTTTTTAAGCTCTGTGCAAAATAAGCAAGAAATACATTGAACAGATTATGAATTGGCTATGAAATAGGTATATTTCAGTGTGAGAATTCTGTTTAATGGTGATCACTACTCTATGTTATTTGACACCTCTGTCATTGATCAAGAATTAAACACAGAATTGATTCCAGTCTATTTTGCAAAGTCATTCAGTAAGAATGGATAATTAGTGGACCAAGACAAACACAGAAAGCATTTCTGTATTGCTCAGTAAATTCACAGAATTAATTTAAACACCACTAAATACAAAGTAAAAAATCTACAAAGATGTGACTACTTACAGAATGATGGACTGGAAAGCTGAGATACAGCTAGGAAGTGCTGGATGAGCAATTTGACATTCATTTTCGGTGGTTTGCATAACAGTCTTCTGCAATGGCAAAAAAAAAGAAAGCATACTTGTAAGACTGCAGGATCAGTTAAGGCTAGCATTTTCTAGCTAGCTATTTTTTAAAAATGACATTATCAAATTGTTCAGAAAACAAGCCATAAACATATTTAAAGGTGGAGAAAATGTCTTTCTGTGAGAGACCGTAAGAAGTCCTTCTGTTTGCTTTCTAAAAAAGCAGACAGAAAGGGAATTTGAATGCATTGTATAAAACCTTCTTGTGGAGAAATTCTTTGAAGAGTGTCCAATCCAGTGGCAAAAAACTGAAACCAGAAAAATTTAAATGAGAAATTATAGGCACTCTTCTACCACTGGCAGGAATAAGTTAAAGAAAACTATTGAGAGAAAAGGTTTGTTTCATAACTGTTGATATATCTGGATGGAAAGTTCAACTCAAAAAACCCAAGTTATAGATCAGCTTTATCCCTGATTCAGCCCAGAGCATGCCTTACTGGGTGATATCTCTCCATCTGACATATGAAGGTAAAATGCATGATCTTGTGTTTCCTTTTTGCTTTAAGCTGTTAAAATGCCTGCTCTCAGTGCCTGGGGGCTTTTACGTGCCATCACCAACCACAAAAAAGCTATTGTCCTGTGTTAACTGAACTGCTATTTTTAATATTGTTTTCAGTGTCATTCTTAACAAGCTCATAGATCAACTTTCAGTAAAAAGAAACATCTGTAGCCTCTTACACTGGAGATCAGAGGTTGTTGGTAGACAAAAGAAAGGTTTGTTTTCAGGCTTATATTGTCACTATATTCTCTGATTTAGAAGACCTTAGCATATTATTCTTGAAAGGAATGTCATTATAACCTCCTTTTTTCATTAACAAAACTCTAGAGCTTCCATTATTAGCATGGCTTTCCCATGTAATTTTCTGAAAAAGACTCCTCTTGCCTTAGTGGGAGGGGAATTTGCACACATATATATCTATCCCTACTCTGTCATGCCATTCCCAATACTATTTTTTCCCTAATGTTTAAGATTTTCTTAAAAGGACAGTAGTTCTAGAAAGCAACATGTGAGTTATAGTTAACAATTTAAGCATGGTATACTTTATACAGTACAAATACACCAATTTATGTTTTAAAACACCTATATTGTACAGCCAAGGCCTTTAACACTTGTGCTCTAGAAACCAACTGTCACTAAAATGCCAGTCAAGTGATGCTTAAATTAGCCTCAGAAAGACTTTAGGCTGCACAATGACTCAAGGCATGAAGTCTTGCCATGTTTGGATTTGGATTTGTGGCTCTGGTCCTGGAATCCACCCAGCAGAGACTGTGCAACACAGACCATGAAGGCTGGGGTGGGACATGAGCTGGGAACGGGACCATCACAGCTAACACAAAGAGCAGAGGGTCAAATTGGTCAGAACAATTTTTAAAGAGTATGAACAATGAAATTCTGCCTTTTCCCTGGAGTTTTGCTCACACACTACACTGGGCTGTCTGTCTGATAGCCTTTTTTTGAACATGAGTTTCCAAGCCCTTCCTCAGGCAGGGATGACCAGCGCACTTCTCTCCATTGGGTGTCCAAGGAGGAGCTGGGGGAAGTGGCTCTGCTTCCCTCTTCAACTAAAAGGTTCAATGCCACCCACCACTGATTACCCTGCAGGAAAAAATGCCAGATTTCAGATAGTATTCAGGAGCACAAAAGGAGATGACTGACACCTCCTAATGCAGATTCCACCAGATGGGAAAAGACCTTGATCAAGAGGGCTGAACTAGAGGAACATATGTCTAGAAATATAAATCTTGGCATGAAGTATAAGATATTTTGGACAGGCATTACAGCAAACTCTTACTTGATGATTCTTAGACTTCAAAGCCCTTATGGTGTTAAATTTGAGACCTCATGCATCTTGCATTTATGAATTGTTATTATAGTTATGTCCCAACTCATCACATTCTCTTTTTTAGTTGTACTACTTAGTTTCAGCAGTAGTCTAAGCTTGAGCTCTTTCCAAAATCTAGTGACACCCACATTGTTCCAGTAAGAATTCAGACTGGGTAATTTGCACTGACAGACAAGATTTCTGGCATTCTTGTCTCCCTCATACTGTCAAAGAGGCAGATAAGATAGAGGAGAAGGTCCAGGGCATGCCAAGGTCCATTCACACTTCAAATGAGCATACCACAGAGCGTCTGCGACGTCCCTAAGGCCTTCCCTTCCCCTTTTTTCTCTTAGATGGTGATGAGGAAAACAGATTTTGAAAATACCTGGAAGCGTGAATTCACACAATGAATAAGTGCTTTTATAACCCTTTAAGCAAAGCAGATTGACAGCTTACTGAAAAAGAAGCACTTCTAAACACAATGCTTCATTAACCAGCTAGAATGAAAACTTCTTTCTGCAAATAAAGTGGCATCTTCTTGAGAATTATATTCTAGGGAAAATGCTGTAGCTGACATTGTGAAAAGTGACAAAATATTTTGCCTGACAAAATCTTGATAACATTTCATTTTCTGTTTCAGAGATTTATACTCATGGATTCATATTTTCAAGGCCAGAAGGCCCCATTAGAAAGCCTTGGATGGCACACATCTTTGAATTACAACTCCTTATTCTTGTACTGTTTTCAACAATTTCAGTTCTGCCTAACTCTTATCTTTCAAAGAGGTGTCAAGTCTTGAGAAGAAGAACTAGGAATATTATTTCATTTCTTTTTTGTTTTACAATTTGCTTTGAAATACTTGCAACCAGCTTCTTACCTTGAAACCAGTATTTTTTACGGATATTTGGAATAGTTAAAGTACTTGAAAAGAAACAGTACAGGTTAAATAGTTACTGAAAAAATAAATAATTTTTAAAATCTGAAGGGTTAGTGGCTATGAAAATGTTAGTTAGATAAAAATGGGAAAATTTCATTTTTGCAAAGTAGAAACTCAGTAAATATATATGGAGACTATACTTGAATTAAAACCATTTGCACATCTAGTCAAACTTGGAGAGTTGGATTCACTTTGTTGTAGATATTTTAAAATGAAGACAGATAACTGATGAATAGTTTGCCAGACAGACCACCTTCACCTTATGGGTGCACAAAATTTCATGGCACTTCAGATTCCCAGTTGCAGGTACACACCAAAATCTAACACATGCCTTCCTTGGTGATACCTTAAATTAGTCTAAGGTGACACTACAAAATCAATCCCTTAGCTGCATAAAAAGTTTTACAGCTACACATGCAGACACTGAGTTTGTTTCTTTCAAATTTTGATCTTTACAAGGGAAATTAGTCAAGCATATGCTTGTTTTCACCAAATAGGCATAAAACGTTATACATATGAAACAAAGATGCAACTGAATAGCAACTAAACTAAACTTGTGAACTGAATATGGATCTTGAAGAAAACTATAATGAAACTTCTACAGACCAGCAGTTAAGAGTAGATGTAGCTAAAGATTTTTTAGCAGTTAAATACTCAGGCACGATTTTGAGATTCTCTTTATTTTTTCCTCTAATATCCATCTCATGAGATACTCAATTAATTAATTGATGTGATAATATAATTCATATCTCTTTGTCTGTAGGTTAAGTTTAATGCAATAAAGGAATGCTAATGATTTCAGAAATGTTTTGGATAACTTCCTTACTGGTCTTAATGGATGGCTTTAAATGTGACAAGAAAGGAAAGGTTTACAATAGCTGCTTCCATATGACTTAAATACTTCATGGAATTCATCCGGGATGTGTAATGCAAGGAATTTCTGTACTGCCCTTCTAGTGTTCAATGCAATGAATGAACAGAAAAATATTTACCAAGAAAAATGCATAGTTACAACCCACCAATATATTTAACTAGTCTCTGCCTGATAGTAGATTTTTATCTTCTTCATGACAGATGAAATCAGACTCTGAAAAGAACTATTAAATAATGTCTCCCATATGTTAATATACCAGCAGAGTCAAATATAGCTGTGTTTTCTCTCTCTTCACTATTAGCTTTCTATTCATTTGTGTTTTTCCCACATTAAGGATTTTCTGAGGTTTCATAAAAAAGCTGTTTTCCAGAAAGCTTTTTCTATTTGTGCCCTTATATTACCAATAATATCAAAATAAGGAGGAAGAATTTAAAATTAATGTATCAGGACTTGGTAGACAAGTGCTTTCTCACACCCAGTACTGGGAATTTTACTTTAAAAATTATTTAGAAGAAGTAAATGACTAATACATACAGGAATAAAGGTAAGAATAATTATATTTCCTGAACACAAATCAATGGATTAACTACTTAGCAAAGTATCTAGTAATCCTTTAACCACACTTTCTAAGCAATATAAAACATGCAGTTTTACAGTGTAATACACTTGATCCAGTTTACACTTGAATGAGTTTACAGTGTTTGAGGTATACATCAGATTTATCTAAAAGAAGAGGAACTCCTAGAAAAAAAGTGCAATTTTAGCAAAATGTATTGCCCTAGAAATGCATTTAGTGTCTCTGCAAATGTGCAAAGGAACCATGAGCCTCATAGATATGAAAGATGTGATTTCAATTTTTTTGTCTACCAGAATAAAAGGTTCACTAGGTTCTTATGTACAATCATGGAATGCATACATGAGGAAAAAAAAAGTAATCTCCAAAAGCTTCCACCTGATATGATACCACCACAAATCAATAGAAAATTGCTTATGCTTTCTTCCTCACTTTTAAATTCTTCTGAATTAAAATCAATAACAAAAAGATATTGGTAAAAACTGTAATTTCAGTTTCTTTAGTAGGAAAACAAGGTTTAGGAAATTCAGTTTTCATAGTTTATAAACCTACATATTGTGCCTTAATTGATGTGATAATGTAATTATCACATTTCGATTTATCACATATATATTTATCCAATTAAGGCAGGAGTGCCTTAGCAAACAATTGCCCAGAATAATGGATTGTTTTGCCCAAAAGATTGTCCAGTTTTCAGAACAAGTAAAGTCTGCAATTGTTTATACCTCACATTTTAACAATGATCTCAAGTTTAGTATTATGTTTGGAACATAGAAAATACAATCCTATGGAAAAGATTAGTATTTAACAATGTAAGATACTTTTATCACATATTCATTGTTTTATACACTACTTGTTTTCATTAGATAATAAAATCAAAGGAAGTCAAAAAAACACATCAGGCAAAGTTTCTCAGGTAATTCAGGCATTACAGTGTATGCAATTATTGTAGTTATGTGAACAAATCAGATAACTATATACATAGACACAGTGAATTATGCACACTTGCAGATACAATTATGCTGTCTCTATATCTGTTAAGATAATTGCCTACATGTAGAAAATATGCATGTAATTGTATTTGCATTTTAAACAGGCATACATGTGGCTAAACAGCCATAAAATCAAGCTCAAAATCCTTAACTCTATCATTCATAAGGAATATTATTGACTTAATCAAAAACTGAAGAATTAGAATTAATGGAAAGCCCATGAAAGTTCCCTTTACTAAATTTGTAAATCTTTACAGGTCTGAAAAACATTCCTTAATAATCTTTACCTGTGTGAAAATAAAATTTATCTTTGTGTATCAGACTGTTTTTTCTATTCTTTCTATTCTGTCCAGACAAATATAATTTTTCGTGTGACATTATGACAGAGGGAGTTATGGTCAGAATTCACTGTGGAGTTCCTGTCTCCTGCTTCCATTGCTGCAATATATATTTTTATTTGGAGGTATTTTACTAGCTTTTGTGCTCAAGGACTAGGCTTCTGCTGGTGTAAACTGCATAGGATGACTAATTATGCCAGCCTATCTCATTCCCAGGTTGTAATGGGTAAGGCCTGGTTCTTTTATTTAAAATAAAACCTTCTTGTCATTAGTTGACACTGGCTGGACACCAGGTACCCACAAAAGCCCCTCACTCACTCTTCTGCTACAGCGGGACAGAGGAGAGAAAATTTAACAACTCCTGAGCTAAAGTCTGGAGTGAAAACACTCCTCAATTACCATCAAGGGCAAACCAGGCTCAACTTAGAGATATAAAATCAATTTATTACTAAAAAAATCAGAGCAGGTTAATGAGAAGTGAAACAAGCACTTAAAAACACCTTTCCCCCCACCCCTCCTTCCTTCCCAGCTCTACTGCCTACCCCGGAAACACAGGGAGATGGGAATGGGGGTGGAAGTCAGTTCATCCCTCTATTTCTCCTGCTGCTCAGGGAGAGGAGTTATCATTCACCTGCTTCACCATGGGGTCCATCTCATGTGCAATACCTCTCTGCACCCTGCTGCAAGGTGAGTCCATCCCACTGGCAACAGCATCCCTCCAACTGCTGCGGCATGGGTCACTCTTCCATGGAGTGCAGTCTGTCAAAGACAGGCTGCTCCAATCTGGGAGCAGGGCACCTCTCTCCATGGATCTCCCACTGGATCACAGTCTCCACCCACTCTGGTTTGGAGCTGCAGGTGGATCTCTGCTCCCCCATGGATCCCCATGGGCTGCAGGGGCACAGCTGCTTCACCATGGTCTGCACCAAGGGCTGCAGGGGAACCTCAACTCCAGGCCCCGGAGCACCTCCTGCCCTTCCTTCTTCACCAACCTTGGTGTATGCAGAGTTTCTCTCCTCATATGTTCTCATTCCCCTCTTGTCTAGTCACAATTAAAATTCTCCCATAAGTTTTCTTTTGATTTTTTTCCCAAATCTGTTATCACAGAGGTGTTACCATCCTCTCTGACTGGCCCAGTTTTGGCCAGCAGCATGTCCATCTTCAGAGCCATCAGGGATTGACTCTGCTAGACATGGTGGAAGCTTCCAGCAGTTTCTCACAGAAACCACCTCTGTGGCCCCCTGCTACCAAACACCAGGCCATGCAAAACCAATACACTTAAATTTCTTACTCCCATGGTTTTCTGTGACACATTTGCAAAGCCTTAAAGGCAATTACGCATTTTTTCTGCCCTTTTATAAGGTCGGGGAAACTTACCACTTTCTTTAATTAAAACAAGCATGAGGGTCTAGACTTCACTCTTCTAGCACATTCCTCATCTAAAAGTTTGCATCCATTTATATATTCAGAGATCATTCAGTAAATGACTTTATTAACAAGTTAAAAGTGAGGACCAATATCTTAATGTTTGAGTCTTCTTGTGTGTAAGGAACTTGACTTTTTTGCATTCCTCCATAATACACTGATGTGCATTAGAAAAAGTTTGGCACTAGAAGTATATTCTCCTCTTTCTGTGAATAATCTGGGGTATCCCAAATACCTGCCAACCATTCTGCCCAAACCAGTTATTACTTTTAGGGTGTCAGTACCTGGAAGCCTACCACAAGTCAGATCTCTGTTGTGTCAATGAAAAACAAAACAAATAGATAACTCACCCAAAATACAACCAAACAAAATTCGCCTCCAAAAGTCAGTTTTGTTGTATTCCTAATACTTTGGAACAGCTATAGCAACAACATATCCTCAGCTTTTACTAGGTTTTAATATGGAGTTGATCATCTTTAACAACTGCATTAATAAACAGTTTTGAAAAGAGCATTCTCTCACGTTTTCCCTCTTTTATTAAAAATCAGCACACAACATTCTCAAGTATCCCTGAACAGAGTGTTCTCAATATTTATGTATAATACATGTTTATTATATCAGTACAATTAAAACTTCCATGTATATACTGATAGTATACAAGACCATTAAGTGTTTTTAAGCATTGTTCCTTTTCTAGAGCTGCTGATTCTTCTCATATTCCAGCAAAAAACATTCTGCTCAGAGTCTTCATCTTGACTGAATCCAGAAATATTCTCAGTTTATGTAAGGGAAATGTTTCTGCCAGTATAACTATTAGGCTTAATAATGCAGAGCACAAGTGTCATTATACACCTACACAGCTCAAGGTGAGAATTTGCTCTGTAGTCTATGTTTACTTTTTTACAAACTTATTTATTCAAAAAGTCTCATAATGCACAACTCTTCCATTTCATAAGATGGTTCACTGCATTCATTTATCAAACACATTTCAATTACACTATTGGTTGGATATCTCTAAAAATTAATAACCTCTTATGCTGTCTACTATATTTTTTTATATTTCAATTATTAACACGATCTGCTGAAATGTAGACAGTGGGCTTGTATAGGAGAGAACAGTTAATTACTTATTCTACAAGGTTAATGAAAATTAGCACAAAAAATTATCAGCTGTTAAACTTTGGTTTTTCTGCAGAGAATGCATAAGTATCATTCAGAGTGCACATTTTTGTCCAGTGATAGGACTGAGTTTTACTAAAGCCTGCCTCCTTCGAAAATTATTTTATAAGGGTACTAAGAACAAATATGAAAAATAGCAGTAGGCTATTTTTAATTAAAAAATTAGCCTTTATATGATTTATCACAAATCAAGTCTTGCAACACAATTTGGGATTTTTTTTCCTTCAATTCAGCTCTTGTGATAAATTCAAACTTTTTGGGTTTGTAATCCTCTAGCTAGAAGCTATCTTTGTCTTCGTTAGTTCATGGCCTTCCAAGTTATATGTTAATGCCAGTTGAAGTTAATGCCTGCATCTCCCATTCACAGTGAAACCTCTGAGATCAGAATGTTGTCTCTGTGAAAATTACTGTACATATTTGGGAAAGTATGGAGTATAAGTAAGAATAAAAACTAGACAGAACAGTGAATTTTTGTTTATCCTTTGAAGATACTAACATTAACCCCCTGAAAGATGAGACACATAACAGTTAATACAGTATTGTTGATTAAGAGTTTCCTCTGCATGGCGACAAAAGTTTCAGATTTTTTTCTCCCATCATTTATTTTTTATGCCTGAGGAAGAGAGAAGATGAACGAATACTTTGGCATCCCCAAGCTAAGATTTCTTAAAACATACGAAAAACTTGAAACATTTTTAAATCCCTTAAATTATTTTTAGTTATGACCTTTACATATGCGTATCTTAAAAAAGTGTATGTAAACAGATCGTTTTAGTCTGTTTGTCATGAAATATAGAATGTTTTGGTGCATTTGAACAATTAAGGTCACTACTTTCAGTAAGCCATATATCACAAAAAATAAGGTAACGGTAGTCATAAAAACAGCATCACTGGAAACTACATGAATAGTAGAGGAACAAAAGTAGAAGGGTAAAGGTAAAAAAAAAATCTTAAATGTCTTGCATTTACCAGTGTTTGTGTAGCACCACAGTTCTGATTTTTATTTTGCCAGCTCATAAAGATCAAGCCAGCACCAAAGGGTCAAGGCATATATACTGAAAGGCAGATTTTTCTTTGCTTTTCTTTTTCAAACATTGAATCAAACTGAAGACAAAGGCTGGACATTTTTACATTTAAAAGAGGAAATATATTATTAAACTTCTACAGAAAAGGTCAATGTATGACTTGCAGAAATTGCCAGATTGACAATGTTGAAAATCAAAATCCTTGTTTCGCCATAGAATAAATGTTGTTCACAGCAATTATGGATACTAGCTCTGAGTGCCACTATGCCACTTTTAAGTGGCATAATATCACTTAATTTCTACAGCAAAAAAACGCGTCATCCAAGGTGAAAAAAAAAGGGTTACTATTTTCTGTTCTTTCAGAATGCATGTAACCTGATACATCAAGAGTCTGGGTACTGAATAGGCAAAGACATATAAAATCACAGTTATTTTTGTGATTTCTATTTATTCTAACTTTTCAATGCACTAAAAAAAAATAAAAAAAGCAAAATTATTTAATGTCGTCAGTCCATCCATAGAAGATCAGAGCCAACTTTTTAAACAGCGTTTGAGGTTGGGAGGGGAAGCCGGCAAATAAGAAAAAGAAGGAAGCATAAGTAGAACATGATGGATAGAATCCTAGACATGATACATTTTTTTCTCAATAGGAAAAATTAATTATATAAAGTGCAATATTGACTTAGTCTATTATATGTCCTCTGACATAATTTGTGTCTATTCTCGAATATGGGCATTACACTCATAACTGACTGACTTTATGAGGGTTTTTTGAATAATATTAAAATTCAGATCCTTTTTTTATTATTAATTTAAGGTAATATTCTGCCTTGGTCCCATTATGCCTCTAGGGAAGTCTGTGAATGTGAAATTTATCACCACATAAAAAAGGCTGTATACTTCTTTTGTATACAGGTTACACCTGGTGATGGCTGACCATTATATTCTCCCCTCTGTGATCTTCTAAACAGAAATATCAACACTTGCTGAAGATGAGGTTGGGCATAAGACTCTCTGATGCCTTCCGACTCACATGGTCTAGCTGTCTCCTATTACAGACATACCATATCATAGAATTACTGTCATGAACTAAGTAGATTCTACTTCAATGAAGTTGATTCCATTACTTCTATCAGAATGACATTCCTCATTCCTCTGATAGTTCCTTTAATTTCTGACTTAAATTTTATAATGAACTTTTGGTTTTGTGCCAGCAATGTCCTTTAGATTAATTAGTTCTCCTCCCTCCCTGCTGTTTATTTCCCTCGGATGCATTTAGAGAGCAATTGTCCCTTCTCAGTCTCCATTCTGTGGTTTAAGCCAAGATCTTTTTATTTGCTATTGTAAAATGTGCCCTCTACTCCACTGATCATCCTGAACAGAAATTAATTTTAGTTCTTCAGTACAGAGACTGCTTTCTGTATTTTAAAATTTTATCCTATTTCAATTACCTCAATTCTTTCTATTTCTTTTTTAAAGATATCCCAGTACACCTCTGATTTGATGATGATTACTAACTTTTTGTGTTCAACATTATTGATAAGGAATAATGATTTCAACACAGAAAGAAAATTAGTGAAAGTATTAAGTAATGGTTCTAAGATTGTGCCTTGAGAAATTTCAGTCATAACTCTCTTCAGATTTTTTCATAATGCTAACTTGGTGCCATTCTTTACAACTAGTCTCATGTTTACTTGGCAATATTAGTAGTAATCTCTTTTGTTGGCTGGTACCACAACATTGACTTTACCCTTTTATAGGTAGAAAAAGACTATTGTTTCCCTTGTCTAAAGGGAACAGCCCTTTTGGAAATGAACAACAGCTAGCTAGATTAGTACCATCTATCTACAACAAACTTGTTTAATATTTGCTTTCTTATCCACAAAATTTCACACCTTTCAGTACTCTTCCTCTTAAATACTCTATAGGCTTGCTCAAAAGTGAGGTTGGATAAATTCCTTTATATTTGTCCAGATCTATTTCTTCCTCCTCTATTAATTATGCAAACTCTGTATGTTATCTTCCAGTAAGATCCACTTGAGTCATTATATTGTCTGCTCTTCCAATGTTCTGGGATATCCAGAAGCAGAACTTCAGAATAAAATATGGAGTTTAGGGAACACAGGCATCTCTGTTTAGCAAAAACAGGGAACTGTATGGCTTTTTAACTGATTTGTGCTTGGGCCTAAATCCAAAAAATCCTTAAACTGAATAAATCCTTAAACTGAATAAATTTCTATCCAGATATATATTGGAACATCTCATCCACAATGTAGACATCACAATTTGAGAACTTACCTGCTACTTAGTGCATGACATATTTGGCCATTATGTAGCTTCTTTCCTATTATTTTTCAAGATGAATAAGACCACATGTTTCTTGAGTGCACCAGTGAAAAGATAACTAAGCCACTGCATCAGGTAATGTAGATAAACATAGAGCTTTAGTTTTCAGCTACCTTGGACCCAGCAAAATACAGAAAACAGTTATGAAATCTTGTTCGCGACGCAGTCTGTTAACCCTTACTTGTGAAGAAACCTCATTTGTCCAGTTGAAATCAGACACAGAATATATAAAGCTGAGTGTCTGGATCTGAACAGCGATGTACATGTGAATCACTCTTTTATCATAAAAGGAAAAAGCTAATTCTTCACAAAAAAAGGGGAAAAAAAGGGTCCTTACAATCCATGTCACACTTCATTTAACAGCAAGCATCAACAGGCACTGGTTGTAATGGAGCTCACACCCAACCTTTCTTGCCTTCTGTCAGCTCTTCTTTTCCCAACAGGGTGCAGAGGAGAAATTTAAAAAAAAAAAAGGGGGAAGGAGGAGTTGCAATTGGCAGAAAGCACAAATACGTGGGAAGAAGAATGCCAGCTTGTTATCTCACAGATCTGGGCAACTGCCATATTCTGGAACCTTAACGGCAACTAAAATGATGTACTACTTACTGTATAACCCTGAGACTATCTAAAAAGTCTCAGCCACAGCAGAGCAGTTTCAGAACTTATTTCATAACTGAAAAGGCTGCCTGAGGGTGCCTTCAAATAAACTCCTTATGTGTGGGCTCAAAACAAACCTGGCACTGTTTTATTTATAGACCTTTTCTGGAGTAAGTCTAAAGGAGGCTGCATGTTCTGCTGCTTCGAGCCAAAGAGCTGGGGATATTCTCTCCAAAGGATACCAGGTGCTACTCCCAGTAGTGCCATTAACTGACCTCTTTATGCCTCAAGCTGCTCAGCTGAAAAATTGAAAGCTTTTTAAAAATAAAATCAAGAACTCTGAGAAAACCAACAATAGCATGGTTTCAGGCAGGTCATGAAGTCAACTGATGGCAGTTCTATTCCTGGCTCTGAACTGCGCTCAGCTGAACCTGGACGAGTTATTTAGGGCAAGCTCTCACCACACAGCTCAGCAGAGAGCACTGACTTGCCTCAGGGGAAACCAGGTTCAGAACCAGACACTAGATAGTTGCAGTAGGATATTGTTCCACCTGAGCTAGCTCACTAATTATCTCTAATTTGGGCTAATTAACCCAAGCAGACAAGCAAGGCTAAGTTTTTTTAGTTTAAAGCTAAACTGACTCGTGTGTACAAGTGAGTCTCTGAAATGCTTTGCCCTGGGTTAGACAGCTATAACTACCAGCCAGGATCTTAGCACAGCAATTATGCTGTGATCTGCACCCTGAAGTCATAGTACCTAATAATTGAGTACCTAATAACAATTTTTTTTGTTATTGCTTTGTGTGTTTTGGGGTTTTTTTTTTTTGTTTCTTTGGTTTTTTTGGGCTTTTGTCAAGATGAAATTTCTAATTCAAGAATTGTTCACACCTCCTTCAAAATGGTGGTAAGAAATCATGTACAAACTCATTCTTAAATACCAAATATGGATTTAATTTCCCATAACTTTGAGCAAGAACAGCAGTTTCAGTAATAAATTAATTATAAATAATATAGATAATTTATATCAATTATAAAAATTAAATATAACTTCTAGAAATAAAAAAGGCTAAATAAAGAAATATATTTCCAGTGGACATGAAAATCATGTAGGTTTTGGAGCCATTGCCAATACTTGAATGTTGTAAGGTAGATCTAAATAAGCTTCTTTAAAAGGAATTTCAATTTTCTTTCAAACCTCCAGCAAGTCTGAGATGAAATCAAGCAAAATTATGAGGGGCTCGCTCTTCAAAGCCATGCTTTTCTTACTTGAACACCTGAGCTCAGGGTTGCCACTTCAATCCTCCCCCATTCGACTACTCATATGTTCTACTCAAATGTACTGGCCATTGATTGGAATTGCATGACTTAAAGGAGTGTCATTTGCCAAACACAGACTTTTATTCTCTTCCAGTGCTCATGTGCAAGCCCTAAGAGCAGTCAAGAGGCTGATGCCAAAGCTCACTCCATGAATCAGCAGTTGGGCTGCCCCCTCACAGCACAATCTAAAGCACTCTCAGACAATAAAGAATGAAGGCAGGGGGAGGTTAAGGTATTAGCTCTAATAGAGTTTGTCCTAATGTTTTTCATAGAAATTAAATTAGTCACAAGACCTTCTCCAGCATTTTAAAATCATCTAATAAGGGTTCTCCTATTCTTGCTCAAATATAACATTTCTCTTTCATTCATTTCAACTTGCTGAAAGCAAGGAAGAAAAAATCTAACTCTGGCCATTGGGATGTTTCAGCTTTTGTATATTGACAGTTGTTATTAAAAGCCTCTGATAATTTCAAGCTGGTTGTAAAAATATTTGCTCTGACATGTATGACAACTAGACATCAGCTAGTGATTTTGAACCTATCTTCATAGGCTCAACTATCTTCATAGTTCCTGTCTTTCTCATTTTCTTCTTTTATAAAACCATGATAATTTTGGAAATCCATTGGTAGAACTTATAAATCCTGGAGTTAGCATGGAACTCTTATGATAATAGCCATTTCGCTGTGGAATAAGCCCCACAACAGCAAGGATGGTATTAGAGTGGCCTCAAAACAAGAGGACCACTGGAAACTGTTCATACAGGAAGACTTGACAGGAAACAGATTTGGGCTTGAAGCAATGAGGCTGGGGAAAGAAAGATACAAATAGCAGCTCTTAAAAAACCTGAAGCTTAGAGAGGAGTCATTAAAGGCTTGTTTGCAAAAAGATTCTTTTGCATTTTAAGTTCACATGCAACAAGATTAAAGGGAACCTTAAGCAGTGTGATTTGGAGGCAAAAAATATGGCAAAGGGGAAATTTTCGGTACACCCTATTGCCAGGAACCTCTGAGAGAATTTCTAGGGCTTTTCCAAAATGTAACACAGGTAATCTAAATTCTCCATTTTTCATTTCACAGGCACCCTTAAATATTTCCAGCAGAAGCTAAAAAAATAAAACTAAGATATTCACTTGCAAGGTATGTCAAAATATCATCGTGTGTCAGAAAAATAAGGAAAGTAATCTATCTCCTAATTTTTTGTCCCTTGTACCAATAATACAAGAAATACTTTTCTAGGAACTTATTCATATGATTTATAGTATTTAAGGTAGCACTGGCCCGAGCCAGAAATCAGGAATTGTAGCAGCCCAACTCCAAAACAGCCAAATAGCCTCAGGAATCAACTATAGTTTTCAAGACTGGAGCCAACATGTCACTAGGTGTGGAAACACTGGTTTATATAATGGTTAGCCTGAGACTCAACTCCTCACTTCACTACAAGGTAAAAACCTGCTTTGGTTAGCCTTTGTAAAATCCACTGCTGTTGTGTCCTACCCCTATTTTTGTTTTCCTTGACTTAAGATTAACAAGTAACCTCCACTGAACAAATGATTCTACAATTCTGTAATATTCTATCAAGTCCTAAAGGAGAGATGATGTAGCAATTTGTTGAGCTTAAGGGAAATTTAAGAATTTCCCAAGGCTCCTAATATGGTCTGATGCATACACAGCAACTTGGAGCGGCTCCATCAGGAAATTTCTATCCAGTGCTTTGCTAGAAGAAGAAAACTCTGTGGCACTGGGATTGACAGCATTAACAGCATTCACATGTACTTGCAGCTGTCACAGAAAGCCCGCTACTTGAATTTACATCAAAAGACTGCTACACAGTTGCCTCTGTAAGACAAAAGAAAAGTAAAGGAACTATTCAAGGCCACTGCCAAACTATAATATCATTAGGAAAGTGTGGTGAACTCATAGCTCAGACAAAATTCAGAAATGGCACAGAACTTTGGGGTTCAGGCAGTCACTACATTTTGGTAGCAACTATGCATAATAAATTCCAGAAATCATAATCCCTTGGTATGCACTTGAAACATTAATCTAAACCCAGATAGGAATGCCTGATGGGTTTTTTTGGTTTTGTTTTCAAGTGACTTGTCCTGTAGTAAAATAACCCAGTGGTTTTGTGCTATAGTTGTGTTAGCATCAAAAAAACATGTTCTGCACTCTAATCAAAATAACTTAGATTCAGACATGCTTAGATTTTTGTCTGTAGAAATAACTAATAAAGGTAAATATAAATTTGCATTTCCATATATTTGTATCAAAAGTATTATTGGATATGACTTTAGGAAAGAAAAACAAACAAACCAAAAAATAAACCCACAAAAACTGGCAGTTTTCTGAAATTCCTTATGAAGAACATGTTAGCAATATTGACTGTGTGTTGGAATTACCCTTTGTGAGCTGGAAGACCTCACCAGTTGTGCTGATGAGAATTTTCAATTAAAATCTCACTGGTATGTGATGATTTGTTGAACCCAAACACTTAACCCAATACATCTGCTGTTGACAAGATCTCACTGAATTCCTGGCTGAATTTGTGGAAGGATACCAGCCTAGGGAATGAGGACCCAGTGCTGATAGTGTTTCAAATTCTGAAGATAACCCATCAAAGCAGAAATCCAACCTTTTTGCCATATAGGTGTATGCTTCTCTATAGAACCTCCCAAACCACTGAAGGTAGAAGTAACATAATATTCCTCAGGACAGTACTTTGGGAATTTATGGTTGGTTTATATAGTCACTACACAGCAGTCATCCTCTTGGCCATGTGCAGATACTATTCACTTATTGCTGTGTCACCAGACAAGAATCACCTGCTATTAGTGCAATTAGTGGCATTAGTGTTGTTTAAACAATTAAGTCCCTCTTCTACACAGGGCTTGTTAGCTCAGACCCACCACTATAGAGCTAACTGCATCTGATTACCCTGAGCAGCTTAACACTTTTCAAAATGCCTTGTCCTGTTTTTCTGTCTGCTGCTGGTAAGATATCTGTAGTCTTCCTGATTATATTCCAGACTCACTCATGACGTTAGTAGTCTGAACTTTAACCAAAGAATCAAAATGTGGCAAACATGGTAGCTCACACCTAGACAGCAGACTTCTGCCTGAAATCAGGTATCAAACAATCAAAAGAACTTTTAGACAACAAGCTTATTATACAAACATTAAAATTAAATTTCTATAACAAATAATTCAAGAACAATTGTCTATACTCAGGCATCTGGGACATGAAGGGAAGTTGCTATTCACCACAGATTTTTCTTTTACACCCCCATCAGAAAGCTTCAGGTATAAAAAATAAAAATGAATTTAGCATGCTTTGTCAGTTACTGCTTGATCCAGAAATGACTTATGTTAAAGGAAGAGTTGTGCTCACTTCAATGGGCTTTGGATCACTGCTATTAGAGTGAAGTTAGTACAGAAGATCTACAAGAAATGGAGATGTTGTTGCGCGTTTTTTAGAATTCAAAGTTTGAAAAGGGAAGTTAAAAGCCATTCAGGCTGAAGGAGGAATATTCTTCAAAGTCTCTAAAATGAAATTCAAAACTTGAGCATATAAAATAGCCAGTGATTATCCTATCCTTTTGAAATAAGAATAATGTTCCCATTTAATCCCTGAATTATGAATGCAAGAACATCTGATCCATAAAGCCATGTTGTTGTATTCTTTATTAAATCTAGAAGTTTAACAAGCTTATCACAAGATGTTCCCTTGTTATCTGTTCCCGTCCTTTTTCCCTCGTGTCTTTTTATGAAGATAATATTAGAGGAATAAAGTACACGTAACATAGCTAACAATGGCTAGAGTCATTAGTTAATCTTTTATCAAGTGTCAAAAAGACAGCAGTAAGGAATGAAGCAGAGTTGTGTGGTCATGAGTGACTTCATATGATTGTCTGCTGTGATAAATAACTCTGCAGCTGATGAGAAACTGGTAGATGTCTCTCACTCAACTTCAAAAAGACTCTAGATGTGCTCCCCAACAATGCTGTTTTATCCAGGTTGTGATGCTATGGTCTGGATGGAAAACCAGTGCTCTGATCTTTGGAGATCATGGAGATAATGGTTCACATTTCAAGGTTGGTTACAAATTACGTTCTTTAAGGGTTTATACTGCTATTGCTTGACTGTAGTATCTTCATCATTGGTCTGGAAGAGATGGAATTCACACTCATGCAGTCCGTGGATGATAGCAAAGTGCTGCATGGATCACTGGCTCACCATCTAGGGGCAGAAGCACCCATCCAAACTGGAGTAATGCAACAGCAGGACATTTATGAAATTCAACAGGAACAAATCCACAGTCCTGTACATGGGAAAGAAATATGTACTGAGCTGTACAGGCTGAGACTGACTGGGGAGCAGCTCTTCTGCAAAGGATCTGGGGGCTCCACAGACAGCTGTCAGCATCCTGGATGCACTCCCCAGCCCTCCCAGGGTTTGGGTGCCAGAGGGGCTGCGTTTAGGACCAGCTGGCTGAACAGAGTTTGGTGGAAAAGGAGCTGTAGGAAGACACAGCAGGACTTCCCATCCTCTGACTTTTGGGAGCCACTCTCAGTCAAGGCTTTCTCTCTGAGTCACAGACTGACCCATCCAGGCCTGTGCCTGTGCCTGTCCATGGCCCTCTGATGGACAAACCAGCTAAGCCTGACTGGTTTCCCAGCTTGACCTAGGACCTGCCTTGTCACACCACCAGGCTGTGCTTGAGGCTGGGCACCATCTCCAGGCCTGCCCCACTCACGCCACTCCTGTGGTGTGGGATGGACACTGGCTGGAGAGGCCCGGCCCTGCAGGCCCGGGCACTGAGCTCAAATTCCAGCTCCTATTCCTCAGGGAACCCTCATTGTGCCCTGACACCGACAGCATGAACCACTGGGTGTGTCCTGGCAGCAAGGAAAAACAGCAACCTCCTGGACTGTATCAGCAAGCAGCACACCCATCAGGGAAGGGATTGCACCTCTTACTCCGTGACTTTTAACAGCTCTGAAAGTCTGCGTACAGTCTGAAACCCCAGAGTACACAACTGATGAGTGAACTGGAGTGGATTTAGTGGTGGGAGACCAGGATGGCATTGAGATAGAGCACTTGATGCCCCATGAAGAGAGGCCAAGAGATGGGATTTACAGTCTGGAGCAGCAATAGTTTCAGAAACTTTTCATTCTCCAGACATTTTCAAGATGAAACTGAGTAGTTTGGCCAGGATGACCATGCTTTGAGCAGCAGGTTGGACTGACACCTTCTAAAGCCTCTTCTACTGTGCCTGGTCTTGTTGTCCCAAAAGAACATGCCTCTAGGGAGCAATGCTCCTTTCTCTGTGATCTAGCAAGGAGAGTGGGGCATAATGCTCAGGAAGGTATTTGGTAATGGGCATTGAATGGAAGAAACATCATGAATCTGAACTTTTGTGCCTTTGACACTACCCAACTGACACTATGGATGTTAGTCAGCTCCACTGGTCTTAGGGTATGACTGGTGACTACTGACATTTCATGGAATGCCTGGAGAAAATGACATGGAGAACTAGTGCCTGAAACACAGAAGGCTAGAATATCCTTCAGATCAAAGCACTGCAGAGTCAAAATTTCCAGTATAACCTTTGTCACACAGCATCTCAGTACATCTGGTCTGGAAATCTATCAGCATATATATATCTTCTACACGTACACAGTAAACCCAGAATTTTTAGGACATGTTGAACCTCCTGGACATGCACAGAACAAACCACATTGCACATCTGCAGATGGTTTGATGCATATGAAGCAGGTTTGCAGTATGTTGAAGAATTCCAGATGTGTGGTTCTTGGTTGGCAGATTATGACCTACTAGGGCCTGGAAAAACACATTAAGTCTTCAAAATCCTTGTGTAGAAAAATCTCTGCCCAAAATAACCAGAACATGTCCAGGAAAACTTAAATATACTGTAACACTTTCAGAAGACTTTAGCCACTGCCTTACTCAGTCTCCTGGCCTCCAGCAGCGGCATGTGCTGTATGACTTCTGAGCAATGGAACAATGGCAGATAATAAAGGTCTACTATTCCCCCTCATATGTACAGTACCTGACTGCTTAAAGGAATTTAGTTTTCCACACTTCAGAAGATTAGAGATTTTGCATAAAATTTGACAATATTGCAGATTTAGGGCTGAAAAGCTTTTTAACAGTACCAGTCAGTAGGTACTTACAGATGCTTATATAGCAGTCCAAAAAACAGTTTGTACATGAGCCTGACAGTCTTATCACATACAGATCTCACTGCCCACAGCCATTTACCATGGAGAGCAATGGTTCTCTACCCTTAGCTGATCTAAAGACAAGAAAATGTAGTAAAACTTAATAAAGCTGGGAACACCTGAAGAGTTGTGGGGTTTTTTGTACATGTCATTCAATGCCTTGAGATGTGCCTTGTGAGTCTCTAACACCTGGTGACATGGTCAAAGCTTCCTGTTGTTACCTACAATTCTCTCTCTTAATATTGTGTATTTCCTTTCCAGTGGTTACTGCACAGTCCCAGAAAATTCAGCTTCAGAAATTCAGTGGCAGCTGTCACTACAATTAAGGAGAATAGAACTAGTATGTTGAATGACTTATTCAGAGATCCTGTAAGAAAGAAAAACTACAAGACTACTTCTACAGCTGTGTTTCTGCATACTGGGAGAAAAACAGGATGTAAGTATTTCATATATAACTTTTGTCCTAGCTAAAGCCACCCTGGTATTACAAGGAAAGGAAATAGGAACATGAAGTAAAGGTAATAAAATAGAAAAAAACCTCTTTTTTTCCTGAAAAGGCAAACAAACGAGTAATGCCAGAAGGTGCCATCAAGGACTGCTACAGGATGTCCCCTTCCATAAAGGAAATCTACTAGAAACAAAAAACAGCTCAATTATCCTAATTTTAGAGGGTTCTTCCTTTCAGTATAACAAGACAAGGAAAGACAGGAACACAGGTTGCTGTAATAGTCTGTTCCTTCTGAATTTTCCAGATCTACATGGAGAGATAATCACAGCAAGAATTTTGGATTTAAAACACAGCTATTTTCAAAGGGGAAAGAGCATTTTTCTTCCTCCAGTACAGGCCATATTCTTACAAAGAAAAACCATGGCTGCAAGCAATTAAAACATGTTATTAACTCACAAGACAAGGGTTTCATTGCCATGAAATATATATGTAAATTTAATTTGCTGCAGGCTTCATGTTCTTGTGCATGTAAAGCATTTGCTCGTAGGTTGGTTTTGGGTTTTAATACAAGCATGCTAATAAGTAATCTGTGTGGCTGGTTCTGCTATTCATTTTATGTGTCAAGAATTCCGTGTATCCTGCAGTAAAGTCAGCTTTAAAGAATGATATTCAATGCAATATTTGTGTTCCTGCACATCCCAGATCATTCTAGGAACTGAACAGAATGAGCTAACTAAATATAAACAAGTAATCTGTGTTCTGTGTGTCTATAGTACCGTTGCCTCAAAGATGACAGTAAGCAAAAAATACTGAAAGAGTTCATTTCTATTCCTAGCTTGCTGCATTTTTCCCTTTTTTTTTTTTTTTCACAGTGACTGTTACAGGGGAGACTTATATTTAGCAGCGACTTTCTAACATCTGTTTGCTAAAGCAAATAATGCAGGCAAAGTTGTGGCTGGAGATAGTACATAGAAACAGCAAGGCCATAGAAAAGGGAAAAAAAATGCGTGCTTATGCTGAAGGATCCTTTTGTTTAGCTCTTTTGAGACGGACCTCGGTGACCTTAGAAAACCTCCAGCTGCAGCCCGTGAAACTGGGTTAGGAGGCTCAGCAAGGGCCTGGAGAGCCCTCTGCAGGCCATTCGTGCCGGGGAACGCCAAGAGCCTGATCCTGGTAGCCCTGCTCTGCTCGTCCTCAGCAGCCTTGATGCGAGGATGAAAGACATGTTTTATTTGCCATTTATCACAGTAGGGGTTTGGGTGTGCAACAGTAAGCCATGCCTTTAATGATGCCTTCAGCTGGCAGCATTGTTCTGCTCAAATAACTACTTGCCAAAAAAGGAAAATAATTTGTCCTCTCTCTGAATTTTTTATTTCATTAGGGTTCCTCAAGAGAACTCTAATAAAGGATTTGAGTGTATTAATCACCCTCCACAACCTTCTCAAGCAATTAGTCTTTTAAAATGTTTGCTACCTCCTTAGTTGTACATAATTTGATGGTGCTCAGTGAATCAGCTGAGGTTCAGACTCACTAACCTTTAGAAGTTGGGCCTGTCTGAGCTAATCAGTCTGGGGCCCCAGTTGAACTGAAAACTGCGTTTTTTTCACTCTTTGTGGCAGGTTTATAGTACAGCACTGCTGGACGCCTGCCATGAAGGAAAACTCAAAACATATAAATTCTTCATAAGGCAATGCTGGAAGGTGGCGCAGGGAAATAATGCTCTCATGCTGTCAGAGATGCTGTGAGGCGAGCGGGGGCAGCCCTCATTCTAAGACAGATGTAGCAACCATTGCTCCTGTTTAAGCTCCTAAATGAGTAATCCTAGTTTATGGGGCCCCAGTGCTGGAAATCTGGCTGCCATTTCTCTGAGGGTATTTTTTTTTTTTTTTTGGCACAGACTGTGGGCTATCAGAAGAGCATTGCAAGGGCCACGCTGACAATTTCTGATGCAGACCCCCAAAAATAAGTGTGAAGTGCAATTTTCATTGAAGAGGCACACATTTTAATGACAAATTTCATGATGAACATAGCTAAAATATTAGCAGTTTATTTCATACATAAACTGGACAATAAAGCAACCTAATGTTAGAAAATATGAAGCCACAAACCACTCAAACACATTTGGCAGCACCAGGTAGCACAGTTCACATGCCTTGTTACTTCTTCCTGACATTCCAGTTCCATTGGCATTGTTTCTGGTAAATTAAGAAAGCTTGTATCTCTCTGAAATGCCAAATAAAAACCCCTGGAATATCCCCAAAGTGGTCTGTGATTCTGTAATTACATATTCACAGAACACTTTGGGGACATTCCAGGGATTTGTATTCAGGATTTCAGATACTTGTAAGATACCCAAACTAGAGCTGTTTGGAGGACAAGGATCTTATTTTACTGCATTTTTTAAGGTTTAGATTTCTGATATTTTATTCTGATACTAGCCTGAAAATGAAGTCCTTCACATTATTTTGCAAAACAAGTTTGAACTATAATGCCAATTGTTAAATTAGATCCTTTTGATCCTTAGCATTAGTTCATAGTTCTCTTCTGGTACTGGACAGGTGGACTCTAATGTGCCCTCTGATACTATATAGTTTAGGGTTCAAGGAGAGTGATCAAGAAAAGATAAAGAAAGACAAAGATAAAGATGATAAAGATGATAAAGATATCAGGGCAAGAAAAGGAAAGATGCCAGCTTAAATCTATGCTGTTCCTGCATCCATGTGCAGTAATTAATCTAAGATCCCATTCAATCAGTCAGAGAAAATTGTGACAAGGACACTAATATCCTGGACTGGGATTTTTTAAAATACAAAACCTCAGTCAAATAAATGCAAACTATGACTATCGTTTTTTCCCAGTGTGAAGTACACGACTGAAAAAATGCCAATAGGAATTTAAGTAAAGAGACACTAATCCATCTTAATCCAATGCAAGCTACCAGCAGGTTTTTCTGCAGCTAAAAGGTTGTGTTTATCTATATAAGCTCACCCCTGGCTGTCAGAAAAGTAGAAACACAAAATATTTGCAGATGAGAACCCATCTCTTCAGTCAAAAGAATTTGTCTGAACTTCCACAAAGGGCTTCGTTTGTAACTCATTTATCATTTTAGACTTCTCATGTGTGATAAGCAGCACTTGCATTAGCAAGTTATCCTTTTTAATTAAATTGAGAAAGAGCTCCCTAAAGTCAGTAAATGACAATGTATCATATTTCAGTATTTCTGGCCATATGGCATTATAAAACAATTAAAAAATGGACATGCCTGAAATTTCAGCAGGAGCCATATTGCATTTAATTTTGGGCCAGAGGCAAGGGCTGGTAAAAGCAGACTTTACACACAATAGTTCTGTCTTACAGACATAAAAGTAAAAGTACATGTTTATTAGTGGACATTTATAAATTATTTATAAAACAAGAAAATATCAATATGTTGCCATGGACCTGTGAAATATGTCTTGTGAGGTCAGAAGTCAGTTCCACTGCATCTATTTGACAAGAAACAGGATGGCCATTGCTATAATGATTGTTTATTTCCTTATTAAAAACTCTGTTAAATTATTTTTTGCATGTATTTATGTGTTTGTGTTAATTTCTACATATAGTAGTCATCAGAGTGAGTCATAATGAGTATGTGAAGCCAATTGTTAAAAAAGTATCTGAAAACACTATTCTTCAGCTGGTTCCATCAGGTTTTGATGGTGAGCAGGAGTCTCTGAGACGATGGAGTTTCTTACTTGCTTGTGACTAAAACACTCTTAGAGCTGGTGGGATGCAGGATGAGTCCTGCAGATCCTGCTGGTAAATGCAGAACAATTCTTACTTATTTTGGAGAAATCATTGAATGTCTTACTGCAACATTTTGGGGTTTTTTAGTCCTAGGTCACAAGTCTTTAACATAAACAAAGTTAGTGTGGTATGGACAAATAGAAAGACATCTATTTTAATAATCCTCTCTCTGCTGAGCAAGGAACATAAAGTAGCAACACACAACATCAGGGTTTGGGGTTTTATTTTCAACATCTGAAAAGAGTAATTATTTTTGAGAAGACTCTACAAACCACAACTCTCTACCAGATTACAAAATTCCAAATCAAAATATGAACCTGCAACTCCTATCAGGGTCCCTTTAAGAATATTCTTCATCGCAACAGAAAAGGATTTAAAGTAATCTCCTTATAGCTGGTTGTAAAATCTCAGTAACTGAGGAAGATATAGGAATTAACTGGTAACAGGACACTAAACCTTTACAACATTTTTACTTACCTCAGTTACTAATAACACTTCAGAAGAGAGGGAAAAGGAAAAGTGTAACAACAAGTCTAATATTTCTTCTTCCATTTGCGCAACTTGTTATTCTTCCCCTGCTTCGAGATGTGAGAATAGAAGCTATTTGTTAATGTTCTTGTTCTCCTCCTGGCTCATGTGAAAGGGCAGACAGATAACATCAAGTAGCTGGGCAGGGATACTGCATGTACTTTTTCACTCTACTGCTTAATGATATGGGGCTCAATTAAAAATTTATGGTGTCATGTTTTCCGTGATATTATTGCTTGTAAAAAGGGTCTGCATTACACAATCATATTGGCTATGTCATGTCCCAGGCAAAACACACTAACCTCTATCTGCTTACATCTGTTTTAAGCCCCAAATAAACAAGTTTGCACAATGTCTCACTTTGGAGCACTGAAATTGTCCAGTCTTATGCCTAGGAGAGTAGAAGAAGGACCTGGAGAAAGCAGCTAATGCAGTCTCCATCCGTCAAGGACCTTGAAGTTTCCAAATTGCCTTTGTACATTCAAAGTGCAGAAAAAGTGTAAAAATCATCTTGAAATATGAAACTGGTTGAAACAATAGCTATAGCACAGCTAACAACTATCATGATTACAAGCATTTTTGTTCTCAGATTTTCAGGAAACCTTTCCCTATTTCTGCAAGCATTAGAACTGTTTACAAATATGCATTCATCACCCTGATAATCCGTGATTGTCCCATAAGACATACTTTCTCCCCACATGCTGAAAATGAATCTTGCTGTGACTGCTTACCTAAGAACTGCAGCATTTTTTGGTTCCATGAGGGTATGACTGGAATAACAAATGAGAAATGGCTAATAACGAGCGAAATTTCAAACAGATAATCATTCATACTAAATTACATTCAGCTGTAGGCTTTCATAAGCATATTAAAATATACTATATGGGGACTGAATACCTATAGTACATAATATTTCACAAATGAAATCAATTTAACTCTTTTTCAGAAATGTGTTTGTGAGTCATATTTTTAATATTATGTCAGCTTTATGGTTTTATATACAGGAACTATGAAATGCTACAAAGGCATTTTTAAGGGGTTTATTGTACCTATAAATGCACACTCAAGCTAGGTTGCAGCTGTAAATCCTTATGATGTAATCTCTACCTGCACAATATTCTTTCTTATGTTACTGTAATATTTCTATACATCCTGAAAATGGAAGTTTCATGTTAACCATACCCAAGGAACCTACCTAAACTCTTGTATTACTTTTTCTCTATCATCAGTTTGAAATGTTTGCTTAAAGGACAGATTACTTTCAATGCATAGTTATTATCACTACTTCTACTGTATGATAGCCAGAAACAAAGATATTTTTCTTCCTACATAGGAAAATTTTATGTCAATCCATCTTTGGCTACATGCGTTGCTCTTCAGTATTTTTAAAATATTGAAATAAAATATTATCCTTTCCTGAAAAAAAAGAAATAAATTTAATTAAAATTTTAAAAAATTATACATTTATTTAAATAAATTGAACTTTGATTTAAAAAAAATTTCATAAAATCTCTGTTTGTAAATTCTTTTTGGCTTGGGTTGTCAATATAGTTCTACATCTTCCTTCTGGAAGGAATGCTTGAAGTGTTTGAGCAGACAGCATTTTGGGTAAACATATTTATAGAAAACTTACCATAATTCAAGACCAGTATGTCTCTGACCAATAGGTCAGAAACCCAAAAGTTTTAACTGACATAGTTGATATCCCATTGTGAAGGGACATGATACCATCTCTCTCAAATAAGACCTCTCAGGACTCCTAAAGATAGAATCACAGATTAGTAAATCCTCTTCTCTTCAGCACAATAGTGACTCTTTTGCCTTTATTAAATTTGGGCTGCCAAAATGAAGTGCACCATGGAGGCCAGAATCACTAAGGGAGCTCCAGCTCCCTTCCCACTTCTCCAGCTCCCAACAGTGTTGTCCAAAATGTTGTATTCTGGACATTCTAAAAATGCCCGTGGCAGTTTCAATGTGGTCAGATTCTGCTGGGCCTGAAATGGTCTAAGCTTAAAAAAAATTTGAAAGATGTAAAATTATCAGTGCAGGACAAAAACTGTCATTTTGAAGAGTAGTCCCTCAAGACACTTGATAAATCATGGAGAAGTAGATTCAGGTGAAAATAATATTTCTCTTCATCTTGTCAAGGGTATGAATTTCTACTCTAAAAAATGCTTCCCCTTAAATTTCATAAACACAAGGAGTCTTTCTACAAAATGAAGAAGGAGAAAACACAAATGGTTTTAATGCACATTTTAACCTTAGACTCTTTCATCATTTTGCCCTACATTCTTTGTCTATCTTACCAAAACACAGTTCTTTCTAGTCCTTATGGCCTTCAATAACAGAAAAACCCCCCTCAAAGATCTGACCAGACCTGTGGCACAGGTCCTCCATACCAGTTCACTCCTGTGGAAACCTACATAAATGCAGGGCTTCTGCTAAACCAGAGTCTCCAACTTAAAAAAAAATAAAGATGATTAATACTGATTCATTTACTGACACATTTACATAAAGTACAGAATTTCTGACGCACTATTTCCCCTTGCCCTGCCTGTAAATTGTGGATGTGGCAAGCATGGTTAAGTGTGGGTTAGTAAAGTGGTTTCCTTAGAGACATTAAAAGCAGAAACTATAAAGCAGCATATCCTCCCAACTGATGTGACTTTTTAATGGTGCTGATAACATAGAGAACAGACGTAAGTAGTCTCACTGTTTGTATGCACAGAGCATAGTTCCCCAAATAGCTGAATTACTTTCCATATAAGATCATAAAATCCAGATAGAATCTCACAGGGCTGCCATTAGGGAAGAGGGCACGACTATGACGTTCCAATATTAGTATTACAAGCTAAATATAGCAGCCAGCTTTTCTGAGGCCCACTTGTGCTTATTTCTTCTGTGATGAGTAATTTGTCTTTCTTCTCCACATTAACAGCAAGTTCATGTGTATTGGAAAGATGTGATGGCAGCAGCAAGTATGCTTCCAGAAAATCCAGGCGAGAACACAGACCAATATGCCATTCCTTTGTCAAGTTTTTTAAAAACAGGAGCCTAAATTGGGCATACAGAAAAGTAATTCCTGAACTCACTGAGTGTGCAAAAGAGCACTTCAGCAGTACTGGGAGAGAGGGAGGAGAAGAGAAAGTTTGCATTTATGCAGAAATCAATTCGATTAAAAACTTTCATGTTTATCTCTGGATAAACATGAAAACTGACATAAACTGTCAGCTGAAAGCAAAATTTTATATGGAAATATTGGTCACTGAAAAAGGTGACACACTATTTCCTGGGTTTTGCTGCTTTCTAAAACCACCTTTCAATTCTTTTAAACTGATGTTCAGCACTGTATGATTAGGAGAGTAATGAAAAGGCAATGGGCTAGGTCTCTGCTAAAACCAGTCAGTGCACAGAGATTGGCAGGGGCTGGGATAGCCAAAGAGATTTTTTCTCTGTGATTATAGCAGGCACTAATATTCACAAGCAATATTCCCAGTGCATATCTCCATACACACACACACACACAGCCTTCAGTCATAGCACCAAACAGGTTTTGAATGTGATCACCTGTTACAAGTAAGTTTCATAAACAATAGAGAGCATATTAAGACTGTAAAACATCAAAGAAAGCAGAAGGGCCAGCAGCATAACATCCAATAAGTCACAATAATGCCTTGCAAGTATCTGAAGAGTGTTTTAGAATACTGATCCCTTAATGAACAAGAGAAAACCCTTCCTTCCTTCCTTCCTTCCTTCCTTCCTTCCTTCCTTCCTTCCTTCCTTCCTTCCTTCCTTCCTTCCTTCCTTCCTTCCTTCCTTCCTTCCTTCCTTCCTTCCTTCCTTCCTTCCTTCCTTCCTTCCTTCCTTCCTTCCTTCCTTCCTTCCTTCCTTCCTTCCTTCCTTCCTTCCTTCCTTCCTTCCTTCCTTCCTTCCTTCCTTCCTTCCTTCCTTTTGTTCAAACAGGTCAGGAATGGTAATTCATGAAAAGACAAATATTGAAGAAGAAATACAATCTCTTATATATAGAGGAGTCAAACATAGCTGCAAAGAGCAATTATATACACATTTGTCTTCTGGATGCTTCTTGAGCAAACTGAGTTTTAAGAGCTCCAAGTAAATCTGATTTCACCGATGATTTCTGTTTATTAGCTAAGACCTCTTTCATTCTTTGACCTGTAACTCATATTACTCCTTCATCTTTGACTGAAAATCATTCCATTGTTATCTCAGATTTCCTAAATTAAATCATATTACTTGTCCCACATTTCTTGCTTTTGAGCACTATAATAATTATCCTTAAAAACTGACAAATTCGTATTGTGAGGGCAAGAAAGAGTAAAATTTCAAATTCTGCAGTAGTAGTAGGCAAAACATTAATCCTTTTTTACCTGTACAGTTTTCAGGTTTTTTCCACATACAGTTTCAAAAGTAATTTTAGAAATTAATAAAATTAGTGTAAATTATGCTCTGTGGTTATTAAGAAATGGGTTACCTTAGTAATTTGAAAATAAATTTTTTGGGGTGCTTGACTTGAGCTGGCTGTATATATGAACTAGATCTCAAATACCTTTAGTGCAAGCTAATGACTACAGAGCACAGAGTTTATGAGGCCCAGACTCTCTACAACAACCTTTGTCCAAGGTATCTGACATACAGAGACACACAATGCTGCAGTTAGCTCTGATTTTTGCTGAACAAAACCCTTCAAACTACCTTGTCTCTTTCCTTCCACTCATCCTTTCTCAACATGCAATTTGAAGATAAAATGTAATTATTTTTTAAATTTAGATATTAGGGGTCAGTGTGTTGTTTTTCACAAATGGGTTTTGCTCTATCAGCTCTTTGACTGTTTTGTCTAAAAGTTTAAATGTTCCTTATTGTGTATCCACAGTGTATAGCAGAAGTAGAACAAACCTATTACAAGCAGAGTAAGTTTTCATAGACTGCTCTAACAGTCTTTCATAGACTGCTCTTGATCATAATGATCAAGAAATTTCAGAATGAAATATAAAAGAACTTTTCTTCACAGCTTTTATAATAGGAGAGTCCAGCTTACGTCTGTGTGTACAAATGATAGGAAATTTATTGAAACATGTTTGTACACAGAGATAATTGTAGCACACTTTACATGCATAAACAGTATGGGTCCTGTACTGCCTTTGCCATCCTGGTATCATTCAAGCCTTTTGACAGGTTTAGAATGATTACAGCAAATATTCCCATATCTCTATTTTATACATACATTAAAAGCTTCTTTTGTAGAACATCATCTTCTTACCAAATACTATTGCACACACCGCAGTGGATTTTACAGACCAATACGCTTAGGAAAGAGCAAAATTCAAGTGTTTATAGAAATAAATCTGTTATGCTTTAGGAGCTGTTTTTTTCAGTGTAGTACAGCACAGAGTATCATGCGTCTGCATTTGTCCATCAGTGCCTTAGGAAGGAAATTAATAAGCCACAATTTAACTCACTTCCCCCTTGCTTTTGGGTCTCATTTGCTACTGCCAATCACATACATCAGTACTACCACAGTAGATCAAGGAACCAAGAGAGCTGCTTGCATCTTACACATCCTTTCTTCAGAGAAGACAAAAATACACTTCCAAATCATGTAAATAGACATATAAATTTAAAAGGTCAGGTTTCTTTCTGTGCCCCTGTGTAGCTAAATCTGTTCTGTAGTTTTTACCTGTACTCTGGTTTTGTGTGCATATATGTTGAATTTCAACAGATTAAATCAGAAGTGACTTTTAAAGGTACACTTCTGAGAAAGAATGGGGGCATAACTAAGGAAAAGCAGTTTTAGTCTTAATGAGAATTCATCTGCTTGATATTATGACTGCTCTACTTCACCTTTATCATTGCTCTAAGTGCTCAGGTATCAAGAGCATATATTCTCTCCACTGATGTTTATAAAATTCTCAATTAACGCATTGAATTTACATTTAGGATGAGAGCAATGACAATCCCTATGCCAGCAACTCTAATGAAAGTAATGTTTTCTGAGTATGGCTATATGAGCTAACTAGTGTTTAGATGAACTGAATTGTACCATTGATTTGTGCCAGTGCTATACTTCACATGATTTTACTCTTTGGAATTAATCCAATGTAAAGTTCAATACCTGACAGACTGGGGAGGAGGGTGTTGTCATCTAGTCTGCTAGGTTTTCATCTATGAAATCATGTGGGTGCCCAGGCTCTTTCACATAGAGAACATTGCAGAAAAAATTCTCCCCAAAGTTGCATAGCCAATAGCATTATTATAAGCGATCTGGTTTTGCCAAACATTGTATTTGTCCCATGAAAGAGAAACAAGGCCAAAAAAAAAGGAAACTGAATGAAAAGGTAGCTGCTGAAATTTCAGACTGCTTAAAATATTGTATTTACTGATGTCTTAGCAAAAATCAGAACTACGTAAACTTCAGAGTGAATAAAAAGGGAAATGAGAGTAATTCTTAAATTATGTTAATTTACTGTAATATGAGGAAAAAACTATTTAAAGAGTCCTAAGTTACATAACTGACATTTTAAATAAACAGCTTGTTGCTAACAGCCTGACAAGCCTCTTCAAACTGAGGATGACAGTGCTAACACGAGGGTGGGAGAGTTGCCTGTCACGTATTCTTGTCGTGGCTGATGGGAAAGGGACTCATCTCACCTCACCTCAGACCTCCATCAGCTATGGGTGGATTCCAGCTCCAGAGCAGACACGCAGCCAGGTGTCTTTCCTAACCTAGCCAGCTGATCCAGGGCAGTACAGAGAGCTACTGGGATGGTCAAAAGTGGGTGACTATTTCAGGGATATTATAATAATAACTTTCTAACTTCTGCCCACAATATGGACAAGATCTGACCTTCATCTCTGTATACTCTTTGGTGTTTAGCATCATCTGAGATTCTTCAGAAGTCCAGGATGCCAGCTGAAGGCTGTCAGGCATGGCATGGTGCCTATCGGGCTGCCCACACCCTTTGGTCACAGCACTGGAGGCAATGCTGTGTACCCTGGGGCACCTCGGGTAATGTGTGTTAGGCAGCTGAGTTGCACCCTCACTGACTACAGCAGAAACTTAAACAGCTGGCTCACATGCAGTTACCGTCCTGTACCCATGTAAATTTAGTGTCTCAGTCTGTCTCAGCATGGATATCTAAAACTTTTTGAATTGTTCAAGCAATTTCTAGCTACTTCTGTATTCTATTTACACCACCAATCATATTCACCAGCTTTGCAGACATCTGAAATAGTCTAGGCAAGAAATTGCACAAATACAAATGTTTAGACTTTTGAAGCCTGCCTTCAGCTTCTAATCTAAGCTAGTTGCCTAATTTCCTCTCCAGACAACAGAAAGGTATAGATACTTCCTTGGGTCTATTAATCTTATTTTAATGGTTTAACATATTTTTAAAACAGATTCTCTACTGAGTACAGTGGATAATAAAACAACTTTCTGAGAGTAAGAGAAGCCATTTTCAGGTAGGCAAAAGTAGAGAGAGGGTCCAAGAGACCTAGCATTATTTCACAATGAATCATTACCAGTATTGACTTAGCCTCTGTTGTGGGGCATCTGAGAACCTCAGTACAAATAATTTACTGACCAAAAACAGCAGAAAGACTTCTTAGAGACAACAAGCAGCAGAACACATTGGGTGATATTACCATGAAGACTCTTAAAAAGGCACCAGAACACATAATGTTTGATTTATTAATTATTTAGGCTCATTCAAAGTCTTTTCTGAGTGCAAATAGTCTCTGAAAAAAGTGGTTATTGCAAAATGCTCCTAAGGATATATCATGGTGTTTCGTTTTCTCTGATTTAGCTTTTATTATTTGTCTCCTGTATTTGTTTGAAGAAGGGAAACCCCTTATCTCCAAAAATCTTTCCTCCCAGTCAAGGGACTACTGTGTATTTGAGCCTTGGCCTTACATAATGCGCTGTAAATCTTCAGTCTGGTGCCTGCACCCATGCTTGCTTTGCTGGCACTTCATCACTGCAGGGGTTTACAAACTCCTAAGCAAACTCTGCCATGCACCCACCAGAGTTTATCACAGCAGGTCAAGCACAGACCCTTCAGACCAGAACTTGCTTGTACCATCTTGAATTTGGACACAGGTAAAGCAAGTTCATGTCTTTTCCAAAATTAAAATGAACTTTCTCATTAATTTTACTCAAGTCTGCAACTAAGCATCACTTGCTGTATAACTTTAAACATCTCAGAATGTCTGTTTCTCTATGAGGTTTCATGCCATGGGGACAGAATACTCTGACTTCAGTGCTACCAGCCTGCCACAGGAACCATGGTCACCTTTGAACACCATTTCATTCCATGTCATAGACCCATGGGCTCTTTGAAAACTTGAACTTGAAAAAATATTGTATCTTAAAGTTTGCAAAACTGTTACATTCTGTTACACTGCTGTAATATTTTGACTTTGAATTCTGCAACATTTAGGAAGACTGTTGAGACACAACAGTGCAAAACTTCCATTTACCCTAACAGAATTTTATCATCCTTCAAAGACAGTCAAGAAAATACTTTGCCCCCTGCTTGCACACCACTGCCTTTCTCAGCACCTTAGCTGGTTTTGTAGGTGGGCATTTACCCACATAATACAAATTAGCTAAAAGCACCTCCTGGCAGATAGAGTTGAGGAGGGTTTTAAACTACAGAGCTATATCTCTGTACATCACTGCAAGTTATTGAAGGTGATATATGTTCTATAGCTCTCTGGTTTCATTTTAACATGGAGGTCAGTCTTTGGATACAAGTGAATTTATAATCTCATTTTCCTGGAATACTAAGAAAGAACAGTACATCAAAAAGGGCAGGAAGATATCTCTTATATAACTCCAAAGAAGGGGGAAAAGAAGAATAATAAGGGGTAATCGAAGAGGAATCTTTTTCAGACAAGATTTTAGTAGAAGTTTCCTTTGACAGTTCTATGATCAATGTTTTATTCAAATTCAGTAATATGAAACTTAATCACACAGAAAGAGCATTGAAAAATATAGTTAATAGCATCTTTCCCAATATTTTATCATGGCACATACTGTACAAAGTTAATGTAATATCGCTACAATAATGTACAAAAAAATTTAAAAAATTGATTTGACAATGAGTGAGAATAGTTCCATTATGCATTTTTAGAAATTTGATTTTGTCAAATTTTTTGACGTGAATGTAACATTTATAATTGTAAATGAGAAAATTAGCATGAGAGCACATCACAAAACCAGAGGACTCATTATGCTTAGCATGTGTGAGTCACTAAAGTGTGGTGAGTAGGAGGTTCTGTGTAGTAACCTGAATTGTACTGAAGATACAGTACACTTTGTATGCTTTCTCTCTCTCTGTCTCTCTTCAGAAGCTCATGAACCAAACCTCCATGCAGTAAAGATGAATAGAATTTTGGATATTTTTCTTAAACAATTTTATGTGATTGTTAAAGATGTACAAGCTGGTTTACATACAGTAGGATGGAAACTGGCTGGAGGAACATAAGCTGAGGCACAAAACCAAGATAAGCCTATCTGCTTTTCTAAAACTGATTGCCTGTTGTAATCAGCATAACTTTTATAGTAGGGACATCTTCCACATGTCAGCTAATATGGCCTAAATGATTCCTTTCTTGGGCTAATTTTTGGGCTCAGGTCCATACAAGTCAGTCAAATCACATTATTGCATGCAGATGCTGAAAATTCTGCTGGTCTCAGTGCTCTGCAGTCTCATTTTTCATCCTGCTTATGCCGACTCAGAATATAAGCATAAGATTTCAAGTGAATCAAACTTTAGAAACACAAATTCCAGCCACAACAAGTAATTGGATCCCAGTCCAACCAAGTGGACAAAATGTTACACTAGGAAAAAATAAATTAAAGGATCACAGTCCACAAGATGTATAAAGAAGAAATGAACAGAGCATGATGTTAGCTAACCTGTGCAAAACTTATCCCTAAAGCATGACAAATACAAATTAATTCCTATTGCCCAATCGCTCTTCTAACTCCGCAAAATTACATCAAATATTCCCCTTCACCATGTTGTCCCTTCAGACCCATCTTTCCTCTTCAAAACAGGAAAGAGTAATGTGAATTCTGGAGGCCTGAAAAATTTCGCTTCTGTTTTGTTCCACTATAGAACCTAAAAGTTTGGTTTTGTTACATTATTCCTTGCAATGTGTTTATCAAAAAGAATAAGCATGACCAATTCCTCCTGTATTCATTATTAGATATCATCACATTTTTAAAATTTGGGGTAGCAAGTAGAAATACCATCATATCTCACAAACACTGGCAAGTATTACATACTTATAAATAGGCTTTTTTCACAATTTTGAATTTTTGCAGTATATGCACTATGATTTCTATGGATTTGTTTAAAAATGGGGAAACCTCTATTTCCTACAAAAAGTAAAACCTGAAAAATTCACTACCACTAGATCCTTCTTATACTCTCAGTGCTTTGCTTACAAATTCTCCACTTTCCCTGTAAAATGTCTCAGTGCAGGAGGGCAGGTCTTAGTCACCCAGAATGATTTCACTGCATGACTGAAGGAAAGGTCAAACCAGAAGGAATGTTCAGGACAACTTGGCGAGATGGCTAAACAAAGGAACAGAATTAGGTGGATCTTATTACAAGCAGTTCATCTGCTGGGCTTTTTCACTAGGACTGTTGAACACTGCTCCACTTCCCTAAGTGCCTTGCAGCTCTGTACACAGAGCAGCACCTCCCTTCCCAAAGACCTCCTAAAAAATGTCATCTTGAAATCTTTTTTAAAGCCTGAGAAGTCGCTGAGATACTTAATTCACATCATATACAATTTTGTGTGCATGTAAAAGACGAAGGAATATAAAAAGACAAGTCATGAATCATCCATTTTAAGCATTCTTTTAATGGATGTAACCACTATGGTAAAATAGGTGTCTCGAGACAGCTGTCAGGTAAAAACCCAGAAATAGGAGGCTAATGAAAGGAGATTTTTAAAAAGAAAATTGTTTGAATGGTAAACTGATGACTTAGAGGAGATGACAGTACATAGATGGATAAAGCTATGAGGAGAGTCTCAAAATGCAAGAAAGATCTTCATTCTTTCATTCTTCCTCAACTTCCTTGGTTTTGATTGTGGCCTCGGGGCATGAGTGCAACACACACACTCTCAATAATACACAGAGCAAGAGATCTTTAAGGCATTCTCTATTTCAGAGGAGCTCTTGACCTACAAACATCCTGGAAATAGTTTTTTTGGCACTGTCATAAATAAATTGGGCCATGTGTTGCTTGAGGGGGCCATTCTGGCAAGACTTTTCAGAACATAAAATAGGCCATGACTGCTGACAGAGGTTGAATGTGTCCTTTTGAGTGCATTGAAAAGATGCTAAAGAATACAAATGAACTGAAAAAAATAGTAAAAACAAAGAAAAAAAGTAATATATTTATATTCTTCATTAATTTTAAGTTTGGAGAAAAGCTTCAAGACTTTGCTATGTTTATAATATAAAATTAAAGAGTTATCCATATCTTTAAAAATATTAACTTTCTAAAAATAAAATTAATAAACAAACTGGTAATGCTCATAAAAGAAAGTATTTACATTAATTGAAATTCCCCTTTTTTAAAATTTATTTGGAAATATTGAAATAGAAAAGCTTTCCAACAAAGGTAGGGACATTTTTTATTAGAGAGCATTTTTTACTCCATAGTTCTTGAACTTACAGGATGTAGGATTACAAAAGGGCTCAAATCTTTTGTATTACTCTAGAAGAATTCCGATGTCAAATTTCTGAAAAAGCAATCAGAAAGTTGCTTCACACCTCAGTGTCTCAAAATTGTTGACCAATACTAACATATATGCTTTTTAGCCTTCATACAGACTCCTTCAGAAAAATCTTAGTTCCCTGCTGTATAGCAGACAGCAGTGACTAGAAAAAAAAATCAGAATTAGAAAAAAAATAATTACAATTATATTCAGCAGTTGTATGTCTTTCATGGTGGTATTTTGTAGAGTAGAAGAGCAAAAAACTCAATAATTCAGGCTGGGGAAATAAAAGTTTCCTCCATGTGCAATTTATCATCTCTTGTACAAGAGGAACATATTTAATTTAAATCCATGAATGTGGCTCAAATGTGAGAACACCTGATTTCAAGGATGAGGTACCCTTGTCTAGATTCCTATGTGACTTTTACCTGTATATGTCCTGCTTTATCAAAAATGTCACTTTGGTTACCAGAATTATTTATTAATTGCCCAGAGAGAGTTGGATTCCCCCCTTGGCTGGTCGCATTAAAGCTGGAGATCCAATAAACCCCAGATAACTCAGGGGTCAGGTGGTCACTCTGAGCAATTATTAAAAAAAAAAACAAATAGTCCAAGGTCTCTTGTAGCTGACATGCTAGGATTTTCAGTAAACAAGGTGAAAAATTCCCAGCCTTGTACAGAAGTAAGCCTGTCTAAATGCTTTCTAATGAAAGCCTTGTCAAAACGAAAATTCAGTAACATTTACATGTTCTGTGAGAATATGCCAATTTCTATGCATATCTGGTGGATAGTTTAAGTATACTTTAAAATACATTCATCCATCTCTCCAAATATTGTTTATTTCCTTGTTAACCTTACATGATTTCCAACCACCAGAGGTTTTCAGCTGAAGAGTAATGCTTTCTTTTTTTCCTCCACAACTAGGAATTGAACTTACCACTCACTTTCAGAAGTGAAAGTTTGTGTTTCCTTGCTTAGCTTAGACATACTGCTGGTCTGTTTTCAAATTAGCTTTGTTTGTGTAGGTGTGGCTGGACTCTTCATCCCAACTGGCTATTAAAAAGCTCAAAAATCATTGGTCAACCCTCACAACACAGCAAACCTCACAATTAAAAGGAAAAATCACACAATATGACAGTTATTTTGGAAATCTAAAACCATTTTGCTTATAGAACTGATAAGTGTTCAGAAATATCCCTTTCAGACTTCTAAAATTCATAGTGTCAGTAAAGTTAGAGCATTTGCTGAGCAGTTCAGCTTCCCCAAGTACCTGTCACGTCTCCTGATCAGCCCTGCAGCAGTTTAGTTCAGGGTCAGAGATCCCAGAGCTGCCAGGGTGCATGCCAGCTGGAATGGAAGAGATATAAATAAAACATGTTGGAAGGGCTGGTAGTGAGGGAAAGTTGTTCTTTTCCTGTGCATCCCTGCAGCTGGCAATCACAATTCCACAGCAGCCCTGCCTGAACCATGCCACGCAGAACTAAAGAAATGTTTGTGTTGCTTGTAGCAGTAGGGCAGATTGCAAATATGAAACTGCATTCACCGCGCAATTAGGAAAGTTAGCATACAATGCAGGCTGAGGTTTGAATGCTACACCTGTACCCAGGCTGGGAGTACTCAAGTGCTAATCGACCTACCACTGGTGTACGTAGACAATATTCAGCGGCCAGGTAAGAACCCAGCAGCCCTGGCAGGCACATTCCTCACAATCAAAATGTTTATTGCTATTTGAATTTATTAAACTTTGATTGTTTTTCCTGCAGTTTTTCATGCCAGGTCTCTGCTTATAGCTGATTCATTGTGATGTTTTGTTCAGTCATTTCCAAGAATGATAGCAGAAGAGGATACATACAATGGCTGTTCTGAAAACCTATTGCATCACTTTCAATGAGAACCCTGGACAGCTCAAATCCATCTTTACTTGACATAAGAAATAAACAAAATAGAGATAGAGAAGAGAAAAATGAGGGTGAAGAGAAGTAAAATAAAGGGGAAAATAGTTAAATAAATCTTCTTTTTCCATCATAATTGATTTATGCTTGCATAGTATTCGAGACAGTCACTTTACAGAATTTCTGGCAGAAATTTATCAGCTGTTATTTTGACTATTGTACTTAAGGAGGAAAATAAAATAAGAACACAAACTCCACCTGGTATTCAGAAAGATGTCTCATTGCATTGTCTTCAGATAACAGAAGTAATTTTGTCTGACATCTTCCAGCTAGTAATAATGCCCTGATTTCATATACCACTGGCACACTAGCCCATTGCTTAATTGGTTAATAAACAGGTATATTCAATAATCATGGTGGACTGTGCCAAACTGCCAGTCTTTGCTCCAAAACATATGCTGGTAATTAATAATGATAATTTAATAAAAGGATCTATTACAAGCGGGTTTGGGTTGCTAGGAATTTGTACAAGGGAGAAAGCACATTCAGGCTTTCAAGGTCGTCTGCATCTAAGAGTAAAGAAAACAAGCAAAGTGGCTGATGTAGTATGGGTGCTTTCCCTTGATTAAGTGAAGAGGGTGACAAAGAAAGCAAGGAAACACAAGAAGATCCATCCAGAGCTGCGAGGTATCAAGCTGTAGGGATCCTAGGATAACAGTGCTAAGAGACTACATTAACACAGCCAGAAAATACAAGCAGATAATCAACTGACAGTGAAAATGGCAGGGTGGATAAATACGGTTCAACAGGGAGTCTTTATTCAGAGGGACTGACACTGCTGTGTCGTGACGCAGTTCGGAGGGCTGCAGCGAGGCTGGCATGTGGCTCTGCCAGAACAATAGTGATTGACTACAGATGGGTACTTCCTCTCCAAAAACACTCCTCACAGCTCCCTGGCACGGAGGGATACGCAGACACAAGCTCCAATCTCCATGGTAACCCCTTACTTCAGCGTGACATCAAGCCCAGATCAAAACTCCATAGGCGTCAGATGGTACATGCTGTTTCTTTCCTTGAATTAATAATATTGATTTAAAAGGCAGGTTCCATTAACTGTTTCTACTCTGTGCTGGGGATAATTACTGTCTGTGGTGCCAGTATTATTCCAGTGACTTGAAAACAGGAAGCACAGCATCGAGTTAAATAATTCATGCTGTGCTGCTGCTCACTCTGTTCTTAGAAGCAGAATTACTGCTAACTGGGCATGGTAATTTCAGCACAGGGGTGATAGGATTACGAAATGTCTAATTGCCCTCTCATGCAATAAGATTACTGAAAATGCTTTAATTCTTCCAAGCAGAGGCAAACAATCCAGACAAGTGACAAAACAGGAACAGCCTGCATGAATACAGCTGAGATTTTCCTTCTGAAAGCAGTGAAAAGTGCAGTCAAGGCTTCATTCTCCTTCCCACCCCCTGCACGCTTCCCTTCCCGAAAAAAAAACCTTTTCAAAAGCAAACAGCCAATGCGGAGAGTCTGGAGGGGAGGGAGTTCCTTATACTGCTCCTTAGAAGTGTTCCCTCAGTCAATTATAGGATGTTAGCAGGCTCTGTGGGGTTTCTCAGTTAATCTTCCAAAACTGCAAGGTTTGTAGTTGTGATACAGTCTGTCAGAGTAGGCTTGTTTGTAAATTTGGAGAAAAGTGGAAGATAAAGTTTCAGGTTTCTGTGATATATGTTAAGTGCCTCAAGGAGAAAAGCCTGAACAAACCTGGACAGTTCCACTACTTAGTGAAGGGCTGAAAACCAGGGATTTTTTACACTCTGGGCAGAAATATTTTTGGCATCTAAACAAGCTTTTCTGTTCACAAAAAGAAAGCTGCAGCTTTGGGGCCATATTAGGAGACTGAGTATGTGCAAGCATTCAAGAATGTCAGAGACTATAAGTCACCTGGGCAGTGGGGTCACCCATGCCTAAGCAAATGCTCTTACTCACTATGAGAAGTGTTGATTAGCTGGCTTGTTTGGAAATTTTGAAGGACAATGGATTTCCTGAAGGAACTGGAGGTTCATCTGATTCTGCACTTGCACTGGAGAAAAACACACAACACTTGAATTTCCACACCAGCCTAAAAGCTGCCTATAGAACTCAGGGGACCAGGGGACTAAGTACTTAAAGCAGGCAAGAACAGGTTAACTGCTTCAAACCAAAAATTCACCTAACCCAGTAACCATAAGCCTACACCAGGAGAATGGAAGAGGGCAAGAACAGGGAAATAGCTGTTTCCCCTTATTTTCCACTGCCCACTTCCTGCAGATGGGGATCTGTCAAATTTACATGATGGGTAAAATTATTTATCTAATGAATTTTTGTTCAAATTACTTTAAAAAGTATATATTAGTCACAAGATCAACAAAGTGTGGTGCTAATAGCATTAGTTGAGCGAGGAAAGTTCACTTTTTGGGACAAGGAAGGATCCAAAATTGGAAAGACAGGACCTTTTAAAGAATCTTAATGAGCTGGATGTCATTCAGATGACACTGGATGTCAGGTCTGTATTAAAGTTATTCCAGATATTGTGCAATCTAAGGGATCAGTCTGCACTTTGTGTGCAATCTGAGCTCACTGTGCACAGGTGTATAACCTGCAGTGGTGCTTCCCACCAGCCACACGTGGAATGAGGAGCAGTTCTGAGGTGTTCAGCTTCACACTTTCCACTTGCTGGCAACTGCTAGCCATGACTGTCCTTCAAACTCAGGGTTAGGGCTTGGGCACAGCCGGGGGCTGTTGTTTTCTGACTAGCTCAGAGCAATTGACATTTCTAAAAGTGGATTGTTGAAATGTGCTAGTCATAACATTCTGTTATCTTCTTCCCAACTCCACAAAGCGCATGCTTAATTCAGCCATTCCATCTAAATGGTTTTCACAGAGTAGATCTCAGTGTCTTTCCCCCAGCCATCTGTCAGTGGTACTGACACAGTTCACAGGTCTTTGGAATTAAAAATTAGAATCACCACAGCAAAATTCAAGGTAAAGGGAGAGATACTGAATATTGTTTTCTCTCTTATACACACATACGTCTGTGTACGTATTTATTTAGCTTGGTCTTTGACTAGGTGATGCTTATGGGTCTCTTCCAACTAGAGATATTCTATGATTTATCATTTAAAACCATACAAAAATGGTGAGAATGTTCCATTTCTGTTTCTACTCTTTAATACCACTAGAATAGAGGGTTTATTCTACCCTCCTGTATCCATTGTCCCTGTGTTGTACTAACATACAGGAGTTCCCCATCACATGCAGCACCCAGGCCTACAGTGATGGTCTTTATTCAAGCATGATAAAAAATTATGATCTGTCAAGAAAAATATATAAATATAAATATGCACATGAAAATTAAGGGAAAAAAATGAGAAAATATTAATATATTTTAAAGATGGTTTATAGATTGACGTACTAGCTGTCAGTTGGAAACACAAGAGAGCTTAGCACTTCATTAGGAAGAACCTATCCATAGAGTGAGATGCAATATGTAAGAGAAGGAAGTTGTCTTTTTGAAAATCCATGCATGGGGAGGAACATATTTGGGACAAAAGTGAGAGAAGAGATGCTGCGACCACAGAAAAAAAATTAAGACCTGCTTTCTTGTGAATTTTGCCTCTTTAAATAATTAAAGTTGCACAAATGTTATCCTAAGCTGTATCTTGGCCTCAGAAGTCCCCAAATCAGCTAACTTATTTCCCTACATAGGGCAGCACAGCTCAGGGGCTGACTGCACTGTCATCACACAGCAGTGTTGTAGATAAAATAGTTGTTGGCGCATGAGAAGAATGGACGTTGTAGAAAGAATTATCTTTTATTAGGTCACCTGACATAATGGGAAGCAATAGACAGGCTTCTAAGGATAAAGTCTTTCAGAGCAGGAAAACAGACTGCATTCTCTCTACTTATGTGGAGTTACTCTTATAAGATTTTTATGGTGCTTGTAATTCCAGGCAATTAATTTATGAAATATTTATATAATGCTGATTAATAGCATATTATAAAAATATTAGCACAATCCTATTGTCATTGCCTAAAGTTATGTGATCTGCAGTAAAAAAACAGCAACTAGAGATGTACAGAAAAATGGTTAAACATCAATAGGAATGCTTAGACAAAAGAGATGTGGAGATAAGACACTGAAACAAAAGCTGCTGGCTATCCTCGCAAAGCTGGACTGTTTTCTGCTCAAATGCGTAACAATTGATCTGAACATTGTGTTTCAATCTCTGCAATATTGCCAAACATTTTATTTTAAATATATGTTTTGACATTGGTTTCTATAATTCATATAGACTTTAACTGATGGTATATTTCCTTGTCAGACCACACTCACGACATTTTGCATTATTGATTAATTTTCAGTGAATTGAACACAGAAGTTGAGGTGTCAAAGATAATGAAATTCCTGCAAGTTTCATGCAGAATATTGCTTAGTTAAAGGAGAGCAGCAGAAAGGGAAAGACAGGCAGAATTCATCTGTTACATGTCTTGTTTTGGCAGCAGAACACATGTACCTACTGGCCAGTCAGCCAAGTGTACTGACTGGCAAACACAAATGTGCACAGCTTTGGGTAGTCACAGCTAATGACTAATTTAATCTGTTCTGTGGTTCTTGAAACACCCTACTCTTATAGCCTTCTCTGCAGAAGTGTTGCAATACTAAAAGTTGGCAAAACTGTCAGAAATGCTGAAGACATATGTTATTCTCTACTATCTAGACAAGTCAACTTCACATTACAAATAGCCTTATGAGCATAGAAAAGCTCCTGAAGGCCATTTTCTCTAGCATAACATCCTACCAAATGCATGGTTGAAATGCCACAAAAGTATATTCAGACTTCAATATTCACAAGTTTTAACATCTTATAAACTAAGGCTTGGCATCACTGAAGAGTACAAACAATCATCTTGTACCTTTAGTTGGTGGTTAGGAGCTCTGTGGAGTCCTGGAATAGAGATGTATCAAAGGAAGTAACTGAGGGTACAGCTGCCTACAGCTGATCTGAAATGCAAGTTTGACTCCAACCCATGTGGTGTTCCTGTCCACCCCCATCCCATGACAGCACTGTGCCACCAAGAAATCAGACACTTCAGGGACCCTTCTGCTAAAAAACACTTACTTTCCATTGGGTTCGCCTTTTAATAGGATGAACTTCATGATCTAGGTGACCACAATGAGGGGTTCAAGAGTCCTCATTTGGCAGCAAAGGAGGAGTTTGCTCCTTTCCCTGACAGGGAAGCCTTAGCTTATGAAACCACAGCTCTAAGATAATTCAACAAACAACTGCTTGTTGCATTTCACCTGAGTGCTTTGCCAAAGGGACACATTAGGAAGACAGGACTGCAGAAGAGGTGCTAAGAAATGTATCTGCCCTAATTTGCAATCAGCCTAGAATCTGCATCACATTTCCTGCACTCTGAACGGGCTGAAGGGGCCCATGGCTCTGAAGAGATGTTTAGCAAGGTGAACCATTTTATGAGTATGTGAGAAGGATGTTTATATAAGAATATTTATCTACACAGAAGAATAACAAAGCTAATAAAAATTCACTTATATCCTAGTTGCAGCAATCAGGCGCAGTGATCTTTGCCCCATTTTTATTATGGACCACAATGTGCCTTGAATAATTCCTTAAAACATGTCCAATTTTTTTTTTTGAATACATAAACATATTACAAAATATAAGCACTCATCTGGTGGCACTGATTATGCCCTTATAACATAATATTTAGTGTTCTGTATATAAATTTGAGCACCACAATAATAAACCTTGGCACTATAAATAGACTGACTTGCAAACCCTGACTTTTAAAAAGCAGAGCTCTATTTTGAGCTGGAACAATATGTTGTCCTTGGAAGCCTATTTTAAAGCTTTACTTTAAGTGCAGGTTTTCTTTGTTCAATGTTTTGTCACCGCAATGCAATGCTCCTATTGAGCGTAGTAGCAAGAGCAGAATAGAGTTTTTTGCAGAGAAGGTCATTGTTTGTTTATTTGGGTGTTTTGTACATATAAACATCATCATTGAATGCCTGCAATTTCATTTGAAGGACAACAAGAGGTCTTCAGCTTCTCAGATAAAATAAGTGCTAGAAAATTGTTGCGCTTATAGTATGTGCCTGTCTGCCCACTCATCTCCTACTTTTCCTGTCTTTAATCAGACCTTGTTGTTACAGAGTAACAGTTTTCTCTGCTAGCGAAAAAAATTTAAAAACAAATTAATAAATGAATAAATAAATATACATATACATATATATTTATGTATGTATATGCCTTGTTGTAAATTTTTAGCAGTCCAGCATTCTCAGATAGTTCAATTTCCCTTTAATTTTATTTTACATCCTATTCCTCAAACAATGTATGGAATAAGAGAGAAAAACCATTTTAACAGAAAATGCCTTCTCAAGTCTGGTAGTTTCGTGAGCATGGCCAGGCTGTGTGTTCCATGAGGTCCCCATGGTCCACGTCCCCAGCTGGGGCTGCCCTCAGGCCCCCAGAGAATGCCACCTGCATGGCAAGCAGCAAGCATCCCTGGAGGTTGCTTCTCCAGCTACAATTTCTCCTTAATGAGAAGGGGGAGGGCAGGAAGTGTTCTGAATTATAGAGGCAGAATGGGAAACCCCTGAAGTGACAAAATGCTGAATTATTCATTGTGCAGTTTCTAATTGTTCTTGAAGTTAGTGGTACCATTTGTAGGTAAATCACCCCAACATCTCCATTTTCCCCTCCTCTCCCTCCTTGAACAGTACTAGAGAAAGGAGGGAGAAGGAAAGACATTCCTGAAATGCTTGTTGCAGTCCAGCAGTGAGCCAGAACTGAAAACTAAATGCAAGTTAGTTAAATGCTCTGAATGCTGCCAGTTATCTATAGGCATACATTACAGTCTCAGTTCTGAGATTCAATTAAATTTTTCATTAAAGGTCACAGCAATTGTGGGTCTACATCAGAGCATTATTTTCATGTTGAGTATCTAGCATTAAGAGGTCCAGGCAGAGCAGCAAGAAACCCAGTGCTGAACATATATTGACTAAACTGCCCATGAGGAAAATATTTTCCTGTCCTTCATGGAAGGAGATGGCGATTGGACAATGCCCAGATGCATAGAGATGTGCACCATAAAAAGAAGAGAATCACAATTACACATAGCATTATCCAGATTAACCTGCAGCTCCAGTCTGAATAGAGCTCAAGTAACATCAGTCATTAGACACTAACAGCTCATTCCATATATTAAGTAAGCAGTATGAGAGAAAAAATTACATTTCAACTGCTGTGGTCTTGAATTTTTGTCTGCTATGCCCTAAATGGGGAAATAACTAATTAGCAACATCCACTTGACACAGTCTTTGCGTGTAATTTTTTTTTCATACCTTTATCATTTCACATCTTGAAACCATGTTTTCCCACCTAAATTAATTATTCCCAACCTTTGAACCCCACATTTCTGTTTCCAGAATTTCTGTCCTCTGGCTCTAAGTTCTTTCTGGCTTTACTGTAGCCTTTTAAGATGGTAGGATTAGAACTCATTGATTCATGTAATGGCATTATACATGCTAACATGTTGTTTCCTTTTTGACCACCAATGCAGAATGAGCAAAGGTCAATTAATCTGACACCACTGCTTATCCTTCTGATCAATACTGCCTCATTGTTTCCTTGTTCTCTCACATCTGCCTGTCTGTTGGTACACTCAGATTGCAAGGTTTTTCAGGCTACAGGCTTTTTACTCTCTGTATGTAATGGATGTGCACAGTAGAGGCCTGATCAGGGGCTGGAGATTTTGCTGCAATTCTAATAGTTAATATACAAATGACAAAGAATAAAGGGTTCACACTGGTGCCTTAGAATTTTTTTTTATTTTTCCCACAGTGACTTTAGCTAATTTAAAACCCAGTAATGTGTGTAAATCAAATTATTTACTGGAATATACATTACTTAGCATTTATCTTTATTGAATTTCATTTGCCATCAAGCTGCACAACACATTAGATTCCCTGAACCTATTAAATACAAAGTCTCAGATGGATATTCTCTCTTGCTAAGCGTCTGTGCTGCAGATAGCTAGAAGCTAAGAAGGTATACCAGGAGAAATAATAACATTTGCCTTTTTGGCATGTTCTTTTCCTTCATGTTTGCTATTAGAAATAGGGTCCTGGAGAAAGTTGATTTATAATCTGACCCAGTACCTCTGTTCTAATATTCTTAGGTCTTCCTGAACTTTCCTGAGTTGGTTAATATTAATAGATGTGTCATATACAGATTTTGCCACCTTCTCCTCTTTCCTTCAGTAAAAAATGAATATTTTTAACTGTATATTAACAAAATGAAAAATCAGGCAACCTCATTCTCTTTTTTTTTTGATGAAATTTGAATGCCTTTTGTATCCTTGACCAGGTTATTATTCCGTGACAGTACTCCAAACCTGTAAACCAATTGCTACTGAGCAGTCCCAAGGACTTTCCATGTGGGATTTAGCAAGCACTTTGAAAACCCCATTCAATGTTTCCAATCCTATTTTGCCTACCATTTTTTTTTGCATACACTGGAAATCTTTAGAGCCAAGTCCCCATTGTACTCTTGTGTGAAATCAAGCTTGCTTATTTTCCTTTCACCAGGACATTTTAGAAAATATATTTGAATTACTGTTTCAAACATTGTGCAAGTAATTCAAAGAAAACTTGTCAGTATTCAGTGTTCAAGATCTTTCTTTAAGCAATTTTGGAGACATACACATCATCCACTCACACACTCACAGAAACCTGAGAATTTAGAACTACAAACCACTTTAATTAGAAGTTACAAAACTCTCTTATACTCTCATCAGCCTCACTCTTAAACTCCAGCACTCAGACACATGTACAGTCCTGTGCTCAGGACCTGCTGCTCATCAGTCAATCAATTTGTTTGAGTGTCTTTATTTCTGATAATGCCTGATCCTTATTAGTTTTCAAGAGGTTATCCTCTGCAAGGGGTAGAAATAATTTGTCTTGCCTGTAACGTTCTCTTTAATTGCTCTCCCTGATGTTCATGCAAACCAACCAATTAAATCCCTAGAAGCTTTTCTCTATGCAGTGTAGCACTAAATGTTATTTATTTTTTGATATTGAGCCATTTGCTATTCAAACTCCATTTTACCACTACACATTTTCATCTCCTGTTTTATGTATCACATCGCTTGAGTTCCATGTCCTGGAAGACATCTGTTTGTCTGGAGTAATTTTGAGAGCCTTGCCTGGTACCCATGATACCCTCCCTTCCAAAACACAGGCACACAAACTTTTGAGTCCTTGCCAGCCCTGCACTCTGCTCCCAGTTTATTACCTGTAGGTACTGCACATCCACTGTGGCCTCAGGATCCCAGAACTCTCTGATGCCAATACTCAAGAATGGGTTCAGCAGCAAGAGCCGTACGCCTCAGAACTACACCTTAACCCACAATCACAAGTGATTCACAGTCTTCATGTCTCTGATGTATTATTCATGAAATAAAAGAAGCATCATTTTGAAGGGTGATATGTCTGAGCACTGTGATAGATTTAAAGAAACAGTGCTTAGTCTTTTAACTCCAGCTTTTCTGACAGTGACTATCAGTTTCTGTCTGGAAGGACGACTTTATAGTTCCAACTGTTGGGCAGCTTGAACAGCATCAGTATGTTCCAACAAACTAACTAGATGCTCTCTAAATTAGCATACTCTGACTCTGCAGGTTGTCCATTAACTGTCCATGTCTGATTCATTAATTAGAAAGAGGTAGAGCACTACCTACTGTTACACGGCAGAGTTTATTATGAGGTGAAGATAATTAAATAGATAAGTATGAAATCACTCAGAGCACCATATAAATGCTTCCCTAAAGCACTTCCTAGCTTGGGCAGTTTAAATTAAAAGGGCTAAGATAATTTTTTATAGCCTAAAAATTATATTTTCAAGAATAGAAGCTTTTAGGCAGGTCTAGGAAAAGGCAATTTGAAGTGCTGCTCATATTGAGGTGAAAAAATCTTGACTACTGAAACTTTTCTGCTTCATCTATTCTTGTACTGGCCACAGCTCTACTGGCTACATCTACACCAGTAAATTAAATGGGCCATGGATCATTCAGTGGACCTGAAGCCAGCTGGCAGTGCACAGCTCTTATTGGTTTATAGAGCTAAGAACTCTTCCCTCCCAGAACACAGTAGCCAAGTCCAAATGGCCTGTTAGGAATGATCTCCTGTCCCTAGTGACTCCCTAAGTGTACCCAGGCACAGCTGGCACAGAACAAAACCAAGCTAGGGATCATGCTAACAATTAACAGTACTCTTAAGCACAGAGAGCTCTTGAACCCATTCCTGGACTATTTAGCTTCCCAGCACAAACTTAGGGATTGTGTTTCTAAAAGGACTCAATAAACACTTTTGAAATCTTTAGAGTCTCCCAAAATAAAAAATAAATGTTTCATTCTCTCAGAAGTTATTATTTATAAATTGTAAAAAACCTACAAGTGGTACTTGCAAACATGTATTTTTTGATCCCAAAATTGTATATTTTCTCCTAATTAGACCTTAAATTATGAAGAACCTAACTTCAGAGCTGCAGTTCAGCTGGAAACACTGTCAAGAAGTTAGTGGGATGGCAGGTTTGCTAATAGAGAATAAATTATCAACAATCAGAGGAACAGCAAAAAGCCAGTGTTTATGAAGGAGACAAGAGCTGAGGGTTTGGGGTACCAAACCTAACCACTCATCTGCCCAGAATTTATTTTTTTGTGAACTGCCAGTCATGGTAAGTCACTACTCTATGAAGTCAGCTGCATCAAATAACAATTTTGTTTTCCATGGGGCTTAGGGAAGGGATCTTAGAGCTTTTTAGAGTAATCAATCCTCTTTAGACCCATAACATATGCTAAAAACAATGTGGCTGTGAGCCTACTTACTGGTGAGAGGATGGAATAGTACCTGCAGATTTCTGTTTCCTCATGTTTCAAGAACTTAAAGGAAGGCCTTCACCCTAAGGAGAAATAAATTTTTTGATCACAGATGAAAGTGGATGGGAAATAAGTTTTCCAGTCTGTAAAACACTGATTTGGGTCTCTTGGTGCAAGACTGGAGAAGGTACAGAGCAGCTTACAAAGCCTTAGAGAGGAGGAAGCCAATTTATAGAAGAGCTCATGACTAGGGCACTCACCCTGTGAGACAGCTAAGTACATCCTATGAATCTGAGACAAGAGGAATTTCATCTTGCTTATTATACCTCAGGCTTATGACCTGACCACCAGACTGATTTTTTTCTCACATTTGGCCAAAAATATGTTCCCCTTTCTTCCTTACATTTGGCAAAATATGTGTGCCATTTTTGATTGGAGTAGAGTCAATTTTCTTCACAGCGGCTGGTCTTGAATTTGTGCTGAACCCAGTGTTGATGGTATAGAGATGTTTCTGTTACTGCTGAGCAGGGCTTACACAGAGCCAAGGCCTTTTCTGCTCTCTCTGCATGGCACGCTGGGGGGAGATTCACCTGGACAAGTGACCACAGCTCACCCAAGGGATATTCCAGACCAGGGGATATCATGCTCATTCTAGAAAGTGCGACGAAGAAGGAGGAAGGGGAGGAACGTGGGCTGATGGTGATGAGGGCCTGCTCTCCTGGGAATGGCTGAGCACCTGCCTGCCCATGGGAAGCAGTGAATGGCTCCTTGTTGTGCTTTGCTTGCTTGTGCAGCCCTTGTTTACCTATGAAACTGTATTTAAGCCTATGGATTTTCTCACAGTTACCTTTCCAGTTCCCTCCCCAGTCCTGCTAGTGGGGAAAGGGACAAGTGCCTGTGTGAGGCTTGGTTGCTGGCTTGGGTTAAACCACAAGACCTTTGAAATAATTTTTCAGATATATTGCTGGAAACAATAAATTTCTATTGCAAAGTTTGATTTACCTGAATTGGCATTTTTCAACCAGAAACAATCTTGCCCTGGTCTAGTAATGGGCCCACATTATTTTAGGTTGTTTGAAGATTTTCACTGTGCAAAGTGCATTGCAACAGATACTTTATTCTGAAACACTGAAAAAAATTGATTAGCTATAAATGTCAACAAAATCAATAACTAATTTCTTTAATGCTGGTAGAATGAAAATAATTAAAACAGCAAGGAGAACTGTTAGTTCCCTTGTGTTCCTGAAACGATGGACATTAGCAAAGATGAAAAGAAGAAAAGACATAATCAAACACTTGTTCTACACAGCTGAATAGTAAACTTTCAAAATTATTCCAGTTATTCCTTATCCAGTCTTCTGAAGTATCTTGCAGTTCATATTTTTTTCTTTAGTCACTTCTAGTTCCTCTGCATTTCTGTTTCTTAGACTTGTAGCAATATGATCTCTTTTGGGTTTATGGAGTATTAAGGTTTTCACATTCCCTCAGTACTTAGGGAAGTTTTTACTTCCCTCAGTACTTACAAAAGCTGTCTTTAGCTTTTGTGTTACCTCAGGTAATATTCAACCGAAAGATCCATGTACCCAGAGAGATTTCCAGGAAATGACAGGTCACTTTCAGATATGTCAACAATCATTAATGGTCACATTTAGTTTCTTTCCTCCAAAAAAATATAGTACAAGTTGTTTCATTTGGTAAAGAAAGCAGTTTATGAACAGCTGCTTTCCTGTGCATTGTTTTAAGCTTGCCCTAGTCTAGGGGATAGTTTAATGATATCTCTGTCTAAACCACAAAAAAAAAAATAAAAGAATCTAATATGTAAAATCCAGCAAAAATATTCCAGATTTGCACTCTCTATTTTCTTGAATTACCTTCTTGGTCATGCCACTGAGTTTTCAATATGTTGAGTGTTCAACAGGTTGGATGTTTTCATTAACAAAGTATTTAGAGTTCTTGGAGTTCTGGAAAATGGAATTCCTCCTTTCTGTTCACCTTCTTTTTGCATAGTGGTTTAATAGTCCAGGCTTGAAAGCACTGGAAGTAGAGTAGCACAATGTGTATTTTAAGAATACTTTGTATATGCCAGCCATTATTCCAATGACAATCTAAAATGTGTTAAGAGTTCTATAAGACATTCCATTAATATATAACAATTTTATTGTGATATTTACAAAACAAGTAGCATTTTTTGTGTTCACATGTTTTTCTTTCATTATTGAAGCTGTTAACCTTGTCCAGTATAGCTACACTAAATGCATTGTCATTTCCCCTCCATATCTTCATCCAGTACTTAATTCTATTTTTTTGCAATATTGCCAACATTATCAATGTCATCATATTTTTATGTAAGTTATACTGACAGATAATGACCTCAATTAAGTCAACAGGAAAACATGAAAAGAACATAATGATTAGATTAAATAACCATAGTGAGCGAGCATCCTATGCCTAAATCAAAGGTTTCTGCTTGTTCTGACAGAATAAAGCACGACAGTATTCCTGTCAATAAATACAATAAGTCCAATATATTGGCAAATATTCTTTGCAGAATGAGGGTTTCAGGATTCAAATGCATCATCACAAGCTCACTGTTGTGACTCCAGTGGTGTCTGCTGTCATCTAAAGGAGAATTGAAAAAATTCATTGGGAATAAATTATGAAAGGGAAACCAGAAGAAAATTTCAACAACTATTATAAATTTGTACTGTATAAAATTTACAACTCATTTAAAAAAAAAAAAAAGTGTCTATAATTCAAAGATTATTTTCCTTTACACTTCATGTCTTCTTTTTAAAAATGGGTATTCTTATAGCTGTGATAGGTATAAATAAACTTTTCAAAATGTCATCAAGTTGTTGGCCTCCATCATGCCTCAGGGTCTTAAATCTTCCTTCTTTTAATTAGTAGTCATTCTTCTTGCACTGGCATGATGGAAAAAAGGTATCTGACAACTTCCAGTATCACTATTTTTAACATATTTTTAAAAGGACTCTAAGTCTGAATTTTAGCAGAACTTGAATTTCATCAGGCAACACATATGGAAATGTGTTTTTTGAGGGTTTTTGGTAGTTTGTTTCATTGGGGTTTTTTGCCAGTTCTGAATAAGTCTTCATTCTTGCAAGAGTGACATACTAAACAAGGTATTCAGCATCTATCTGCTGGGTGCCTGGCCAGTTCCTTTCTTTCACAGCAATTACATTTTTGGCAAGTTTTTGACACAACTATGCAACCATGCTTCTGTCTGGCATATAGTAAAACATTATATAGGTTAAATTACTATTAATGATCACTTAAGTAGCTCTTCAAAATCCTTCAAGCATACTAATTGATTAACACATAGCACTTGCACTGGAAGGGAAATGCCTTCATAGTGAAGTCACAATGTACTACTAGAAGGTTGTGCTGTAATTGCATAGAGCTCTCTCTATAATATTTATTTGGGATGAGCATCTGTTTTCCCAGGCTGTTTCAAAACACAGTCAGCACTTACTTACTTTATTTGCAAAGCAACTAATCCAGAATAGTCAATTCCTTTTATTTAAAGTAAGATTAAATTTTTACAAACTGAAGCAAATGATAAAACACCAAATCCTACCAACAGTAAATAGGGTCCAGACCTCTGCAATGGGATTCTTTATGAGTTTAAACTTGGAAAAAACAGTCCAATCTCTTTCTATTTATCACAATCTACACCAGGAAATATATTGATCATATTTTCTTGAAGGAATTAACAACTGGATGGATCAACCTATTTCTCAAATTTTTATATACCTTCCAACCCAAAACATTTTGTCTTTTTTTTAAGACTACTGTAAAACTGTATGTCTAATTCCTATAACCGATGACATTTACAACATAAAAAATACAGAAGTTCTACATACATGTCCATAGACATGTGACACCTGCATAGCTGATGCTAAAAAAAAAAAAACACATAGCTATTGCAAAGTCAAGCTTTCCAAACTTAAGTAATGACAGTTTGCCTAAGTATTCATCATGCAGTTCTTCATTATATATCCAGTATACAAAAGCCTCAGTTCTTTATTCCTGGTTAGTGTAATATTTTTCTAAAAGACTTGAAGCTCAATCCACAGGATGAACTGTGTTCACTTAACAAGCAGCTCTTTAATATTTTGCCTTTCTTTTTTTTCCTCATGGCATTCCATGCTTTGTCTACTTCATGCCATTAAAATTCTTCACAGTGAAAGGCAGCCCTTTGCTCACAGCCTTATCTACCATTAGCACGACTGTCATGTTTGAAAGTTTCATAATACTTATGCACTTTCATCCCAATATTGTGAGCTAAACAATAAGGATTAATATTGCAGATAAGGAACTAAGATAGTAAGAGACCAAATTGCTCATTAATTTTGCTTGAGAAGTCCTGGATGTTTAGGACTATGCAGCCTTGCTCAAGGCTACATGCATTCAAAGATAATTTACCAAAAATTTTGCAGAAAGCTCATTCAGAAGACGAAGTTTAAGGCAACTTTTAAGCAATACAAAACAACCCTAAGGCGTAACCAAGAAAGATTTTGTCCTAGTGTTTGAGAGAAGATTTAGTCATATTACTCACAGGGCAGGCTTTGTGCAGTCCCTGACCACACCTGTTTTATATCCATCAAGTCTTGTAAGAAATGACACAAGATCCTACAGGCAAGAGCATCTTGCCTTATATAGCTTTGATTTTTCAGCCTGCAAGCTGAATGGAAGCCTGAGGGAAAACTTTATACTGCTTTAAAGCCTTTTCGGAAATCTCAGTTATGATACATGCAATATTTAAAAATTATATTCTAGACCACTGAAGGTTATCTGGCAACACTGCTTTGGTTTCATTTATGAGTTTTATATATGTGGTGGGAAAATTTTCATTTACAATAACTGTTATATTAGCGTTAAATGAAAAGCACTACTATTAGAATTGAATTTATATCATATGGCGCATTAATAATCACATTTCTGAAAACCTATCAAACTTTTGCAACTAATTAATTCAATACACTTAAAAGGATATTGCTAACTGATCCATAAAGTAACTTCACATATAGTATATGTAATACAGTAAGATATATGTAATACAGTAAGGTCAAGCCAAAGCAAGAGTTTAAGACAAATATGTAGTCACCTCTAATAGCAACACTTGAAACATATTTTTAAAATATATTCAAGGGGTAGCACTAAAGAAGGAAAATAAAAGAAAAAAAAAAGGAGGAGGGAAAATTATCTATGTCTGTGTGGTTTCAGCAATGAATTTTAGACCATTTATACCATGATTGACTGATAGTATGCAATGCCTTTACATCTGTTTCTGCTTTCACATAAAGAGATGTGAAGAAGAATTTAAAATAAAAGTGAAACTAATCAGATATGCTTTTGCTGGTTTTCTACTTTGTACTTCACCCAAGTGCAAAATGAATGATCTGAGATCACATATCTGCCATAGAACTGAGAGACTGGGTAAAAAAATTTCCACTCCAGTACCCTGACCCTAATAATTACTTGCTTTGAATCCTACAATACTGTACACAAGAAATAAAACACAACAACAAAAAACAAATCTGTTGTTTCCTAAACACTACTCCAAAACTGCTTTTAAATATGCAAATAAAATTCCATGCAATAACAAGCACAGTGCTGTTTTTTAATTAAAGTAAATATTACTATTTCCAGAAGGAGGTATTTTATAAGATAATTTTATATGTATAATAAAGACCGACATATGTCTTTGGCAAAAGTGCACATTTTTTAATGGAATATGTTGTGAATGAAGTTTATTAGAGCTAGGTTTCATAGTTCCCTGATATAGGTCCCAAGCAGAATACACTTTGAAATTGCTCAGTTTTTGAAAGATTTTTCCTACACAGGAAAGGACAAAAACTTGTGTAAGTGAATCTTGACATTGGTAGTTTGTGTCAGGCAAAAGTTTATGAAAACATTTTGTCTCAAGAGGTTTCTGACACAATGAAACTGGCTCTTGGAATCAGCTCTGTGAGCTTCAGACACTAATTTGACTTCAACATACAACCAGGAAAGTGAGTTTCAATATGGGAAATTTTGTTTTAACCCACTCCTACCCTACTGGAATCCACAAGTATATTTTTCTTCAGTTTTTTCTTTTCTCAAACCATGAGACACCTCAAATTTTTCACAAAATCAACCTGCATCTATATCTTGTACACGTAGAGTATAAGGAAGACCACATAAATAGGTGTCAGACATTTATTTTCAGTCTTGATTTATAAAACAAACTTGAAGAAAAAAAAGGAAAACAGAACAAGGTGTTTTAGTTGTGTTCATTTCTAACAGGCAGAACAAAAGATTCTGCTAGGCTGAAATGACTTTACCAATACTTTTTATTACATGTCATTTCTTCAGTTTTTATTGCTTTGCCTGATCACCAGGGATGAAATTTTCATTACTAAAACTCTTTCTCAAGTTTTACCTCTCACACAAAGTTGAGTAAAAAGAAGGGCTGTTGTTTTAGAGGATTAAGACACAGAAGCACATATTATCTTGCCAAAGTTAATAAGAATGTTTTTACCTTTTTTTAGTTCTAGCATTTTTTGTAGTTCTGGATGAGGGAAGGAAAATCTAGCAATATGAAAAATTTGGGACAAAGGTATTTTCCATCTTCTCAATAAGCTATGTGAATGCTCCTGGGAAATCCCTGTTTAAGTACTCTTTATAGTGAAGGAAAAAAAATTTCAACTTTCCACACATCCTTCCTCCCTTGAACATCAATTAGAGAACTGAAAATATTTTCCTTCAATTTCTAGGACCTATTTTGGGGCCAAGAGTTGGAAAGGAGGTTGGGGAACTTCTCTGAGATCCTCCATAGACCTATCAATGAGTAGATAGTCCAAAAAAGTTCTCCAAGACTTCACCTCTTTTTACAAGTCCTCTTATCTCATAGGTGATTCTAGAGACACAGAAATATCTAAAGTGTTAGCTTAAAAATCATAGCAGTGCAGTAGAACAGTAGATGTTAATCCTAACTATCATAGCTATCCTGATTTTTTTTTTTCTCTCTCTCTATATATATAAGATTTCAGATGGAAGAAATATTTCTTCTGTCCATCAGAACTCACATTACTTTTGGCAAATGGAAGCATGGAACTTTTGGCAGTTCAAATCTTAGAAGATAATGTGAAAGTGCCTATTTTAAATACATCTCATGAATTTTTTAATATAATTAATTGCACTTCATTTTTAAGGGGGCACAAATAGTCAGCAATTGGGACTACAGTGAGTATTGCACAATGAAGCAGAAATCTGTTAGTATCTAAAGAGTTAAGAAACATCAGGTCCAATGACAGCTGAATATCCTCATGCCCCTTAATTGTGTTTTATCTTCAAGAGTGTTCCTCAAGTTTTTGTGTTGCTTACAAGTTAAAAATCAGAATTAACTTCTTTCTGCTGTAAAAATAGTATTTATTCCATATATTAAATTTAATGTTCTAAAAATCTTAAGAGGCCCCACCTATTGCCCTTGAATGATGAGAGAGGCCAAACTTGGAAAAACATCCCAATATCACCATCAGCTCTCTTTCCTACTGCCATGTTTTAGAGCCCTCACTACTGCTTAGAGTATCAGTAGTGGTCCAAAAGACATTAAAGAGAAGGCAAGGAGAAGAATAACAGTGTTCCAAGTGAACAGTGACTTAAAATATGTGTGAAAATTTACAAACCAATCTACAAAGGCATCCTTAAAGTGCTGTATGTATGTATGGCCTTTATTTAGCAAAGATAATTTACAAATTAATAGCAGAACAATCACCCCTTGTATTACCTCTATGGTTTCTGCATTTTTCCTAGCAATGTATTTGTTATTATGTGCAATATTTTAATTATTGATTTTACAGTAGATAATTAATTTTGTAGTTATTAAACAGAATTTCCAGTAAGGCCTTCATAAATTATATGAGAGTCATCAAGGACTCATGAGTCATCTTTTTGTGCTGCTGAATTCATAGTGATAAAAATTTTCTGCATAAGTTAGTGACATTTATAATAACCCCAAATTATCTTTAACAATCAATTTTCTTATGACAAGTCACAGCTTATGTTTCAGTTTTTCATGATCACTTCAGAAGAAAATGCAACCTATTTGTTGGTACTGGGTCTAGTTTTGGCCAGAGAAATTGTAGGTGTCCCATCCCTGGAAACACTCAAGGTCAGGCTGGATGGGGCTCTAAGAAACCTGATCAAGTTGGAGATTTCCCTGCTCATTGCACAGGAGCTGGACTAGATCTTTAAAGGTCCATTCTAACTCAAACCTTTCTATAATTTTATTATTTCAGACTAATTGAGTTATATGGGTTGCTTCTAGAGCTAAGTGGCAAGTACAACTCTGGAAAATAATCAATCTGAAAAATATATAACTAAAATTATGTCAATGCCACTTAAGGGATAAAATAACTGCAGCAAGGTGCAGATTATAATATATAACTCACTCTTAGGAGCTTAAAGGATCTCTCCAGTGGGTCAATAGTTTCTTAGCCTCAAATCTGAAAATGCTAACTATATTTCAAATAAGACGCAGTACAACAGTGTTTCTCAGCCTCCTGCCTGCAGACTGTTTATGGTGTGGGCTTTCAGAACACAGGCATGAAGTCAAAGTATTTTGTTTTGAAGGATGTACATCAGGGCAGCCTGCCTCAGCACACCTGAGTGGCTTCCAGCAGGTGCTGTCTCTATCTGTAGGCGCTGTTAGTTAAACCTGCAGGCAGGTCACATGAAATAGTTTTCAGTCTCAATAGTTTCAGTGGAAACACTTGCAGCTGTAACAGTGACAGTTTGGCACTCAAAAAATAGAGGTGTTTTCTTAAATGATAAGTACTTTATTTGTCATTCCTTCTATACCTGCTGAATCATTAACTGATCATAAAATGTAAAAGCATTTGCAAATGTGTTTCATAATATTTAGGCAAAACAAAAGCTGACACATTCCAATATGGCCTAAGAAATGGTTTCAAGGGTGGGCTATCAATACCAAACAGTGATGCATCATATTGATGTTAAGCTTACCAAACAAAATAATTCTGGTATCTCTGTACAATTGGCTGTTACTTCTCTGAGAACACCACAGTCATCATTAGACAGCAAATGCACATCATTAGCTGCCCTTTCCTACCTGGCATGCTTGAAAAAACAGCTAACTTTTTTTGTCCCTGGGGTCAGATAGCAAAGTCATAAAGCCAGAATTTATTTAGAATTTTATTTAAATAGAAGAATATTTTAATTACCAGTGCAAATTAGGACAATTTGTATAAGCTTTTTTTCTTCCTGTCATTGTTGTTGTTTTTGGTTTGTGTGTATGTGTGCAAGAGTGGAGGAGAGTAGAGGGGTTTGATTTCTTTTAAAACAACATCATTTTTTTCCTTCTCTGTGTTTGATGCACAAAGAAATGAGAAACCTGCCACCTTCACTGTGGCTTTTATCCTTTGTGAAGGTTACATTCAATGTAACTGTAGTAGAACATGATATGTTATTCAGCTGGGATTCTTGAAGTCAAGTTGTTTACACTTCTCTTGTGCACCCTTGTGTAGTCTCAGTCCATAGGTCTGTTTATGCTGTTCCTGCCAAGCTGACAGTAATTCTGTCACTGTGCCATAGGCTCCCACATAGGATTTAGCATTGCACTCAGTTGAGTCAGTGGCACTGGCAAGCAGCCAGATTTCATTATCACTTCAAGTTTTCTGGCATTTTATTAGTGTTCAAGTCAGGTTGCTATAAGGGATATAGCAAAGAAAAGATGTGCCTTCTTTTCAAATTTAATTTATTAAAGTTATTCTTTGCCCAGAAAACATGGAGGATATGGAAACTCTCCTGACCAAATTCATTACATGTAATAAAGTTGTAAAACCCTGATTTAGATGCCTAAGGATCGCATATGAATTTTCTCATCTTTGATAAAACTAAAAAGGTAAGATACATTAAAATAGAGAAAATCTGGATCTTTTTCCAAGTTTCCTAAGTATTGATTCTTTCTCTGCAGAATAAAAGCTTGCAAGGAACATATAATCTGGATTTAACACACAACTTGGTTAAAATTAGGCAATTTTCGCTGACTCTGATGAGATTTTCTGTTATATATTCATTGTGTAAAACTTGTCCCTTAAATTTACTAATGCTTATTCTACACATTATTTAAGCCTACTGATTATACTAGCAGTTTCCATTTTAATTTTCTTTTCCTTGATGTTTCAGTCTGAAACGTTGAAAACGATGACATTTCTCCTAGAAAATAAAAAAAGTTATGCTCCCACAGCTCCCCTTACTGTCTCTCATGCTAGTATTTGGAAGAAGTTTTTCAAATCTCTGCCATAAATGAAGATTTAAGCATCCTAAAGCAGTTTGAGGAACATTTTTAAGCATCTAGAAGTTTAAGAGGTTAAGAAGAAACTTCTGACAGAATTTTGAAGACTTTAAAACTGAAGCAAACTGATAAGAGAATGAGCATGTTTTGCACCAAACTGTTCCAGAGAGAGAACCAGACATTTTCATGGATCTCTGATGAATTCCAAATCAGCCAAAGCAGCCAGTGTGGTACAAAGTGTTCACATGTGTGTGACAGTGACCTTTCAGCTTGCTTCACATCACTTGGGCTCCTCTGCTGACCATTGCTCTCTTGTGGGAAATCACAGAATTCCTCTGGGGCAAAGGGCAGCTGAAGTACAGAGCACTCTGTCTCAGGAAATGGAGAGAACAAGGGGAAATAGAATGGCTTACCTAATTCTCTATTTTTTTAAGTCATGCTCTCCCCTCTCCCTTTTCCTCACTTCTGCCTTTCTTGCAAATTTTCTATCCTTTAAGAATTTTTTTTTCCTACACAGCAACACACAGAGCACTATTTACAGAGTAGAAACTCTGTCTAGTTTATATACCAAAATGAATTCAAGATGCATGCCTAAAATTAGCATCATCTTAGTTCAGTTTGCCAAAAGTTCTATGTCTAGTTTAAGTTGTTCATGTAGACTCCCTCTGTTAAACAGAAAAGGGAAAAAAAATACATCTGTATGTCCAGAAATCAATCTATCTCACCTGAGACACATTTTATCTGAGAAAAATCATTATCTGAAATTTCTTTTTTTAGCTCTTAGCTATAGAGGAAATCTAGAAAAATTGTGCAGCTTAGACATCAAAATTTTAGGTGGTTGAAGATAAATGAGCTGAAACTTCTCCTGTGTTTTAGCAAGACAAGCTCAATTCCAGCTAAACAAAAAATTCTCTCTGTAAACTTTTATTAAGAAAAGTTGAATACCTTAAATGCTACTAGAAGCTTTTAATATAGTATGTGAAATCGTGTGGGTGAATTGGTCAGTGAGCAATAACAGATTATTCTCCTTTGCAGTAGAAAGGTGATCATCTTTCAAGGTTATGTCATTTCCCTACTCTAAATACCCAAATTGTTTTTATTAAAATAAGGGCATGGCAAGCATTGCTTGGAATGGATGACACAGCAGCACCTGTAAACTTCAAAAGGGAGGCATACATCTTAAATTCACTTAGTGCCTTATAAAATTTTAACAATTTTGGGAAGGGTAAAAGAAGCCAATTCAGTCAAAATAGAACTCAGACTTATACTGAATCCAAAATAAGTCTATTTATAAGATTATAAATAGACTCCGAAAGATTTTTTTTCCCCAGGATTTCAGACAAAGTTAAGATCCAAACCATGTATGCCATACTGTGTCTCTAAAGCCATCAAAGGGAGCCTCTGGTCAACAAGCAGATCCACATTCTGCAGGAGCATCTGGACACTGAGCATGATTGCTTCTCAACCCTGTTTCATGACACCTGTCAAAAAGATATAACTGCATTTTATTTGAGCAAGAACATAAAAGAATTCTAATTTCTATTTATCAGTAATCTAAAATCTAATTCCAATTGTACTAGAGGGAAAAAATAAAACTTGAGACAGTCCGCTTTGCTCTACAAAGGTTTTTTTTGAAAGGCATGAAAAAAAATTAATTTTGCATTCCATGACATCTCTTTTCTGCTTTATTTGCTGATGTGTCCAACAGACAGATTGATCTACTCTGCAGTTGCTCCAGAAGGCCCAGTATCAATGCATGAGCAATTGTTATTGAGATTTGAAATCCAGAGCAGTTTATCTCAGTTTTAGGCAGGGAGCATGTTTCATTGAGCTACAGCTGTGTGGAGCTGGGTCTGCTCCAGGGAATGGACCACTCCTTTTGTCCAGTTACACACAATGCCAGGTAGTAATAATAGTGCAAAGCCACAGGATGCAATAAAGGCACTTCCCTTAGAAACTGAGAAAAGACTATATTTAGACTGAGAAATGACACTTTGCTTTGACAAATCTTATTAGCTCAGATTAGCTGTTGGAAGGACCAAATGTTCCCAAGAACTGAACTTTTCTTTAATTTATGAATTCAATAAGAAACAATTCCATACTCCAGAAAAGCTACAATTGGAATTATCCACAGAAAATTGAAACCAAACACTTGCAATCTTGCATGTTTGATTTTCTCCTCAGTGCATCTCCAGCTGAAGGTCAGATATGTCTATATAAACACAGAAACACACACACACAAATCTATGTATTCAGATGTCAGAGAGGGAGACCAAGTAGAATATGAGAACAATAGGTCAAACCTTTCATGAAGCTACTTTACCCTGAAAGTACATCAAATTTGGCTGATAGGGCAGCCTATCCAACTTCAAGAGGACTATTGAGTTAGTCTTTTAGATCTCCTTCTCCTTTTTAAGGCAGCAGATGTAGAAAGACAATCCATAAGGGAGAGTCAACTGCAAAATTCAGAACTGACTGGCATTTGTAAAACTGACCCAAAACTGCAAAACAAAACACAGGAACAGTCAATTAATAATGAAATTACATTCAGTAGCAAAAGGTTTCTATGGAAACCAAAAGTAAGACTCTTGCAATGGAAACATTCAGGCTGGAGGGAGTACTAGAGTATCACATGGAATTCTGTGTTTCATATGATGTGTCTGCTGAAAGAATTATATATACATGATTAAATCCTAACCATAGTTTTGTGATGTTTTGGTATGAGAAGCCAGTACAGTAATTACAGATAATGTACCTGAATAAATGTAGAGTTCAAGCAGGCAAGAAAGATATGTTGCATCTCTGCATAATTAAAATTGTGCATAATTTTATTTTTTGCAATTGAAATGTGATTTAGAAGAGATGATACACATACTCCAGCCTAGCATACAATGCTAAAAGCAAGAAAACTTACCAAGAGCACATTAGAACTGGTGTAGCCATGTGCCAACTCAAAGAAAAATAATCACAATTTCTCAGGACATGTACTACTCCATATACATGAAGATGGCTTAGGTAGATGTAGATCTGATGTGGAACAGCAAGTCTTCACACTGTGGCAGCTTTGAAGGAAGAGGTTTTACTTTCTCCAAAAGGGTAAGGAAAACAATTTAAAAGTCAGCTTCTGCAAATTGAGGAGGTTTCAGCAAGGACACCTGATGCTTAATCCCTCTCACAAACTCCAATTTCTTCATAACTGAGCACTTAAAAAGGTTTGAAATCAAATTAAAATGTCATTGCATGTTTATGTTTCTCATGTATTCCTGTAAATGGAGAGAGCATGGTTTCTTATTCTTGTATATGTCTCTCTTCCTAGGGTTTTCCCCACTTCTATCACTGTTTTCCCTCCAGCCTCTCAGTCACTTCATATCTTCCTTAAACAAATAGAAACAAGGGGGGAAATGTCCTATATTTTTCTAAAAGAGTATGACTTTTCTTGCAGTGAATAGCTTCTAGTCTTGGGGAGCTGGAATTGAGCTGAATGTAATTTAGGCAGCCAAAGAGGAGCTGTAAAGAGAACTGGCAGCTTTCCTTCACCTGTGTTCTGAGAAAGAAGCAGCAGCAAGTTAACTCCTCCTATCTGAGGCACAGCCATTCTTTTCCCTACCTTGGAACTGGGATGGTAAGAGTGAAGGTTCGTCCTCTCATTCTCGATTTCTCTGACCCTCGGTTTGCAGTAGAATCTGCTGCATGAACAGACTTTTCTCTCCTCTTTCAAGTGGTCCATGTTAGCCCTTACTTAGCTTTGAAAAGTTCTTACAGCCTTTTCTCACAGGAAACAATCTTCATATAAAAGTATGTCAAGAGTTTTTCCTGAAGCATCTCTTACTAAGTACAAGCACACACTAAGTATTATTATAAACTAAGCAAAAGAATTCCAGTTCCCAAAAATAGCTTTAGTTTGAGGTTCAAAAAGCTTCCTCTCTCCCCTCTAGTAATACTTAAAAATGAAGAATTAATTTCTTACCTCATTTTTTTATTTTTGTCTAGCAAAGAAAAAGAAGCCGTCTATCTTATAAGCTAATTTTGGGCATTAAAATATATCAATACATATGTACTGATGTCAATAAGCTACAGTTGGAAGTTACTGAAAACTGGGAGAAAATAAATCACATGTGATTTGGAAAAAACAGTCTCTGGTGGAACCCATAAGAATTTTAAATACTAGCACTGTATGGTAACTAATTTTTGGGCAATGACCAGCTTCAGCAACCTGTGGTGCCCACTTTGAGTTCTCTGTCAATAGTCCCATATAGCCCCACTGGAAGCTTGACCTCTTCACCAACAAATTTCCTCCAAAATTGCATGCCCAACAGCTGGATGCTAGTTCTTGGGACCCAGACTCCCAAAAGAAGATATCTCCTTCTAACAGGAATCAAGATATCCCACAGACTGTGCAGCAGACAAAATCTTCATGTATGCAGAAAAAAAAAAAATAACATTCATTTTTGTTTAAGTATTTTATGGGGACAAATATATCCTCATGCGACCTTCTTCTTTCTCTTTATTTTTTTAACTCTGAATTTTCTTTGATAGTAGAGGCAAGGTTTCATTCATCTTGGTTGACACTGAAAAATAAAGGAATACAACAGATGATGCTTCTATTTGGTTATTGGAAACATGAAAAATTTTTATAGAACACTTGAATTATTATTTTCAAATGATAAATTTTTATCTGATTTTTTTCTAGTTTTTACTGGGTTTTTTATTATTTTTTTCTAATATGTTTTTTTTAAATTGCATTGTAATCTCTAACAATTTCAGCTATTTTCAGTTTGTTGGTAGAAGAATATTTTACCAGCTATCTTCTTGGTGAATATAATGGTGCATTTTTGATTAGGAATTGGTGGGGGGGAGTATCTTGAAAAAAGTACTATATTTGATATCATCACCTGGTGACACCATAAAAAGACCAATTCAAAGTTCAGTGTGCACCTTAGTTGGTGATGACACCTTAGTTGGAGCCAGCACAGCTGGAATGACTAATGGTCAGAAAAGATCTATTAAACAGATGCACAGAAAGATTAATAGAATAAATAGAGAAAATGGGAAGACTTGTGATGGCAGAAGAATTCAGGCTTCCAAGTCTAGCAAAAAGTATTTTTTAAAAGAACTGTATGGCTGGGTTACATGCTGTACACACGATTCAATATATGTGAGTTAGCACGTCCAGTTCAAAGAAAATTATAGACTTGCATGAAATCATGTCAACTCTGCAAACATCACACAGGTGCATACAGATGAGTGTCTTAAGCAATTCTCAAACTCCACAATCTGCCCAGTAGCTGGCATGTACCCAATGCACCCATCCTTCCAGCAGTCAGCCTCTCCCCAGACACACATCTGTCTTGACTAACAAGCACCTGAAAGCGTGGCTACCAAACTACTTAACCTACTTGGGAGCTAGTCCAGTTTATTTACCAGCAACCACAGCAGATATGCATATCCTCACTCCAGGTGCTGGTCCCAGAAGCCCCAGCCCTTGGAAAGCTGTTCCAACTGCAGTTACTGACATCTAGATCTCCTCTAACACAGATGCATGAGGAACAGAGACCTCTCACCCAGGAAAATAGAAATTGAGTTTACTCCAGATGGCAGTGACTGGGAGCAGGACACTGTGAGACAAGGGTAGCAACAAGTCCAGTTTAAACACATCCAGACCCTTTTAACCTCTTATCCTTTTACTTTGCCTTGCCTGATCCTCCTCTAATCACCTTCATCCCTCTGTTTCCTCACCTTTGGTTCCTTCCCTCGAACAACCCATACTAATCTTTGAACAATCCCTAAATGCTTTTCACTGTACCCTCCAATGTCACTCAGTCTGCACAGTCCTCCTGAGGCCTGCTCTTGTTGACTTGAAGTGCTTCACAACCAGTGCTGACGCTCTCCTGGAAGGAGCCAGGACAGTGTCCCTGCCTCCGACTGGGCTGTTGAGGTTGTTCTCCCTGCCACTGCAGTCTGTGCTCCTTCATGTTTGTGTGGATGAGCCTCCTATGGGCCAGTCACCCCCCGTAGCAGCCCTGGGAGCAGCTCTGTGTGTGTGGAGATCTCCTCTACAAGACATCATCCATGCCTTTGCCTTTAGGCCTGGGGCACCCTGGAGATGCTGTGGTGACAGGAGTGCTGCAGAGGGACATCGAGGAGCTGTGCTGCCCACCTGGCACGGGCACTGCTGCTTTATGGCTTTCCCTTTCCCTGAAATGCCACCTGCCTTTAGCACCCTCCTCTGCCCTTCCTCAGCTCCTCTTGGAGAGAAAAATGAAGGACTACAAAAATCCTAAAACCCCACACTGCAAATCAGAAATAACACATGACAAAGCAACTGCTGGAGCCGGCAGGACATACAGGAGAGCTGCAGCTCCACGTGATGTGTCCAAAGCTGCATTCTGTGTGCATATCCTATACATGTAGGGCAACATCCATGCAGTTTCTTGTTTTACATCAATAAGAATAAATGCAAAAAAAAAGACCCCTTGCATTCTTTGCCTAGAGGCATCTAGGTGCAAGGACAGAACTTAGCTGATTGGTGTTAATCAGAAAGAAAATGATAAGCCATCAGAACAAAACTGAACACCCACTCACTCACACATAGACAGACATGCTGGCCAAGTGAGACATTAAATCTCTCCAAAATAAATTGGTGTTTTGCTGGTTGGCAGTCTGAAAATAAGCCATTGCATCTTAATATTCAGCCTACCTTAATTTCAAACTATTATAAGAGTGTAGATACACACTGCACATGTTACTATGGTGTGGATATTACTCTACATAGAAATAATATTGTGCATACTTATAATTTCCACAGGCTTGCAACAATTTTATGTGCTGGAATAAATATTGGTAGTATTTAAAAATGGTGTAAAACTGGTAGTCCTTATTCTAAATTTAACACATCCTTCAATCTTTCTCCAGAGAGTCTGTCTGTAAGCCACCCCTGATTATACCTCTTCTTTGAAAGATACCTCAACAAGCTCAAACACATCTTCTAAAATGCACAAAAGCCAGCATATTATGTCTAAAAACTTTGGAAAGAGTTTATTTCTGAATGAAAAAAAAAGCATTTTTTCCTTGACTGAAAAAAATAAACAGTATCACAAAGTCACTCTTTGCCAGAAGCTTATCACATTTTCTGCTCTGCATGTATGACAATCCTCAAACTACTGTGGTAAGTTATTTTTATTGATCTACTTTTTTTTTCCTAAATGAGCATCCTATTAAACATAAAGCCTATCCTTATAACTTCAATATACATAGCTGCTTACAAAGTGAATTTATTTTTATAACAGGCAGATCTGCATTTTTTATACAGAGATATCAAAGTACTTCCGTAAATTCCTTATCAAAAACTGTTTTCCTACAAGTGAGAAGAGACTACTCAAAGCACAAATCTGGCTCTGGATACTCTACACCAAGCTGAAGTCAATTTGTCTCACTGGGGCAAGTGACTTTTTGTTTTGAGGGAACACCATCACAAATGGGAGAGCATGAACTGGAGAAAAGGGTAAGATGTGGTACACAAAGGATTAAAGGGTTTCAGAATGTGAAGCTACACTGTGAGAAAGTTTTCAGAGATGGAATAAATGCCCTTATCACTCAGCAAGTAAACTTTGGAGATTCAGAGGTTTTACTGTAAATAGCTGCAGTAAGAATGGTTTTACAATCTGCCTGAAATTAAAGGAATTCCAAATTAATTACATGTATTCCAAATGAAGAGAAAGAACTTTCCCAAACTTTCTTCAGAAAAGAAGTCAACTACTCCTGTTGCCCTTCCCACCATTTCCTATATTTCATCTTGTGATAATCTGATACACTGAAATTTTCCTGCTTAAATTATATTAAATTTCTTGTTCAATAAGCTCCTTTGAACAGTGGATTAGCTATTCCAATATTTCAGCTGGTAATAATCTATATCTATTGGTCAAGTTTTAAATGTTTATATACTTAGAAGAGTATGTTTGGAATTAAAGTCTATCTTTAAAAAAAGGCCAAAATGAAAAATGAATAAAAATACTACTTCTCAACACTTCTCTATTTGATAGAGCTAAAGTGCTATGAAGAAAAAAGAAAATAGAATTACATCTGTTTTGAAGAGGAGAAAAAAGGAAGTGTCCTACCCAGAATCATGCAGCAAATCAGTTGTGAGCAGGGAATTGACCGAGCTCACAACTGAAAAGAATGCTCACTCTACATATATGTACAAAACAGACCTCTTTTTTAACTAAGGGACTAATGGATTAGATTGATGAGAACCTTAGGACAACATTTTAATTCTGTAGTTTAGAAACAATCTCCAAAATAAAAGCATCTCATATTTCACAGAAGTATATACGCATTCAATATTTATATAAACTATGATACTTGCAAGTCTTGACTTAAGATAAACATGACTTAGCAAAAAACCAAAACATCAGTGTGTTATCAACACCATCCTCAATATAGTATACCAAACACAGCATTGTAACAGCTACAGAGAAGAAATTATCTCTACCCTAGCTGAAAACAGGACAGTAATGTAAAAGTCAATTCTATTATGGACAGAGACAATTTTATTAAAATATAACCAGAAAAATTGAGACTAGTAACAGAGGTTGTCATTCAAACCCTACCACACCAGAAAGAAAGAAAACAAGAAAAAAACAAACAAACAAACAAACAAAAACCTTGTATTTTGGATCATGAGTTGAGTGTCAGCCCTTAGTTTTGTTTTCAGGTAAAACTATGGTCTAAAGCTGTGACATGTTCAAACATAATGGAAAAGAAGAGGATGGATGTGGCAGAGGGGTAGATTCAGGTACCCTGAGTCTTATCTAAAAGAAAAGAAAGCATGCAGAGTTGCAGTCTGACCTTATTAAGCAGGGGAGTGCTGTATTTCAGTCCATGGAGGGCTTTCTGAATTCTGACAAGTGCAGCACATCTGTCAGTCTTTTCAAGTTTCCCTTGAAGTCTCATCTAACAGCTGTTTTCCCTTGGCACTTCCTTCTGTCCTTCATTCTCACATTCCTCCATCTCTTTTGTGTTGCCTTCTGGCCCTGTTGCCAGGTTTTGAGGAAAATCCTGTTCTCTTGGTAAAGGGAGCCCAGAAACTGACGATTTCAAAAAATGCTTTTAATCTGAGGATATATACATAAATCATCTTCTTTGAAAAGCTATTTCAAGTATTAAATATCAGTTCATTGTGATGAACATGGAAGTGAAGATATATGTGCTACCTTAAACTGAGAGGGAAATGGACCCTCTCTTTCAGACTTTATAGTTTGTATGAATAGAAATGTAGCACATGACTCCAGGAATAAAAAGACAGATTCAAAAGTTACTAGAGTTTAAACAGTAAAGGGAAAGAAACAATTATGTGCATAGATAGATGATAGATAGATAGATAGATAGATAGATAGATAGATAGATAGATAGATAGATAGATATGATAGATGAAAGATCACCAATTTTTTTACTGATTTTACTCATTATATATTCATTATATAAAATGCTATATGATTTTGATATTACTAAATTGTATGATTTATATTTTTTCCTAAAATCTAGCCAGTCATCAGAATGAAGCTCACTGGCACCTCTTACTTTAATTCTGATTACAAAAATAAACAACATAATACATATTTGAATTTCTAACAATACATAGTTAACACTTGAAGAAAAGAGGAAAACAGCTTTTTTTGTGAATGTAGAACATTATTTCCATATATTCAAGCATAGAGAAAGCCATTTAAGTTTTAATAAGTAAATTTATAGGTATCATGCTGTGCTGCTGGAAAGCTAAAGTGGTAGAGGCTAGATGTGTCAAGTAAATTGAATTATTCACTAACTTCCACCTAAATGGAAGAGAACATCTCATACAAGACAGTCATTTAAGTGAACCTGGAAAGAGAAGTGGGATACAAGAACAATGACAGAAGAGCATTTCCACAGCAGTGCATTTCCACAGAACATACAGAATTCTTGTCAGCATTTTTTTATTTTTTAAATCACTATCATGCATGTCTATTTTGCTTAATGTGCATCTGCCTCCTATGAAAACCATGATTATACCCCATAGCGAATCACATCCAGCACTAAATATTTTTGCCACTTTCCTCACTACATAACATGCTATGTGTGACAAGTTTTTTTCAGCTTGAGGAAGCCTTTCCCACCCTTCTTTGCTTCCCTTGGAGGGTTTTGAGTTTTGGGGTTTTTTTGCCTTTGGCCACACTCACATCCTCTTACTATGAGGAATAATTTATATGGATTTATTCCAAGCATCCGTAAATACCAGATCTAATCCATTAGCTGAAAAAATGATCAGTTATTAAATATGTAGTGTGAGCATTCTTTTCAGTTATGACCTTGGTTAATTCCCTGCTTATAACTGATTTGCTGCATGATTTTGAGTAGGATACTTCCTTTCCTCTCTCTTCAAAACAGATGGAATTATTCTTTTCCAGAAAGGATAGACAACCAGAACTTCTTGTAAATGATAGCAAAACAGGCACAGTTCAATCTGTAACCACACTGAAAAGACCTATATGTCAAAAATACAATCGTCTTCAAGCTGCATAAATATTAAACCAAACTGCATAAAAAATTCATCTTTTGTATATATTGAATATATTGAATTTATTTTCAAATTTCAGTGCCAAAACCCCCTTAATTATTTTAAAATACATCAAGGAAACTGAGTTTCCTTTGCTAAAAAAACAGGGCTTAGTTCCAGCTCAGCATGAGTCTTACACACTAATCACACTAAACTCAATGATAAAGAGACCATTCACTTTAAACAGAGAACAAGATTCCTCAAATATCTAATTATGCCACATTTCAGATTGTGCTGTATCATTAGAGAACAAAACTGGTTCAGCTTTGTTTGCAAACCAACTGTTTGCATGTATACTGCTACAACCTTCAGGGATATGGACTGGTCTCACCCTGAGGATACCTGCAGTGTACATACAGCACTGTGGAAGTGTGCTTTTAATTTGAACATTCTGATATCATGGCATGTACATTAAATTCTTTCATAGCAACATTTTTTAGAGTGAAACTAATAATTCTTTGCATGGGTTAGGGTCCCAAGTATAGTAGTGGGCCTCAATTTCCCTGGCCAGCCTTGATTGGAACCTCTGCCAACAGCTCCTTTCCATTGGCCAGGAGAGCTGGACAGTCTGGGTAGCTTTGCAGAATCCATTTTTGAAATTGTTCACTGTCCTCTTCACTACTTCCTATTCTTCTCAGGAAGAATTAGTGAGAGAAAATATGCATCTGAAATTTAATAATTCATGTTTGACTACCACCGGTAGATAAAGAGAAACCACCAGGGTTTAAGGTTCTCAGAGAATATATGACAGCTCCATAACTACATGAGCAACAGTAAACACTGTTACTCATTTGCTCATATTATAACAGCATTTATTATGTGTGATGATATTCATCTTCAAGCAGGAACTTTCCAATGAGCAGTTATGGGAAACTTTCATGAAGATGAGCAGCGAGTTGGAGCATCTCCCTTATGGAGACAGTCTGAGAGAGTTGGGAGTGTTCAGTTTGGACTAGAAAAGTCTTTGGGAAGTCTTCATTGTGGCCTTCAGCCAGAACACGGAAAACATGGCACTGCTAGATTCCCTTTCCAACTGGCCAGGTACTCATTCACCCAGTATCAACTCAGTTTAAAATCACTACACAGTCATACATGGGCATGCTGCTTTAAGCAGCAAAGTAAAACCTGGACAGAAATTTTCAATTTAAATTTCTCAGTTTTGTTTAATTATTAGGTACTATGAAAAAAAGAAAGACTCTGGGAGCAGATTTTCGTATTCATTTGTTCACAGGAGAAGATGAAAGCTGTAAGTTCTTGCAATACTATGTGACCAGGATCCTCCTACATCAACTCTTGTAAAACCTACATATGAAAGAGTTTATTTTCCATCCCAAAGAGTTTATGGTCTTTTTTTCCCATATCAAATTTGTGATAAAAACAAGACAAGTCTCCGCATAATAGCCCCAACATCAGTTCTCTGAAGGGTTAATGGCTATTAGATTTCTCACAGGAAAACTTTCACTAATAATTTAAAGGTAGTGAGTTTTTGATTATTATAGAAAGTTCTCCCTAAGTATGAGGCAACATGACAAAAAGTGTGAAGCTAATAGAAAATGCAACATACAAGTGATCCAAGCTGACATCAGAGAAAGATGCTGCCTGCAATTTGTCCTGGTATATGCATGAGGATAGTCCATGAACTGTCCTAATGATGATAACACTTTATATATATAATGTGTAATGTGAGCAGAGGTACATAACCAGAAATGAAAGCTGGAAGAATACAATCTCAACACTTTCAGGTTCCAATGAACCTCTTTATGACAGCTTTAGTCAGTTTGGTTATAAACACAGTGAGGAAAATCAGAACATTTCAATAGCATAAAGGAAGTACAAACTTCAGACAATATAATATGTGACAAAATAATCATGTTCTGTCTACAATATCTCCTCTCCAACTTTCTTGTGTTCCCTGGACTACTTCTGCATCTATATTTTTTTTTGTTTTCTTCATAGGATCCAACTACACTGAAGATAGCTCTTTAATTCTGCATACAAACTTCTTTCATACATAACTTAAAAGAAATTCAACTCCACATGGTAGTAACAAGTGCCAGCTTCCAATTTTTAGAGAGGTGAGAACGCATAAGAAGACCAAAAGCATCCCTCTAACAAATTGATAACTCTTTATTTTCAAGAACTTCCTTAGTTGTTTATTCACATAGCATGACAATTTCCCCAAGCTGAAATGTGAAAGAAAGCAATTCCTTCCATATGTCAGCATTTTAATAATCAATTAAGTTAACAAGGGCTCTGCCATCTGCACCTGATCCAGTGACAGAATAGCACTCCCAGAGGGGAAGCATCTTCAGCTTGCATTCACCTGAATCACAACTAATTAAGAAGATAAGCAGAAGAATCAAAGGGAATGAAAGAACAAGCAAGGCAAAATCCCAGATGGAGGAAGGAAGCCAAGATGGAACTTTATCTGACCAGCAGGAAAACATTCAATCTGAGGTGTTTCACTGCAGAGAAATAAAACTTCAAACTTTAAGTAGTGGTAAAAGAATAACTTCAGGCTAAATAAAAAGCCTCATTTACAAAGGTTGGCCACACACCAGTCAGATACAGTTTTTTAAACTTAATAACAAATTTAAGCCCGAAGAGGATACACAAGGCCAAAACACTGGTCCAAACCTCAGAGTACCAGAGGTCAATTTTCCACTCACCTGTAGGGATTTACTCAGCTTTAATTCTGTATGACCTACAATGGTGGATATAATGTTGTCTGACTGATCTATTGTACTCTTCAGGAAAGAAAAAAAAAAAAAAAAAAAAAAAAAAAGAGAAAGAAAAGTCTTGCAAATATAAGAAATATAAGCATGCCTGAATCCAGGTATAGAGGAGATGAGCAACAAATGATATCTGAGAAAGTTCAATGACAATTCAGTTCATTGCCCTGAGTTGCCTTTTGACCCTAAATCATTAGAAAAATAGCTGTGCATCTTAATTTTACATGGTCAATGAAGATGTTAGAGCTGAGAATCCACTGATAGCAAAAATTCATAAATTACAGATGACTTCTGTGGAGTGGCTTGTGCTGTGGTTCAATGCAGTAGATGGAGAGCAGAGGGCAGGCAGAGGAAGCAGCTGCTACACGGCCATGGTGAGCTGTTCCTACAGCTGCGCCACAAGGTGGTGAGGGAGCTGAATATTCTGGAGAGCATGAGGGAGGTAGAACTGGATGCAAGAGCAGACACTGCGTTCAACACATGCTCCACAGGCTGTGTTGAACTGGCTGCAGTCAACAGCCCCTGGTAAGCTTTTGGCCTGGGCCAACTCACACTCCTCCAGAGGGTCATGGTTCAGCACATAAGCAGCTCACTGTAGGGGGATAGAATATAAGTAAATAAAGGTAGTATAGAAAGTAATCTTACCCCCTAAAGAATTGCAGCTGGGTAAATTATTAAGGCTTAGGAGCAGGCCTGATGTTAACAGGGCACACCTGTAGCCAATAAGAAGAGTGTTATAAAAGAGTGGGTTGGTTGGGGGGACTGGGACTGGTTGACTACTGCAAGGATAATACAGAGTCAGTGCCTAGAGGAGCTGCCTACAGGAAACATCAAGGAGGTACAAAACTCTAGCAATATGGAACCCTTGCAGTGTACTGATGATAGAACTCTTGCACTATAATGACAACAGCTCATCAGTAGCCTGTCCATTTTGGTGGTTGATACAAATACTACCATATGTGCAGGACATTTCCTTTAATCAGGAATATACCTGGGCATATTGAACTTGCTAGTATAGAGTATGTGTTAGATGTACTTCATGTTATCCAGTTCTCTCTTCCAAAAGAACAGAAAGCCATAAGGAAATCAAAAATCCTTTTTGAAAACTTTCTGAAAAGCACAAAATCACTGAGGCATCAGGAGTGGCAGCTGGGCCTCAGGCTAGCCACCAAACACAGCACTGTTGGCTTGGTGCTCCTTAAGCTTTTTAGTGAATAAGTGCAGAAAGGCTGAAGGTCTTGCTTCAAATCCAGATGGTTTTAAATTTCTGATGTATGTGAAGTCAAATCAGAGCTAGCATACTTCAGCTATATTTTGATCCAAAATTAATTAACGTTTTGTATATGTTCCTCACACTGATGACCACTGCCTCTTGGCTGTGGCTCTGAGTGCCTTTATAGATCAAGGCAAATATCTTTCACCTCACCTAATTAGGGTCTGCTCCCTTGCACCATATGATAGGGAAAAGGACTCTTACTTATGAAGTCTTTACAAAAAAACATAAAGAAGTTGCCCACATACTGAGATATATTTTTCCTAATTTCCAGTGTGACAAAAATAAGGTAGATGACCAAAATAACTGGAAGACATAGATACCTTGACAGAAATTGTAGCCAAATAATTTGTGGAGCCTTCTTATGCTTTCTTAAAAGATGTGACTATAAAATATTCAGAGCTTACCGTTCTCTAGTCAGCTGAGTTAAGGATAGAGAAAGACAGCTTGGAGATAAAAAGCAGCGGCAGCAAACAGCAGGTATTCAGCATATATTAAAAATATATATTTCTCCCTGTAAAGGCCACATACACTTACACATTCCACTTAACACAAACCAAGCACAGACAATGAGAAAAGATCATTCTGATACTTTAAACTCTTTACAGTGTCCAGGTAATATTTACCGGTCATTATCATATCTTCAAACAGCTTTCAAATAAGATTTTTCTAAGACAAGAAAATTGTTCAAGATACCTGCATTTATTACAAATTCTATCAATGATCCTCAAATTAGGATTGAAAACATATGGCTCTGCTACTTTTAAAGTCTGTGCTAAAAAACTTATGGCATAAATTCACAGATTAGGAAGAAAACTCCCTATTTCTGTAAATTTCTGTTTCAGCCTTAAAACATACATGACAATTCCTAACCTCAATTTTATTTTTATCCCACCTACTCTATAAAGTTCAGCAGTATATAATTTTATTTTTTTTAATCTGCCTTGCAGTGATTTGAATAGCAAAATTTGGCACTAAAAAAAGCCCCTAAATACCAAACTAAACCAGACCACAAAAGAACACAGAAGACTAATTTTCAAGAAAATGTCTTTGATATTTAAGCTCAGGTAAATTCTTTCCTCTGAGCCTTCAGTTGTTTTTCATGTCAAGGGAGTTCTTTGTTCAGATTCATAGGCAGACCTCAGATATATTCATGCCAAAGCATCAACATGATTCTATTTAGTGAAGATGAGACCCAAAAACTTATTTACTTATGTTTCTAAAATACAAAAGAGAGAATTGTTTTCCAGTGAAATCTATCCCCACATTCAAGGCAGGACTTGGGAGCAGAGTATTGTCAGGGGACTCTTGTGCTAGACTGTTTTATGATTTGGAATATCTTGAGAAATTCCACATTAGCTATGACAAGTATTAATCTGCTTTATTTTCCAGAGGTAAAAAAATGCTAAATCTGAATTTATTTCTTTACCAGAAGTAATTTACTTGTCCTTTTTCAGCCTAGAACTTTTATTAGTGGTAACTTAATCTACTGTCTGCTTATAACCAAGAACTATTGCTAGTATAAATGTGTTAAATAAATCATCCTCTTAATTTAGACCTGTTCAGAATCTCTAAAACTGAAAAGTCATTTTACAGTCTTGCAAATCAAAGCTAAGTAGAATCTCATATGCTTTTAGAAATATCTTAAGTGTGGATATTTTCCATTCTTGCACCTCAAAAGAGTCAATACAGATTCTATGGCACTAGGTTGAAAGGCAGCACACAGCTGCTGTGAGTAAATCCTGTCTGCTGTGAAATCTAGCCTGGAAATCGCCCATGTAAACGGACCTTACTCTTTTCCTTTAAGATTTGCAAATCTTACACAATCTTTTAATCTTTTGCTATGTGAGAATATTAGCATGCCTTAATTCTAGTCTGAAGAGTTGGAAATTCAGGCAAGAGTGTTTTGCCTAAGAGGCTGTAGCCTCATTTTGCCATCCCACCTTAGGCATACTATGTGGCAGGAAGACAAAAATTTGTCACCTTCTTCCTAAGTGTTTCCACTTCAAAAGTTCCACAAACTGGGGCTGTTCACTGAGATGAAGAGGACATGGACAATGCTGCAGCATCCCAGAGATTCTATAGTGGACTGTAACATCTGCTCAGTAATCTTAAGGAGTTCACAGGTTCATCGCTTGTCCCTGCAGCATGGTCTGCTATCACCCTGGCAAACAAACGGGTCACAAAAGAAACACCAAACAGCTGACCTCTAGGACATCTGCTGCTGAGTCCTTTTAGCTCAGTAAATAAAGGAAAGGCATATGATTTACTAGAGATTTCTTAGGGAGTTACATTTATGAAAATGTCTAAAAGGGATAGATAGGAATGGGAGAATAAGAAAAGAAGATGAGCCCATCATTGGCAAGTTGTTTAGATGTAAAAACAGGTTTCATGCTCCCGAAATTCTCTGCCCAAGAAAACTCTTTGCACGTATTTATCAAAGACATTATTAATTTATACAGAGAAGATAAGCAGCCATCCAGAAAATATCATAGGAACTATTGCTACCATTTTCCATATGGTGGGGATTGCTGGACAATTAATAATATTCTGCCATATTTTTCCATTATTCTGACAAAATATGCTGAAGAAGCTTTTACAATTTCAAAAAATAGAATGCTTTTTGTTACTCTTTTTTACAGTAATTCATTGAGTTAAATTTATGAAGCATATGTCTGTAAAAACAAAGATAGACAAGTATGAAATCACATGTCAGCCACAGGACCTAAATTCAGTGTGGAGAGACAGTGATAATTCTGATTATGAACTTAATAATCCTCTAAAATATTTTTTAAATGGCAGACAAATCAAAAGGATGTAATTTTAGCTTATCAGCAACCAACAGCAGCACGATAGCTAAATTTAGCTACATAAATGCTAGTCCTGCTGCAAGTTTATAGTGCTTAAAGTTAATCATAAGACCTTGCAGCTGTATAATGTGGAGAGCTATTCCTCAGAGGAGAGCAACAAAAAATATTCTTTTCAAGCAGCGTGATAAATGTTTCAGGTTTTAAAATAACATTTAGCATAAGGGGCTTGTCATATGCAACCTGCATATTTGGCACCTAGACTTTTCTGGCCTTTCCCATCATCTGAAAAGAATAAGCACTCACGTTTTCCAAGATCATGAGGTTCTAGCTGGCAAAAGACTTTACACTGAAACTAATTTCAAGTCACTTTAATCCATAATTAACAATGCCCACTCAAGCGTTCATACACTTATGAAATCCAAATCCCCCATAAGATCTTCATCCTCGGTTTCTTCAGCTGACAGAAGCCCTTCCAGTGCCTTTGCTGCATTTGGTCAGAAATCCAAATCAATAGGAAGAAAAGCACAGGAAAATTTCTGTAGCTCATGCATCTCTAGGACAATTTTAACATTTTTCTTATTCAGAAAAAAAAATCCTTAGAATTTAAGAGCGGTGTTTTATTCAGCTGTGTTAGTAAATGAGGGTCCTTCCATGTTTATAGCAGTGGAGGTGTGTTGTATAATACAAGCCAAACAAATTTCAGGGGAATTTTGTGATGGATTTTCATTCTTACATAGAAAAGTATTGCAAGTAGCATATAATGAAGCTTTGTGAAGCACAGTGTGAGCCCTGAAAACTGGCAATTTTGTTGAAGGCAAATGACACAACTAAGGAAGAGAAGACTCAATGTTGGACTTGGACTTAGAACTCAATCAACAATCTTTCCACCTATAAAGTGCTGAGAAATTGAATCCAGCCATGCTTCCATTTCAACAGCACTTGTGCTGCATTTTCAACCAAGTTGAAAGGCAATAGACGTATCTGGAAGATTACAGGGCTTATGCACACGTGATGGATAACCTTGACTTGCAGACAGACACTCCCACAGCCACTTTCGTGTTTCCCATCTTCAAAAAAATAGGGGAAGAAAAAATGTAAAAAGGCCCATGGATCAAGATGAAGACTTGTAGGTCAGCATCAAAGGCAAAATAGACTTGATTGAAGAAATATTAATTTGTTTTATTGCTCATTACAATAGATTTGGATAGCAAGAACCAAGAAGAATAAAGGAAAATGGAAAAAAAAAATGAAATCCTGATATTTAGTTGAATGGGCCAACCTGACCTTGCAGAAAGTTGTGATAGGAGAGAAAACTTTGTGATAAATATAGCTGAAAGAATGAAAACCTAGGAAATGAACTCAGAATTGTGAGAAGCAGAATGCAGGGTAGAGGAGGAAGCAATGGGTGACATTTCAGCTAGCTGGACACAGCATTCACCCAAGAGACAACTGCTATCGAAGTGGTCTGTGTGAAAAAGGAACTGGCAGCCATCTGAGGAAGTGTCAGTGACAAATTCATTCCCTTAGATAAAGCAGTAAAGCACTTCAGAGAAGAAAGATTAATAGATCATGGTGGGAAAAGCAGTGAGGCCACTGATGCTGAATTTTACTTTAGTTGAGTGTGCTCACATAAATGGTTGCATAAGGAGTTTCAGCAAGGGCTTTATGTGAGATGAATGTTAGATTTCTGCAATAAGGAGTGCCTTTTCCTTTGTCTGCACGTTTCCCCTCCTTTTTGCTCTCTTTTATATTTGATAGAATAAGAAATTAGGTGACAATCAGTTCTTTCCCTTTTCCAAATAGTAAAAAAGATATTAATTTCTTACTTTTCATACAAAAAATAAGAAGTTTATGCAATATCTTCAAACTAACAATCTTGTGGTTTTTCTTCCCATTTTTCTGGTTTGGCTTGCCAATTTACTCTGCAGCTCCAATGGCTGGGCGTTCCTCTCTTGCTCTGTTTGGACTTCGTGCAGAAGAACCTGAGCACTCAAATGGAAAACCAGTATCAGATTTGTAGTCAGCAATCTTCCTCTAACCCGAAACAGCCACTGCCTTGGTCTTCCAAAACATTTCTGTATAGACAGTATTTAATAATTGCATTCTCCAAATGAGTGAGTAGTTCTTTACTGGAATTTAGTTAGTGTATTTGTTGCATTCCCTCTAACTCATGCACAGCTTTCAGCAAGGAGGGAAAGGAGTTCATGCTGCTTTTAGGGAAGACCAGAAATACAAGTGTGTCTTCTGCTACATGCTTTAACACCTGCATCCACAGCCAGGTATGCTGATCACAAGGCTACAAAAATGAGTCATTTTAATCAATTAACTTTTCAGACAATGAAGAGAACAGGCTCACAGCAAATAATCAAAGTTATCAGAAGCAATATTCTTTAACTGAAAAGATTAAGAGACCTTCAAAAACCTGGCATTCAGTAATTTTGTTAACAAAAATGCCCTTGACACATTTCTCAGTCATAATTACCAAGATAAAACCTCATTTATATGTTCAGTATGTGATGAATCATATATTTTATTACTTCCAAACAATATAAATAGTTATTGCTATTTATGCAGTGCAGTTTTAACCTCCTTTTCATAGGAGGTTAAACATTATAATATATGCTTTATAAATATCTTGTAATGCCAGGTGTTGCCTGAAGTGTCAAAATGTTCAGTAGGTGTAATATGATGCCTGCCTTAAAAATTGTTTTGTAAATATTATGGCTTCTATCAGGATAGGCAAAATGCAGATATCAAGCTGTTTAGCAAATATCTGGTTTTATTGCTGTTGAGCAAATAAATATTTTGAAAAGGCTTTTAGATATTTCTGTTAAATTTTAAATTTTTGCGATAACTGATTGCTTTCCTGATTTCAGCAATTTTAAGAACTAAATGTGTTAAGTAATTCCAAATAATTACATATATGTTCATTTTCAGGACCAAAATCAGTAGTCTGAAATGTCTGTCCTGGATATTGAAAATCTTAAGGCACCATAAGATATATGCCAGCACTGATTTAGTCAAATGGATGTTACGAGAAGGGCAGTGTTAAATGGAAAAGCATATGAGTGATTTTAAATAGCCTTCAGCAACTTAATTTAGAAAACTTCTGACTCTGTATTATAATTATTTTTAGCATCCTCTCATTTACTTCCTGCTTCCTTCAATCTGAAAATGCAATCTTTGCTAAAGAAAGCTCATCACAAGCAACAATTATTTTATGTAGGATCTTGAACAATTAAGCTATTGCTGGCTTACAGCTACAGTGTTCTAATTCCAGATACACTCACGTGAGGGTACTATAATTAAAAACAGAGAGTAGAGAGTGTAAAAACAATGCTCAGTCACACTATAAAATATGTCTTCAGTAGCTACAGAAGAGGCACACGTTTATAATCACAGCAAATTAATAAGAATCTAAAAATAGTTGTGCTTGTTTCCCGTGCATTGCACATTGCACATCACTAATAACTAATCTTTACACTGTGTTGCAGGTCACTGATAAATTAGCTACAAACATTCTGTCCTCCTGAATAGATTTGTTTATCATTAACTACATGAATGCTTTTCCACATGACTCTTAATCAGGAGTTAAGAAATCTTTGCTGAGGAGTTATAGCGTCTAATCCAATATATAAAATCAGTGCTATAAAATCATTATAAAATAAATAATTTCTTTCAGTTTATTATTCTAATAAGATTATTTATTACAAAATTTTATTATACAGAAGATTATGTTTTATTCTTGTGTGTCACAGTCGAAACTTAGAGAGTAAATAGGACCACAGCAAAAAAAGACATTTTCTAAATTATTCCCCTTTACACAATTGAAAAGTCCTTTAAAATACCTAAGTTAGAGTTTATCCTGAAATAAGAAGCATAGAGGCCTTTTTCAAAGAGCAAAAAAGTTACTGTAAAAGGTTTACTGCAGTGGGCTGTAAGTCTAGATGAAATGTAGAAGGGTAATTACAAGTATCACATTCATGTTGTTTCGCTCAGCAGCACCCCCCATGATTTGATTTGATTGATTTGATTTGATGCCTCCTCCACTGAGCAATGGCCATTAACCAGGCTGTCATTACTACTGGGTTTTAATCTTCCTGACTGCTGTCATGGACAAAGGATTTTTTTCTTGTATTTGGTGAAAATTTTGCCTAGCAAGGAATATAGGTGTAAGTCTGAAAGTACATTTCTGGTGTGAGATTGAACAGAATTCTCCTTCCACTTCATCATTCCTGCAGAACTGAAACAAAATGCCTCATTCAATAGAACTGTCTGATAGCATTTCTTTCAAACTTTTCCTCTGGAGTGAGGTCCACCTGTCTTAAGAGAAAGTTCTTTTTAAATTTCCAATGGACTAGAAAAAAATTGAAGTAATAGCTTTTTTCCTCCATTTCAATTTTTGCCTGTCCTTCTGTAACACACAGTATCAGAGCACCACAAAAATGCGTCAAAATCCAAGGCCTACAGCAGACATAGTCCTCAGGGCTGCTCTGTTGTACCCAGATTTCTGGTAGCAAAACACAGAGCCATTTTTGACTTACAACTATGGTATTAAATTACAAATTTTTGAGATAAATTATCTATACAGGTTATATGAGCTGAAAACAGAGTTGAGATTTTAGATTTTCTCAGGCTGAGGAGATGAGAGCTTTGATAGCAAATGAAAACACTTTTCTAATAAGTCTGTCTGGGCCAATCATCAGACTCTTCTCATAATTAACAAAATTGCCACAGTTTTTCTATAAAGAACAAGTTAAACATATCAGAATAGCTTCGGACTTTGAATGGCATGGAAATATATTCCAGTTTAAAATGACACTTGAGATTTTAGCACACAAACCATATGATTTTCTTTAAAGCCAAAAGGCATACTGATAAAACTAAAGGGAAAGGGAAACTAAACATCACCTCTACACATGAAGATAAACAAGAGCTCCTCCCTTCCTATCTTTCCTATTTATCTCTTACTCTTTCCTGCTATTTGACTCCTTGCTTTTTTGAAAAATAAAGATCCTACCTATTTATTGGTAAACCTCGTTTTATATTTTCTTCTAAGAAGTTACCAACCAAAAGCAATCAGTTGTAAATAACAGTTAAACAGATGTTTTACTGTTATTAAGGTGGCTTTTGAATTATTTTTTGTAATTGGCACAGTTCTCGAAACCAAGCCATGTCATAAAGGTTGCAGAAAATAGGAGGCAAACAAAAGGAATAGGTATCTCTGCAGACATCTAAGCCCAGATAAATGAGTATATTCTAGAAAAGAAAGAATTCAGGCCAAAATAATTTCAGCAAACTGTCCCCCAGAGAGAAGCCCAAATTGCTTCTTGCTCTGAAACTGCATTTTGTTCATGCAACAGACAAAACAATAGGGGAAAAAATTGTCAAAACAAAAGGTTTGGTTGTTGTTTCTTTTTCATATTTTCTTGCATAGTAAAAATCCTATAAAAATTGTTGGTGTTGCTGAGCAGTAAAAGCCAGCTCAAAGAGATTTGACTTTAAACAAAGCCAGCTGTTCTGGCAGTTAGCAAAAATTAGGTTAAAAATGGCAACTAATTATAAGAATTTCAACGGAGCATTTTTTTCAGCCTTACTTGACTTAAAAACATTGCTTTAGGCTGGTGAGACATTTACCTAGCAATTTATCTAGCAAAATGGAATTAAGGTGATAAGAAGTGGGACATGGTTTGCACTGGAAACCTCATGACTACAACCAATTTGCCAGCGGTGAATTAACAGAAACATAAACTGGAGCTGGACAAACCTATTCTTAGAATTAACAAGGAGAATGAACACATAGTATCTAAAAAATATAAATGGCACCATCATGCCATTCATAGTAAGTTCAGGTGTAGCATGTAGCTGCACACCACTGCAGAAAGAGTGAAGATGTGAAAGCCCACCAGCAAGCATTTAAAATTACTCCAGGTGGGTCCTACAACTGAGAAAGGGGAAACTGGTAACATGAACAGCATTTTTTATTCAGTGACCAAAGCAGCAGGTGAATATGGGGCATAACTCCATGATGAGGGATAGAAACTGATATGCATAACAATTTTAATTGATTTATTTCCCTTGGATTTTTTCTTGCAAAAATTACAAATAACTTTGGCTAACAATTTGATTAACAATTATTCTTTAATTGACTGCTAAGATTTCATTTTTACTAACAATAAATCTCCCTTTATATGTCCCTTTTTGCCCATAAACAGGATTTTAATACTTATATTGGACCAAGAAACTTGTTGGTTTTAAGCAAGATACTCATTCAGATGATGCAAATATATTCAAGAAAATATTAGGAAAGGCTCCATCTTGATTTTTTTAAGCTGCCCCCTCAGATTATGGGGATTAAAAATAAAATATATTAAGTCATAGCAGTATATCAGATTTCACCTGCCTGACAGACACAGAGTAGGCTCTTATGTGGGTAAACTGCCAATTCCATCTTCCTCACAAATGATACCTCTTTTTAAAAATAGCAGTTTTACAGAGCTCAAGTACCAGGTTATTTTGTGTAAATGTATATAGTTTTGTAGAGCACATTTTAGGCTGAAAATATTCATAAGTTTACATATACAGGAAATTGCTGGAAATCACTCAGTCCTTGTCTGAACGGCACTGTCTAAAAAGAATTCTCTTTTCTTCAATCTAAAAGATGAAAGTAAGTTTTTCTATTAAAGCCCTTTCATTATTCCTTGAATGCATTGCAGAAATGCTGAGTAAGGTTTGTTTCTGACTGGTACAAGTTCAGAATCTCATAATCAGGCCCGTGGAGATCATTGCAGTGTCCAGAGGTTGGCAAAATAGCCTTCCAATAACTTTAGGTTTATAACAAGAATGAGCATTACATTATTCGAACATGACTGGAGCAGAGGTCCTAAGCAATCCTTAATGTGCAGTAAGTGACAGGTCAGCTCTTTTTTTGGACAAAAAGAATTACCATTCCAACTGTTCCATTGTGCAAGAATGGGAGCAGAGGGTAAGGTAATTAGATTTCTGCACCTCCTGAAAGTAAACCAAAACAAACATTATTTTTAAAATGTTTTCTGTTTCATTAGTTGTGTTTATCTGGACTGAAATATGAACTCTGGAAGTCTCTAACCCCCATAAGGAACTTGATCACACATTAAAATTAAGTTAAATAATCAGCCTGACGCTCAAGAAGCCAGACACACAGCTGGACACATACTCCCTTTTATTGGAAGGAAGAATATTCTGAGTCTACCTCAAAATCCCTAGTGATGCCTTTTGCAGAGGGCCCAGAAAAGTCAGCATATCGGAGGAACAGGAACAATCTAGAGGACAGTTAGCTGTCTGCAAATTTTTAATAGAAATATATTTGCCAAAAATCTCTGATGTGAGTGTGGCAAAGGCAGCAACAGATGAAAACAAATGTTCCTACAGCTGGAGCAGACCCACTATTTAAAACTTGCAATGTCCTTACATTTGACAGGCAACAAAAAGCAAGGTCCTTAGTTTGTGTGCGCAAGTGCACAATTTCTTTTGCTTGGACTACTGCAACTCCTAAAGCGTGTGCTCAGTACTACTTTTGTTTGAATTAATATTTATACATTGAAAAGTGAGAGCATTCTGGTGTCAAATTGAAAAATACCCATTTACTCTCAAAAAAAATCCTAGAGATATTCAGGAATGTTAGTAATAAAATTTTGTCTTCTTCAAAGGGCATCAATGCAATCTCGGTATCAGGCTACAATACACATTAAAACATCTACATGCTAAAACATCATTAAAACTTTCAAAACATTTCATTTCAAAGAGATTACAGTAATATATTCTGGATATTCTATTGCTAATATGGGATGCAGTCAGTAGAAAAGCATGCCTGGTAATGATTATGGTTGCTTCATTGTAAACTGTTTGCAAATTTATCAAATTTATTTAGCTGTTTGCAAAACACTCTCAGTGGTAAATGTTTTGCAGTGCTGTCCTTAACCAAAAGTGTATGAGGATGAACAGGGATCAAAAAAATTACAAAGCTTAACATTTGCCCTTTGGCACTGTGCAACTCTGAGAACTTGTACCTTACTCCAAATTTGCCTTTCCTACATCTCAGTAGGATCTTCTCAGTTCCAGTTTCTCTGAATAAAGACTGTCTCCACCCATGCTAAGTTCCATCTGTCTTACTAATTTCCCTTTTTTTCCCAACAAAGGGATGGGTATCCACCTTTCAGCCCTGTATGTCTCTGTACATCAGTTACCCTTCAGTCAAGCACAGGCCTACGTAAGTTTACTACACATGATCTCAAAAGCAAAGCATTTATCTCCCAGCCCCTGAGAGGCATTGAACAGTGTTTGACCTGCCCTGAGCTATGTCCCAAAAAGAAAACCCTCTGATAAGAAAATACATCCATCTAATCACAGTTGACAAAATTCATGACTTCTGGGAGCCATGAATTTCAGCTTCAGCTGGTACACGTTATGTGGAGGGAGGAAAAACTGACTGGGTGCTATTGTATCAGGAAAGATGGAAGAAGGGGATGTTGAATTTCCTGAAAGGAAAAGGGATGAAGATGGGCAACAATCTTATGAGAAAAAGGGGAGCAGGACTTTAATGGAAAGGAGGGACAAAGACAAGGATAAGGTATTGTGGGGAGATACTACTGCAGAAAGGGAATGCACCAGCTATTCTTGCTGTCAGCTATCTCCAGAAATAGAAAACAGCAGATTTACTTCATAGCTTTTTCACTTTGCAAAAGAAAAAATACATTTTAAAATGTTTTCCAAAGGTTTTGAGGCCTCCGGCCTAACTTGCATTATCATTTCTCTCCTAAAATGCCAGGTGTAGAAGACATGTTGCTTAAACTACTATTTAGATCTTTCATCTCCAATCCTACTTGAGCTGCATAGATTAAATACCCCTTATTTCAAAACTTTACAGCTCCCAAGGTTCTCCCAAGAAGAAGACAACATATGTATGATAAAAGACTGGCCTCTTCCAGATAGCAACAGGAAAATAGCCTGTGGAAAACTTTAGGACAGAGGCCCTTAAAGAGATTGAAAGAGTGTCAGTGGCCTTATTTTTCATGCTGCAGAATCCACAAGAGCTCTGCCAGGGCAGCAGAGCACTGCTGTATCTAAACCTTCACTGTGATATGTAATCAGTAGGTAGAGGCACTGGGATTTCTCTTTGCTTCTGAGCTTTCTACTGCACTACAAGTAAGGAGAAAAAGGTAATGAAATGAAAGCACATTTCTGTTGACTTTCTTTTTTTACTATTATTTAGTAAAAAAGATTTGGAGTGAGCTATGCAGGTTCCTCCTCCCTATGTAGAATAAACTCTTATTCTTCCTCTTAGGAGAAGATAGAGGAAGGCAGTTAACACAAATATACATCCTTGGAAATGGAAGTGATACAGCAAAACTCCTTCTCCTGTTTCTCTGCTCTCAGGAAGGACACACCAGGCTGGCTTTGAAGTGTCAGCAGGATTAGAAGACAGCAGCATGCCCTTGCTTCCTGATAAAGAATCAGCTTAGCCAGCACAAGACTTCATATCCGAGCAGCAAGGGCAGCACTTACTCTTCTGAGCTGTTTGTTCAAATACCACTGTTGATAAATAAACTCCAAGCATGTTTGAAAGCTATTGGTGAAAATTTCTCAGGCCATAAATGTTCTCCAGTACAAACTTTGAGCTTGAATGTAAAATTAGCAGTGCCTCAGCTGTCCACCCACTACACTGCTCCATGACTGATAAAATTAATTTGTGAACATCTTGTACATACACATCCTACTCTTGCAATCCGTTCATAAAAAAACCTTCACAACTGATTGTCAAGATGATTCTGAGTTACAAGAAAGATGGAGAGGGGATTTTTTACAAAGTCATGTAGTGACAGGACCAGGGGGGGATGAATTCCAACCAAAAGAGAGTAAGTTTAGACCAGGTATTAGGAGGAAGAAGATATTTGTTTTCTGGGTGGTGAGGCACTGGAACAAGTGGCCCAGAGAAGTTGTGGATGTCACATCCCTGAAGTCCTCAAGGGCAATTTGGATGGGGCATTGAGCAGCCTGGTCTACTCACTGCATATTGTAAATAGGGAATAATTTATCAGTCTGTATTGATATTCTTCAGCAATTATAGTGGCTGAAGGAAAAACAAATCCCATTTTGAAAATGCCTGTTATGTTCTTCAAACTCAGTTGCTTGATAAAGAATTCACAAGAACTCCAGGACAAAATATGACACAACAGAATCAGAGTGTAACATTTTGATCAATTTCTCTATTTTATGATTTTATACTCTTTTTACATGCTTCAAGGAGAAAAGAGGCATTATTAAAACTCACCATTTATACAGAAGCCTGTATCAGTCAAACTAAAATTATTACCAGTTGTGCTTTGTGATATAAATAAAAAAACCAGCAACACAGCTTCTCATGAACACCACCAAAAGCAGATACCATCATACCGTCCTCCTTGTTTGCAAAAGATCTCCAAGACTTCGGCCCCTCAGATTCACATTGCATAAATAAATTTATTTTTCTACTCTCCCACAAATAAATGTTTCTCATTTCCTTTCCGCACATAGAAATACATGCACTAGCAAAAAAACAAGTTCAAAAGTGAGAGTAGATATGGCCACAAAAATATTTTTCCTATCTTTATTCCAACAGTGAGCTTTTTGAAGATTGCTTACACTAATATTTTGCAGTAAGAAAAATCCCTTCAAAATCTCAACCAGATGTTTGCCTTCTAGTGTCATTTAAGAAGGAATAGGACCCTTTAATTTCTTTAGGATTAGACATTTTGACTTGCATTAAATTTTCTGAAAAACAGTTGTATGGGAGAAGAAATTTATAAGGATAATTTAAAGTCTTGAATGCTCTGATCCTTAGACTCCATTAAAAATTTTGCAAAAAACTTTTATCACCAGTACTCCTATCAAAGGTAATTTCAACAGCATCAAAGAAGTAATGGAGAGCAGCAGAAATCAGCATCTATAATCCACCCTGAGTAAGAAAGCCCTGCATTTTTGTAGTAGTTTGATTCTCATTAATAGCTTATATTCATTATTTAATTACATGCATTAAAGCAGGCAAGTCTGGGTTTAAAGCAACAATTCTTTCCAACTGCTCATTCATATTCAGGCAAAGGTAACAGTATGCAGCAACACTTCTCACTTCACACAGGAAAATGAAATAATGACCTTTTTTTTTCTCACCTCTTAACCTTTATAGATGAGAAGACTGTAGGGGTCAAAATAAAGACCTGAAATCGGGTTTGGAGTGAAGAATGACAGCTGCCCACCCCCACCTGCTAGGAGATGGAAATGTGCAAGACGGAAACAAAGACTTGTACTCTTATGAGCACTGGGAGGTGATTCCCAGGGGAGTTAGACTGACAAAGTTATGACCTAATTAAAGAACATCTCCTACACGTTGTCATTGTTCCTGCAAGTCTAGGACAAAATACTTCTTTCCATAATGTCTGTACGAAGACTGGAGACAAGGTACAGTATTACATTAACGTGTTGTGACTCCAAGGTGTGTGTGTGAGGCCAAAACACAGCCGTCAAGATCACCTTGCATTTATTTGGTTTCAAAAGGATGTACCTGAACTCTGAAATCTGTTGTGTTAGTTATTTTTTATAAGCATACCAAATTTAAATGAAATAGTGGTAAGCTACTTTTCCTGTTAAACTCTATGGAAATGCTGTGGCATAGGTGCTATTTTGCTTAGAAACTCAGATATTAGAGATGAACAGTGAAATGAGGAACTTCTGCAAAGCTGTAGTTCCACCACCACAATAAAACTTTGTAATATGGCACTACAAACAACCATACCTCTGCTTCCTATGCCAACTTCTGTATTTTTGTTCAGCAAAGTTCATTGTGCAGCTGCAGTGTGAACCACACAAGATGTCTGACCAGATCACATTAAACCAGGAGGAAAAGGTTCCACTCACAATTAAGTTTCTCACTAGTACTAAATGAAAAACCATGCATTTAACAGTAGGCAAATGTAAGCATGCCAAGCCTATCAAGTGTAGTTGGTGTGCCCACACTGCTAATTAAATTATGGGCTTTTTTCAGTGTGAACTCTGCCGTGTAGCTCGTTATTGTATCTGTAATATTGGTAGTATCTAATTTGTTTCATTAGCACTGTACAGTCACACTAAGTAATGCAGATTGACAGGGACTTTTCACTTTTCTCTATAGCTCTTTCTTAAAAAAATTAATTATGATTGGTTTTTTTGAGCACCAGGGCAATAAAAGTAAAGTACTTCAAAGGGTATTCAGACATTTTCCCCTCAGGAAAAATCAGGATATTTTGTAAAAATTGACAGGAACCAATGAACTATATAGCATTTACTCATTTTTTAACAGTAAAGTGAACTCTCTAAAAAATTTTTAACTAATCAATAGAATTGAACACTAGATGTCATGTATAGTTTCTTTGAGAAAAACAAAAGGTACTAGCCAATTGTGGAATAATTTTTCATTCATAAGAATTTTTTTCCAATGGTCCAATGAACTAGGATGTCAATAAATGTCAACATGACCTTCCTATATGATTTACACCATGTCTGACATGACCTTAAAATAAAAATTGTCCATAATAAGCCCAGTAAAAAAGAGGCCTTTCCTATTCTAAAAATGGGGTGATGAATTCTTTTCTCAGTTTCAATAAATTGTCAAGGCTCAGAAATAGAAGGTTACATTTTAAAATTTATTATTAAGGGATCTTTTTAGATGAAAACAAAATTAAGCACACTTACTAAGAAGAATTCTCTACTATCAAGCTATACAAATTGTAGCTGAGATATCCTCACTTACAATTCCAAACTGAGAGTAGATGTAGAGTTAAGTAGATGGGCTTCTGATGCCAAAAAAGACCAGGCAAAGATTCACCTTCGTGAGGAAAGAGTGGAATACTTCATAAGTTATCTAGATAAGGAGTTGTGGGTGACTTTGGAATACCAGCAATAGAGGGAAGGGTAGGACTGAATCCAAATAGACAACATTTAAATGAGTATTTTTCAAGTTCACACAATAAGATCCCTAAGACAAGGGCACAAGGGCATTTTGCTCATAAATAATACAGCAGTAGATGTAGTTGAAGTTGGAGAAAATTATACAAAGTAAAAGAATTTTCTAGAAAACTGAAAAAACCTAAAGACTGTTCACATTCATGTCAAAAAGCACATGTAGACAAAACAACATCATGGGCTATCAAATAGAGTATTATAGATCTCATCGTTTTTAAAGAAACCTCTAAGTGTTCAAATATCAAAAGCTGGCAGAGGGACTGCCTTCGTCTTATATTCTTTCTTAAATATATATTTGTCAGAACCAGGGACATGTTTCTGACCTAGAAGGACTCCTCACTTCACCAAAGCAAACGTTCTTAGGTTTTACTACTTTTTTTTTTCCAAACTGTTTTTGACAGAAATTCATTTGACCACCAGAAAATTAACTCACAGTCGTACATCTTTACTGCCTGGTTTGTTCAACTGAATGTTCAATCAAAGTGGTTGTATTAGGAACATCTTGCTATTTTGTCAAAGATCCAGCATGGTATTAAAAGAGAAACCAATAGTTACTTATGTAAATACAATGCAGATGGTTCCCTATTGATGAACAATATCTTTCAGAGAATAATGAGTTTGTCTGGTGCCAATTAATGTTCAGCACATGCTGTTCCCTTTGTCAACATTTCATGTACTCCAGACGAAACTAAATGTAAGTTATCTTATGGTAGGTGATCATTGTGTGGGGACAAAAAGCACTCACATGGTGTCCATATGGACCACATACAATGCTTTGTCAAGTCTGTGTGATTATGGCTAACATACACATGAACCTACGTCCACTGCCTGGGAATGGTGGAGATATCAATACCAAAATACTAATCTCTACCAAAATCAGAATAATTTGTCCTATGACATCTGTGTCATTCTAGTTTATTTTATTTTGGCAAGTATTGCAAAATATTGCCATATTGCCTCTATCTTCCAGTTGAATTAAAGATCAAGCACGAACCCCTATATAAACTGGAAGTGGATATTTAAGACCCTATTAAAAAACCTCACTGATACTACTTCTTTAAAGCTCATTAATTTTATTATGATAAACACTAAATGCAAAGTTCTCAAAATAACTCTGTGCAGCAAAACCCAAGCAAGTAGAGCTGGAAGACACCTGCAAAAATCGCTTTTTTGATTGCCTTATTTAAAGGACCATCTCTGTCATTTACAAATACAGACAAGCTGTTATTATGTCTTGCTAATCCAGGACAAGAAATAAGGTTTTCAAGGTATTACAAGGCCTTGCCTCTGAATTTTCCTTTTTAAATTTGTTTTAATGCTAGTCCAAGTTGAAATTGCCTTTAAATTTTATTTGTAAAATTTAAAATATCTTTGACTAGACAATTTTAACCACAATCTTATTTACACAAAAATCAGTATAGCACAATATAGCGCTGAGAAGTACAATTTTCATTTGTCATTCCACATAAGTAAATAGTATGTGCCACATAAAGTTATTACAGGGGAAGAGGGAAAAATTCAGCAAATTAAAATGCTCTTTCTTGAGAATGAACATTCTCCTAATTTTCTAAGGAAATGTCATCTATAAGCATTTAAAGTAAAAGCTGGAATCTAGAAGATTCCCAGCTACAGCACTGACATACAAGAAATATCAGCCCACTTTCAGAAAAGGCCCCAAGATTTGCTTTGAGTCTGGTATTTAATTCACTACGGATCAATGAGAAAAAAGCACACTTTGCATACTAAATTGTAATCTATATTATAGAGGAGTAGTTGTCTTCCAGGAATGATGCTGTGTTGTTTTATTTCCTAAGCAGGGAGTACCTGCAGGTTCTGATGGTGAATTTCCTTCCTGCATATTTAACATCTGTTATCCTACCTTATAGAAATAGTCAGGTAACTAGTCCAAAGACAAAAAGAAAAAGCAAAAAAATCCCCAAAGAGTAAGCAAATAAAACTACTTAAATATAAAAAATTGCTTGTTTTGTCATTCTAATTTAGTGCAAAATGTCAAAGTGTTGGAGCAAAGAAGGCAAAGAAAATTCTTCCCAAACACAGTTCTTTGAGTTTTATCAGGTTTGGTTTGTTTTTTTTCATATTGCTAATTTACCATTCATAAGGAGCACAAAATTTTTTAGACTTGCATTCTTCAACTTGTTGTCCACCTCACTTCAAACCTGGGAGCTGCTGCTATTGAACAAAACACCCAGAGCTTCATTTAGGCAATTTCCAGCACACAGTGTGAGGATCACACCACCTGCTGCTACTTCTGCTTCTATTACTCTCCTGCAACCACCTTTGGTGCCAGGATGATTGAGCAAGGGTTAAAGAACACACAGCACAAAATAGAGATGTCTATAATTGAAGTTCTCACATCTTATTTCTGGCTTTACTATTGTCCACATTATCTCTGTTCTGTTCCCATCAGCACTGTTTTTTAGTTTATAAGCTTCTGTGAGCTACAGCTTGTTTCTTTAAGGTATACATACCCAAACATATATACTTGTTTCTTGTATATATCAGTTTTAAAACAAAGTAAACAGGAGACCAGCTGACCAATGATCTATTGGAAAAGGGCAGAAAAAGAGACCTCCACATTAGATTTGTCATCTTTCTTCGTTTATGGTACTAAGGAGTTTCATTGTAGAGGCCAAAATTAACCACTTTTCCTTACCTTATTGGTTCCTTTTAATTGCTTAAAAAATGCCTAAAAATATGTTAATCATTGAAATAAGCAAGCCAAAGAAGGATATGCCTGTATATATAATTTTAATTGTTTCTAATTGTCTTCCAGTAATTAGACAATGGAAGCACTTTAATTTATTCTATGATTAAGAAGCACAATGGGGTACAGGACACCATCCATGGATGACCCTTGATGAACCTTGCCTGGTTCACCACCCTGAAGAAATCATTTTGTGCCTTCTGCACTCTCATAGCTAGCACTGCTGTGCAAACTTTATCAACAGTTTCCCTGTCCCAAGGCAATTGCCCCATTTGGCCAGGTGACAGGATGCCCTTGGGGGCCAGGAACCAGAACTAACACATTGTTGACTGAGGAGACCTTCTTAGAATACCAGTGTCTTTACTGGCACTTTTTGTAGAGCAAATATAGAAAGCCTACATTTTAATTTCTTTTCTTTTCCCCTGGTCCTTGCAATGAGGGACTGTTAAATTGTTTTGACTTTCAGAGCTGTGCTAACTAAGAGAGGCAAAGTTGATATGAATTTTTTTGCTCTGCCCTCACTGTAATATCTGAATTAATGCCATCTAGGATAATGCAGTTGTGTTTTCACTAGGTTTTGCTGATACAGGATTTTCTCATCACTAAAGTTTTTTGAGGCTAAAGTTTCTCTTTGCTTCACTGCCCATGGAAGGACAAGCTAATCCTCTTCACTAACTGTGGTGAGACATGCTCTGCGCAGAAAAAGTTGTGTGGGGACCAATACATAGAGGTTTTGTCCAGCTGAGGTCTCTGGGGCTGTGCTTATATCTTAATTATTTAAGCACTTTGGGAGCAGGACCACATAGGTGCCCATTCACAGATTTACTTAAACAGCAGCAGAACTGAGGCTTTTGTTGCTATACACTAGTAAACAGACCACAGCTCACAAACATCCACACCAGCTAAATATCAGCATGGTCCCCAACACAAACTTGACTTGAGCAAACTACTCCTCTTTCAGATTACATTTGGACATTGTTTAGATGTGCTGTACATGTCAGAAACTATTCATAAAGATAAGTGACAACTGTGTTTGGGAAGGGTGAAATTCTGACCAATGTGAGAGAGTAACATGAACTCAGAGCTAGAAAACTACTTCTGTCCTGCTTTATTTAGGAGTAGTCAGTAGAATAGCTTAAGCAAAGTCAAAAGAGGCTGTTGGGCTGTTGATCTGTAAAGTACTCAGGATCCTTACCCCAAGAGGTGAAGAAAATTCAAGTATCAACTCTACAGATGATGCCTACTAGAGTTTGGAGAGTCAGAATGGATTACTGCTGCCAAGACATGAACTGGTGCAGAATAATAACTTCTGCTAGTGTAGTCTAGAAGAAATCTGTGTCAGATCAGGAGTTCACGTCCCCTGTACAGAGAGTTATCCTGAACTAGACACCTCATGACACTTAGCGTCACAGAACCGAGTACAGTCTGGCATTTGGGTTCAGTAGGTGACAGCAACAAACAGCAATATTTTATAAGAAACAGAAATTGCCTCCACCAGGTGAAGGTTTATATCAACAGTTGTTATTTGCTGACAATTCACTGGGTCAGTACTTTTTGAAGTATAACAAAACCAACTTAACTTATACATTACTGAGATAGTAGCTGGAAAATTTTTAGTCCTTGGCTATTTTTGTTCTAATCCACAGAAGATATTTACAGTGTCTTGATAGTAAAATGAAGAACATTTCTGTCTACACTGCTGTTGTGAACTATGCGTCCATCAGCTGCACATTCTTAGCATGCAGCTGGGCACATACTTGGTGTGCCACTGGACCCATTCTCACCTGCAGAGACATTAACTTTCTGATTTAAAACTCCATTGATCTATAAGCATTGAAGATCTATGAGTATATGGGGTTTTTTTAATAAAAACCAATACAAGATGAAATCGCCTGAATGTTTCAATAAAAAAAGGTATAATTGCTTTTCTGTGTTACTTGGCTGGGTTTCCAGCTGAGACACTGAAAATATGAAAACTCTTTTGTATCTATTGTGGAATCTTGCTTTATTCCCCAGCAGGTTTGGGAATAAAAGCTGATTATAGTGTTTAGCCCTTTGCCTAGTTAAAAACAGCCCAATATTTCCATTAGAGACATCCCTTTACAAAATCCTCACACAACATAATAATCTTCAGTATCTTTTTAGTTTCTGTTCACTGGGAATCTATAAAAAAGAACAAAAAAAACCCCACTAGAAGTACAATGGTCTCAAGTACGTGAATCAGGGATATCAAAATGTAATTACATGTAGAAGACTACATAAAGCATAAACTTTTGTTTCTTTTTATGGATGCAATTTCTGATGCTTTTGCTTGCTAAAGTTCTCATGATATAGAGTGCAGAGTTCTATGATGGCAATTAATACAAGAGACAGGAAATTTATCTTTACAGCTGGATATTATTGATTTTTTACCTCATAGTTGTCATCCCAACATTTTGTAGCCTTATAGATCTAATCATTATAACACTTCTTAGTGATTTATACGGTGTGGTGATAATAATAAACATGAAGAGCTTTTTTCAGTCTTCAGCAGTTTTAGTGCATAATACTAAATATACCCTAGCCTGTTGTAAATTCCATCTTGGAGCTTTCCTATAGTTGAAAGGCTTGCTTCCATATAATATTCTATAATGACAAACATACAGAAAGCTAAAAAAGCTAAAGTCCGCAAAACTGTATGCAAACAGCTATGGATTTTAAGCAGAACATGCTGAAAGGTGAATGAGTCACTTTGCTACTCTGATTTGCAGTTCTGGAACATAACTGCCAAAAATAGATTCGTTTATTTATTGCTAAAGATTCAGATAGTTTAAAAAAAAAAAAAAAGTTAACAGTCAATCCAAATCATGAGTTGATTGAAATCATAGAAACATTATTAAACTGAATTTATATAGGCATTTCCTTTAGAAATATTATTTTTATATTACCTTGGGTTACAATTTTTAGGCTGAAACTTTTCCACATCTTTTGCAGTTTCCATCCCTGGAGTTATATATAAAATGTGTAGATGTGGCTCTCAGGGACATGGTTTAGTGGTCGAATTAGCCATGTTGGGTTTACAGTTGGAATCTTTACACTTAAAAATCTTTTCTAACCCAAATGATTCTAGGATTCTATGAAATATAGACTCTCTCCTCACTCTTCAATTCTTAAACAAATCAGGACACTCAACTTTGAAGTCTTTGAGCTTAATTTGGTCACTTGCCTCTTCAAGTCAAGTCTCTTGATACACTACAATCCCTATTGTCTGGAAAAATGTCCCAGTTAAGAAGAAGATGGAGCAAGTAGGGCCAACACCTCTCAAAGAGGTGAAAAACACAACTTGCTACATAAAAAGAGGGGCACACCATTTGTCAGTATGCAGGTGGTGACACATTGCAGAAAGCCAATATAACCATAGTATGGGGCTGAAGCTGCAGGAAAGCTCCTGGGAGGTGCAGTTAGCTCAGGATTATTGCTTTTGGGCAGCTGGGAGCCCTGCAGTTCCTCATTTGCAGACATGGTGTGCCTCACTAGGGTGAGACTGCTGCACTGAAAAATGGGCAGTGGCTTGGGGCCAAAACCTCCTCAAAATTCCTGGTTTATTAGCACCAAAAAAAAACCCCAAAAAACTCATGCTCCACACAATCCCCTGGCCTGTAATGAATCCAAATGTCCACGAGTGTATGCATGTACGTGTGTGTGCATGTGTGTACATGTCATATATGCTTGTGTGGGTACACATTTTTTTTAAAATTACATTTTGTCAGAAGATTCAGAAAATGGACATTCCAAAGGATTTTCTTTCCTGAGCAAGTTCAGCCTGAAAGACAAAAAAAAAAAAAAAAAAATTACTCCATAGCCAAATACATTCTACTGACAATTTAACCCACAAAAACAATCACACTTCCAAATAAAACTGCTAACTAGGGTACATCAGATCAAGGGTCCTTATTTTGCTTTCTTCATCAAGAAAACCTAGATGATTCCACTTTCCATAATCTTTTTCTTTTTTTAATTACACCTATTGACAGCAAGGATGGTTTTAGATCTCAAAACCACCACTGAAAGATTAAAGCATGGTTTAAAAATCCTTTTCTTTTACAAGGACCATGAATTTAAGGGTCAATATGGAATTTAACTGGAATACTTTCAGCTGTAACTTTAAAGTTGAGCATAAAATCTTAGTACTATTAAAGTAGATTTTTTTTTTAAAGGAGCAATTCAGGTGGAAATTAGATTTTATGCTGACCTTCCATCGCCCCTGAACATGACTAGAGATATGAACAGCCTCCATATTTTATTTATTCACAATTTGTGTTGGGTCCTTTGACTATTGTGCTAGGTGTTGCACAAATGTCTGATGAGACCTGGTTCCTAGATAAGCTATTTAAGACAACAGGTAGAGGATGAGTAGGCTGGGTCAATGTCGGTCCCGACAAACAAAAAGGGAGAAAATAAAAAATCATTAAATAACTGAGACAACATTCATAGAAAAAGATGGGCCAACAGTTAAGCATGACTAGGGTAGGCAACATTTAAAATTCCTAGTGCAACACAGCCAATTATGTGTTTAAATCATACATTTCACCATTATTTTTTTCATTCAAGCCTGTTCTCTTTTTCCCGATCTACTTCTTTAGTTACTTCTCTGAAGAAGGTGGGTTTTTTCACTTTTTATCTTTTGGTGACCCTACCTGCTTCCAGCAATTGGTGTGCATCTTACCAGCAAATAGACTTGCTAGGAATAGTAACAAATACACTAAATGGTGTTTCTCAACTGTTTACAAAAATGACCAATTAAGGACCCTGGAAATAAAAATCCACCAGCTATTTTATGTTTCAGTGTGGTCTGGAAGCTTGGGGGAAGGGGAATGATGACATTTTAAAAATAGCACAAAATTGCTTACCTGTTTCTTGTTGCAGAAGATTTATTGGCAGTAGCAACTTGGTTGTCACTAATCCTGTGACCAGTCACCAGCCAATGTGTGGTGGGTGGTGAGCAGTCTGAAGAGTTTTGTTCTCTTTAACACACTACCGCCCAGAAAAACTGTCTGGACCAGTAGTACTGCTACAGAGGGCAAGCTGCCCCTCTGGGATTCTGAAAGTTGAGATGTTGGCAGCACTCAGGTGTAGCTGCCAAGACAAATTGTGGCTCCAGAGTTCAACAAGAGGGGGCAGATGTGAATAAGGCAAGGAGATAAAGGGATGGTCAGCTACCTCAAAACTACCATTTCATTCCTTATTAGTGTGACTGCCTCAGACTCTTAGAATTGTTAATACGTGTTGTCCAGAATAAAAAAGAAATGTGCTCACTTCAAGTCCTCATCTTTGCAAGCAGAGATGTTGCAGAGATGCTGTTCTTCTGCTTTTGGATACAATTTGAGGTGCTTTGGACTTTTGTAATCCTTCAGAAGCTCTCAAAGAAGTTCACAGATGCAGTTTTTGAGGCATGACTTCTAATTTTGACGACTGAATTGAAAATTTGAGTAATAACAGGATTAAAGATTTTCTAGCATTTACTCATTTCACAAATCTATGCAGGTGTAAAAAGTCATACTGTTGATATATTTGTTAAATTCAATCTAACTTTTTGCCTTACATGATCACGCCAATGACAAATCAAACTGTGTGTTGAACCATGACTAGACCATTTATACAGCATCATGATGACAGTACCAATGGCAGTATTTGTACCTCTCCAAGCTAAGGGGAATACCAGCAGTTTTTCGGACACTTCAAAAGAGTGTGGATATCTACAGCACAACATTTTGTACCCACCAGGACAAAGAGGACCAAACATCAGATTTTTCTTTGTCCTTTTTATTGCATTATCTAACACAAATTGGATATTTATTTCTAAAAATTTATGTGTTCAATCACTACAAGTTCAAGTGTCTGGATTCTTGAAGATTTGACATATGTTGTACAGGCAGGCATAGAACCGAATATTAACATTTTAACATCTGTTGCATTTTCTAGTCCAAATACTGGCTTCCTATTTTCCTTCCTGTGGTTTTATTTGTCTCAAGATCATGTACAGTATGTGACAGAGCAAATTGCCACAGGACAATCAGAGACAGTAATTTTCTTTTTCACAGATAGGTGAGTTTAAAAGGGATCACAACAGTCATTCAGCCTAATCTTACTTGTTGCTTTCAGACAATGATTCTTGCATTTACCTAGAATTTTGGCCAGATTTAAAGGCTTTGCCTGCCTATGATTTAGCCTGCCCTCTGGGAGTTATGTTTGATATCTTGTTATTCTCACTTAAAAAAAAAAAAAAAAAGGGAATTTGATTTCCATTTTGAACTCTGAATTTATTTTTTTTTCTGTTAGGTCATTGAATCATTCACATAAGTTAATGATCTAAGAAATACACCATAAAAAATTCTTTGCCTATGTCATGACCCATCCATACAAAAAGTTTATTTGTGTATGTCAAAAGTAGAATTCTAAGAAATTTATGCTGTATATAAAATAAGCAGAATTCTAGTAGATTAGGAAGCCAAGTGTACTTCTAAACTGACAATGTAAAATGAGTCAGTTTTTACTATCAACGATAAAGAGTGTATCTCCACCTAATTTGATGTGAGAGCATATTGTGTGGGACATGTTAGTGGGCAACCATGGTTGAAATGATGAACAAAAATAACAGACCAGCAAACATTGAAGTGAATATACCCATTTAGAAGTTTAACAATTTCTTTCTTCTTCAAAAAAACCACATGGGAACTACGAGTCCTGTCTGAGAAAAGGCAATTTGAATATAACAGCACACAAATTTGAACACAACTAGCACAGCACTGTTTTCAGTGATAGTGATGTTCTTCATAGGAGCAAATAAAATACTATGGAATGAGAATCCCTAGGTCACCTCCTTAGATTAAAATGACATTAAACATCCAACATGAGCAGTGATAATATATTCTTTGTATATAAAAAGTTAAGTAATTGGTATCTATAAGGTGGTAAGATTAGAAATTAAAGAGAGTGCGGAAAGTAGCATATAACAAATGATACCACATGGCCAATGGCCAGAGCTTAATATAGGATCACTCATTTCTTTAGGGAGTTGATTGAGTAATGTGAAAACAAGAAAAAGTTGTCTAGCTTGAATAACCTTTGCTTTAAAGCAAGATATACAACAGCATTTCAGAAAAAAACCCCACATATACATATATATATATTGTCTATACACATGTGTATACATATAGATAGCATTTTATATCTTATATTAATTTCTGTAATTTGCATTTTGTGTCTTTTTTTGTATTTTATATCATATATGCATCACAAAGGCACTTCTGTTGATATGACTACTTAGGGCAGATTTTGTAGAAAGTGACAAAACTCTGCAAATGCTGAGCTTCAGATTCCTCAAACTATTCTCTGTTTTGCAAAACAGGTCAAAAAAAGGTTTTGGCTATGAAAATATTTTCCATTGGGGTGGCAGGCAGACAGAAAAAAAATCTTACTGTTTAAGATGAAGAGAAGATAGTCAGTAGGTCAGTATTAAGTCAGTAGTCTAGCAGAGGGAACCATTAGTCATTAATAGTATTTATGCACTTGAGAGAGTTAACAAAATAAATCCTTCTGCAAGTTGCATGCAATAACTTGAAAACTGCAGGATAAGCATTCAGCTTCAGTAGGATATTGTCCACTACTGAATTGAAAGCTCACAAGCATAGAAAAAGTTAAAAACATGCAAACATGATATCAAAAGAAAATCAGTCAGAATTAAACAACTCTCTGCAAACTGTACACAGCTACAGCAGAACAAAGGGCCCATTATCCTCTGTTTATTTCCTTGAGCCCTTTAGCATACATTATGCACTCTGCTGAAACTAAAGTTCCAGTTGAGCAATCTGTGCTTTGTCCCAGCTTCAGGACTGGTGGATAGAAATAGCAGCCTTGAAGGTGCTGCTTGCTACACAGCAGAATTATATTATATATTGTATATTATACATGGGCACAGGTCTGATTCTTCTGCAAAGATTCAGTCTTGGTGTGGATGATATGGGAGTTATTGCAGATAGTTTGAATAAGATTCCACCAAGTCAATTTTTAATGAAATGCTAACAGGGTTCAGTAAGAGAGGAGAAATTTTGCAAATAGTTTTTCTATTTTTGTTGGGTTTTGACAAAGCGTTCAGGCTAAATGTTCCACTTTCACACAGACCATCTCACAAAATTTGGGTCTATCACTGTTTCCTCGAAGCTGTACAAGCTTCTGAGTGTTCAAATCTGTTGATCAAGATGGCTGACAGTGTGGCAAAAAGTAACAGATGCCTGGAGTCTCAGTCTGCAGAGATCATCACCAAGTCATAAGCAATTATCTACAAATAACTTCTGCTAGCCTTATAAAGAGGTTTTATCATCACTTAAAGCAAATTGGCAGGATATATAAACTGCCAGGATTTAGTTCATCTTCATAAATTTTCCTGATGAAAAATATTCGCAGATTAAAATAAGTACAAATAATTCACTCCCAGTTTTAAAAATTAATATTTTACATACACATTTCTGAGACTGCTGTGTGGTTTTCTGTAGCAAAAAATATGCTTGACACTTTCCTTTGCTTTAGAAACTCATAATCAATATATATCTATATATATATATGTAGATATATATGACATCTGTGAAGTTAGTTTTGGCCTGTTTTGGTCTTTGCACTGCACCAGATGCAATCCCAGTCCCTTTTCTTGTAGTCACCAAATTTCCCAAATATATATTTCATAAATATAGAAAATATACGAGATAAAAATCTTTAACATTTTTCTAATAAACTGAATTATTTAACTTGCTTTATGGAGGACTGGGCCATGGGATTTATTTTTCAAAAATAATATCAATTAAAAAAAACAAAGTAGTGATCAATATTATTCTGTCCTATTTTTAAAGTTCTGAAATGAACTCCTGCTCTTTGATAAAATAATGAGTTGCCTTCGTTTCCTCTAATATATACTTCACATAGACATACTCATATTTATACTTGCTTATTGACCAGGAATTACACTCAAGCTTTAGAAACAGCGTTTGAAGGAAAATATAACTATGAAGGAAAGCTTAGAATTTAAAATGCCTTATTTTTTTTTCCTAAGCATTTAATTTTCTTCCTCATCTACCAAATAGCCAGTGATACTATTTAGTGAAAAGGACAGAACTAGTCACTCTGAATAAGCAGATCAGTACATATTGAAGGCAGATGAGACGTGATTTTAATTCAGTAAGGTATAAGAGCAAATATTTTGATCATTCATCATTTCCCTCCACATCCATGTAAAAAATAAGAATTAAGTTTTGTGGAGTGATCAATGTCTTCTGCTCTCACTTCTGATTCACACTAATCTCACTTTTAAGGAAAAGAGATTAATTTAGAGGTGGAAAGAAACTGTCCAAGAACCATTGAGTAGGGGTCAGGTTGTCACCTGCTATTTCAAATTTATGTTTACCACTAGACTGGTAAACAAAAACTATGCACAGCTTGAATAGATGTGGAAGAACTAAGACAACCTACAGAGGCAGCAGGAAATAATTCGTGTTAATGTGGCTCTTTCTCATCTCCCCAGCCTCTCTCTGTACCTGTAGTTATTAAGAGGAGCAGAGATTTGGGATCAGAATATACTGTTTCAGAAATCACACACATCAGTGACTGGGGTCCAAGCAGGTACCCAGGGTCAAATCATGTCATTTCAGCAGCTTGATCAGGTACTCATGGGGATTGTCAATTTTTCCAACCAAAAATGTCTATATTTCACATAAAGTCTGAGGAAAGGGAAGAGCTGGCATAAGTATCACTGCTGCATTTAGAGGTTTTATAGACCATGCAATGTCTCTGTGCCATTTTTCAGAACACTGTAATGAAATTATAGCTCTTGTCTCCAGGGAGAGGGATATCTAGAGCCATATATAGAGCTATCAAAATGCCATCTGCTAACAGGGAAAGTGTTCCTACCACTTTTATTCACTTATGAAGGGTTTTACTCCTTAAATAGAATGATTTTTTCTGAGCCCAAATTTGTAGGAGTAAAGGAGAGAGAACCTGGCTTGCCAGAAGCCATTTGTCACCCCTGAAACTACATTTACATTTTCCAGGGTATGATTAAAAGCAGAAGTTTTGCCAGAGACATTTGAAGTTTAAATACATGTTATTGCAGTTTGGTATTTGTGGAAATTACTGGGATGTATAACCTTTAAAAGTGGAAAAAAGCCAACATTTTCAAGTTGTTTGGATTGTAAACATTTAAAGATTATATACTCATGTAACAAAAAAAAAAAACAACTTTATTCTATTTACATAATCAGGCATTAAATATGTTATAAAGAAACCTCTTCAAGCTGATGTTGCGCAGTCTTAAAAATGACTGCAGTGTAGTGCACATTATGTTGCTTTTTATAACAAATACCTTTAGGCACAGGGCTGCATTAGAAGGGCCAAGGAGCAGAACCTCCACAAGGGAACCCTGGGGGATGAATAAATGGCTTTAGAAGTTAACACACTCCCCTCTCTTTCCTCTTATTCCTAGGAGTGTGGGCAGCTGTAGGAACTGGCTGACATCTCAATATTATTGCCTTCAAACCATCTCTTTTTGTATCCCTTCAAAGGCCATTTCCGAGGTTTCCCCTGCCTGAGAACACAAGGACATGAATCAGAGATACAGAGACACATAAATCATAGAATTATAAAATAGCTTGCATTGGAAAGGACCTCTAAAGGTCATCTAGTCCAACCCCTGCAAGTGAGGTTTCTCAGAGCCTATTCCAATCTAATCTTGAATGTTTCCAGGGATGGGGTATCTAACACATCTCTGTTTCAGTGTCTGCCATTATAAAAATTTCCTCCTTATAAAAAAAAACCTTCTTCCTTATATCTAACTTAAATCTACCAATCTTTGGCTTAAAACCATTGTCTCTTGTTCTTTCACAAAGGGCCCTGCTAAACTGTGTGTCTCCATTTTCTTATAAAGTCTCATTGAAACCTTCACTTCTCCAGATTGGAAAATCCCAGTTTTTATAATCTCCATGGTCCTAGTTTGGACCTGCTTCAACAGAATGCCTTTTCTAGGCAATCTCAAAAAAAAATTGGTCACAATCTTTATATACTTTAGAATAATTTCCACCGGAAGATAAATGAAAGTTTGGAAAATATTTAGTAGTGCAGGACATAATTGCAGGGGGCAATTTAAGCTATAAATTTTCTTTAATGGGTGTGAGATTAACAGTTCCAAAGAATGCATACAGTAGCTTCCTATTCCTACAAGGAGCTTATGTACAAGGAGAATGGACATTCTCTTTTATATGATCAGAACAAATTAGAAGCTGCTGATCTGACTATCAGACAAGTTACAAGCAGGTTGATTTGCACAAAAAGTACTATTTGTCCCTTACTTTTGTTGCAGAAGTTCGAGTTAACCATAGACTGAACCTGTGCTCAATATTGCAAGCCCAAATCTAGCAGACAGTTCATTGCATAGCTCAAGGCACTTTCTGTTTCCAAACATCTAGATTAACTAAGTCAAGCTGACAAGAACACTTACTGATGTATTTTTCTCTTTATGTTGTGCTCAGCCCACAGCCATGGGGTCAGGGAATACTTTCCATTTTGATTTAGGCTTTCTTGCCCTTTTATGTATAGTCTAGTTGGTCTGTTTAGGCAAATTTTTAACTAAACTTCAACTAAGCTTTTTTCATCACTTCTGTTCCTCTTGCTGCTTGTCTTGAACATAAATCTGGTCACAGAGGGCATCCCTTCTACCAGACGTTTTTCTCTGAAAGACATGGCTTCCTCACTTGTTACTGTGGACAGTCTTGTACCTCCGTCTCATGTTTTGTTGAAGGAGTATAAGAGGCAATTCTCTGGAGCCTAAAAATAATCTTAGTTTGATAAAGAAGAATTGTATCTTTTCTATAGAATCCTCATCTTTCCCCATTTTTAACCATGTGGAGTTTTTTCTGTCAAACTTTTTTATTAAAAATGTCCCTTTTGTCTGTTTTTTAACACCCGCTGTGTTTTCAAGAGGACCAATTCTCTTGAAGGATAAAAGTATGCTGTAATAAGGAACGATGGGAACAAGGCCAAGGTATTAGACTGTCAAATAAAATCTATCTGAGGAGATGCTGAGCTTTTCTTTTTGAAAAGGACTGAGCTTTCTTTTTCATTTTGCAAATGGAACTAATCGTCTAAAATAGTGCATCTTCATCACAGTGCAAAGGACTACATTAGAACTCTCCCTAGAAGAGCAAATGTGACCGTTTGCTACATATACATAGACATTTGAGCAGCTTTTAAAAGGAGTTTCTCTCTGAGAGATCTTCACCTTGCTGTGGAGATGGGGGTAGATTAAAAGAGGTGAAAATATTCAGAGAAAATAAAGGATTTCATTGCCAGGCTGTTAACCCCTGACTCTGGTGAATTGCTGTACCCTGCTCATGGCAAAAGCTAAGCTTGTACTAAATTATGGGCAGACAATAAAAGGGAAGGTTGTGTCAGTGCAGGCTGCCAGACCAAAGCATATGAGCACCTGTGTGTACACATCTGTCTATGTTTGTATGGCCCCAATATAGTACTGACTCAAAGGGCAAAGTACTGATCCTTATAGTGTACGTGTCAGGAACTGGTTTTATAAAATGTAGGGGGAGAGCACTTCAGGCATTCTCTTGTTTAAAGATTTAAATAAGCAGGTCTTTCATTTTCGTAAGATGAATTTGTATCCTACAAAAAGGAGATGCAAATGCAGACGTATCATATCATATCATATCATATCATATCATATCATATCATATCATATCATATCATATCATCATATCATATCACATTATTTATTAGTTTGTATTTCTGAATATTAATATGAACAGTAGCAAAGACACTGGGTTGTCCCGGTGCATATGAATGGCATTTGCCCCAGGATTTAGGGAGGACTTGAAGCTGAACAGCAGAAGAGTTAATTTATGGCACACAGTAGGACTGCAACGCCTGGAACTGCCCATCAAGAGAAGAATCATTGGAATAATTTAACTTAAGGAAACTGGGCATGCAACATAATCCTGGGGAGCTATGCAATTAATGTTCTGTCTGCCACATTAAAGATTTACCACTGAGATGGTCCATTTGCATACAACATACCCCCAGTGCCAGGAAAAGCTTCACTTGCTTTCACCACCCAGTACGACACCAGACAGCAATAGTGAGATGCTGTTTTGATTCAGTTACTGCTCAGCTGTATATCAAACATGTTAGAGAAGCAGGCCTTGACTTCAACATGTTTGGTTTGGATCAGTGAATTGAGTACTTGCTGAGCTCTGGAATACAAATGATCAACCTATCTGTCCGAGCACTTTCCCTGTTGGTGCCATCCTCTCGCTGCCTATGGCTAATGCATTAATATGTATGCAGTGCACAGCATCCTCTGTGACTGCCACTTGACAAAATGTGCCAGATCATCATTGTCTCCAGACGAGACAGATTTATTATAATTCAATATGTTCCTCGTGAGCACTTTTTTCTGTCTTATGTTACAGTCTGCATAGCATTCAGAATAATAACTACATGCTCTTATGACATTGCAGCACTGAATTCTTGTGGCTGAAAAAATCATTTCCTTGGCTCTGACAGAAATTCATCCACAACAATACCTTCCTGTTGCTGAAAATTAATGTGGGGTTTCCCTGCTCTATCCCAAAATAATAAGTTCATGAATTAAAGCTAAGCAGAGTGATTTCTAATTTTTTTTTAATAAAATGTGTTCAATATTCAAAAACTGGAAAGCCAGCTTTTCTGCGTCGCATTGCAGATAAAAGCCCATTGTACAAGGGAGTGAAATTATGAGATTCTAGATGCAGTTTTGTGCGATCTCAAAGTCAAATAAGGCATAACAAGAATCAAGAAAGGCTGGGCAGGACTAACAGCTGTTATTGCTAAATTAAAGCTACTCTATATGTTGAGACTGTCACTTGATAATAGAAACAGAAGTGTTTACAAGTGGTCCACATAGACTACTCAGAAATGCACAGGTTTCACACTTTCTAAGAGAATGGTGATCTTTTACAGTGAATCAGTCATTTCCGTTGACTTTAGATGCCAGGATGACCTTTACAAAGTGGTATAGACAATAACATTGAATATGCAATACGCCAAACATGAATATTGGCACAATTTGTCTCATGAATATTTACCATCAAGACTGCTGCTGACAGCATCTCAGCAGCCCTAATCTGCAGGCTGGCAGTCAGCCAGGTTTCCCACTTTTCCCAGACATAAGGAGGAATTTCAGCCCTACTGGCCAGGAGGTAGAAAAGGATCTGGCATCCCAGTTTGATTTGCACTCCATCTGTTATAAAAAAATAAATCTCTTATTAGAGGTAATGATGAAAGTAAATTGTCTAGTATGCACCACACCCAGGATTCCCCTGCAAAGCCTGTTAATGCCATAGCAAGCATTGCAGCATCAGGCAAAACTGTACTTTGCATCCCTTTGAAATTGCCCTAAGGCATCAACTGGACCTTGAGCAGATCATAGAGATTTTTTTGGGTGTGGGTGATCAAACCCCTTTGTGAATATCAGGCCCAGACATTCCTGTCATATGTTCCTGGCTGTATATGACACTTGGTTGCTGTGCTTCTCTGACAATTGTTTCCTGTATCCACCACAATCATCACTCCCTTTTCTCCCTGACCATTTTCCCAGCCTGGAATTGATGGGAGTGATCCAGACAGTTTGCAGTGGGGTCACACCACCTTAGACCTTGGCTCAGGGACAACCAGCCCTGGGCAGCCACCTCACTGTTTCACAGCTCCTGCTCTTTCCCACTTTCTTCTCCCCTTTACCTTTGGCTGATAAATAAGCCACTTACTTTTCCTACTCTAATGAATGAGAAGGACAATGAAACTGGTGATTAGTTAATTGACTAATTAGTAATTATTAGTAATATTCAAATTCTTTGTCTCCCTCTGAAGATCATGGTGGGTTTTTTGTTTTTTAAGCCCATCATCCATCCCCCTACACTGTTCTCACTATGTTAACCTTCCTTCACATGTCATTTTATTTCTGTTATTGATGCTCTCTGATCTGAAGCCCAGATCTTGGGTCGTCAGCTGAGACTGCACTTATTTAGCGACAGAATTATCTGCTGGGTGAGGTGTAACTGAATGCTGGATATTTCAATGAGGCATCCCAGCAAGGTATTTACCTCTTTGAGAGAGCACAGCATTAACTAGCACCTGTGAGTTCAGATCTCAAGGCTCAGTTCAATTTTTGCAGCACAGATCATAGCTGGTTATTGCCCTTTTTGTATTTGCACATTTTGTTTGTCCTACAAAAGAATAATTCTGCATTGCTGTACTGAATTTCATCTAATATATTAGAAACCCTTTACCAAATTTTCACAAAATTTTAAAATCTTAACTTGTATCTCTTTCCTCCTCCCTCTGCTAATTTTAACCTGCATTGTATTGGCATTTTAAAAGACATTTCCTATTACACCATTCATGCAACAGTTATGATTAAGTAAAATTCAACAGGATATAGATCCATCAAAATCCTCATTTAATTTCTGCTCCCATATTAGGCCAAAAGTTAAGGATAGCTGCATAGATTTTTAAACAGCTCTACACTAATTTCACCCAACCATGTCTTCCTATTTTACATGTGCAGTGTCAAGTCAGCAGTCCTACTGAAGCCAAAATAAATCCCATCTCTCATTTTCCTCTACCTGCTGGACTAATTAATCAGACAGGTAGAAAATGAGACTGCTTGACTGACCAATTTTGGCTTTTTATAACCATATGACTCTTTAGACATACACAGGTAGATCACACCTTTTGTTTTGGCACTTTTCTCGTCGGGGTAGATTTCTGCCTTAAAGGCTAGACTTGTCCTCTTCTTTGGAACAGTTAATTTTTTACTCTTCTCTACTCTTCAGCCATTTGTTCTCTGAAAGTTGTCAAAGGTCATCACTAATGCAAAAAATACACCATCTTGTTTCACTGATGCTTAAAGGGGAATGTCATTAGCTTAGCCATACTTCACATTTAAATATTCTTTAATTTAGTGATTTTACTTGTATTTTCTTTGCTTTACAAATTGGTATTAAGCCTCTAGTCACACTCAATAGTTTCAGTGGTTTGAGAAACTGAATATTTTATTTTTCTCTGTCACTCATGTTTTTCTTACATGTATAATAATAGATCTTAATTGTTGAAGTCCTTCTGCAGTATGGACTGCAAACAACATCAAAGTCTGAGAACATGTAAAAGCATCACTACCTTTTTTTGGTTCAGAATACTCAGAAAATTATATTAAGCTTTCTGATGCATTTTGAGCTAGTTTTTTCCAAGGCAAGTATGAATTTTAAAACTTAACATTTTAAAACATGCCTTAAAAACAGTTGATTTACTAAAGGAAGGAAGAAAAGGATTCCACACAGCAGGACAGCTGCAATAACTGGTTCCTAAAGTACAGCTACATTACTTTGAAATCATCACATGCAACCACTGGATGCAAACACAGCAGCTACTTTCCCTTTTCTGCAGCAGGATCACATTCAGCATAATTAGTAAATCCTGCTGGGGAGCAAGAGCTGATTTAAGCTGCCATTGATCTTGCAGTGAGCCTTTCTTCAGCAGCCACTCCTGTTCCTCATGAATCTTCCTGTTCCTAGTCCTGCTTCCACTGCTGGACCTTACTTTGCCTGCCCTCAAAGCCTCTCCTGCCAGCTGTGCATCTCTGCTCCCTGCCCCCCTAGCTGGAACTTGCATCGTAGGTTTGTATTTTTCTTTGTTGATTCTCCTGACAGAACTACCAGTGAGCAAACTGAATATTTAGCATTTTTCTTTCCAACTTTTCATAGCAAAGGCAAAGAAAAGAAATTTGAAACCCGAAGCCTTTATGAATTTTATTTTTTTTTTCTTTTTAGGGCAAGTCCTTGTGGCCACCTTCCTAATTCTGTACCAAATAATCCCTTAAATGAGCATGTAATGAAAGCAGTGATCACAACGGCCTTACATCACTTATATTTGTCAATTTACTTTTGCCCTAAGCCACCTACAACACTCAGAATTGCTAAGATTTAAAATGGTTGAATCCCTCAGTACACATTACAAAAACCATAGAAAAGTTTTAGCAGAAATGTCACATGAAAATAAGTTAGGTTTGTTGTACAATTGTTTAATAGTAACTCATTTATAATTTTTTTCCCCTGAGAATCACCAAATTCTATTGAAACACAAATGAGTCTTTGAAGTAAACCTCTGAGGTCAGATACAGCCATATATTACATAACACAAGCACCATTTCTCTTACCCTCTGTCAAAAATCCTCACCCTCCTCCTTCTTCTTCAACTCAGTGAATATATTTTCCTTTTTTAAAAATTTTTCTATGTTTTTAATAATTAAGATGAAATGGTATTCTCCTGCTTTCTCTTACAAAGCACAGAAGAGATATTGGTGCCCATCTAAGAGAACAATGGCCTTGAAAAAGTAAACAGGATTTCTATCCCATAGGAAGTGGCAGTATTTCAAGATCATCTGTTAAACCAAATTCAGGAGAGAAAGAATTGCATAATTTTAAAAACTGATACATGTCAAAGCTTGTTTTTAACTTCAACATGAACATTCAGAGCTCTGCTCTGATAAGAGAGAAGAAAACCAACTGAGCGAAATTGACACTCTTAAAGGTAAAGTAAATTACAGAGTGGAGAAGTTTCTCTTGCTCAGCCTTGAATCTTCAAGAAAGCTGTACAATCAGCTGGAGAGAGTTCAGAGAAAAGACACTCATGCAGAAGGGGTTGAGCACTGAAACACATGGTCTCTAAGGAAGGATTTCAGGAGTTATCAGAAAAGGAAAGGTTGAAAGTGATTACTCTGCAGAGATATTTTACATTCAAAGAAAAAAAAACAAGCCTGTGACAAAAAGAGGGACTCTTCAGCCTTGCTGACAAAAGGCATAAGGAAATAAATGAAAGGAAGAGCTGGATAAATTCAACCTTGAAAATCTTACTCATAAAGACAGACATTGTATTCTAGAGGCAATGAAAGAAAATGCATCTGCAGGTTTAGAAAACTTGAGCAGAGAAGGTGGTTTTAACAAAAAACAAAAAATTCTTATCCAGTTTCTAATATCAGTTTTTGTACTGTGTTTATGCTACTCTTGATTGTCTCTATTTCCACTCCCTTCAATAAAGTACAATTTATAACTGAACTGAGATAAACATTGTAAGGATCATGGTTCAAACTCAGTCAAATAAAAAATCTCATGAACACTGATGTTTTTCTCCTGCATCAGAAATTCCATTTATGAAACAAAAACTCACTGCAGTGCCTGCATTTTAGCAGCTTACCAAATATGTTCTTGTGACTTAATCAGTATTTTTACACAGCACAGACTTCCAAGATCTTTTCAGAGAGAAAGGACTGCTCAGTTCCTCATATCTTAAACCCTCAAGCCCTAAAGCAGTGTGCTGCCAAGATGGGACATAATAAGAGAAAATAAATAAACTTCACCTCTTCTCTTCACCCTTTCCCAAAAAGCAATCATTCTCTCTAAGGCTCCTAAAAGAGGATAAAGAAAGGAAAAGCATATTTCCAACATTTTACTTTCAACTGGGATTTTTTTTTCCTAAGAATTGCAAATATTTCCTAGAAGATGGAAATTCCAGTTTCCACTTGGTTTAATATAAACACATGCAATGATGTAAGTAATGAAACAATTATCTATGTGAGCAATTGTTTAAAATGTACCATGAAATTTTGGTTGCCAACTTTAATCAAGTTTGAGAAGATTGGCAAGACCTTCATCTTTCTTGGACACTGCATATGTCTACAAGTCCAAAGTAACTCTGAGGAGCACAGATCAAAGCATTTAATTAAATGACATCATAATTATTTACTAGCTAGAAACTTTGTGATGAGTGACTGCAGACCTGGCCTTTGGCAAATGGCCTGGACATCAGCACTTGTTAAGAAATGGATATATCTCCAATATCCAATGCAAGTGGCTCAAATGCTCAAAACTGTCTGGAATAACATTTCCCTCCAAACAGATCAAAGAGAAGAGAATTACAAATATTTTTGAAAAACAGGAGGAGTCAACTAGAAAAGAAGCATTAAAGTGTGAACATTTGTAATGGGGGTAAGAGACCTTTTACCAGAGTCAGCAGCAGTCAAAACTTGGATTGACAGTGGGGCAAGCTGCCTCAGCATCTCATCCAAAGCCTGGATCCGGCAGGGCTGCTGCTCTGTTGGACACTATGCACTGCTTACTGGCTAATTGCTTGTCATTAGTAGATCAATAACCTGCTTTGATACTGTTTTAATTTAAACTATATTATTTCAATAGGTTTTCCTTGCAACAAGACCTAATAAAACTCAAGAAATACTTCTAGTATTCCTATTCACTGAAGCCCTCCATAACCTCTGTTTTCCAGTAGTCCCGCACTTCATAGGGACTCCCTTAATTCCATGACTTAACACGGGCAACACACGCTGCACTTAACCCTTTTTAGGGTGGAATGTGGAAGTTCAGGTGCTAGACCTCAGAAATGCAGACAAAGTTGTTTTTAATAATATCCTCACTTGGGTGACAGAAATCAAGAAAAATTGTGGTAGATTTGGAAAAATAACTCTCCAAACCAAGCAAGAAAACACAGTGGTAAGTGTGGCATCTATTCATCCCTAATACACCTACACTTTAATTCCAGGCTACTTGAGGCTTCTATTTGTCCATCCAGGATGTGTTTCCTTGTATCATTGTCAGGCTGTTAGAGAAAATGTTTATTTCTCAGATCCACAGCACCCTTAATTGAAAGAGCTTATTTGAACTACACAAAGCTGTACTAAAACTTGGCACTATGCAACATGCCACCCTAGCCATTTTCTTTAATATCAGTAAATCATCTAGTTTGCTGTAGGTATCTCTGTGGGAATGTGCTCATATACTGCCTCAACTTTCAACGAATTCCATTCAAGCACAAGTAAGGGAAAAAACAGCTTCATTTAGAGACAACTTTAAGACATCCTGACATTTTGTGCATCAGATATCTGCTACTAAGATATTATCTGATGAGTAAGGATGACCTGATCACCAGCTAAGAAGTAGGAGAGAATAATGTCATGAGAGAGAATATATCTATTTTTATCCTCCAAAAGTTCTTTCATTACTCTCACAGATCCCCCATGCATTCAGTGGGGGTCTTTTTTGTAGACAAGCTGCCTCTATTAAGTTTTTGTCTAGACTAGAGATTCTAAACTAGACTTAAATTGTGTCTCCATATATTTAAAAAAGAAAGCTTTAGCTTTACAATAATCTTCTCCCCTTTCCCACTTCTTAACCAAGTGCTTCCTACATTTGAAGCACAACACTGACCATTTCTCAGCCCAATGAGCTAAGAACAGCTGCTTAGCACACCAAAATATAAAATGAAATCTATATTCCAATCATTCAGGTGTATTTCTATATATATACATGAAATATACCTGTCACACAGGCTTTCAGAGCAAAAAATACGACCCTGCCAAGCCCTGCCAGTATCACATCCTTTTCTCCACTGCAGCCTTGAGCTGTATTCCCTCCTTCCTGACCGAGCCAGGAGGAATGTCTCACAGCATAAACCATGGCAGTACTCATCTTACAATGTGATGACCACAAAATATATGTCAAGTCCTCACTCAGTTTAGAGCAATATCTTCCTCATGCTTGGCAGGTCACCTTGTCACAGTAACTACTACATTGGTATGACAGATTGTCTTAGAGTACTTATAAATTTAGGAGAGCACTCTCAGTGGGAGAAAAGTTTCAGGCATTTCTTTTGTGTTAGGTATTCATTTATTTGTTGTGGGCTTCTGATGCACAAATTTATTTTTTGTGATTCCTTTTCTCAGACACCAACTAGAAAGGGATGGAGAATATTGTGAGTCTGTTACAGACCTTAAAGTAATGACAAATCCTTGTTGAACTGGGCAAATGTGAGAGAAGGCTGCAGGAGCTGAAAACACAGCAGTGCTGCTGAGTAACAGCCACAGGACTTTTGGCAGCACTGACTTATTTGTCCTGTCATCTAATAGTGTTCAATTTAGAGTCTGAGATTTTTTAGACATAACAACTTTGAGTGGAAACAAGTATTATTAGGAGACTTCAATGTGTATCTATTACAGGACAGAAGTATTAACCTTTCACCTAGTAAACTGGAATACTCTTTAATCATGTATTTTATACTGTATGTATGCCCTCTAATGGTAAATAAGAATAATTCCTATTGTTTTAAATGGAGCAGTATCCAGCTACTTCTTCACAGCAAATTCTATCACTCTTTCACCCTTTTCTTCTCCCATCTCAGTTACAATGCGATTGAAGACTTCTGACAGACCTTGCAACTTGTGAAGTTTTGTTGGTAATGCAAGCCCTGCTGCTGGAAAGGTCTGAGTTGAGTAGAAGCAGCGCTGTATTTCAGTGGAACAGGCTGCGACCTGAGGGACTCTAATCAAAGGAATCCTTCTAGAAATTCTCAGTGTCACACTGCACTGGGAATAAACCAGCACTTAAATAAATTCAGCATTTAAGCACTAACTGAAACCAAAATACATGTGAGGAACTGGAAGTTCAGAATCACAATATTCTTCTCTTTGTGTAAATTACACCATGATTGCTCCATATGACTTAATTTCTGGTCTAAATTAAGCTTCAAAGATAAAGCACTGTGGTCAAGTTAGCTATATTTCAAGAACAACAATTTTTTTTTCTGCTGGCATTATTACCTTAAAACTGAAAATTTCTGGTTTTATTATATCAGCCTATCATAACTTTGTAAATGTTTGGATATTATTTCTGCAAAGGAATACTTCCAGCACATTATATGATACTATATCATGTTATTAAGAACCCAGTTTCTCCTCTTACTTTCTCCAGTATAAAACTAGGATAATACTGGATGGAATTATTTGAGTCCAGCCTCAAAGTTCCAAATTTCTGTCATAATGATAGGGTTATGTATGAAAATATTAAATAATATTAAATCAATTAATTAATAAAGCTAGTATTTTAATGGTTAGTAAAAAGTGAATGGTTTGTGGACCAGTTTTTATTCTGAATTTAGCCACAGAAGGAATGATTCTCAAATAATGCAACTGAGCCTGAATTCATTGTCTCCTGTATAAATCTGCCACTTTACACATTCTTTAAAAATACTATTCCTCGCTCACAAAGATAAACACCATAAATATTCCACCTCTTTGCAACTGTAATGGTTTAGGAATTATCTATATTATTCAACTGTCTTTAAACTAGATTTTTAGCATTTTAGTGTAGCAATAGAACCAATAAGTATTTTCAGATTATTTTCACTGGCATTACAGACCACGGTGATCCATATCTCTTTTTTTCTTTTTTTCTTTTTTAACATTTTCATCCTTAACACCTTTTTATCTTTTAAGAACAGTTTTTCTCTTTGGTAGCTGTGTTTGTCACTTCATGATGTTGCCTCTATAACTTCCTACAGGACAGGGAAGAGACATGGCATCCTTTATTTCTGTGCAAGCTGTTGTCCAAACATGAGTTTTCAATACAAATGGAAGAATAAAAAATAAATAATTGGCTTCGATTGAAATAGAGACATGATAAAAACTTCAAACATCAAAAATATGGAAGCACTGGAACAGCCTTACAAGGTGATGGAAATCTCTACCATAGGAAGGCTACAGAGACAGGTTAGACAAACTCCTGGGAAAAGCAATATCAGTGGGCTTAAAAAGCTTTTGAGATAATTCTGTCCTTACAATCTTCCTTTTACTTGTTTCCCCTTTCTCCAGAGTAATTTCTTTCCGTATCTTTGTGAATCATTCACTATTTAGTACACTGTAAAGAAAGTGGAAATGAAAGGGTGGATGGAAGAATAAAATAGATGGAGTGTTGTGTGCATGTTGCTGGATTTCAGACAATAGACTCTAAACTAGAGAATCTCAATTAACTCCTGTCTCACAAGATTAAGTAGTTTAATAATTTAACTATGCTTCAAACTTCTGTCTATAAAGCTCCATTATAATAATTTATTTTTTCCCTTTTCAAGGAAATTACATGTTTATATTGATATTTGGAATAAAAAATTATATTGTATCAACTGGGAATATTTATATTGTCTTGCAAACTATGTCATACTATTAGGCATGACAACTAAATACTATAGTAGCTATGCTTTACTGTTATAATCAGATAATTTACAGTTCTGTAAATATGAAATGAATAGTGAGAACTGTAGAATTATTTAACTCATAAACATAAAATGTTTGTGTGGAATATTTCAGTACCAAGTTCTGGTAAGAATAAACTTGTTACTCAAACACTGAAGATAATCTTTAGGTCTAACATTTTAGACAAGTTCATTTGTATTTTTTGATCCTTTATGAAAGGTGTGAAAAGACCTCTGACCCGAAGGCAAACAAATCTGAAAGCAACAAACGTATTTTCCATCATTTGAAAGCAGAAATGTCATTACTGTCAATAGACCCTCAGCTGCAGTGAGCGTCTGCCACAGATTTCCTGTGAGCTGAACAGAGGCAGCCCAGAGTGAGCCGACAGCAGCGCCCTTTCCTGCCAGGGCACCTGGGCTGCTGACATTACAGCTGAGGGCTCACCCTCAGCCCTGACTCCTCTCATCTGTTGGATTCTACAGAAGAGAATTCCTGAAAGATTTGGGAAAACCAATTATTCCAATGAACTCTTTCAACCAGTATGAAATCCACAACAGAGAATTTACATGTGGGAAAGAGTGTACATATAAATTGCACTTTCCACAGGTAAGTTATTTCTTAAAGAAAGGATGAATAGTTTTCAAACAGTACTATTTTCTCTCCAATTAAAATAGTTTGACTAACATCTGTTCATGGAATTTGAGTCAAAATATATTGAAATGGATGTCATGGTATGAGCCAGTCAACTTACAATTCATCAGGATTTTACTAATTTCTATTTTCCTGAAAATTTAGAATTTTTCCTCACTTCTTCTGTCCTGAGAAGCTCCACTGCCCTTTCAGCAGCTGCTTCTGGAGCAAAACCTGCCTTTGACATAGGTCTTGTAAGAATTCAGAGCTGGATTCTAATCTCTGACAGCTGCAAGTATGGATAAAACAAATTGGTTTCAGGAGAATAAGTTATATTTAATGGAAGTAAAAGAATAAAGTCCACGAACTTTGAAAAATATTATTCATGCAATGTCCACCCATAAAGCTTAAACTCCTAAAGATGAAAGAATGGAAGATATTGATTCTTTAGATACAACATTGTTTCAATATTGTCAGTGTTTTACCATAAACCTTACTTGACTCAATGTTAGCAAAGGGTATTAAGCCACACTTCTTACTATTCTTGAGTTTCAATATATTTTACATTACATTTCTGAGACCATACTATATTTATAACAATGTCTTAGTTACAGCTTGAAAAAACAAACAGTAACCAAAAATATTAGACCCATAGGAAGTGAAAGCACATCTGTGATAAGCTGGTCTGTGCTCCAGGGAAGGTCAGCCAACATGAGGCAAAATAAGAAAGAAATCCATATTTTTTTAAGATATTTCACTCCTCATAGAACTACAGTAAGGGATTAATTCTCGTTTAGTTTGATAACATAAAGTCAAATGATATTTCAAGGTCTTTAAACCTGTCATGACCCTTAATAAGACTTAGATAGAATCAAAATAGGTAGAAGCAAAATTTGTATGCGTACCCAGCATCTGTGATTAGAGAACAAAGGACCAAGATGGAAACACAACAAGAAATCTTTACACTCAAAAGTACATTAGAGTGACAGTGAGGAGCAGTGTTATTCTTATGCTCAGATCAGTACCCTACCAGCAGTGAAACCACTGATTACTGCACCAGCCAACTCTGAATACCATGTGCATATTCACCATGCAAAATATAACTTGAAAGATACAAATTCATATTTAATGCATGTGCTGATGATAAATAACTGTGATGTTAGGTTTTTTTGTTCCTCTAGAGCAGTTCTACATTTAAGAGAGAATGTAAAATATGATTATAACCTGACAGTGAACAAATGAGTCCATGCTCTTCTTAGTCCATGGGTGAGCATTAATTCACTTTTGCAATCTGTCATCATAAACATCTACATAAGGTTTTATAAGAACCTTATATAGATGTTAGACCATAACAAGTCAAGCACTCAGCCTGCTATCTCATGTTCAAAAATAATTAGTAATGGATGCCTTAAGAGGAGTATAAGAAATAGACAGGTATTCAGTGATGTATTTCAGGCTACAATCTCTCAGGTTACAGGTACAATCTCCATTCTGCAGTTTAGGAGGTGTTCACACCAAATTTAGTACTCTTTTGTTCAACTACCTTTGATGAGTTTTTTTTCTGCACTCATTTATCAAATTACTTTTTTAGTCCATCTAAACTTTTGGCATCTTTAGTTTAGAGTCACAAAGAGGTTCACCATTTAATCAAGTGCTATATTTATGGCATAGGTCACAGATTCCAGAGTTGGGCATACAGCCCCCACAGTTCATATAATGCCTCTATAAAATGATTTTATGAGGATCCTCAGCTGCAACAATAAGCTGGAGAGATAGAATTAATAGTAGGCAAAAATGAAAAAAGAAAAAAGGAAGACACTAAATTATTCTTGAGGAAAAAAATTAAAACCAAGACAGATAATAAAGCTTGATATGGTGTAATTGAAAGGAAGAAAAGATGAGTATGGCACAAGTAGAAGACTAGAACATGTTTGCAACCCATGGGGAATTAATACAATCCTGATTGTCTGGGTTTTGTTCTATATAGAGAATAATGTATAACATGTTTTCATGTCCACAGATATGATGGCTATTTTGCTCTCTGAATTAAGAAAAAAATGCAAAATTTAGCCCCTCAAAAATCCATAGTTACAAAACACAATTTACATCTCATAGGATTCAAACAAAACAGTATCTGAAGAGGAATGTGAGTTTTTTTACTTCAGCTTAATTCTTTTACAGCTTCTTACAGTGTTTTATGACTGCTATTGCGCAGATTCAACACAACATCAATAAGTATTTGTGCACTTTTTAATGGACACAGCATTGAAATGTAGTCCCCTCTTCTGCCAGGGAGTTACAAAAATAAATGGAAGTTGGATAAGACAGTAGGAAAATGTGAAAGATCAGAAAAAGAATGAAAGCAAATACCAAGGTGCTAGAGCCATGATTTCCACATGAGGAACTTTTACTGGTACCTATTGTCCCTGGACACAGTTGCCAACACTGCAATTTTGTTAGAGTACACTTGGCTGCCTTTGTGCCTTTGCCAAGCCAGCACATTTCACAGCTATAAATATGTGGGCACCCCAGCATAACTCAGCAGTGTGGCCTGTCTTTCTTGTATATTTTGCATCTCCACTGCAATGTCAGATTGAATGTCTTTTTTTGGCAGGTATTCAATCACTGGGTCTGCTCAGGGAAACCCAGGATATCTTTCACTGCCTTTGGGGATGGGGAGGGGAACAAGAAATTAGCTGAGTGTTTTTACTGAACCATATTTGTGTGATCACAGGGACTGAGCTGCTAGAACATTGAAAGGAGATTTGATAACCAATAACTGAAATACTAATGCAGCTAGTCCAGCCCTGTAGCTATAATGATCAGTTTTTCCAGCATCAAAGGTTCTGTTCCTACAGCAGAACTGGTTCTTTGTCATGAGGAAAAACAGCTTAACTTGCATGGTTTAAATGAAATCAGGATGGAAGCAGTTTATTGATTTACTAATGATGAAATTAATCAATGGGAGAGCTCTACATTCAGGAAAAGAGTCAGCAACAGAAAAGGCACTGTCTGACTTACATAGCGTGGGCAGTGCCTGCACACATTGTGTGCCCCACTTGCTCCCTGGGGTCTCTCCCCTATTACAGATCACAGTTCTCGCATGCTGCTTTGAAAGCTAACTCTTTTCCTGAGAGATTTATTGCTAATCCCTTGGTTACTGTTTAGATATTGGTCAGTTTAAGCCAATCTGAAATTTTTTCGTTGCCTTTTGGCATCATCAGTTTGGGACAAAGCCCTTTTCAGAACAAATAATTTGGAGTGCTCCGCACACACACCTAATGTTTTCATTCACTCTTCCTACTCAGGCCATGTTACTTTTCCAAAATGCATCATAGTAGCAGCTCAGATTGACTGATTAGTATAGATTTGCTCTTCCATGGGTCAAGTTTAAAAGAAGGTAGTATCATGCCCTGTTTTCAGTATGCTTTCATAGCATGGATATTGTCAAACAACTGCTTTCAGAAACCAAATATTGCCAGAAAACTCTGCAGAATATACCAGCTCAAGAAAAATCATGACATATATTCATTTATAGTCCCCTGATAAAGATGGATAAAGCTTAATATTTTTTGAGTAATTTTTGGCAGTGCAGCTTGAATTTCAATTAGGCCATTGAACAGATGCAAAGCTTTGGCTTTGTGGTTGGGCATCAACATGGGACTCAACATTTTGAATATTACACAGTTATCTTCCTTGCACAGCATCTGGCAAGTCCAATCATCTGCGCTACTAACTGAAAAATGGAAATAAAGTCATGAATTTAGATTCCTTCAGACAGATTTCAATTCAGTGAAACAATGACAGTACATGTATGGGAGATTTTTTCCCCACAGGTTTTACTCCTTTATTTTAACTATTTCTTTTAGAAACTGGTTAGATTTCAGCAAGCACAACTTGAGTGGTTTAAAACTATTTCTGAATTGAAAAATATATATCATTATATTGACCTATTGACTATGAAATTAAATTAGTCATCTGTTAGAAGAGTAACAGTTTTAGGTATGAGAGGTTGTGGGAGGAAAAATGTAACAGCTGCTACACTGGGAAATGAAATAAGGCAGGAAAATTTTTGGAAGAAGTAAGAACATGTTTGTCCCTGAAAGTTTATGAATTTGTAATTGAAAAACTTGAACTGTTATAGTGTTTTGCTTACTATATCAGTATGCAAAATTCCCCCTGAGAAACAAAGCGCAAGTTCATTCTGATTGAGAAATGCTTGATGTATCTTGATCTGTCATTTCCATACAAGACACCTTAGCTCAAAGGATGTACAACTGGATTGTAAACTTCAGTTTTGAATACTACCTCATACCTCTCAGTTCCTGACCTCCATGCACCTAAAAATTTAGAACACACATTATTTTAGACACAAATTTGTACAGAAGATTACACAGTACTTAGAGAAGCAACTGTCAAGCAATCTCAAAAATGGGAAAGGCTAAAGGAAGATTTATTCATAGAAAAATGCAGAAGGAAGTGAACACTTGAAGCCAAATGAGGACCTAGAAGGAATTCAAAGATTTAGACTAGATAGGGTCAGGATTTGAAGAAAAAAAGGACAAGGCTGTGCTGGGGATAAGCATTGAAACCTTTAAAGAAGCATACTTAAGTCCTTTTCTGGATGTAGCTCTTATATCCCTTTTGACTACAGACTCCCCTAGTGATCAGATCAGCACTATCATCAAGAAAAATATGCAACTGAGATCACTGCAAATGGTTACAAACCACTTGCCTGACACGGCTCCATCTCAGTGAATAAAACAGCCCATCCTTGAAATGTGGCCATTTTTTAAATTGAACCATTTGTCAGAATTGGAGTATTGTCTGAGATACTGATTTCTCACATACAAGTTGAGAAGTATTTTGTCCTTTCTCTTTTCTTCCTCAGTCCTGCAATATAGCAGCCTTTTATAGCAGTGACACTGCATGGAAAATCAGCTTCCCAACTAAACAACCTTTACCAGCTCCCACCACTGCCTGGAAGAGTCCTGCACTGAGGTCACAGTATTGTGCTCAAAGGGATTAAAAATCCTTTGGTTTGTGTCCACTCTTACATAGTGGCATGGCAGAGGGCTCTGGGGTGTCTGATTTTTTTTTGCTAATGAAAGGGCCACTGAATACAGAAGGTGAAAGGGGGAAAGCAGAGCAGCAGCTGCTGTGGGAGGGAAACATGACCCCTCTAAAGTGGTGTTCAGTCCCCTGAGTGGGACTGACAACCCAACCATGCAAAGGAAAGGAAGTGCTGGAGGGAAAGGAACGGTGCCACCACACAGGGACACCATCATATTTTCACTGGCCACATGGTCATAGCAGAAAAAAGGTTTCATCTGCTGCTTTAGCTGAGTGCATTGGAGTGTGGTTTCATTTCTTGGGTGCATGTGTGAGTGCATGTGTGCAAGACAGCCGGAAGGAGCACTTAGTTTGATTGCACTCTAACCATTTGCAGATAATGTGATTGAAAGCAATTGTGTCATAATTTATGTTTTTTAAAAGCCTGACTTGCAGTAACTGCTTTAAAAAACACTGAACAAGATCAAAAGAAAAAGGTGGGGATTGGAAAATTAAATCTGTAAATGGAAGCTGGAATTGGTAATCTATCCTGCAGTGGGATGAAATTACATACAAATTGTTTTGTATGTTAAAACTTCATGTGAAAACAAAGATTTCGGTTTTTATTACACAGTTACCTAATAGTCTCAAAAGAGGGATGTCTTTCCACAGGAAAAAAAAAAAAAAGAAAAATAAAAAAAAGGTGGTTTGGATGTTTGCTTGTCAAGTTGTCTGAATATCTGAATAAAGGCATTGAAGATATTTACTTTGGGGGTCATGAGGCACTGGAAGCGGTTGCCCCCAGAAGTTGCAGATGCCTCATTCCCCCATCCTTGACCAAGCCAGACAGGGCTTTGAGCAGCCTGGTGTAGTGAAAAGTGTCCCTGTCCATGGCATGGGGTTGGAATTAGGTGGTCTTAAAGGTGCCTTTCTGCCAAAGCCATTCCATGATTCCATGACATTCTCCTTGACTGCACTGTACCTAAGTCACACTTCAGAGAGCCGTGGGATAGCGAACAGCTTTCTTAAGGACTGGGTCAAGTTCAAATATCAGCTTGCTCTGTGCCAGACCAAAAGGAAAGACTTTTCTTGAGAAAGGAGAAGCACAGAGAACAAAACCTCGCATGAATTGGAACAAGTAAGGAGACCTGGCTTTCTCACAACCCACAATTTTAGGGATGCATAATTTTCCTAGAAATTCCATCTTCTCAGTTGCTGTCAGAACAGCATATTAATTATCTGTAATAAATACATGCAGAGCCAATTCTGTTGTCCTGCCCACTTTCTTTGCAAATACGGGCTCCTGCATGGAAACCAGCAGAATGATTCTTATCTGTGCAAGACTGCACATTCCTGACCTCAAAAATGGAGCTTCTAGATGTGAACAAATGGTCTGCACATACACTGGTCCCCGGACTACAGATTTCTATTTAGGATTTGTGCTTCAAATGAACACCTCAATGCACTTTTTATTTCAGAAAAAAAAAAAAAAAGATATTTAAGTGGTGACACTGAATCTATTTTAAAAACAATGTCTATTGTTTCACTGAGCTTCTTCTCTGTGTTCAGAACACCTACCATATTTCAGATATCTCTAGTAATAAAATTCAGGTTCTAAAAGCTCAAAATATAGAAAGTCTTATGTCTGTACCATTTGAACCTTCCAAATTTAAAAAAAAATTACTGTTTGAATTCAGAGGCTACAATGCTGAAAAGTTTCAAGGCATAAGTTGTATTTGCTTGAAGAAATAAAATTTAATTATAAAGGAGAAAATATAGGGAACAGAAAATAAAAAGAAAGCTGGGCAGTGCTTGTAGATGTTGTAATGAGTTTCTTCCATTAAAAAAAAGTTTAAAAAATTAATTCTAAAAGGACTAGGTAGCTAGTCCTTTTACTTACTTTTACACTTACCCAGTATCATATATCTATATTTTGTATTGCTTTTTAGTATTAAGCAATTAAAGATGTGTTTTTAAATTCTGAAATGAAAGTACTGAGAAACCCAAAAACCATAATGATCACCCTTTGTTATGAACATCACCTCAGAAACACTTAATTGAGATTACAGAAGAGCCTCAAAAAATAGTTTCCTTAAATGCTCATAATTTTGAAACATCTTTAAAAGCAACTTCCTGACCTATGGCTTTCTCTGGCAGGAAAACCCTGAGAGAAAATTGTTTGTTACACAAGTGCTTTAATCCCAGATATTTCAGTCAGGACCTTTTCCTGTGCTACTTGGGATACAATTCTCCAAGTCTATTGTTAATGCCATTTTTGTCTTGCATAGCTCCCAAACTCAGATTCATAGACCATCCTTGAATGACCAAAGTTCAGAAAATTTCTTCTTTACATTTGGACACCTTATTACTGTACTTCAGATAAAACTTTACTTCTTCACTTTTTAAAGTTATAGCAGTGATCTAATAGCTGGACATTTACAAAAATTAGCTACCCTGTTAATTTTGTCAGCTATATGATTTAACCACAAGCTGTTCAAATTTAGCAATAAAATCTAGGGGGTGGGCAGGGGGGAGGAGAGGGGAGAAAGAAAAATAAAAAAATTAATACCATTCTCTCTTTATTTTATGAGTTAATCCATGTCAATAAAACTATGACACATCCACACTTCACACAGGTATAACATCTCTACAGGATTTTTTTGTCTTAGATATTCAATGATCAGACAGGAATACCCACCCGTGAGTGAGGTCTGGGCTATGTTGCCAAAGTACAAAACCTAAAATAATATCCTAACTTTCCTGTTTACTGGGGAGGATGCCCAAGTTTCAAATGATATTGAGTGGCTGGGCACACCATACAGATGAGACAAATAATTGCTCCAGTGTTATGACTACAGATTTCTTTATACTGTTTCAGCAGATGGTTTATAGTGACAGCTATTTATCAACCTGACCAATGCTGCCTTTTAATTGCCTTTTGTTTCATCACTTTCTTGTCATCTCTACCAGTTGCCTGCTTTTGTGTGTTTGGGATTTGTCAGGAGCATTCCTGCACTGTACAAAGCAGGTGTCAGTGTTCTCAGTGTAAATCTGCATTCAATAGTCAGGGCTATTTCCCCTGTTCTGGAAAATCAAGGTGGATTATTCTCATCAGCCATGAATTAATTCTCTGAACATCCTGGATGCCCGTAGGAGAAGGTGGGAGAGAACAGTTACAACACATCTGTGCAATAGATTTTTTTTTTCTCTACAGGCAGACAAAGCAATCAAAGACATTTCTCAGCTCTACATTTGCTCAGTGAGGACAACAGTGGGGAAAGGTCTGCTTCATAACTGGGATCCTTCATTCATTTAATGATATATTTGCCATAGATAGTTTACAAAGGACAAGATTTATTGATGTGTCAAAAGACAGCACAGGACCAACATCACCGGCCCCTTTTTCTCCTGCAGAAGTACTGGACATTGTTATACACTACATAAAGATTTAGTTTAACATTTTCATCACTCAAACAGTTTATATGTTTGTGTATCTATAGCAGACCATGGACCATATTAATGACTTTTCATCAGGCTTCACAGTGTGCTGGGAGAAAATGTATCTCCTGCAGGTCACTGCTAATACCATTGCAATGAAATGTATGTAATCACTTTTTGCTGTCAACACTGTAATAGCAGAGGTGTTCACTCTGTAGATGATCTATTATATTTTTATGGGTCTGTCTGGGAGGTTTTATAGGACTGAACATAATCCAGGTTGCTGAATTACATGAAGCTGGTCTGAGTAGACAACTTTAAGTTTGAAAAGATTCAAAGAAAAGATGTAATTAACAAACACATCAATTTTGATTAGCAAACATGTCAAATAAAAATTACCTGACTACTCTTTCCTTTAAATTAAAGAATTCCTTTATTTAAAATATAAATAAATATTTTATTATCATATCATAACTAGGAAGCTGAATTATTCATGATCATTTTATATGTGAAACTATTTTTTTAAAAATGGAACAATCTATAAACATACTGAAAAAATTTATCCTACTGAAAATTAGTGTATGGATTTTTTTGTGCATATGCTGTGAAGCTTTCTAGTCTTGGCACACATGTGTATCTGCACATTAATCACTGCACAGTATATTTCAAGGTATGCATTATCCAAATTCTAAAAAAAAGGTTTTTTTAATCTACAGACAGGATTTAAGTTAACACAATACAACACATATAGAAAAAGAACAAAAAGAGAAGACAAAAAAGAACAAAGAGGGCAGGGCAGGGCAGGGCAGGGCAGGGCAGGGAAGGGAAGGGAAGGGAAGGGAAGGGAAGGGAAGGGAAGGGAAGGGAAGGGAAGGGAAGGGAAGGGAAGGGAAGGGAAGGGAAGGGAAGGGAAGGGAAGGGAAGGGAAGGGAAGGGAAGGGAAGGGAAGGGAAGGGAAGGGAAGGGAGCCCAAGGAGCATTAGTCCTGTCATAGATGACATCACCTGGAATAAAATAAGCAAACTTTGTGCTCCAATATTTAAAAGCACCAGTTTTGCTTATGTTTAAATTTAGTTTATTCAATTTAGTGTAAGCTGAATTGAGTCCCACACACTTTTGAAGTATCAAAAGTAAATACTACTTTGTAGAAATGAATTTATCCAATTTCAAAAGAAAAAAAAAAGGACATAGTTAGGCTCTATTATTTAAAATACAGGCTAAAGATAAGCTTATAATGACATGGATTGAAAAGAAGTAGGTCTGGCATGACACAGATCACAAATGAGTATAAAAGAGGCATCTAATTAAGGTTTCCTAAAGCTCCTTATTTCATTTCTCCTGCTCATGCTAGAGTTGTCTTCAGCAAAGTTGCTGTAACTGTCAGTGCATCAGAGGCAGTCCCAAAAAACTTGTTCCCATAATAAATATCCATATGTTCTGCTTTTTAAACAGGAAAAAAATGCAGGGACTTGACAATCAGATTGTGGGTTTAATATTCTCTTCTTTATTTATCCTGCTGAGGGGAAGAGTAGTTTCAGTGCATCCTAATCAAAACTTTAGCTGGCTTTCAAATGAATGGAGCATGATAAAAGATAATTATAGCAAGATGAGATGCAGCTGTCAGCCAAAAACTGAAAGAAAAAGGTGGCCATTTGTAAAATCAAGAAACCGTATTGGTGGCCATTTGTAAAATCAAGAAATCAAGAAGGAAGGCTTTTATTGAACTTGGTAACTTTCCACAGGGGTCACCAGGAGATAGGATAGAAAATTTTCATATAATGCAGTAAATGTAGCCTTGCATCTGAGGCTTGGGCCTCCTAGAAAAGTGGGGCAGTACAGTCAGGGCAGTGACTCTGAATATGCTGCCAGACCAACAGGGATAATGTTCATTGTTCACGTGCACATGGACTTCACAGGACACCCAGGGAGTCTCCAAGGTCTCAGACACCACACAGGTGCTCTGTGCATGAACAGTAAGAGCAGCGTGCCAAATATCTCTTGAATTTACTACATGTTGCCTATGAATGTCTCTCCAGAAAATAACAGAAATAAATTAGGAAACTGAAATTTTTTGCCATGTTTTTTTCCAGACTTGCTTTTACTGGAAAGCAGAACCTTCATTGATGGCAGACAGCCTCCCCCACATGTATTGCAGAAAAAGCTGGGAGAAATAAAAGAGGAAACAAGAGTATGGAGGAGGAGAGATAATGGTGAGGAGGAACCTAGGTTAATGTCATAGGTTAGTCCTTGCTGAACATTTGGCTCATATCAGCTTTATCAGCTACAGAAGGACCAAAGAGCAGAGTCATGTAGGTTTCAACAATGGAATGACAGTAGAAATCTGTGTTAATTCCAGAATTCTTGAATCTCAGTATCTGTCTATGGGGTATTTTATACTTTAGTGTAAAGTTAATTAAATCAGTATGCATTTACACATTTTAAGGAACAGCTCAAAGTTTCCAGCATTCAGATAATTATGTTAGAGAATAGCTGGTCAGATGACATAGCAAGCTTATTCTAAGCTTTCCTAACATAGTTTAACCAAAATTTTCAATATACTTACTTCATCAACCTCTCAGCACTTGGAAAGCAGCATGGCTGTTTTCAGTCCTATGAACTTGCAGCAATTTATGACCAATGAAAGAGAAGACAATGTTGTAAATTCACAGAGATCTTTTGAATTCCATGGACTTACATCCTTTATGCAAACCAGTAACCACATTATGCAGAGCTGGTTGTTTACAATCAGTCTGTGCTGCAAGTATCAATCAACTTAATGCATTTCCAAGCTAGATCTCAAGTCTAAGCTAATCATCTAAGCCCCTGGCGAGTGAATGCCAAGAAACAGTATTTTTTTTTTCTTGCACTAGGGCATATTTCTTTTCTCCTAATGTGGATTCATCTGATCTGATCTGTTTTAGATGCCTACTCTAGGAGATATGAATCTTACCCTAAAACTGCCTGTCTCTGTGGAGATTTACAGCCATCTGAAAAGATTAATTCCACATCTAGCCTTAAAATAAAGTGACTCACCTTTTGGAGGTGTTTGTAGCTTTTACTGTGAGAATATCCTAGGATATGAATCAGATGAGTAATTTTCAGACACTTACATTTGGGACAGAAGAACTCTTGCCACAATTCCAGGAGCTTTCAAAAAATCAGAGAGCCAAGAGCTCATCAATTTGTTAAATAATTGCTTCTTCTTTCAAACCTACATGCCACCCAAGAGGATACCAGAGTCATTAATTATATGGGGAAAGTGCTAAAAACATTACCTTTAAATAGTACTAAACAGTGAAAGTCCAGTTGCTAGAAGTTCAAATATACAAAAATATATGGGAAACCAAATGGATATCCTGAGGGAGAAGTACCACATCATCTTTTCTCCTCCACACCCACCATCAACTTTAAAAAATTTTAAATATTCAGTAAATGTTCATAATTATGAATGACAGAGATTGTGATCCAGTCACTTCAGGCACTCTATGCTCATTACCTTCTGCTCTATTGAACATATTGAAAATTAGTATGGACAGTGATGAAGCACACAGGCATAAAAACAAAGATTTAAGAGATTTATTTTATTCCTACAATGTGCTCTGATTTATAAAATAACAAACACAAAAAAACAGTTAAAAAAAAAAAAAAAAACAACAAAAAACCCCCAATCAAAACAAACTCTTTATATATAAAGGAAATGAAATTAGTAAATTACATCCCTGTAAAAGATGGGTGAAATTATAGTGTGTATATATAAAGCTGCTTTTAGGATAAAATGTTTGAAAGTAACAAAACACAAACAGAAAAAAATAGACAGCAAAAACCACTGACCCCAGTGCAATAGAAATTTGTAATAGTTGAACACACATCTCTCCCACATTCACAGAACAAAACTCTGTGTGTTAGGGTTTATCCCATTGCTAGTAATCATCATCAGTAGGAATGCAGTACCGAACTATCAGTTGCTGCCTTCTGTAAAAGGCTCCAATAATTTCATTTTAAAGAAACATTTTTATGTCTACCCAAAATATTTATAGGATTCTCTCCAGGTATTGAATTAGGAGAAAAAGAGATTTAAATGAGCCATGTCAGAACAAAGAACAACTATTTTATGAGTTTACTGCTCAGCTTATTACTCTGAGCTGGCATTTGCTTCACCACCTTGACAGTCTGAAGTAATTTAGTAGATTTTATACCATCACTGCTTTAATTACAATGCTTCACTGAGCAGTCACTTGTGCACTTGCTAAGAATTTTCTGCTAAGAAATTGTTCTGTCCACTGCCATAAAGCCATAACTTGAGGACTTAATAACAGCAGAACATGTAGCCAGAAGCTACTCGTGTGGAAAGAATGACAACCACTACCACACAAAAAACCACTGCAGTCAGATGCAAAAGTTAAATCTCAGGCACCAAACCAATCCAGCAGCCTCTGCTAAATGACTCTGTTAGATCTCAGCTCTGCAAAGACCCAGGCACCCTCCTACTGCAGTGCCTCTTCACTGAGGTGCTTGTAAGGATTGATATACCTAATCTCACGCCCTCCTGTTTTCTCACAAAGATATAACTCATCTATCACACTCCAAAATCCTCCATTTCCTAGCTATAGAAAGAAGAAAATTGGGTGTGAGAAACAAAAAGGGTCACTAAGAGAATTCCAGTTGATCATTTCATATAAATAAAATCTTCCTTATGAGAACTCAAAGTAGCTCTAGGAACACTAATTAATAGCTTGCTATTAGCTTTAAAATGGTCTTTACTTGCCCCAGTTTCACAGGCAGAGAGGCAGAGGTTATTCAATAACTTGTTCAACATTACAGTCTAATTGTACCATCCACTCTGACTCAGATTTTTACCAAAAAAATCATTACTTCCCAGTATCTATTGTAAGGATAGGAAGAAGACCAGGAACTTCTGACAACTTGATCTGATCCTTTATGCATGGAAAAAAAATCCAATGTTTCCTCATGAAAACTAAGGACTTGAATTTTTCAGCGTGAAGATATGTAGCAATAAAATTTCCTGAGGCTATTTGGATGACAGTCCAGCTCAGTTAGGAAACAGTTCAGCAAATTTGGCAGGATATTAAAAAGACAATTTCTAACTCTCATAACTGTAGGGGGGGAAATCCTTCTCTCATAAACAGTTGCATCTGCGTAATTAAGCTTGGCGGGGATGTTGTTTTCTGGTTCTTGTAACAGAGTTATCAGCAATGGGAGGAAGTTTAAAGCTTGTGAAATAGGACAGAGGCTCCTCCTTTACCATGGAATATGCATTGAGAACACACATCACTCTCAGTTTAATCAATTAAACTTAGTTAGATAGAGTTAAGCTAATTTATATTAGGGTATAGGACAGGGGATTATCTGCCAAGAAAACCTTGAAACAAGGACACAAGTGATGCCATGAGAAAAATGTCTCCAGCCAGAGGGGCTGGAAATTCTTTTGCTGGCACAAGGACAGTGCAGTGCATGGCAGCTCCAGTTCCAGAGTAACTGAAAACCCATCTGAAGGAGCTTGAGGATTCTATCCCTTTATGTGTCAAGCCCTGCAACATAAAGGGTAGCAATTATATAATTTTCCACTCCACATCAATTGGGATTCCTTCTATGTATATCAACATAATTTTCTGTTAACACTTTTTTCCTGCACATAAGCTTATATGTATTTTAATTTTTTTTTCAGCTCTCTTCCAAACACATCCTAATCTCTCAGCTATTTTTCTTTTCCTCAACACATATTACTTTAATGACAATGCTGTTTCTCTTGTATTAAACAATATAGAATTTATTTAAAGAAATTAGATATCAAATGAAAGCAGAGATGAAAAAATCTGCATAAAAACATAGGAATTAGCACTCTATGCATCAGAGTTGTCTATAGACATTTTCGTTCCAGCTGGTATCAACTTTTTAGCCATTCAACCTTTTAGCCACTCACACAAAAATTCCTCATGGGAGATATTTTAAAGATTCCCTTTACTGGTTAAGAATTCAAAATATCAAAATAAATAAATGTCTGTAAATAAGCAGAGAGTAAACATTTATATCAGTGTTCACTTTTTCCTACATAATATCCAATGAAATTTTAAGAAAATTGCATACCAGAAAAACCTCATTCTTACAGGAGTGAATTATTCAGATACAATAAAAATTAGTATCTTTGAGGTTCAAGAAGCAATAGCTACACCAAAAGCCTGGTATACTCCTGTATTAATAGGCTCTGACACATTTTCAGCAAGACCCTGCATATCTAGCTTTTTTGTCTTTGAAAGTACATTTATAAATATATTTTCTCTGCTGACACGGAAGTTTTAAGCAACTCAGCCCCCCTCATCACCCTCTGAAGTGTCCTTGAAAAATTGTTTCTGGTTCCAGAACATAAAAAATTGTAAGTGAAACCTTGGACACAAGTAGTGTTAGCCTCAGCCAGTCCTTTGCTCCGTTCTTTGCAAATTGCCAGAATGGTTCTACCAGGGCAAACGATGCTGATGGGCGCTGGAGAAAGGAAAGGTGCATATGCTGCCAAGCAGTTGGTAAGTGTAGCAGCTCTGAGAGAGGGATTTCAGTGTCACCAGTGCTGGTTCAGCTCCAGAGCATTCCTGAGGGATTTGCTAACACACTGGGAGGTAAGTTAGGGCTCCAGCCAAATGGTGAAATGTAAACCCTACCATCTGTACTAAGACAACTGTCTTTGGTTTTTAAGGCAAAGTCAGAAAAAATAAGCATGTATAACTTAGTACCCTTCTGTATCTTTAAAGTGTCATTTATCTTAATTTAAAAACAATCTATAATAATGAAGAAAAAACATATAATATATATACATATATATATTAAAAACATATAACAATAATAATGAAGAAATAACATTATTTTAAAATATTTTACAATTAACATATGAATAAAAAGTACTAATACAGAAATTCAAGCATTTTTTCCAATTCTAGTTATCTTAAAAAAAAACCAACTAAGTTTAATGTGTGTATATATAACACATTCATAAACATTTTAAAAACAAAAATATTTAGACAAAGTTCCTGGTTTATTTTAATGAATAGTTACAACCAAATTTTCTCATTGTAAATGAAGTCAATTCATTTTATGAAGTCAATAACGCAGAAACAAGTGAAATATTTAAATACTTATGTCTACATTTTGATCTACAAATTAGATACACAAATCACAAAAATACTGCAAAGCATTGCTGAAGATTCCTGTGGCAATATCACTACAAACACATTTAATGTCTGGACCAATTCCAATAGCGCATTGAAACACAATGCAACATTTCATAGCTTTTTAAAATTAGAACAATGGGTCATTAACACAAGGTTCCTTCAGATTGTCTTTGCAGAGATAATGATAATATCAGAGAAAGCCTGGAACTGCTATCTTGCTTTTCAGTGTATTCTAAAAAACTCAGATATATTAAATAAGGCCATACACTTCATGCAGTCAATTCTCAGTGGTATTTCAGGGGAGATTTATCGAACCAGTAGATTGTTTCCTCTCAGATACCACTGAGACATGCTCATGGAATTCTAAGATGTTTACAGTAAATTAGAAACTAATTAGTTGAACTGAAATGCCAGCACCTGCTCCTGCATTATTTAAAAGAAGAAAGGGGAAAAAAAATCAACAGAAAAACATTTAGGGTTTCACAAATGGAGATAATACTTCAGGGCCTGGATTTCTCCAGGCCCATTTAATCATTTGAAAAGGTTGTCAGAATTATTGGATTATGAAACTGAATCAATGCATCTTAGATATTTTTCCTTCCTGCAGCTTTATAGTCATTATTGTATTAAGATTCTGGCAAACAAGGCGAACAATATTTATGGTTCCTGCCATAACATTAAAAATGCATATCCCATTCAGATTTTATGAATCTTGAATTGCAGCAGGAAATGAGCAGTTTAGATGATAATTGACTTGTAAGGATTAGAACAGTTCAGGTTTCCCCCTGTGCAAAGAGGAGGTTCATCTGAGGTCTTGAAGATAATTCCTTCAAAACATCACATCTGTCTTTACTAAAAGGTGCTTTTGTTCTGCAACTCTATATTATGACAATAACAGTTATTAGTAAATCAGATAGAGCAGGCACGGCTACCCATTTTGTGGTGGCAAAATGAGGGTGAAATACAATCAAATTTAGATACATGTGGTATTTCATATAATGCATAACAAAATAACCTGCCAAACCTAATGAGTTTGTAATTTAATCAGGAAAATATAGTACCCAAGTAGTTCTGGATGGGAATGTGTACCATCAGTGAAACAATCAATGTAATAAAAATGAACGGAGAAGAACTGTGTTTCACATGGAGAACGGAAGGGAAAATTTTCATAGCATAGGAATTAAGAAGGTTTTCATATCAGAGAAAATTCCCCAAATTATAGAACTTAGAAGGAAACAATATATGCTATTTGATATGCTATTTTGGTTATAGCCATATTTCATTATTCCATTTCAATGAATAATTACCAAAGTATAATCATCTTTTCTTGCCATCAGTATGCAAGAAGCAAAAATATCTTCTTTTAGTTCTTTTATATTCTACCTCAGTATAAGGCACAGGAACCAAACAAATACACAGGTGGAGCTTGCTATCTCAAACAGAAGCTCAGAAAGCACCCTCAATAATACTAGATTTCATTAATTGCCTAAGATCCCTGTTAGCAAATTAAACATTTTCATTTTCCAGCAAATTTCTCTGATCTTTCTTCTACCCTTTTCTACATTTTTTCTCAGCTTACCCATATGTCCTCTTAAATTTTGTAGCTACTCTAATTGCTTAACCTGATATTCAATCAACTATCAAATCTAATCTGCAATGCTGGTATGCTTAGAAGCCCCCAAAAAGCAAGAAAACTGGTTTTGTACACCTTGCTGGCTAAAAATTCTGCTGCGACTTTCCTTCAGAATTTGTCTTTTAAATCAGATATCAGACTATTACCTTTTTCATTTTAACAAAAAGAATAAGAATGAATTTGAGAAGTTCTTAAGATAGATTGGGTTATTAAAATATTCTATTGGAACATGTTTAAAAATATGTCCATGATTGTAATTTAATTGAACCAGTCCCTTCAACATGATATTAAACTCGTTATGGGTTTCAGTATTCACACACATCAGGTCCTATTTCCCCTATCAGTGAGCCTAATGGAAACACACACCATGCACGTTATCCTGTGTTCTCCCCACACACTGTGCTGTGTTCCATGGAAGCACCACAGGGGATGGAGAATGTAGATCCAGCTCACAGGAGGCCAGAACTATTCCCACAGAGGCACAGTTTTATGTCAAACAGAATGGTCCCATCAAAAAAAGTATAAATATTTCCACATGACAGGGGTGGGAGTGAGTGGTGGAGGCAGAATTTTTCCTTTTTTCATAGAGCAGAAACCTCAGATTTCTGTCACAACATACCCCATGAGTCTCCCACACAAAGTCTAACACATGGGCACCCGGGACACCTCTTCAGAGTGCACCAGCCTCTCTGCTTATATTATGTGACAAATTTGAAGGAGCTCTAACACCTGAGGATTATGTATGTAACATGCTAACCTAACTTTCTCACTGCTGCAAATAAAAGGTTAGGTTACAAGAACATAGAAGCTTTCAAGTGAGGTGGGGTTTTTTCTCAGAAAAAAAAGGATGATGATGAAAGAATGTTTCCCACTGGCTTTTGGTTTTGGAATGTGCTGGTGGCTTTGGAATAATTTTACTTGAAAAATAAATAATCATAGGAAAAGAAACACCAGGCATAGGTTAATGGACCCTAAAGAAAAAAGCTTAAAACTTTTTTCAGCTTAAAGCTTTTTGACAGCTTCTATGCTGTCATAGAATTATAAAAAATGTGACTTGAAATTGTGAGTAGAGACACGGGCTCTTATTTTTCCTATTTTCATTAAAATTTAAATTTGCATAAAATTTCTGGAAAAACAAAATAAGGATATGAAATAGGCTTATCACAGCATTCAAAAACATATTTTAACTCAAACTGGAACTGAACCAAGTTTCCATTATGAAACCAGTTCTGGTTTCATAGGGTGGTTGAAAAAGTAGCCTTATTGGCTTGAATTCTAATGAAAATAGCATCAAACACACTGGAATCAGACAGAAGCAAAAAGTTTGCTCTCTATTTCCTGAAACAGAAATAGCTATAGTATTAATTAATCTCCCTAACTGAAGCAATCACAAATAATTCAGGTTTTTTGCTAATCACTTGGCAAGTCAATCAGAAAACCCCATCATGCTTCATCAGCAGATAATAAATAATATAATGCAAGTTTCCAAATCTAGACATGTGTAAGGAGTTTGGGAATGAAGAGCAAACGTTTTAAAACAATACTTTCAATCCTTGAGCAAGTCATTATTCTGATAATGATTTATTTATTATTACTTAAAACATGGCTAAGTTATTTTTTGTTTCACATTAACATGTACAAAATTTGCATAGCAATTCCAAGGCACTCTGTCTCAAAATCACACTGCTATGTTTTTAATGTGGGTGGATTAACTGTTCCTCCTCAAGTATTGCTGGCTATTCTTTTTCCAGCTGAAGTCAATGCATTACTCAGGCTATCACCACCCTAAACAAATGTAATCTATTTCATGCATTGATTAAACCAGCAGAGCCTGAAGGAACATTTCACCATCCAGGAAACCAAATGGGTGTTTATAACTTCCATTCATGCTCTTTTTGCATACAGATTGTGAAATTGTAGAGGCGGCATTTTGGTTTCTGACCTAATGTATTCAAATAGAGGGATCAGTCAATTGTGCAAAAGAAGAAAAAAGAATTTAAATAAATGTGTCAAAGTCTAACACTAAGTCTGCCAGTAAGATGCAGTATATTTTAATATAAACATTACACAGGTTCCATTCTGAAACTTGAAACACACCTGCTTTAAAGAACATTTTGTTTCAACTCCTGGACCTCCCTGCTGTCACTGCTCCCCAGATGTCTGGCCCTGTGAAAAGCACAGCACACCATTTGCTCTGAGAGGGAGACTAACAAAAGATTAAACTGATTATAATCCCCACCTGCGGATTTTAAGGGAGGTAATGCAAATACATGTATTACCAGAACCTGTTTATTAAAACTAAATACTCTTGTACCTACTTATGGCCCATTTACTAGTACAATTTAACTCCTCTGAATCATAATTTTCTGAATAAAAGATTTTGTCAGCACTTTAGAGTCTTTGTTTTCCTCATTTCCAATCCCAGAGGTTTCAAGTGGTTCTGAGCCTAGCTGGGATCACAAATTAAAAAAATAATAAAATAAACCACGAGTTTGGGTAGGTTGTTAGGGTGCTTTTTTGTTGTTTTTTGGGGTTTGTTTGGTTTTCTTTTTTGGTGGTTTGGGTTTTTTTTGGGGTTTTTTTTTGTTTGTTTTTTTTGAAGAAACAAACAGCTCATACAAAGAACTACTTTGTCTTGTTTAAAAAAGTTATCTCCACAGCCTGCTGACCGTGGCTAGGAGTAGTTACTTCAGGGGAGTCATAGGAAAGCTTGTACTCATTGCTTCTTCCCCTTCTACTCTGTAAGGTTTTGCCTCTCTCAGAATCAAAATTGCCTCTAAGCTCATCAAGTCCAACTGTTAACCCAGCACTGCCCTGTTCACCACTAAACCATGTCCCTCAGGGCCACATCCATAAGTTTTTTGAAAACTTCCAGGGAGGGTGGTTCCACCCCTTGCCTGGGCATCCTGAAGTGAAGAAATTCTCCAAAATATCCAATGTAAACCTCCCCCAGAGCAACTTGAGGCCATTTTCTCTTGTCCTGTCACTTGTTACCTGGGACAAGAAACAACAACCTTTGTTTGGAAAAAATATAATAAAATTCATTTTGAAGTGCAAAAGTGACAGAAACAAAAAATTATAAAAAGCATTTAGAAGATAAAAAGCATAATTCTTTGTTACATTGCCCAGAGTGACAGACATAAGAAGACCCTACATCGACTTACAACACCCAAGGAAAATTTATGTTAATCTACATGCTGCATGTAATTATGTAAAGAAATAGTAAAGAATGGATAGAAAAAACTCCACAGCCTCTCTGGTCCTGAAAAGAACCTGTCTTCACTGCCCATCACCAGGTACACACTGATCAGTTTTCTCCAGGGTGAACAAGCCTGGCTGTCTCAGCCCATCCTCCTGTGCCAAAGGATTATACCTTAATCAATTTGGGGCCTTCAATGGACTCTCCAACACGTCCTTGTATGTCTTGTTAGCATATCATATTCACAGCTTTGTTCTCCATTTGGTACACAAGGACTTTTGGACACACAAATTAGTGAAGAGATAGCAAAAAAAAAAAAAAAAAGACCAGCAAACCTATAGCATTGTCATCTCAATAAATGGTACTAACATTTTATTTTTGAGCAGCCTGTGTTCATTATAATTTAGTTATTACAGTATGCTGTCAAGCTTTCATAAAATACATGTTTGTCTGGACAGAGGACAGGTAGCCCTTTGCTTTTCATTTTTCCAAAGCAACGAAAATGTGTATGATATAAAAGTACTGACTAAAAAAAAAGTCTTCCCTCTTCTTGTATGTATTTTGGTAGTGAAATATAGTATGGAGAATTTTGGATAAGAAAAAAATTTACAAGTAAAGGCTGCACTGAATTTATTTGTACCATAACAGGCAGCTGTAGCTTTAGATACATAGGTAAAAAACTAACAGTTTGTAAACCCTAGTACCTACAATTTTATGATGTCTAGTACTAAATCCCATCTATGACATTTTGAAATTGAGTGGTGGGAGTTTTCAAAGGAAGGATTTTTATTTTTTTAAATCGTGAACTCTTTCGAGAAAATCTGGAAATGTAATTTTTCACATCAGCTTTCCAGAAAATGTACTACAAATGCTTAGAGCAAGTGTATTCTTCAATGAATCACTGCTATTCACACATGGAAATCCAGTAGGTCTCCTCACACAATTAGGCACCTAATTATGTGGAGGAAAAAAAGCAAAACAGACAAATGAGTGCCTAAATAAATATCTGTGATAGAATTACCCATTCATTTATTGTTCTCATGCAATTTTTAAGAGTGTATTCTTGCCTGTACTTGCTATAACAATATTAAGCATGTGCCAATGCAATGGGCATACAGTTAATATTTCAGTTTATATCAGTAATTATTACTTCAGTAGGAGCAACATATACAATATTTCTCATGAAACACACATGAAATAATTTGCCAGAGTATTTGACCAGTCAAATCTGGTTCATTCTGTTGACTGGTATTGATTCTGAACAAAGCAGACAGTGCTGCATTTTTCAAAACCTAGACTCAATAAATTCACAACCACACCAATTGAGCTGACAAACCAGAAGCCATACAATACATTTACATTCACAGCTAGCATGCCTTCTCTGATCTTTTCCCCCCAGACATGAGACTGTAATATGATTTATTCTACTCTATTATTGCTTTCTGTGTCCCAGTCCATGTTTTTGCTTAGGGACGCATGATGAATCAACTGCCAGGGGCCAGCACGCTGGAAAAGTGAGAATATGAAGATGTGATAAAGCGAAAATGTGATTACAGTTCCAAACCGCCCCCAAAAGAAAGTCCCTGTCACCACAGCTTACACACCACAATTCAGAAGACTAATATGAATCAAGAGTGAAAAGTCAACCCAAAATTTTAGGCAGACTACTGAAATAAAATTACACGGTATGTGCCAAAAAATGAGTCAAAATGGGAGAGAAGAGTACAAAATCCTGTAAGCTGAGAAAACCTAGACTGCAATTCACCTAATTTATCAAACATTTTCATCAGCTTGCACAGAACTGTTATCACAACATTTGCATTTCCATAAACTGCTTTCTAGAGCAGCTGAGAAAAAAAAAATTAGAAACACAGTTATGATAAATTTACCTCTCCTTAGCACTGCCATACTAGAGGCTGTTGCCTGCCCCACTGTTGGCAAGCAGACACCCCCAGAGCTGCAGCCAGCCCTGGCAGCATCGCCCTGCAGCTCCCCTTGCTGGGCAGAGGGGTCAGTGAGGGGAATGGCTGGATGCTCTTGGTAACAGAAGCATCACAGGCACTGCTGCTGCCCACAGCAGGATATGTTACAGACTTCTATAGGACTTTTATTCTAGTTTGTGAGTAAAACAGTCTCACTTTTCCATGGTATCTGACTTCTGGAGATTGAGACAAAACACCAATAATAAAAATAACATTAAGAATAACATCGATAAAATTATGTTTACTAAGATAAAAGCAACATTTCTGCAACTGACTCACATTTGAAAAAATCCTGAGTATAATGTGGTCTAATTAATTTTCTTCAGTTGAACAAATTACATTGCTCCCAACAGTACAGAAAGTGTCCAATGATGACCCAAGTGTGTTCCTGTGTACATTTATAATGTATTTAATATTATGCACATAATATGACTAATAAGATACATGAAGAGTATTTTCAGCCCAAATCCCAGTTGCTGCTGACCTGGAAGCTGAAGCTTCTAGATAAGGAAAAAAAAGAAAAATATGCAAGTATCTTTTAAAGTAAGTAAATGTAGTATCTTTGACTGCAATTGAAAAGTATATTCTGAACAATAAATTTAAGATGTTTGACTAGTTCAGCATAGCCCCATCTGAAAAGCTGTGCATTGGGAAAAAGAGTTCTCTCCTTTTCAGTGTTCTGTCTTCTTTTCCAAGAAGGAATGAGTGCCCTGAAGAGCCAGTACCAGATTGCACACATGTGCTTATCATATTTCTTTTATGATGCAAATACGGTGCATCCATAATTTCTGTTGCTCTCAAGAAATTGGTTATTAATTTTTATTTAATACTTCTAGTTTTATTTCAACCATTAAAATTTACAGGAGAACACTTGCACTCTAAATTTGCCTACTAAATAACTTACAACTGTGGCAGAGGCTTGCCTTGGGTTTAATCCCTTTTGGTAGGCACCAGCACAAAGATTTACAGATGTAAACCCCAAAGTCTCTTCTTCAGTTGCAGAGTAAAACCGCTAAAGTTTGAATGGCTGGTAAATATTTAATGAAAAAATACGCTCCTTGAATTTTTATTGCAATACTGCTTTTCATCTGTTTTTCCTCAAGAATAATTTCACAGATCAAAATGCATGAAGTATTTAAAACAATTTTCAAGTGTCACATTGATTTAAAATATTTCCTCTTAAAAGATTCAATTCTTCAAACTGTGTCATGATTAAGCAATAATTGCAAGATTCTCTTAATGTCCCTAATTCTGCCTTTTAACACTGATATGTGATGATCCATACGCAAAAGATTAAAGTTGTTTTGTAGGATATGCTTTTGTGAAATTAATCACTGATAACAAATATGCATAATGAAATCTCTGATTTAGCAGAGGCTAAAATTACTAAAAGAAAAATAGGATAGAAGGGCATCTTGAAACCTCTATCCTTGATAGACAGTTGTAAGTCAATTGGCATTTCTGTCTTACTTATTGTAAAAATCCATGTCTTTAAATGGTGATACAGCAAGTCCTCACAGTAACAGAGTAGTAGACATAGTGAGCACATTAAGGGAAAAAGTGGAACAAAAATTATTTAAATTTTCAGGAGATATGGTTTCCTCCATGGGTCTAATGTGCAGTTCTTCAGTATAAAGATTTTTTTTTCAACAACTGCTGGAGAAAAACCTAGCCATATACACTAAAACTCCCTGCATTTACCAAAAAATCCACAAAGTTTAAGTTCGATTAATCAACTTTAATGTACCCATCTCTCACTTCAGTGACAATCATTAGTGTCAGGCTTAATCAGGAGATCCAGATTTTGGACATGGGGCAAGGGGTTATCTGGCCTTTTTATTGTTTTCAAATACTATGAAGCATTTCAGCAAGGAAAATAAACAAAAAGCTAATATATGTCTAAAAATGAAATCTTTGGTCTGTCTGAATAAATAACCAGTGTCAGTCAGAGTTCAAAAACATTCCCTCATGGGTAAGTAGCTAAAGTGAAACTACCAAGAGCAATCTCCAACAACATCTTAGGGACAGAGGATTATACAGGTCTCTAATATTAATGCGTTTTCTGCATCCTGTCTAAGCATCCTGGAGAATAGGCAAAGTTCACTGATGTCCCCTTCAACCCATCCTTACATCCTTCACCAAAATGTTCAAAGCAAGACAGTGCAAAAATCACAAGACAGAAAATTCATTTTTGTATGCTTCTGATGGCTCTTTGTGACTGCAAACACAAAGCAATCGTGACGCCAGAATATCTGATCAGAGGAAGGAATTGAAGGAATCTCTGGAATATGTAACATCACTGGCAAAACTCCAACACTACTTCTCTAAATTGCACTGAAGACATATATAATAAAGAGGAAAAAGCAGGCATATCCAAGGTGTCAAAATACTGACATATTTTTAGCAGCACACAATTCTGTTGCTTTATGCCAAAGACCAAAGTGTAATAATTTAAGTTTTGAACTGGCCTCCCTATTTTTTTCCACACTCCTTGAACCACGGCAAACCCTGCTCAGACACCCATCATTCTAAGACTGACTGGAATCATGAAAACATAGACTAGGGGCAGAAAGAGAGGTACTCACAAGTGTAAGTGCTATCACTGGGACATCCTTCCAAAAAAAATGATGTCTCTTCTGGCAGTGTCAGTTTTCCCTCAGTGTTAAAAAACGCAGTCTTACATCTCTGTAAAAACAGATCTACCCTCACCCTCAGTGACAGAAGAGTTGGTGTGTGAGCTATTGGAGGATCTCGACCCCCACAAGCTGATGGGGACAGACATCATCCACCCAAGGGTTTTGAGAGAGCTGGCTGATGTTATTGCAAGGGCTTTCCAAAATATTTTGGAAGTTTTGGAAATCAGGGAATACACTGGAAGAAGGCTTATGTCAGCCCAATCTACAACAAGGGTTTAAGGGAGGATCTTTTGCACACACCTTAACAGTAGGATTTTGAGCTTTATAGTGATGTGCAGCTGGGTTGGTCTGCGGGATTTTTTTTCTGTCTCTGATATTGCATGGGATATAAGTAATCTTAAAAAAATATGTTTAGATTTCATACCCAGTCTTGTCTCACACATTTGATTTGCATCCCAGTGTGTGTGCCCACTCAGGCTACCCAGCTGTGTTGGTCATTATCTCACAGCAATCTCCGTATCTCAGTTTTGAAGATTTGTCTGCTCTTCATTAGCCAAGGTCAAATAGGACTAATGCTTGGAAGATTTGTACCTCATTAGCATTATCTTTATTGCCATTATTTCACAAGATAACAAAACAAAAAGGAATTATTCCCCAGTTAGTCCCAAACATTCCTACCCTTCTCATTAGTATTGGCATAACCCTTTTCTCTAGGGCAGCTCAAAGCTCAGCTCTTGAAGAAAAGGCTGACAGCAGCAAAATTATGCTACCAAAAGGGACAGGCAGAAAACACTCTCCTGATTTATAATCAGATTCCCTTATTGTAACAAGCACTTTCTCATTGCTGGACTACTTAGATCAGTTTATGTAATTCCTCACATACTAGAAGCCACTTCTTGCTCTAACAGACAAAGAAGGGCATGTTCCCTCCCATGCTTAATCCAGATTTTAACCACCAAATGTTGTGCAGGATCATTGGCATGGTGTTTTAATTCAGATCCTAATAAAAAAATAATAATCCCATTCTGAATATCACTAACATGCAAGTATGATCTTTTTTGCACTTCTGAGTGACAGGCAAGTACAACATATAGTTTCAGGATGAGATGTGACACGGGATCTCACATGTTTCAGATTCTCAGCATGCTTCCTATATAAAACTTGATGATCTTTGCAATTCATTCACATCTAAATGCATTCAAGAGATAAATCTGAGTTATGATCAGCTTTGGAAGAGACAGGCCTAAAAATAAGGCATCTCAAGTGAGTAGAAATTTCTACAGAAATTGAGATAGATGTACTCTCTTAGCAATCAGTGGTAGTTTTGTGGAGCATCAGAGGATTTAGGCAGAGTTTGCCCTGATTTCTTGATTCTCCTAAGTGGATCCTAGCTGTCTAGATCAAGTTGACAAATATACAGGCACAAATAGAACTAGAAAATGGATATGATGCTTGGGCAGTGCTCAGATAATGGAGGTATCAGATATTTTGCTAAAATTACTTGAAGCAAAACAGGGGTTTTTAGGTAAATATGGATTCAAAAGTGGGACTTATCTACTTCATTAATCAGTGAAACAGTTACCTCCAGAGAGAGGTTGATCTGACTTAATTTAGATAAGATATTGTAGCAGAAGATAGATCACTCTTTTTAGGAGTTTATTTCATCAGCTGTGAAAGAAGCTTAATCACTTGCCTCCACATTTTTAGGCATCCCTGACAGAAGACAGAAATCCCCACCTTGGGCACCAGCAAAGGTTTTCATATCACCAGACACAGATGCCTAAGGATCTAATTGCTTCAAGTCTTTTTCTGTAGAGAGGAGGAAATGCAGAACACCAATTTTAAATTACAGTTTTGCACACTTTCTTTGTTGATTCTTTTTGGATTCTTATTTTTAAGAATAAATGGAAGTAATCTCAGGCTGGTGTTTTTTGGTTAAACATTTGCATGAGACACTCTAATAGCATAGTATAGGTATTTAATGCAGCTTCTCTTAGGAAAAAACCCTCAGGGCAGAAATTCTGTAGTTCTTTTCTGTTCTTAAATACAGTGTCTCAGAAAGCCAAGTGATAAACTCAGTGCTCTTCTGCCAAGCTGCCATTACAGACTTTTGTCCCACCAAGGAGAAATATGCAAAAGAGCTTATAAACACCATTTACACATAACCAGGACTGCAGCACCTGCTCTTGGACTGAGAGATCATCTGCTACTTCTACATCCTGCTTCACCCAGCAAGATAGCTGAGGACAAAACCATATCCTACCAGCTAATCCCCTCATGCCAGTGACCTAGAAGACTGACAAGTGCACTGGTTTCACAAGTGAGCCTCACTCAGTAATGACCACACACCTGAGTGATAACAGCCCTGCGATACCCCCTCTCCCAATGCCCAGCTCGGCTTTCAACTCCACAGAGCTCCACACGGGGTTACAGCTTGTCATTGTGTATTATTCTTGTTGCTATGCATTAAAAGCATACACAAATGTTAAAAATAAAGGTCAACTGGAATGCAGGCTGCAGCAGTCTAGCTAGGGTTTTATAAAAGCCTTCTCATGTTTACATTGCACAGTCTTTTTGTCCTGTGAGAGGGTTTGACAGATTAAAGGATTTCTGAGTAGTTTCATTCATAAAGTGGGGGAGATGATTCTGTCCTTTTATCATCACCATAATTTGAAAGAATCCAAGTTACCAAAGGCAGAAGATAGCAAAGACATCTTTACTCCTTAATACATAATTTTTACATGACACAGCACAATAAGCAGCCTGTGGGGAAAGCAAGGAGCCCGCAGCCGATGTGACTGACTGACACAGCCCACACATTGATTTCACAACTGGCAAATAGACACTGCACTTAAAAACCAGACTAGAAAAGTAAAAAGAGGGCATGAAAAAATTCAGGGAAGCTGGAATTTCACACCTAGATTTGCTTTTTTTATTCATTTGGTTTTGGTTTTTTTCCATCTTGACTGACTTAAGGTCACCTAACTGACTTGTTATTTAACTATAGGGCTAATTGAAATAACTTTTATTTGACCCTTCTTGCAACCCCTTCAAGGACCATTCAGAAATGGCTGTTCTTCCTTGCAGCTACAAATATTGTATTAATTCACCCAGGAGAAAAGGTTTACCCAGCACTGACAGTCTGTCATGTCCTTATCTGACCTCATCAACTGCTGTTGTGGGGGACTGCCAGAGGAATCATTCAGTGCCTTTCTGATTGATTACAGTATTGATTTTTCTTTCTTCTCCTTCTGCTAAAAAAAAAAAAAAAAAAGTAATAAAACCCCAAACCAAATTATCCATCTTAAAAACTGCAAAACCATTTCAGAAGTTTGTAAAGAAATGGTTGTTATCCCTTGACAAAAATATTCAGGTCTAGAGTACCAAGGATTGAGCAGGTATTTGGAGTCTGTTCCTCACACTAGATTTTGGCCACCCTTAGTTTTCTACAGCCTACTCCTCTCCACTGAAAATACACAACAATCATTCTTACTTCAGAATAAATCAGACACTTTTTGAAATTGTATACTCATTACATACTGAAAATAAGCAGATTGTCAAATTGCAAAAAGCATGACACTTTTCAGGTCCATATATCCTTATATCTTAAAACCATTCTTGAAAGCAAAGAACCAAAAAAAACCCTTTTTTTTCCCACTATATTTTCTTCATAGTATAATATTCCTCTTGGAGAATTTTCCTAAAGCTTGGTAATCGTTTTCCTCTGTTGAAAGTTCTGCAGTTCTTATATGCACCCTATTTATATCTCATGCAATTAGAACAATACAAGTTTTTAAGAGTGAGGCCATTAATATAAGCTTATAAGATGCCTGCATGGACCCCCTGCTAGTAACAATCCATCATTTAGGATTTCCATTTGAAAGGTGTTCTAACTTGATTGTTTATATTTAAGAACCATATTGCTTGGTGAAGCTCCACTGGCACTGGAAAGATTAAGCATAAAAGAGCATGGTAAGTGGTATTTTTTGTTGTAATGATAGGATTTAAAAGTAATAGTTCAGGATATTCTATTAGTTTACAAAAAAAAGTTTCAACAAAATGCATGAAGGAGAAAACTCATCATAAATCAGAATGTCATAGCTGTAATCAAACAAAGGACTTGTGTGATTATACATGAAAAAAAAATCCTAAATGTATTTTTATTAAAAAATGCTTAAAGGTTGAGAAGGATTCAAAGAAAGAGGATGCAGATGTGCATTAAGGAATTTGTTTCTATTAGATTAGATACATGCTCTTATTTAAATTCAGTAAACAATGTATTACTCCTGGTATTTTGATTTGATTTTTTGCACAGTCACACATATTATACCTAATAAAGCGAATTCTATCTTTGCATTAATTATGAGATTGAAAAGTGATAATTGTAAATTACTTTAGTCATTTAACATATAAGTAACCAGGTGGGGCTTTTTGGTAAATAAGAAATGTTGCACTTAAATTTAAAGGTATTGGTGTAGTAAATTTTATAGTAGTGAGAAAACAGGCATGTTAGTTAAGATTAAAAAAGATTATTTTGTATTTCTAAACTCCACTATTAAAAAGGGATAAATTTTACAGATACGAACATTTGCTGATTTTTTAATCTGTATTGCAAGTTTAAAAAAAATCCCTAACAACCACAAACTCTCCCCATGCCCAGTAGAGCTAAAAAAGACTGATAATAAAACATCAGGTTAAGGAAAAAGTTTTCATAAGTATGTAAAATATGATTTCTGAAACCTGTACCTTTTGATATGTTCCAACTCTATCCCTTTCATGAAGCTACAAGATTTATTTATTGCTTGCTGATAGAGTTCAAATTCATTTTGAAATAGGACTCAAAGAAAAAAAAAGCTGTAATTGTGTCCAAACTAAGGAATATAAGAATATAATTTTTTTTCAAGATATGAACATTAGGCCAATTTAAGAAATTATTTTTAAAATATCTCATTGATTTTAATTATGTTTTCTCATTAAACAGGCAGTTGTGTCAAATGTGGCAGATTAGACTATTACAAAATGGATGTTTCTACTTTTCACTGGGGGATTAATATTGATTTTACCTTTGAAGCCTTACAAGTTTGTGATAAACAATCCTTGCCATTCAGAAAAACAAAAAGAACCTTCTCCAAAATACTCATTTTTGTTAATATATATTCTAGTATTCTTTACTAGCATATGATTAATTTTCCCAGAAGACATATGAAACTACAAAATACAGGAAAACCACAGAAGTCACACATAGAATTTTTAAAAACAACACATGCAAAGACAATGAAAATGTTCCTGTCATTTTCAATTATGCTGAAATATAAAATATTAGTTTCATAACTAGACTCAAGGAATCTAATTCATGGCATTTTCATGACAGCTGATATTTCTTTGGCTGGACCCAGACCAAGATTCCAAACAGCAGATCTGGTCTGAGGATTTTGAGGCGATCTGAGAAGTTATTTGTTTTTACCAGTTTTTCTTAAATGGTTTCTTGAAACTGGCACAGGAAATTGTCTCAATGGCTACAGAAGAGTCATGGCTGGATAACATAAGCCCCCAAATTAATTAACATATAGGGTGACCTATAACCTCATTCTCAAAGGAAGCCATTTACATAGATATATAGAGGACACTAGGCAGGCTTTGGAGGCTAAAATGAATGTTTCCTCTGTTCAGCTTTCAGACATCATTTTTCTCTACTCATATTTGCAAGACTACATTTGTAAGGGAGAGAGCTAAAAATAAGTTATTTGGCTAAAAATAGAAACTCAACTATTTTTTTTTTTTTTGTGTTTAAATTATTCATGTGGGCAGGAAGCTGAACAGTGCCCTGGCAGCAGAGAGCCACCAATGTCCTGAGCTGCATCAGCAGGAGCAGAGCCAGTACAAGGAGGGAAGGGATTGGGAAGGGATTGTCCCCCTCCACTCAGCACTCCTTGGGCCACTGCTGGAGCACTGCACTCAGCTGTGGTTGCCTGATAAGGCACCAGGGTGATGGGCTGGATCAGCAGCAAAGGGCTGCCACTCTGGCAAGGAGATGGGCTTATGCAGCCTGAAAAATGGATTTGAGAAGAGCAAAGAACAGCCCCCAGCACCCACAGGGAGGCTGTAGGAAGACAGATCAGGATCTTTACAGTGGGACATGGTGAGTAGATGAAACCCACAGAGCATAAAGTGAAACTAGAGGGGTTCAGACTGTTTTTTCCCTTTTTTTTTCCCCTCGTGAGAATGGTAAAACCTTGCAAGAAATTGTCCACAGAGGCTGTCCAGCTTCTCTTCATCCTTGGGAATTTTCAAGACCCAGTTGGATAAGACCCTGAAGCACCTGGGTCAGCTCAAAGCTGACTGCTCCTTAGGTTCCTGAACTACCCCAAGAAAGGCAGCAAAGATTTTACTTATTAGACTTGAGTCCAGGACAACCCCTCTACTGCGTGCTACACTTCTGAGGCAGGTATGTGAGATTTGACCTCAACCCTGGTGAAATCTCACATACCTGCCTCAAAATACATGTGACCACCCTTTTCCTCACATCCCCCCACCACAGGCATATGATCCAGGCATTCCTGCAGTGCCACACAATGCACTGGGGTCTCTGTCCTGCAGCCCCAGTTGCTGGGGCTGTGCCATCAGCAGAAAGCCTCCTGCAGGATGCCCAGGCTGGAGCACTGCTAGCTCTGAGTAGAGGAGGGAAACTGTCTGGATTCAAATCCAGGTGCTTTAAAGGGACCTGTTGCCTTAGCCTCAGCTTTTACTGGTAGTTTTAGCAGTGGAGCTCATAGCACTGACAGTGAATAAAGCCAGCCCTGATTATGCCTTTTCTCTGATGGCCCCTTAAATAGTCAGTGATCCACTGTGTCATCCTGGTTATCTTCAAGGTAGCCTAACTGAAATGCCTGAGAAATCTCAAAAGGACTTTTAATTTATACAGCTACTGAGAGGTTCATACACCCTGAGAGCTGCACTCTGGTACTATTCTTAGTTATATAATGGACTATTTTTGTCTGCAGAAACAAGTTACTAACAATTGCACAAAATAAAAAAAAAATGCATGAAACAAAATCAAGGCTTACATATAAAAATTGTATCCAAATAATAGACAATGTTAATCATAAGAGGCTCATGTTTTCACAGCCCTGAAATTTTATATAGCTTAAAATCTAGCAAAAAATTCACACTAAGAACCATGTTGTCTGTATTCTTACCATAACAATATTCTTGTCTCCAATAAGATTTATTTCATACACAGACTTCCACTTGCATGAATCACCACCAAAGATTGGAGTTTTGCTTTTCTGCTTTCTGTAACTTATTATTTTGACTTTAGAAAAAAAAAATCCCTCCATATTATGACCATGTAAAACTTCACATAATTATAGCTATTCAAATCACGAAGACATGGCACAGAAAAGGTATCTACAATAGATACCACCTCTGCAATAAAACAGAATTGTGATAGAAAAAAATCTCTGATATATAACAGATAATACTTTCACTTACACCACATTCATAAAACTATACTTGTGTTTCAAAAACATTAAGAAACCCTCATGTACCAAGTTTTCAAATAAGGCATAAAATCACAGAATGCTGAGTTGGAAGGGCCCCACAAGGATCATCCAGTCCAGCTCTGGCCCTGCACAGCACCATTCCCTGGAGTCACACCATGTGTCCAAGAGCATTGTCCAAACACTTCTTGGGCTCTGTCAGGCTGGTGCTGTGACCACTGCCCTGGGGAGCCTGTGCAGTGCCCAAGCTTCACTCTCTGGGTGAAGAGCCTTTTTCTAACACCCAACCTAAACCTCCCCTGACACAGCTTTGGCCCGTTCCCTTGGGTTCTGTCACTGGTCACCAGAGAGGAGGAGAGATCAGTGCCTGCCCCTCCTGTTCCCCTCACAAAGAAGCTGTAACTGCAATGAGGCTTCAGACTTGGCCTGTTCACACCCCTCTTCTCCAGACTGAACAGACAAAGTGCCCTCAGCCATTCCTCACAGGGCTTCCCCTCAAGGCCCTTCACTATCTTCATAGCCCTCATTTGGACAGTTTCCAAAAGCTTTCTGTGTTCTTTACATTGTGGAATCCAAAATCACACACAGTACTTGAGGTGAGATTGTACCACTTTATAATTTGATCTGAAATTTTAACAAGCTCAGTAAATCTAAAATGATTCAAAAAGTTCAGGAGGTAGCCAGCAAATTCTACAGAAAGCAAGCGGGTTTTGACTTTCTGCATCTATATGACACAGTCACCTAAGGAAGGCTTATTAGTTTTTTTTTTAAATTCTGTAATATACATATCAAACTTATGAATATCAAATCATACATGATGAGTTTGCCTATTTTGTTGCCTTTTCCTGTTCTCCCATCTCAAACAGATCTCAGATTCACAGCAGGAAATTGTATGCTGCTAGTTCTTCTCTAAAAAAGTAAGTGGTATAAAGTATCTGGCTGAATTGCTGTAACACATCAAAGCAGCAATAAAAGAACACATTCTTCAGCTGCCAGTTGTTTTTAGCACGGACAGACCCCCACCATGCTGCCCCTGACACACACTGCCACAGTGTGCAGTAATGTCTAGAAAGATATTTTGGCAATCAGGGGAAAATGGCTACACACGTTACCATTATCAATTTGAAAGAAATATCTTGAAAAAAACCCACAAATCTGACAGCTTTACACCATCTGGCACCAAAAGAAATTAATTCTGATGAAAATTTCCAAACTGTATCATTTGTATTTGGCTTTACAAGTTAAAAGTTAAAATGAGACCTTTTCCATACTGTCTAAAAAAGCACTCAAATCTTTTAAGTACAGAAAGTCATTTTTTTTAAACTAGAGATAAGTGCATTTCACAATCCATGAGATTTTTTTCTTGGAGCAAAAGCAGTCCTGTAATGTACTATAATTATTGCTACTATCTGTATATGCTAAAGTTGCTCTGACAGCTTTCAAACAGGAACATGACCTACTGCTGGAAAACATTAAAAAATGCCACAAACATTACTAATTATGAGATATTATGTTAGTGGAATTAATTACTTAACTTTAGTTTTTCAGGCTATTCCAAAGAAGCTAGAGAGACTAATCAAAGTCTAGAAGTTAAAACAAATATTTCCAGGAATTCATAAGTTCCTGGAGATTGAGACATTTAAAAGCAAGAAATGGACTAGATTCTGCTCTTACTTCTACCAACCACAAGCATAAATTCTCTGACTTCAAAATTACCATCATTGTTGCAGAAGCAGAATAAGATTTTTATACGGAAAGTTCTTCCACTTAGGAACTATTGCCACAACTCATCCACAGTTCTTGTCAGTTTGATTCACATAGCTATGATTCCCATTTACAGCCTACTACACAACAAAAATTAATGGGGTTTTGCTTACCTAAAAAAAAAAAAGTAAAATAATATGAAAAATAAGGAGCTTGTAGATTTAGCTTTCCTGACACCATAACTCAAGTCTTAAAGTTCTTCATTAAGCTTTTCTGAAAGCTACTAATGTACAATTTGAACTATTTTCCAATTTTAGACTGGTGATTACTATGTGTATGAAAAATATACAGTTGCTGTAGCTACACTTTTAACTGTGGTATTCTATTTATAAAGTTGATTTTAAATTTGCACATTACGGGGAGAAAGTACTGAAAACGTCTCCCACCTTCATAGTTTGTAGCCTCTGCCTTCCGTCAGTGCTGCAGCCATAGTATCATTCTGCTGACACTGCAGTTGAATGTTTCTCTTCAGAATTTTATTTTCCATGTTTGTCTCCCACTGTTACTTTCTTTTCAGAAATTCCAATTAAGTTTAAAATGAACTTCCAACAGAATATGGAATGTGCATGTATGAATGCTGCAAGCAAATCAGATGCTTAGTTAGACACAACCAACTTCCTAATATAGGACTCACCTCACCTAGATTGGGCTTGATGGAAAGAACAGTTACTTTTAAGGATCTGTTCATTATACCTGCAAATAGACATCTAAAAAAGGTAGACTAATTATACCACAAAATTTTTGTGAGTTGTTTTTCAGAATCTAAAGATGCTAGGGTTTGTAGAGGTCCAGGTTTGGTCAGCTGAATCCTCTGTATCTTGCCCTAAGAAACGTACCTTATTTGAAATATTCTCCCAGGTGCTTGGGAACCAGGAGGCCCCACTTCTCTACCTCCGAGGGAGATGCACCAAGTAAAATTTCTTAAATAGCCAGGGGGATTTGCCAAAAAATTAGCAAATCTCAGCAAAGTGTGACAACAGTTAACTGACTGTTTCTGTTCTAGGGGCTTTGGAAATACATACAAAGAATTACAATTCCATATTCTACTGGAATCATCTCTCCCATGGATTAAACAGTATTAAATAATACCAGAGGAAAGGAAGGGAAAACAATCCTTTAAATTAATCATCTTCTGTAAGATCATGCTAAATGCTATACTTAATTTCCCTGAGACAAGTCACAGCCAGGGATTCCAAGGTCACACAAGCAAATGTTCCTGCAGCTTGGTGCCTATTATGTTAATTCAGCAATGTTTGTTTTGTTTTGTTTTCTCCTATTATCAGCACAGTGGATGTGTTCCATTCAAAACTGTTACTATAGGAACTCTATGGTAACATATAAAATTTTCTTTTCTTTTGGATGAAAATATCAGAAAATTGATGGATAAGTTGTTTAGGTAGAACAATAGGGCATTTGATATTTAATCTGCAAGCACTTAATAAGAAGTATTCCAAGTAATGGCACAGTGTTATTATCATATCACTTAGTAAAATGGCAGCAAATTATTGTATTATTCACATCTCGCTGGGTCCATGCTATTATCACAGAGATGCCTTTAAAGATGACATTTAACATACTCCTTTTCAACTGTAAAATGGTTAAAAGCACATTCAATTTTTAAAATGTTTCTGATCTCTTGACAGCTCACCAAAGCATTCTGTGGGCCCCCCTGCCTCTCCAGTGGTTAACTGTAGCTGTAAAACTTCTTGTAATTATGAATGTTGCAGTCACTAAATTAGACTGACAGTTGAAATACTGATTACTAAGGACTTATTAAGGACTACTTTGCAACCAATTATGCTGACATTTGACTTGATTTGACAGTTGAATTGAGTGGAAGATTCCTCCAAAACAGTAGAGAAAAATTTAATTTATATCCTCATCATTTTAAGATAATTGTTCAGGACAGATTCATTAATATGCCACTACAAAATTTATTTTTATCCCAGATTGGAGCACCTATGATTCAAATTATAGACAAAAAGTAAAAGCATGCAGTCTTTACCACACCTGAATTCCCTTATATTTGATTTTTGGTGACTGTTACCATGGGACCTCTGAATCAAAAATAGGTTTTCAAGTTGTAAAATATTTTTCCTGTGAAATGATCAAAATTAATAAATGTGATTATTCCCAACTTCCACCGCTGTACCACTACATGCAAATTTATTGTCATTATATCATTTCCCTGTAATATCTCAAATATTCCTGCAATTTAGTGGATTTCACGTGGAAATTCTCTGAAACTCATACTTCATATTTTTTTTTTATTCTCCAGATAAAAATTAGCAGAAAAAATATTGCCCCTTACTTTAAATTCAACTGCTATACATTCAGAGCACAATGTATAGCACAGTTTGGTTTAGAAGGTTGACAAACATTGATTCCCAAGAAAACATCTTTAGTAGAGGTGAATATACACTTAGGGAAAATCAAGAGAGGAAGTTTCCTCAACAAAATCTCCTATGTCAACTGAGGGAGGAAAAAAGGAGGCAACAGATCCTTTCAGACACAAATTTAATGAAATATTTTTACAATATTTTAAAAGCTACTGTAGGATATAAGAAATGTCAACAACCTGTCTCAAATTAATAGATGAATCATAGATATTGTAGGTACAGTTTGCTTGTTTTTATTTTCAATTGCTGCCTTTTAGATTCCAACACAAAATTCCATAAAGAAGAGTTAAGTACAATTCAGAAAACCATTCTGCCTCTTAATAGGTACTGATTTCCTTGCATGTTTTCAGGACCAAAACAATTTAATAAGTGAACTGAAGGATAAGATTATTGTAGAAATTAACAAAACCCATAATTGATGCAATTAACAGAAAATAAAGAGCATAATATGGAATGTATGGCAAATAGTCTTCAGGTTTCAATAAAACCTGTTTTATAAGGATTGCTATTATTTTGTAAAGTTTGATAAGACACATATATCAAGCAGCAGAATTTTCTCAGAAGACTACATTTCAATTCTTTTATTTCTTTTCTCAGGACAAGCCCCATACACACAAGTCTGTTATTCTTCAATACTAAAAGTGACTAGAGTTTTTTCCCAAAACTCAAGGGTCTTATAATGAGCCTAATCAGTAAAGCTTTTTCACAGCTTCAGCACGTAGGCAAGGAACAGGATAGCCAAAGAGGCACACTCTCAATTGCAAAAATTATTTCTTATCCTGAGTTCAGAAGTCCTTACCTCCATTAAGATAATAGCATAAATCAAAAAAGCTGCCAATCCTTCCCTGCCAAAGACATCTAATCACAGGTAAAGAAATAAATAAATGAGAACAGATCTTTCATTTTCCCAATTCTAAAAAGTTATTCATATCTCTTCCCTATCTGAACTATAAGAATCAGATTTTTATACTTGTCTCAGCAAAAGAGATGCTTTGTAATTTACAGGGATATTGAGACTATTGATCAGAATTCATAGAATGCTCTGGTATAGTAATGTGAAAGAGCAATTTCAGAGATGTTATACTATTTCCATTACTACATGCACTTCATGCAGACATGCTAACTAGAGTCCCTGTGAATTGGCCTGTTTGCCTGTATACTAGGGAAACATTTTCTTATTCACTCATGTGTGATTTATAGGATAAGATTATTTATATGTCAGTTGAAAAAAATAAATATTCAACTGCAAAGTGAAGTTAAACTTAATTGCAAAATGAACTTTTAAGTTTCTTGGATATAATCTATTGCTGCTCCAAACACTGATGTACATAGCTGGTTTTGCAGATTCATCACATGGAATATTTCCTTAAATGTAGTTTCACACAGGAGATGATGTGGCAATTCCTTTCCACTGATGGTGTGGAAATAAAACCTTGGGAAGATCCCAAACTGAGGTAGCCATCGTTTGCTTGATCCTAGAGACCAATTGCAAGGCCAGCAGGTAAAATTAGGTCACAACTGAATGCTAAGAGAATAAGATGCTTTGGTTATTCATTAAGCTCATCAGCCACACTGAGGTTGGGAAAGTGGGATCTGACTAATTTTTGTTTACCTAGCAACATTTTTCCTTAACTTGGATTAGATGTGATTTAAATCAAAATATCAACAAAAGTTTTTCCGAGGCAGTTGAACGTATTTCTTGTATTATTGGTTGTCCTTGATGGCCTGTTGTTCAATGGGGCTATGTCTTTACATCTCAAGGAATCATTTATTAGTGTCTTTGTAGGGAACTTGCATAAATTATACAAATTCTCATAGAATCATTCAGCAAATATTATGCATTTATTTTTTCATCTTTCTCTGTTTGAATACCGGCTTTGTTGGTGGCAAAGGTGGTAATTACTGGACTGAGGAAAAAGGCAGCTTGTGAATGGAGAAGAAAATTCAAAATTGCATCTAAAAGCTTCTTTACATATTGTCTGAGCATAAAAATAATTTATCTTCCCAAGCTCACTAATGCGGTTTGAAAAGAAAATACTCAAAACAAAATAATTTGGCTTGTGGACACTGAAAAATCAGCCAGGCATTTCAGGAATGCTTCCAGCTTCCTTAGACAGTTTGGCAACTAGGAAATTCTATGGCTAGAGGTGAAAATCAGGGAAAATAAGCAATAATTAAAAGTGGAAATGTTGTTTGCTCTTCACAAATGCTGAAAGAGAAATTTCAAGTTAAAACAGGTTTTGAAAGTGTGTGGTGTAAATAAGAAATACAACTGTTTTAGAGAATAGAAACCTAGTGATTTAGGGAAACTGAAATGATTAAGGGATTAGATCATCTGATATATGAGAAGTTACTGAGAGAGTTGGACTTTGTCACCCTAGAGAAAACAAGGCTTAGGATTATTTTATTCATGTGTATAAAAACCTCATGGGAGACAGTAGAGAGGATGGAATCAGACTCTTGTTAGTGGTACTATCAAAGGACTAGAGGCAATGGATGGGTGTTGATAAAGTAGAATTTTCTGTATAACATCAGAAAAACATTTTTTACTGTGAAGGAGGTCAAAAACTAGAACAGATTAACTACAACAGATAGATTGTTGACTTTCCATCCTTGGAAATATTCAAAAGCCACCAGTCTGTGAACAACCCAAATGACCCTGTTTTGAGAATTCTGGAAAACTCAATTATTCACTGTCTTCACCTCAATTACTGGTAACAGGAATGACTGTTAATTATAGCTTTAAAATGCCCATGTGCTAGTAGAACCATGTCCTGGTTCTGGCTATGACAGGGTTAATTTTTGCAGTAGCCAGGAGCAGGTACAGCTGGGACAGAAGGTGATCCTAAACCACCTGATGTCATTGCTGGGCAGGGAAAAGGAGTCTTCCAGGGAGGTGTCCCCTGGGGCAGGCAAAGCGTTCATCCTGAATCATTTGCTCCTTTCTCCTAGCCCCTGTCATTAGCATTATTGCTGTTACTGATAATTTTCTTATCTCATTGCTGGTTCCAGCAAATGGTTCTTATCTCAGCCTATGATCTTTATTTATCCTTTGTACCTCCAATTCTCCTCTCCTCCAACCCCATTGGGAAGGATAGGGGAAGGGGGGCAGTGAGGGAGTGGCACATGGTTTAAGTGGGAATCACTAAATTAGAGAAAATCATTCCTAAACCACAACAAACCAAAAGAAAAGGGGGATCAAGAGCATTTTTCAGATAGAAAAAATGACAACTGACACTAGATAGCCACTATGTTATATTTAGGAATTTGAATTAGATACTAAAATCTGGTCAGCTGAATAATTCTCTGTGTTCCTCTCAGGGTCCCTAGTCCCCAGCAGGGACTTGGTTCAGTTGGCTGAACAAAATCACCTAACACAACTGAGATTCCTTGGGTTTTTAAGGTACTGGCAATATGCCACTTCTCACAGAAGACCTGAGTTCCTCCAGATTGTCATCTGGAGTCCACTTGTGATACTATAGATCATCTCACAGGATATTTCACATCCATATTCCTGCAGCTGAGGCATAGTGCTGATACCCGCTGATTATGATTACAGCAGGGTGGAGGTGCCTAGCACTTTGGAAGTAGTGAATGTAGACATACTAATTCATGTCTCCTGATTTGTGAGCTAAATATTATGGATTCTAAAGGGAAGTTAATATTGAAATATTTTGTAAATCTGTGCTTAAGCATCCTAATGTGAGAAATATTTCCTGAATCTTTAGGGTCTCTCTCAGTAAGACTGATTTTATTAAGACTTTTATTTCTACCATTGTATGAATGTTACGTAATTAAGGCAGACCAAGAAGTTCAACTATAATTTCATATGCAGTAAACAAAACTATGCTGTGGTTTTGTACAACTAAACTCAGGACTATTCTCAGTATCCTTATATAAACTTTTCATTCCATCAGAGAACAGAAATGTTGAAAGCGATAAAACTCATAAGCAGGGGGAAATTTATCACTGAGATAAGAGAAGTATGTCCCCATCACTTCAAAATCTATTGCATCATGTGCAAATATCTATTTGTCTTATGGAAGCCAGTTTGGAAGTGTAAGGAGATAATTAGGAAGAATGATCACATTCTATATGGCAAAAAAAAAAAATGCTTGATCATCTTCCTATTGTCATTGTAATTTGCTCATGCATCAAGTTCTAGATGACAAATAAGCTGTAGCTTAGAATGCAGTAGTTGCATATCAGTCTATTCCAAGAAGCCATAAAAAAGAGAAAAAGCATCAACAATTTTCTCCACAATGAGTACAATTCAGCCATAAATACAAAATAAACATTTCTCATCATTTTGCATTGTAAACATTTCTCTGTCAAAAGATTTATGGTCTTCATTGCTATCGTATCTGGAAACTTATCAATATTCTGTCCTTTTCTCTTTGGTTTCTCCTGGTCTCATACTAAAATTCTGCAGTTAAATGAAAAGAGAAGGATTAGGCAATTTTCCTCTGTTTAAGTCCACTATCTCTGCTGAATCAGCTAAATCACTCCCCCAAAGGTAATCCTTACTTGTAATCCTTTCTTCACAGAGGAGGCAGATTTTTCTTGGTGATTAGTAGAGCTTTGAAAAAAGCAGAAATTTAAACCACTGTAAAAGATATCCTTTGGAACTCGGAGGTACTCAGAAATTGTTCATAATGAAGGCTGCACATTAATCAATATAACCAATTAACTTCTTTTACAATCAAATTGAAACATTTTTACTGAGGTAAAACTGCTATAAAGCAGTTTGTCAGATGTCTTGCCACTCCTGTTGATTTCAGATGCAAAAAAACCTGCAATTTTCATTTACATGGGAAAATAATTATTTGATGCTGTGCACTTCCAGCTACCCTCTTTAAAAGCCTTTGCAACTTCTGACACATGGAATTTATCACAGGCCAGCAGGAGAGAGAGAATTTCATGGAAGCCTTTTGTTAAAGCACTGCAGAGCAAAGCACTGAATGAGGAGAGCTGCACATCTTAGCAAAGTCCACAACACAGCACAGGCTGAGTGACAGGGAGATGTCTTTTTAGCCTCATCTACAATAGGCATTTTAGTCAGGTGCTGAGCCCACACTGAAAACTGTCAAACACAAGGTATTAACTCCATGTACCAAGAGAATCTCTCTCTCTTAAATAAGGGGTTGCTTAGTGGCAATGGACTTTGTTATATCCCTACACACACCGTGGCTAAATACTCTATAACTAATGCAGGGGTGAGTGTTTGCTGACTGCATTGCTAGCAGCAGCTAGCAGTTTAAATGGTAACCATGAAGTTAGATAGACATTTTTAAGGCAACATTAAAGACATCATTTTCAACACCTTCATTATTTGCTTTAACAAAATGCCACGTCTTTGTACCATCTATAAAAACTTCTACATCCAAAAGACATGGCTGTGGTATGGCTATTATGAAATTATCTTCATTTTGTGCCAGCATAAACTTATTAATTTTTTCAGGAAATTAAATCCAAGCTAGGGAGAGCATAGTGTTTCATTATTCTTGGAAGAGATTACAAGGCAAACTCATTCTAGATGTGGGAGGCAGAAAAAAATAATACCTCTTGTCTTTCAGGTCTGGGTTCTTCACACTGGACTCACCAATCAAAAGCAGGAATGGACAGTTCATGCAGTCATGAACACTTCTACAGTGATACTTGTTTCTTTCACTTTCCACACATCAACACAACAAGGGCAAGAAGGGAGAAGACCAGCTATACATAAGTGATTTGGGATTAATGAAATTGCCATCTGATGTATTCTGTGTGAAAGAGCAGGCAAAGAATACAAAATTGCCCAGGCAAAATCTACCATGGCAGAGCTTCTTAGCTCTTTAATAGGTGTACAAAGTCACTATGGACTCTGGGTACAGGATCTGAAATAAGAATACATACATACTTCAGTGTGGATAGAAGACAAGCCTCTGAAATGTTTACTAAAAGATGGTAAGTGATTTTTTTTCATGTTAAGATTATGTTAAATCAGATTAAATGCTATCAATAAACCACCAAAGTAAAATGTGCAAGACTTTTTTTCCTTAAGGCCATGTAACTTAAGAGACATTTAACTATGCTAAAAACTATGTTCACAACTACTGCAACCACATTCACATATTTAGTATCTAAGCATGCAAAAGAGTATGTTAGAGAGCTGGGAGCTCTTGGCATGCATAAATACAACTGTAAAAATGCACATGCCCTTTTACAAAACACTTGGCCCCACATTAAAATAATACAGTAATAATCTAATCGAAACACAGGAGCAACACAAACTTCAGAGAAACAGATTGCCATCACTCTGATGTGGCAGAACACTACCACTTTCTTTCCTTTGTTCAATAAGGTAGTGACTTGTTCCAGAGTTATTACAGGAAAACTGTGCACTGTTCAAGAGGAGAACTGAAGATACATCTCTTACTTTAAAGTAAACAGCTCATGTCCAAGGGCCTTTCAGCAGGGCATTCATCTAGAGCTTAGTTTAAATTTAAATCATAGGAAATCTTATCCAGGGAAGGATAGAAGGAGTGATCATTTTGTGATAGGTTTTTTAATCCTTTCTGAAATAAATACCTCATTATTCTTTTTACTTAAGATTATAATTTGATTAAGCTATTTCCAAAAGCACTAGATATAAAATTATTACTGTTCTGCTCAGATACATTGCTGTCCTCTAAGTGCTGTGCAATTTGATCAGTGGGTCATATACCAACTAATGTCTTCAATTCAACTTTAAGGAATTAGTTGATTGTTCTATTTGATGGTTCATGCTACCTGGGCAAAATGTTAAATAAAAACTGTCATTAGTCTTTCATGCTCCTGAAGTCTTAAAATATTTCCATTGTAGCTCTCAGAAGATAGCAACAATAAGGGAGGTCAAGAGCAGGTCTTTTTTGCTTATAAACAAGACATTGAGTATTAGCAACTAAGTGTACTCATTGATGTTCAAGCTGGAATTTGGGAGAAAACAGAAGGGTTTGATGGAGCTGCAGTTTTCATTCGGCAAGTTTATTTTAAAAATAAAGCCTGATGTGTTACCAATAGGAACACCCACTTCTCCATAAGAAAGTTTAAGTGCTCCACAGGGCAAAATAATGTAATAAAATTCTAAGGGAAAGTTTTTTCCAAGCCTGAAAAGTTGTCTCTCATTAATTTAATCTGCAAATTAGAGAAGTACCAAACCCAGCTCTTGAACCATACTGCCAGCAAAAAAACAACAAGAAGCAACAATAAATTTAATGTCTTCATTATGAAGCATTTATGAACAGTTTTAATTTCCCTTGGGTTTGAAGGGGCAGAAAGAAAGACTACCAAAAATGTGAACTAGGAGTCATTGTGGCAGGATTATGGTCTGTCTTGTTTCAGTTACTGCCTGGCATATTTTCAGCTGTTCCTGTGCTTTACAGTGCCCTCTGTGCATCAGAATGAGGAAGGGAGCACCACTTTCATTCATGATCAATGCCACTCATACTACAAATGCACGAGATTCAAGAGACTCTTGGATTCTACTAAGTTATTAGTACAATCACAGCCCGGAACAGCACATGACTGGTGCTGAGTGGTAACAACCTCACCCAGATTCTCCTAGAAGGGCTATGCTTCCTGTCTCAAAGGAATAAATGGGTATGTTTCACTTAGGAGTCCTGTACCATTCAAGGGAAATAGAAAGTTATGGGTACGGTACAGGAGAGCACACACTGCATTTAGGACTGACCGTCTCAGATACAGATGCTATGCTTAGTTTTTCGTCCGTGGAAAAGAGAATAGCATCTCGTCTCTCTGCACAAATACAGGGAAGTAGACTTAGTGATGTCTAGAAAACAGCAATATCACATTGATAAGCAAAAAAAGGGAGCTCTAGAGGGGATTTTGAGAGGTGTGAAATAAATGAGAGGTCAGACACTGAAGAACAAAAACAATTTACTGAGTAGCTGCTCAGTAAGTTAGCAGTGACTGGGACTGGGATCTCATGAACCATAATGTGTTCCTATAATTAAGGATGAGATCATGTGCACACAGAGAAAGAGCAGTAAAAATATGCAAGACAACCTTATTTCCCACATTTCCTAACTTTTGGGTCTTTCCTGGCTTCTATTCTTACCAGGCTTCTAACACACTTTTTCTGTGTAATACTCTCTGCTAATCCAACACTTTCTTAAACTCAAAGACCTAGAGCAAGACCTGTAAACCACCTGGAACAGCTGCAAAGCAGATTACTGCCAAGAAATCTCTACCAAAGGATGTCCTATCCCACTCCAGGCCGTCCCTGCATCAGCTCTAAGGCTGTATGACTACAGAAAGGCACTAATTAGCAAATAACACTTCAAGCTGCCTCCAGATCCTGCAGTCTTTCCACCTACATCTAAACCTCATTAATATGTCAACATTCAACCATTACTGTGAGACCTTTCATGAAAACACTAATAGCATTACTCGCTCTGTCACTTAGGGTCACCAGCAAAGAAAGGGTCAGCCAAGTATGTCGAAAGGAGTTTTCTAAGATGCTCCAAAATCTAGGGTGTTCCTCTGCATCTTATTAAATATTATACAATTATGGCAATCAAGACATGAAAAGACACCATATTTCCCTTTTACATTGTCATGTGAACTTTTTATTAAGCACTCACATAGAGAAATAAAATAGTGAAGGGGGGTTTTCTGATTTATATTAGTAGCCTCACTTTATTTCTAACTTACTGTATATTATATATAATTATTAGTTTAATATAAAACTGTATATAAGTCTGAAGACTATTAAATATATGTATAAAAGAAGACTATCAAAGCAGTTTTTTCATACAATTTCACAACACTAGATTATGATCTTTGACTGATGGAAATTATATTGACATAGACAAATTAAAAACATTATTATCAACATATCTTTCATATCCCCCAAAATCAAAAATCTCAGAGAAGTCTACAGTTGATTGGATAGTATATAAATCTACTTATAAATGGTTAGCTAACTTCAAATATAAGCTTTTATCCAGGTTATTCAGACTGAATGAGCCCTGATTTAGGGCTCATTCCTTGAGAAGGTTCCTACTTGTAAAGCTTTGTTTGTGCAAACTAATTTCATGAACACAGAGAGAAAGCAATCTTTTTCTCAGTCAAGCTTCCCTTAACTAGGAACACTCTTTTCTCTAGGAAATGTTTATGTCATGCAGGGAAGAATTCACTTCATCTAATTTTTGACAATTAAGAGTTAAAAACCTCAGCTTGTCATCTTAGGCTAGTCCCTGGGAAAAAGTTGGCCTTTGAAGATTGCATGTGACTTACACATCAATGCAGGGTATTTCACAAACATTGTAGGCATCTGTAGGGCAACAAATAACATAATGAAACAGAGAGCAGCCACAGTGGATCAGCCCAAAAGCACACGTAATCCAACATCCTGCCTGTAAAAGTGGCCAAAATCACATGTCCAAGGAAGAGTACAAGAAAACACAAATGACCCTTGACTTGCTAATCTTCAAGCTTCTAGTTAGCAAGGCCTCAATGACTTCCTGACCTTGATGTTTATGTGTTCAACAATAAGTGTTTAATAATGTCTTTTATTTTTTCCTGATGAAATGCACCAGACTCCCGTTGAACTTCTGTAAGCTTTTAGTACACCCAAAGCATGTGGAAAGGATTTCCACAGCTTAGCTAGACACGGAAGAAACACTTCCATTTGTTCACTTAGAGTTTTCCTCCTCCTAATTTAAGGTAATAACCCTGAGTTCTTGGATTGGAAGGGAAGGTGATTGGTCCTGATACAGATTCTTTATGCTTTCCATGGTTTCACAGATCTCTATCATATTGCACATGAATTTGTTCTGTTTAATCTCCAAACTCAGAAAATGAAGATTACTGTACTAACATTTATGCTAAGCTTGAATCATGCTCGTTAGCAGGATCTGTGAGCTCAGATGCATTAACTCTCCAGAATGACCAAAACAAGCTTTCAGACAGTCACAAATACCTGGCAAAAGTATAGCCCTAGACTTTGGGGGAGAATTAAGAAGGAGAATTAGATAAAAAAGAAAAAATACTCTTTGAAGGAGTGATTTTAATTTCTTTTTTACATTGAACTGTTGTTAATATTTACAAACAGCTTCCCCTACTGAGATATAGGAGTCAGGTCACATTATACATAAATCTGTAGATTCAAGACAGGAGCATAATTCCTTAGTTGTCAATAATTTAATGGTCTCTTTGATAACTTGATCCTAAGAGGACACATGATTGAAAAGACTGAACATTTGAAATGTCCTGCCTATGTGAAACTTTTCTCAGTGAAACAAAGCCAGCACACTCGTGATTACTACAACTACATCCATTGTTAAAGATGCCTCAAGTGAGGCCTAGGAGACTGAAGACTTGCTGATGGAAGGAAAATGTGACTGCTTTTGCTGCCAGTAGTAGCAGTTGATGTGGCATATGCTCTTATACCATGCAACGTGATCAGAAAAAAGCACAGAGGGCTGCATTTGCACCCTGGCAGATGTCACTATTTTCAACTGCCAGAACAACTTTTGGCAATCCAAGTGTAAATTAGATTCGCCTTGGAGTTGCTGTAATTCAGGCCAACCCCACCACCAGCCAGAGTGCAAGTACAACAAACACAAAGGTGGCCTAAAACCATACTTGTTCTCATTCATTTGTAATGTCTGTATGTCAGCTTGAGCTAAAAATCAAGCCCACAGCCTGTGGAGAAGGGGAAAGAAGTGTATTCACTACCCAGAGACCCAGGCTGCTATTTTCAAATCACAAAACCGAGGTTGTTCTTTGCCAGTGAACACCTTTCCTGTCCATTCTGCATGCTCATTAGCTATCATAACAATAATTAATTAGGATAAGAATAGAACACATAAAACATTGCAAAGCTGAAAGCTCATTTTTCCAAGAAGCATGGCTCTCTTTAAGACATGGGAATGCAGTAGTTCTGGTCATTCATGGCTGATTTAACATACATTTGGGAGAACAAGGCTTTCCTGGAAAATCTGCCTTTCACAAAAAAACCTTAGCAAGCCACTCTTCTTTCACTCAGTGACAGGAGTGGGATGCTTGATTCCACTGAGACCCAAATATCTCATGTGGAGTGCAGACAACCTGAGAAGTTTTATGGTTACTCTGCTCTCACTTATCACAATGAGCCTTGTGAGTCTTATTCTATAGAGGCACTTGGAGATAATTTTGCAAGATTTCACATTCCATCAACATAGAAAAAGCCAAATAAAATATGTCTGTCTCAGGTAGCAGTCTTAAATTAGAGGAGTCATAACAGACTCTAAGAAGCAGTGTGAATTGAGTTCTTCATTCAAGTAAAACAGCTACAGGGTGACCTGACTCACAACAAATCCTGGTTTCTTACAGCAGAGGAATATGCAATTATAAAAAAGCCTGGAAGTAGCAGGATTAAATAACGTTGCCAGGGCAGCTTGTTTCTAAAGGGCTTATTACAGGCATTAACCACAAACCTGTGATTTTTCTTTTTTCACATGAATTGATGTCATAATGAGGTTTAAATGGAGACTCAGTGTCTACTTTGCCTCCCAAAGGAGAGGGGTTCCCCCTCTAGCCTGGGCACAGTGCCTCCTTCTGCTGTGCTACTTAATGCAAATGTAAACAAAAAGGAGACTCAAACCATGAGAGCTGAATTCATTTCCAACTGGCTGTCATAGGTTTTCACTTTGGTGTCCTCATGGTTCACAAGGGTCCCTTTCAAGTCTGGTTTATACAGAAGATGCTTATATGATAAAAGGCTAAAACTAAAGCAGAAATACGGTACTGATTTTGAAGTGGAAACAAACCTGCTTATAGAAGCAATCCATGTGAAACATTGATTGTGGAAATCTTTAACACTTCAGTTATTGGAGCAGCTGAGAATAAAGCAGGAAATCTCAAATGAACAGCTATTTTTTCTACCAGCCCTGAAAAGTAATGTTTTAGTATAAATCTACCCTTTCCAACACATATTGCATCCCCTCAGGGCTAGCTCCTGTGTAGGCAGATTAAGTGGTTGCCTATGGCAGCAAAATGTTAGGCATGGCAAAATGCTTAGAGACTGCTTATTGTGTGACTGTAAGCTGGGTGAAACAGACATTTTCCAGTGTTTTGAGGGCTACAAAAACCCTTCAGACACCACCAGTTTCCCCAGTGCTTCCATATGAAAGTCAGCAACAAAATGGCCAGTTTCACATAAATGAAACCAGTTTGGGAAATTACAAACTCAGTGGCAGAAAATAGCAAAAGCATGTATCTTTTAATAAATAGATAAGAAGAATATAGGGAAACCTGATGCTGTAGCATACTAATTAGTGTCTTTTGTACTCTAACCTTCAACAGAGTCAGAACTATGTCATTTGTGGGTCAATATATTGAGAGCTACAGGGTCATCACCTTGAACTTTTACCCATGGAATATTCAAGCAGCTGCTGGGTATTTGAGAAGGCACTCTCCAGTCCCAAAGTGGAATGAACAAAAGTAGATGTATGTTTATGCATGCTTAGAATCTGACCACAGAGACTTTTACTCACTACACTTCCTTTAAAAGAAATTGAGTCGCTATAAACATATTAAAATACTCCTAGCAGAGCAAATGTTTAACACAGAGAAAGAACAGCTAGAGATGAGAATGCAGCAACAGGGCAGGAGATTGTACATTGTTTCCAGTGCTAAATCTTTTTTTCAGAATACACTCCACCATTACTCTTTCTTCTTGGTTTATACCTTCCTTCAGAGCCAGGTCTGGGTGATCGTTCTGAACCAGACTAAAACCTGAGCCTTCAGTAATGCACTGCACTCCCCACTCCTTACACAACAGATTATTATTCTATACTGGTACATACTATCTTGGCCATAGATAGTATGTACCAGCGTAGAATATTTTACTGAATAAATTACTTTTATTCAGTAATTATTAGGACAGTGGCTGCATCAGGCAGAAGTTACCAAAAGGGTCCTTCAGCTTTGCCATTTAATACATGTGGGACATTCTTGCTTGACAAATATAAACGCAAAGTGTAATTGACTGCCACGAACCAGATATGCAGGTAGTATCACGGCTGAGACTGGAGCTCCTGTCAGTATGCTCAAACTAATTCTCTGGGAATAGCTGACTTGCCAGGGCACAGATACTGATGGCAGCACAGGGCTCCATGCAGGGCCACTGCCTGGTACTCACTCCAGCTGCACAATGCAGCCTTTTTCTACCAGGAGATTACCCTGGCCAGACAGCTACACTGAGCTGATGGGTCCAACACACACTGCAGGGGCTAAACTACAGAAATGCACCCCGTCTAGAATCCACCCACACCTCTAGGAGACAGAGTTCCTAAGAACCTTTCTTTCTGGCTAAAGTAATTATATGCCCTCTGACTTTATAGGGGTCTGGAGGCTGTAAGAAGTCCCTGATGTAACGAGCCATAGGCAGGGCTGCCCTCCTTGGTCTAGGAGATGTCCCTAGCACAGGAATAGGGCTGCTTTAAGAGAAGATGGGAGGGAAATTCTAAACAAAATTCCACCAGCAACACATACAATCTCCTTGGAAAGTAAGTATGTGCTGGCTTCTTTCAAAATAATATCCAGGCCTCTTGAATTAATGACTTAAATGACACAGACTGATTGCAACCAAATTGAAGGGTAGATTGCTACTGAAGACATAGCTGTGTGTAAGGAGCAAGGAATCAGAACAAACAGCTTGGAAGATACAAAGGATAGAAAGGCAGACTGGCATTTGTGGGCTGGCTTTCTTCTTTCTTCAATATATTATGCTTCTATATTATAGCATTTTCAATATGAAGTTATGAATTCTTATTTCAGATTTTTTTTTCTCACTCTACAAGTGGCAGAAATCTAAAACAAGTAAAGGTTGAAAAGGGTTAAATAATTCCTACCAATAAAAAGGTACTTCAGCTAAATTTAAAGATTTCATATCCTCTGAATTTATTCTTGCAGATATTTGCCAAAAGAATCTGGCAATTTGTGTTTCAACTCACTGTGGAAATAGATTTTTGTTACTGGTTTATTTAATGGACCAAAATATTCTCTGATTCTGAGGAGTCCCAGACAGCACTTTGGATCTATACACATTGCTGTGAATGCACCTCTTTGGAAGTAAACAGAACCTTTACTGAATGGCATTAGCCTTCTATCCATAAAAATTATCCACCACCGATAGAAAATTCAGCTGTAAAAAGCATTGGATGAATAGCTTTGTGACCCAAATTTTATCCAGCAAGTTCAAATTCACAAAATTTATTTGCAGTTAATTTATCTCACCCTCTTCTCAGGATCCAGATCACATATGCAGGGCACTTTAATTTCTCTCCTTTCTCTGAATCTGAACCCCCCCCACCCCAGGAACAGTTCCTTTGCACTAATTATGCATCTCCAGGGTACACAATTCAAACAAGAGCTACCTTGTACTAACAGGGTTGATTTGCTGGTGCTCACGAAAGCAAGGAGAGTGCTTTTCAGGACAGGAGCAGGGCAGGCAAGTGGGGGATGCTCTAGGTTTTTAATTAAAGTATTCTTTCAATAATGTTCTGGAGCTGCTGAATGGCTGCAGATTTTTCTCTTCCATTGTAATAATCCTAAAATGCCATTCATTTACGAAAGCAGAAATCTCATTTCACACATAAATTCTATGAAAGGGTTGTCTTGAAGGATACTGTATTATTTATGGTTGAGAAATATCACTTTTCTCTGGTTTTCCTCTACATTTTTTTCCTCACCCACAGCATGCTGTGATTTTTAGGACTCAGTTCTTACTTTCTACTCATGCATAAACATTTGCAGAACTATGGCCTTCAGTCCTGATCCTGCAAAGGTTCAGTCTGTTCATAAGCCAGTAGATATAAAGTGGTTACTGTCAAGAACATGATTTCAAAACCCTCTAAAATTCTTGATTAAGGACTGTATTTTATGATTTCTCTAAAGCATCTCTCAGAAATGCATTGGAGTACTTTAAAGTAATTCTTGCTAAAGGATATTTTTTGCATTTATAAAAATTCATTGCCTCTATACAGCATCCCATCATTCTGCAGTTCTTTAGATCACTTCAGAGATGGATGAAAAATTTACTTCTCCTGAATTCCAGTAGGAACCTTAGAAAGTATGTTGGTTTTCTGCCACTTTTTATTTACTAAATCCCTGTATTTCTCCCTTTAATCTTCACTGCTAAAAACCTAGAGATTTATGTTCTTAAACTGGATGATACGATCTTCTCCATAAATAAAATTACTACTTTTTTTTTTTCTGAACCAAATACACTATTCCTTCCTTTGTACAAAGGTTTCTACTTCCATTCATAGAGGGTTTATTTTGGGAGCCTAATGAAAAAGCAGAGTTGCTGGTGAGAGTGGCCAAGGACAGGCAGAGTTGGAATGAATGTACATGGATGGTCAGAGATGAGCCTGGAGGAAGGCCGTGGCAACTCAGCAATATATTTATCAGTAAAATCAAAAGCAGCAGTCAAGAACAAATTATCTGCCACACCAGAGAAAGATGAATAAACTTCAGCAGCCAATTGTACCTGTGTTGGCTTTCTGCTTCCATCTTCCACTGGCCTCTTTGATCACACACATATTGCTTCAGCTAAGGTAAGAAAGTAGAATCCTGGTGCAGATGTCATTATCAGGCTAAATTTGACTATCAGTTCCCTCTGCTCCCCTTCAATGAGTTAAAAACATTTCTCAGCACTGTTGCACAGATATCATAAGAAAAACACTCTAAGATAATCTGTCAGAATCTCTTCCAGAGATCTCATTGCTCCATTCCGGCAAATAATTGCATTTGCAATTGCATCAAGAAGTAAAGAGTGTCATCAATGGTTAGGTGTAAACCATCCATCTTAGGAACTTCCATCATAAGCAGAGTACTACCTAAAAGGCAAGATCAGTAAAGGTAGGGTCATCAAGCAGTGAACAACTACAGCAAAGATTTGTTTGATCATTACAATGGCCATCAGTACAACAGAGAACCACCCCTTGTAAAATAAGAACTGGGAAATGGCAGAACATACAATGATCATCCAATAAACTAAAGAAATACCTGAGTAATTGATGTGTTTGACTTCCTGGTGCATGTGACCCACAAGTACCGTGGACCAAGAACCTTACATGAGATAAATATTGCCTCCTAATTCACAGCATAGATGTCAGCATTCCTACCTCACATCTCTGCTAGTAGAAGTGGAGTACATCAGGAGCTGTCTCATACATCAGGAGCCATCATCTTCCAAAATGAAAAAGTCTGTCTTCTTCTCAATGCTAAATTGAGCATTGTAGGCTGTTCTGCTGCATTGTCAAATGCACTCAGCAAAGACCTTCCTGAAATTACCTTTTCACCTCAGCACTTCCCATTCACTGGTGCTCTCCCCATTTTTTCAGAATGACACTTTACACAGGCATTGCTTTTCTCATGGCTGCAGGTGTCCCATGGAGTCAGAAATACATGCTTTTCAGCTTTAATTGTGTTTCTGCACAAGCAGAGGAACAAAAGCCTAGCAGGACATCTGGTTCTTCTCTTGTTCTTAATCCCATCTTTTATCCTCTGTCACTGTGTGCCTTCCCTGAAAAGGAGGCAATGTTTCTCCCAGCAGAGCCTGTTCAAACACAGTTTCATCACCCCATCCTTCTGGAAACAGGGACATTCACAGGCCTTGCCAGCCATGAACTCACATGGCTGAGTCCTGGATCTGGGACCAAAGATGTGAACTGTCAGCCCGGGTGTGCTGTGGACAGCAGTGTAAGGCAGATGCAAAGGCATCCTCCTCATGTTGATCTTCCAGGGAGCACTTCCACACATGAGACTGACTATGGACATGGACATCTGCCCTAGAGCTGCATGAAGGCACAGAGCTGTGGGGCCCTGGCACACTGATCACCGGGGCCTCCTCACCACTGGCTGCCCATGAGCTGGAGACATCTGCTGGGTCCAGTGCAGGTGTACAGCCTCCCAGTGACACAGCAACCCAGTGAGCTGGAGCTAGGAAGGAACTATTCTGGTATCCTGGGCAGCCACAGTCTCAGCCAGCATAAACACCACATCAGGCCTCTGGCTGATTGAACAGAAACACACCACTGTACAAACACGCGCTCACACCTGATCAAAGCTTGTGGTCATCAATGTCCAGCCTAGACTTAACAATGATGGGGCCATGACTCCAGTCATTCTCTACACATTGCTAGGTGCAGGTGGGGTGGGTTTATTTTCTTTTTTTCCCCCATGAACCCGACATTGCAGGACTCATCCAAGTACATTTCCAAGGGCATCTGTATAGATATGTTTCCTGAACAAAGCTATACAAAGTACAGTACAGGTTACTTGAAATATATTGAAATACAGCATGGCATGGCTTCTAACATGTTAAAAAGAAAAAAAGGTGGCATAAAATATGTAGAAAACATAAAAGTAGAAAACATAAATGGACTCTTCACATCCTAGTTTACTGAAACCCTTGAAGCTAATCTCCAGTGTCTGCATCCTAAGACTGTTTATAGCACTTAAAGATTGTTAGATTCTTCTCTGATTATTTAAGGACTAATCAAAATTCTGTGTTCACTCTGGCAGATTTTGCATTTTCCTCTGATGACTAATGACATCCCAAACAAGTCTGAGTACAGGCATTTTTCTGTGACTTTTTCCCTCCTTTAAGATGGATTACGCTGTCATCAGCAGGTGTGAGGAAAACACAGAAGCCCAAGTACTAAGTATAACAAGTAAGCAAGAACTGCATTTAAATTAATTTGAAATTCAAAGATAGTGACTCGTGCCTAAGTAGGATTTTATAGTGCTGGAATATCTTAGTCCCTCACCAGGAAAGGATAATCGATGCCCAGACTGGGGATTGTCTCTCCTGGCCTAATACATGCTAATACATGTTTCTCATTTTTTGAGAACTATTCAAATCTGTTACATGAATATATATATATAGATATAGTCCTTCTATCTAGCTAAATATAAAGTTCATTTGTGTATGAATATATATGTATGTTTATAACATATATGTAAAACAACACCAGAATTCTATTATACTAGTCCCAATCCTAGAGTTACAGAGCAAAAAGCATCTGTGCTTTAATAATGTTTACTGTTAGCATCTCCCTTGTGTGTTTTCATAGCTCACACTGGGTCCCATCTGCACTAAGACAATGCAGCATAAACATCCTCCAAAAGACCCTGCTACATGTGAGCTGCAGTAGCTGCTCTCTCAGATGATGCTCCTTTCATCATGATTTATACTCATTCTACCTCTTACCTGTCACATTTGACTTTGACCCACTGATTTTTAATGAATTTAGGGAAGGCAAATTATGTGTGACCTGCTTTCTAAGCAGATGGTGTTTCACCTAACCAGAAGTGCCTGAGCCCCATCACCCTGTGTTTAGCATCGGTGTCTTTGATGAATCAGTTCCATGCTGCCCACCCTGCCAGGGGTGTTCTCACCATGGGCTCCTCTGTCACATGTGGCAGGGCAGGTGAAAGGGTGAAGTGGGGGAGTCATTACCTGGTCATTAGCTAATGATACTAAATTCACTCACTAAGAGACAGCCTTCACTTACTTGTATTAGGTGTGTCTAATTCACCAAAGCAGACAAGAGGATTATGTAAACTGAAAGTTGATTTACCTTGGAGAGGGATCTCACCCACTGCCCGCTGGGCAGGATCCAGAGACAAGCCTTGGGTGGGCAGGCAGGTGGGAAGGCAGCAGGGCACAAAGATGGGTAAGCAGACAGGCAGGAAGGTGGACAGGCAGGCAGAAAGGCAGACAGGTGGGGAAACAGGAGGGTAGGTGGGGAAACAAGAGGGTAGGCAGCAGCAGGGGCACAGGGCAGAGCCTGGGATCATGCAAGGCCCTCACTAACCCCACAGCTCTTGCCTGGCTACCAGCCAGCTCATCCAGCAGCCTTTAGTGTTTTCCCAAATGTCCCACCCAGAACCTACAAGGCACCTCTCTTCCTCACGCACACCGGGTGGCAGAGGCAGGGCTCTCCCTGAGAAAATCCCACTGCCCTCAAGGAGCCACTCCCAGCCATGCCTGATCCCTGGCTCAGGCCGGCTCCTGTGACCCCTCAGTCCCCAGGCACCGGCACGTCCTGCCTGCTGCCAACACATCCCTGGCGCTCAGTGCAGTCCCGCTTCTCCCCAGCCCTCCAGCCAGGTGACATCCTCACTGACGCACCGAGCTGACACTGGCGTGCAACAGCCCGATGACAGGATTGTTTCAACCATAGCTAGGGTAGCACCCACAAAGGGATGTATACCTTTGACACTGTGCAATGCCCACATTTTCACATGTATTCCTACACAAATAACAGTTCCAGGATCCTCTGAAGCAGATTTACATCTATGCCCTTTACCAGTGCTCTGCAACTAGATAAAGGCTTGAAAGTAACTCTTCGCTGCCAAAGTGATACAGGGGAAAATTAATATCAGGGGCTCTTACATTTTGTTTTTTAATCAAAGCCTTGAAATTCATCATTTGAAGTATTCTTATAACTATCAAAATATATTCCAGGTGCTTTACACCACAAATGTTGATCATTATGTAAGTACTACAAAGTTTATAATAATTATGCCTACAGTTCCATCACCTGGGATGCGAAAAATATGCCTGTGAGGCTCACACACAAAGAATGCAAGCACATCACAAAAAGCCACGTTCCAGGAGAAATCAGAAGCTTTATGTAAATTCTTTGAAGTGAAAAAAATTTAGTTTAGACTGTTGTACTGCAATAGGAACAAATAAATGCAATATCATTAGAGTCACAAATAGTTTTTAATGTTCTTTTTCCCTTTATTCTATAAACCCTGAGTATGTAAAGATTGCAAGCCAAATATGTAATAATTCTTAGAAACAGTGGGAAAAATTAAATTAGTGAGGAAATAAGGTTTCATAACATATGAAGAAAATTCAGAGGGGATTTACACAAAGGAGCCTGGTGTCTTTTCTCCTCCAGCTCTTGCACATTGTACACATTGTGGTCAGATTCACCAATTTAGTAAATTTCACCATTCCTAGTATTTCTTTTTATGCCTTGGATTTTCAACCAAGAAAATACACAAGAATTGCATTTTCTAAAGAAAAAATTATTTTTCTAGTCCTTTAAGATTACTAAAATTTCCTAAAAGAATAAACAACAAATGAAAAGAAACAAGAACTGTATAAATTTTAAACAATTTGCATTTTGTGCAGATGCACTCCTGTACTGACTGCTGTGCAAACCCATGCTGTTATATTTGTCACTTCAGCCCATGGATAACTCAGCCAAGGGGCACAGTACAAGAAAGTGTAAATTATATTGATGTGGGTTCTTTTACAAAGTCTGTCAGACTGACTTGCACCTAATTACCAATGTGTGGCTCACACCATTTCATAGCACCTCTTTTCTTGTGTTGCAGTTTCCCAAGCAGAATTCCTTCCCAAGCTGGAATGAGATGAAAGAAGGAAAGGATAAACTATGGAATCTATCCATACAAAAGACAACGCAAAACTGGGGTCTCAGTTCATTAACATTTTGTATTGCTAAATTTCCCATTTATTTTCCTTTGACTGTGGTGAAAGCTTATTACAAAAGTAATGAATCACAGAGCAAAATAATATTATCACAATCACATTTCTATTCTTATCTGATGCTACTCTGAATTTAGAAGAGCCCTGTGGAGCATGGGATCTTTTTAACTTTTGCTGAGATCAGTGTGTGTCCAAGAATCTATTTACATTTTTCCATTCATTTCAGAGATATAATCCTAAAGAAACTGCATAGGTCAAGACTTTTCAAGGGAGCTGATCACATTTGCAGACTTCTCCTTAATATATTTAGGCTCTCAATTTATAATTTTTGAAACCTACTGGAGTTTCACTGCTTGGGGGTTTGTTTCCGAATTTAACTATGAATGATACATAGTAAAGTGATCACAATGCTGATGGGTTCATGATGTGCTTATAAGTGAAAGCTGAGGTTAAATCTAAGCTTAGATTAAATAAATAAATTTGATATTCCAGAGTCTTGAAGCAAACTTTGTATGCAACTTTTAATATACATTTATCTCTGAAACAGGGGAAAATGATATTTTCAATATAATGCTTTAATGAGGAATCTTGGAAATGCTGTTTTGCAAATCCTTAATTTCTATGTATGCTATTGCAGATTTTCTGAATACATTTCTGACTTCAGAAATGTTTGTTTTAAAATTTACTTATTTTTATCATTATAAAGGTTACTTCAAAAATGCTGAGCAAGGAAATAGCTTTATAGGATAGCTGTCATGTGCACATTTAATTACTTCACCTCCACTGCATCTACTAACCATACTACACTTCAACCTCCTCAGGGCATACCCTGTTATTTTCTTCTCATGTTTCTCATCTCTTTCAGATCCCTTTAGACTTATTTTTCTTTTCTAATGTTTACAGCACCATCCAATTTAGGATCACCTGTGATTTTTCTCAAAATGCTTTTTACCCCCATTTCCAGAATGCAAATTAAAACATTCAGTACAATCAGTTCTTACACATGCATTCACACTGATACATAAGGATTATTTCCAGAAAATCATTAGCTTTATACTGCAATGCACTGTTGCTTACCGTTGGCTTGGAAATGGGAAGTCTGTGTTGTTTTGGTTTGAGGGTTTTTTAATACCTTTGAATTAAGCTATTCATTCTGGAAAACAGCAAGGAACGCGAAACAGACCATTTTAAATTATTAAAAGCTACATTTTCAAATATTGTGTAAAACAAAATTAACTATCATGTAAACAATGCTTTCTGACACTTTGTTCATGGAGTTTGGTATCCAACTATTGCTAGAAAGAAATGGGGAGAGAATCAGGACAAATTTTACTGGGAATCAGCACTTTCCTTGGTCATGTTCAGCAGTAATCCTTAAGCAACTGGTCTCTAGTAAATGACTACCTCTGTAATCAGGTCTCTGGTGCTGTAATTAGCAGCTATCCACAGAGGTCAAAATACTTCAAACAAACTAAGGATCTAGGTTCTTTCTATGTGAAACAAAAAAGAAAAAAAACACAGGAAAAAGGACAGATGTAGCCATAAAAATACATGACAAGTCAAAATAGGCATTTTAGAATGCAGTGCAAGTCATATTAATTTGTAAGCTATCTGAAATACAAATTTTTGTTAAGAGCCTGCTGATTCCTAGAAAAGACAGTTGGCATTTTTTTATTATAACTACTTCACTTATTGACTTAATTCTGCATATAATCTTTCTAAAACAAATACACCAAATTAATAATTACTCAAACTCCTGCAATGCTCTCAAAACAGGATTCACGGTAGCTCAGCATTGTGTGTGTGCATTTTTTTTTCCCAAGCAATTAAATTGTATCCTTTAAGATCATTAAGGCTCAGGGTCAGACCAGGCTCTTTATTCTTTTAAACAGATGTTTGGGGGATCCTGGCTGCCCTTTTTTTTTATCACCTTCTGCTAATTACTATCTGCCTATTCTCTCCACTCCCTGGCTTTCAAGCAGCCAGTGGGCCCCTGAATACCATCTGCTCAAAATTCTGGTCCCTGCCCTCTATTAGACCTCAATAGACCTTAGTCTTTTTTCTTTTCCATTATGGAGATCATGCATGCATTAGGTGGGTCATGTTCCTTTTGCTATACACAGTGGCACGTGCCAATGCCCTTGAGGAATCAGCTGCAGGGATAAATTTACATTTGGCTTGCTTCCCCCAAAACAGCATTAAGCTTTTGTTCTCCCACTCACAATTTCATACAATTACAGAGATATAACTGTCTACTTTAGATTATAATGAAATTTTAAAATATCTTTTTAAAGCAACAGAGCTTAATTAAATGCAGAAAGGTTTAAAAAAAAAGCTGCAAAAATTAGAATTATTAACTACCTACTTCTAATCCCTGAATTTAGACCTGGAATTTTCTCAGCTTCCTCTGAACAAAAACTAGAAGTCTTCATATCTTGGGCATAAGCTACTTCCCTCTGTAACGTAATTTCTGTATATTTTTTTAATCTAAGAAACAGCGCATATCAATTTGAAATTATAAGTAATTTAGTTATATTAAAGGGCTTCTATCCAGCACTGATTGCAGCACTTAGTGGTAGAAGGGATTTCTCCTATCGTAAATAGAGTTCCCTCCTCATTTTGGTTGGCACTGAAGCCATATAAATTACTTTGTGTTAGCCATATACTGCAGACTACAGAAAGAGATTTAAGGAGATCTGAAAACCCAGAGCAGAGGCTGTTGCTTCCTGTACTGCTATTATGATTAAACCCTAGAGACCATTTTAAGACTGTGTTAAAATTTGCACATCTTTTGTGTAACATATGAGTCTTTAGAGCACCCAGTGGGTCACAGTTGGTTGACTGTCTTGCTTGAACAGTTATAGAAAAGCATTCTCTATTACAGAAGAGATCAAGATGAAAGCCTATGGATCAGCCTTCCAAAGTCAGTCGCAGTCTCACTTGTCAGGGTCCTAAAATCTTCTATTGCTGTCTTACACTTTGACATATTATGCAAGATTTATCTAATATTTATATATAAATTATTCTAGTTACAACTATAGTCTCTCTACCAGCAGAGATTAATGGATTGCTCTTATTTACAGAGTATTGATAATTTCTGACTGGCAGAAATCACAGCCACTCAAAGTTGATACTGTTGGAATAAACAAGGCTGTAAGTTTCATAAACATAATTTGAACAGGCCACAGCATATTTTATTCTATTTCCTGCTCCACTTGTGCTAGTCCACTTCCACCAGACTGATTTTGATAGTCCAAAAAAACCTCCCTTAAGCAAAAATTCCATCTACTGGCAAAATATTTTTTCCCCTCTTCCAGTCTGTGAATTTCCTCCAAAATATAGACACATTTTCTAATTTATTACCCGGAAAATCTTGTTCTGAGCAAATGTCATTTTCAAACTTGTGACATGTTAGTGATGATAAAGTATAAACATTTTCCTCTGAGCTACAAATGGTTTGAAATAAGAACCCATTCCAAGCCTATAGATGTCATTTCAAAGATCCATATTGACTTCAGTAGGATTTCTATCAGCTCCTGGCAATCTGCCTCCACAGAGAGAGGAATAAAATACCCAGGATATATTGTATGCTAACGGCTTTGATTGTGACATGTTCAGAGTTTATGGTCTCAGGAATTATGATGCTTAGAAGAGAAGGTTCAGGCAGAGTTTCATTGTTTGCCCTGTCTCACTGTGAGTTTTCTGGCATGAAGCCAACAGGAACACCACAGGTGTACAGGTTTACTAGTTCTCTTTGTTTTAATTACAAAAAATTGTCTTGGTTCCAACTACAAGTAACAAAACTAATGCCATAACTTTCCCCATCTTGGGAGAAAAGTTCCATGGTGTTTTCTTCTTCATCTACTCTTCCTACTTTGAATACCAATAACAATCATCAGAAAATCAGGTGATCAGAATGAATAACTTTAAACCTTTTGGAAAAGTGATGAAAACATTTTTCACAAAAAAAAAGGATTCCCAAATTCATATAGAAGTGTTGTTTCATGCAATTTTGAAAACAACTATTTTTATTCTCAGGAAATATTTTTGACATTTTTGTGTTTCAAATTAATTATTTTAAATACTGGAAGACATTTTTGGGATTTTAAAATCTCCCATGACAATGAAAAAAATTTTCCTTATTTTAGAAGTGACTTGGCATTTCAATAACAAGAAAATTTCTTTAGCAGTATTGTCAAGGTCTTTAAATGAGATGAACTTCAAAGATAGGATCCAATTCATTAATATAGACACTGAATTTGCCCTTAAGTTTTAGGTATGTAATGAACCCAATCTTTTGAAGGTTTCCTTTGATTCCCTCTGTAGAGAACACAAAAAATCTTGGCACCACTGAAGTTCTTCAGCAAGAAGGTCCTGATCTCCTCCTAAGACCGCATTTAAAAATCTCTAGGTTCAATGAACATAAAATCAAAGAAGAGTACAAAATTATGAACTACAGTTAGAATCAGCACTTAAACTCAGCACTGTCTTAAGGTTCCCTCACAAGGCTTTGCTGTAATTGAAAGCTGAGGAACTGGGAGGGTTTGTTTCTGCCTGCCTTTTGTAGGTTCTAAGAGGCTACATAATTTTATTTTTATGTCAAAGACAAAAATATTTAAGAAAATATTGGTGAAAAGAGCCTATAAATCTGGATATGTAATCTCCTACTCCAATCACTGTTAAACCTGCCAGTCTGTGAGAGTTCAAACAAAAGTTAACAAATGCTGACTCAGCTCTAGCTTCACTCAACATTCACCTTTAATATTTATGAAGAAAATTGAGAATATATTGCTTCAGAAATGTTTGTGTACCATACAAATGGAATGAAAGAGCTACAACACTCTCCTTGGGAATTGATCTTTTATATAAATGAATATATTCAAAAAGCATAAGTATAATAATGTCAGTCTGAAGAATGCATGTGTTTTCATTAAAGATTTACAAGCTGAATTTGTAATGAAAGTGGAACAATATTCTGAAGCCTAATTCAGAATACTGACTTAAAGGGCATGTTTACCTATTAACTGGATTCATGCTCATCCTCAAGTCTAAAGGAATTAATTTGAAGGATCATTCAAGAACTGGACAATTTGTATGTAATGATGTGTCTGTCATCACTGTTACAGGTGAACTAACCATGAATCTGGACCCCTCTGTCATCCAGTGACTCTTGTCACAGTAAAATGATGTGGAGGATCTTAGGTATTAAGAACCTAAAAAAGAACTGAACAGTCTTCTTACTTATAGCAATTTTATAGCAATTGTGGCTGATTAAGCACTCCAGAAGGAGAAAGATCCTCCCAAATGTTAAAGTTTCACTGATCAGAGAAAATGAGAATGCTGATCATCCAAAGTCATCTTGCTTTTGTTGCCAGATGGATCTTTAAACCTATTATTGACTGGGTTCCTGATCAATAAGGGACTTCCATGGTGAATCCTTATGCAGTTCTACAAGATTTCACCTACTCCAGGAAGTGGGCATGGAAAGATGGAGAACAATACATGAAAGATTCATCTTCTATATACTTACACATCTAGAATACACACAGCTGCATCTTAGCTAGTCATCACATATTCCCATTACAGCTGATGAAGGAAAATTAACATCTTCGGCACCTACTTCATCTAATCTCTATTAAACTGCTAGTTCAGGATGAAAATAATTATTGCAGTTTGCTAAAATAATTCTGCAGACAGTAGTTATTTCATGTCAACACATAGACTTAGACTTCCTTGGCAATCAAGGAAGTCTAAGTCTATGTGTTGACATGAAATAACTACTGTCTGCAGCACAGGATTTTCTCAGGTCTCTTCTTGATAAGTCATGTTTCTTATTAAGAGACTTTCCAAATATATCCTATGAAGATAATGGGCAAAGACTCCTTTAATTGTAACACCAAAGTGCAGAAGTTAAGGGATTTTTCATTTTTGTCCTTCCAGAAATAATTTTAAATGTGGGTCACAGGAGGAAAAGCCTTGTTTCATTTTTGCATTCTTGAATTCAGAAATAATGGACAGTGGCTGACTCCTCCGATTCAAGAAGAAGGAACAACTGGCCCTCAGAGCTTTCCAGTACATTTCTGCTCCTCTGGAAGAAGAACTTTAGTGCAGAGTCAGCATCCTGTGTAATATTTCTTACTTAGTCTTTTTTGGTGCTTTTCACCAAAACCACATTGATTTCTCTGTCATTAAATGAAGCTTTAGAAGACATATGGCTTAAAGGATAGCACTGCTTGGGCTCCCCATAGTGTAGTAATACAAATTCTGGACACATGGGTTGTTCTTTGATGACTTACTTTATTAGGTTTCCAAATCACAGTGATGCCCAGAGGGCGTGAATAGAATTGAAATAGCTTTACACTACCACAGGAGGGTTGGGAGGGCCCAATTTTATGAGGCTGAGGTTAACACTAAAATAACATGTGACAGATGGTCACTTTTTGCTACCCATCTCACTTGACTGGTATTTTTCTAAACAGTCAAAAGTAATTTATTTCTGTTTTCTCATCAGAGAACAAATCCATAGAAAATATTTTAACTGATTACTTATTTCAGCTTTAATGTTTCTAAACACAGACAAGGAAGAAAATTATATTTTGGCAGGTCAGTAAAATTTACTATAACATCCTTATGAAAAGGGATACTCAACTTAAATGTTTTTTTTACTCAACCCCTCTTGTAAAGAAAAACAAAATATTTGTTTCATCTCGGAGAATTTTCCGATTCTATTTTTATAAATGTATTGTTTTGAGAAAAGTAGTCTATCATTTTTTAGTTTAGGATATACCAAGTTTTCTGTAATTTAAGACTAAATTTTCTACTTACTCCAATATATTTTTTATGGTAGTAGCCAGTGGCAGATGCACACAAAAAGATAAACAGAAACCATATAGGTAGTGAACACACATTTGACTCACTTTACTCAATTTCTGGAAGTCAGAAGCTTATGAGTTCCTGAGCTGAACATTTCAATTAGACTTCTGTGACCAAGACTTATTCCATAAATTTTCCTAATGCCCTTTTTCAATCAGCTTGTATTCTGACTGTCACAACACACTGTCATGACAAGTTTTGGGTTTTTTAAAATAGATTTTATGAGGGGAAAATGCTCATTTTCCTTTATTTTAGGCTTGCTGGCTTATAGTTGTATTGAATAGTCCATATATTTTTTATGTTATAAGAAACACTATTTAGTTCCTCTGTAGTTCTCACATCAGTCAGTAGACTGGCCCTATTAAACCATGCTTATCTTGGTTCATTTCTTTTATTCCATATTAGTATGTGTGATTGTCTGCAAAACTTTTTTCTCTCTTCTCTTGGAATATTTTATTATTCAAAGTTCTAGTCTGATGACATTAAGAGCCATGATGTCCTAAGATCAATGTTTCATGAGAAACAGCCACCTCCAACCATATTCTCAGTCATTTTGCTTAGACAGGTCCTCTGAGTTTTGAGAGCACAGAATGCTTTTAATCACTTTTTAGCAATAAACTGTCCTCCTGTAGTACAGGAGTACAGCCAATAGTACAGTTTACTCTAAGCCAGTTCCTGAGTAACATCTGAAACAGGTATTACAAATACTCCTATGCTTATGCCTCAGCCCTTTCCTGATTTTCATGATCTTTCTTTTTAGTCTTCTCAAGCAAGTTTACTTGAATCACCTACATACTTTCAAGCAAACAAATTAAAAGAGCGTCATAGTGTCTTCTTCAAAACTTAAAAGTCTTTCTTCCTGATGGAGAGGACTTAAAAATCTCTCTCAAAACCATTTTTGGCACTCTCAGCAAGAAAAGATTTCCAAATAGCTTTTCTTGTCCCACACCAAGATGCCATCATATCTCCTTTCACCACGGTTTTTAATTCCCTCCCTTCAATGCCATGCCTCAGCAATTTTTATTACTTGTTATTATCCTACGGTTGTTTCTCATTTCAAACTTCTTTCTGCTTTTTCTAGACTTTTCCAAAACAAATTTTGCAGGATGGGAAATACATGATATTCTCAAACTCTTCTACAGGTTTCAAAATCTTTTCAACTATAGAAGAGAATCTTATATGACAAAGAAGGAAACACACATGTGAAAGATTATATCAACCACAAAGCATGTGGTTAGGGGAGCAAAACATAGCCCTTTTTCCAGGAATAGAAAGAGTTCCTCTCAAAACTGCTTTGGGCAGGTGTTCAAAAAGGTACAAACAACTTCAGAGAGTAAAAGGACGTCATGAGTCAGCTTACCCAAACATCAGTAGTTTGACTAAAACCTGCAATGCAGCCATCCTTCCTATTAACTGTGCTTCTTCAGAGAAGCACTTTGTTGTCATTATATCGCAAAGGTTCCATATTGTTGTCTCCCTATTGCAAGAGTTTCATACGTCCTTAACGTGTCCCACGGAGAGCTCCCCAAGCACTGACACCTCCTTCCTCACGCAGCAGCCAACTGACTCCCATTGCCCCTCAACCAGCCAACCCACTCTTATATAACACTCTTCTTCTTATTGGCTACAGCGGTTGCCTGTTAAAGTCAGACCTGCTCCTAATCTTTAATAATTAGCCCGCTGCAACTCTTTAAGGGTAAGATTACTTTCTATACTACCTTCATTTTTTTATATTCTATCCCCCTACACACCAGCGCTCTCAGGTCTTCTTCTCTTCACCAGTTTTTAGTATAACCCTTTGCAGTATGTAAAATTTTGGCAACAGTGGTGAAACTTAGACAATGATAATCCTCCACTAACATTGCTATAAACCTCCATATTCCCATAAGAAATATGGACTTGTTATCAACAATCATTAGTAAAATTTCCATCACCTCAAGATGTCACCTTCTGTGAAGCCTATCAATCAGACCTGTTTTCATACCTTTGCATAGTGCTGCACAGTTGTTTTCAGTCCTCAAGGCCTAAGACTTGCTATGAAATTCATTATTTATATTTTTCATAGCTTCTGTAACTAATTGATTCATATTACTTATGCTCTATATTTATTTTTTTTTTACATCACTGGGGAAGATAGAGAGAAGAAATAAGCAGAGAAGCAGATTTTGGTCTTAGTAATGAGATAGTATAAGCAGTGGAAACTACAGCTAAGGAAGTGAGTGAATTTATAGACATCTATAATAGTGTGCAAATAAACTAGGTCAAATCACCATAAGGTCCTTTTATTTTTAAGTATTTCATTGCAATGAAAACATAATGCCACTTCGAAAGCTAAGATTGTGCCACATCATATTTCCCATTCTTTTCCTTTTTATCACAGCGTTCTAAACAACTTTTTTATTTTCACAAAAATGCAGTCTAGACATTTTTATAACACAGTAGCTTCTATTCAGCTATTTTCATGCTGTTAAAAGTCAACCATAATTAATTAGTTTCTCTTTAAAAACAGGATGGAGAGAAATTTTTATATTAGCATGCCAATGTTTGCAGGGTTTTTATCAGAAATCGTTTATTTGCTCATTATTAGGTTGGGGCAGAAGGTTCAGAAGGCATCCAATAGATTTTCTTTTCTAATTACGTTTTTCAGTAAATTTTAATCTCTATATAAATTCATCAGAACCCTTATTTTATCAGTAAAACACTAAACAATAGAGCAGACTGGCTGGTGTCCTAGCCCAGCCATGTCAGGTCGATATTAGCTGAGCTAGCTAATGGGCAACTTTGTCCAGCTGCTCAGATCACCAGAATCAAACAAAACCAAAAGAGATTGATAACAGGAAGACCTAGAGGGGCATTCATCTTCTTCAGATATCTACTTACAGAAACAGCGGCTTCTGAAATGATCCAGCTGTTCTGGGCTCCCTTTACAGACAGTGAGAATAATGGGTATACTTCAGAACAATTTTAAACATCCATTTTAACTTAAGAATTACACTCTTTATTCTACTTGATGCACAGTCTGGATTCCCCCATGAGCAAAAGGAGACCCTGCCATAGGTTCCATTGCCTTTCTCTTGGCAAACACAGTGTTACTGATGATTACAGTGTGCAGGCTGCGTTCCTGGTGACCTGAGAAATACTGTGTCACCAGCACTGCATAAGAGTTAACATAAAGAAGTGCATATTTAAGAACAGGTAACAGCTATCAAGCTCAGGAAGCACCAGTGTTTAGTTTTTTCAAAGACCATCTATTCACTGTTGCCCAGTGTTCTTGAAGTACCTTAATACCTTATTTCACTATGCAGTATATTTTCTTTTTAGTTAGTCCTGGTAGTAATAAGATAAATTAAGGAAATTAATATAGGACATTTACTAACTTAATGTGGGAAAGATTTAGTGTCCTTCAAAATAAATGTAGACTTTGGCTTTACCTCAGCAAAATATTATCATCACGTCAGTAAGTCTTGATGTTCATTACGTATTTAATGGAAGCCAATTTCAGCTTAATATGGTTTACAGAAAAACTAGATTCCCGCTACAGTTAAAGAGTTATTTCAGCATCTTAATAAAAAGCAGCCTTTTTGAAGAATATAGCAGTGTAAATTTTCACGATTATATCTTTGTCTCATGAGAATTGCAGTTTTCTCCTTCTGAAGTCATGTTATCATGATTATCTCTTGTCACCTTTGTTCTCTTAAAATAAAACAAATCATCCACATTTGCAGTTTCAGAAAAAAAACACTGAAAATATGAAATTTAAATGATCAAAACAAAAGTTAAATAAAAAATTCTCTGCAATTTGTGTTTTCAGCTCATAATTTTTGAGTCAGTACCATTAATTTTTAACACTAGGGATTGCAATTTGAAAGAAGAGTTTAAAAATGTGTTTGGTTTATCAATATATGATCACAAATTATTTCACAGACTAAACAAATTCTTTTGAACAACTGTATCTGGGGCAAGACTATATATTGCCCCAATCTATTTGGGGCAAGAATATATATAGGACAGATAAGACCCCAACAATCAGGACTTTCCAAGAAACTGCAATTACAATATTTTTCTAAAGAGTGTACAATAGAGATACACTGTTCTCTAACAGTGGAAAAGTTTGTTTACATGACAGTCACAAAATTTGAAGTCTTGACCATAAAATACAAGTGAACAAAATTTGAGAATTTCATAAAGCCTCTACTCATGAAATCTTTCATTAAATTTAATAGAAAAGTATCTAAGCATACAAGTGAAGTCTTTGTACTACCAAGTGAATTAAAAATAACTGCCACGGCTGCATTCCAATGTACATCTTCGAAGATCTATCACATGCATTAATTGTCAAACTGTTGCATGTCATCAGCTAAGTTCCTATCCTGTCAATAGCCTGCTAAATTTTTTCTGCTAGAGCTCTTCTGAACAGAAAGGTGACACACAAAGAGTAAGTTGTGTGCATTACAGAGAGTTGTTCTCAGGTGAAGCAGGACTAAGGATTTGCCCTCCATGGCTACTTCCAGCCTCACCTCATGAGAGAGTGTTATAAGGACCCAACAGAGATAAAAGGATTGGTACTGTTGTCTTAATTTCAGACTTGAAGAGCATTTGCACTTTCAGGCTTATAGTGAGAAGAATGGCCAGACTTGATGAATGAAATGTGTGTTGTATAGCACATACACTACTCACATGCATAATGGATCAAACACCTCAGCTAGATGTTAGTTTTTCAACTCAATTGAGTAAATGAGGCATCAGGAAATCCTGGCATAATAAAGTGAAATTCTGTATCATAATCAGCTAACAAAGACAAGTGTAATAGTTGATGGAAAGCAGAATATGAAAGCACAATTAAATCTGGCATGCATATCATCAAGTCAAATTATCACTTGATTATGGAAAAATGTGGTAGAGCAGCATTCATGAAGGGCACTGCCTGAGTCTTCTTTTCAAGTGTTGTATAAAATTACAGCAAGATTGTGTTTTATTTAGACTGGCAGTGTTCCTAGAAAGCACTAGTTGTGATGCATGGAGCCTGAAATAGTGGCTTTTTATTTGTACTCAAAGCTCCAGAGTATTGTTCTGTTCAATCACTTATAGATCAGGCTGCTCAGTAGCTTTCATAAGCACTGGAACAGTGTGAATAAATTGTACTGACAATGCTGACAGCTCCATACCCTGCCTTAGAAAGACCTGAAAGGCTTTCAACTTTTGCTTTTTCATTCACTGAAGGGTGGTGCTTGTGTACAATACACTGGTCTCCCTACTTTACAAGATTCCCCTCTTCTTCCCACACATACAACATTTTTTTGGCAAAATGAAATAAGCTTCCTACCCTCAGGTTCTAAAGAAAGTATTCTAAATCAATCTGTCTCTAAACATAATTCAGAAGACTGAAGGAAAGCTGTGAGAGTACAATAAAATGTTGTTCTTTATAAATCCCCAGCTGGCAGGGGTCCTGTTTCTCTGATATTTCTAATCCTTTTCAAGTTTGCTCCAGACAGAAATAAAAACACAACAGAATTTTCATAAATAATATCCAGGTTACCAATTCCAGTTCCAGCTAACCCTCATATTTAGACCTTTAATTTTTGTTCTAATTTTTGGGGGAGTAGTGGGGAGTGTCTGCTTATTTGTTTGGGGTTTTTTTCCATAAAATTGATTTCTAAGTCCCTCTAAAGTACTTCCTGTCTCCAAAATAAAGATTTCCATAATTTCTGAGTAGTTAAAATTCAAAGTATTAAAGAGGGAGTAAGAAACTTAACCATAAAACAATGGCAGTCGCAAGGTACTGTAATTAAGGAAATAAAAGCAAATGTGTTGATAGCTCTGAGGCAATTACTCTTTTTCACAAAAATTGTGGCCACTGCTCATTTTGGAATCCCCCATGCAGATACAGATCCTATAGAAACACACGAAATACATTTATCACCAGACCACCTACCTGCTTTCTCTCTTTTCTTACAGACAGGGTTTGGTTAGAAGCATGCATCTACACGTCCTCCAGTGTAGGGACTGCAGTAGTTTGAAGGCACACAGTATTTTGAAGAGCCAGTATCACAGTGTGCAACTGTCCCTCCCTCACATTTGATAGAGCAGGAGTTGCCAAATGTTGTGTACCGACGATTACACTCAGCTTCCTGGGGGGCAAACAGGTCAATTTATTCTGCACACAAATTGAGAAAATTTATTATACAGGAATCTCTACATTTTCAAAACAAGGACAGTTTTAGCAATGTAATTCTATAACAAGGAAAGTTCAGGAGCTAATGTCACCTTAGTTATTCATTTTCCCTCCCTTTCTTTTACAGAAAATGACAGTAGAAAGCTGTGTTGTGTGCTTGATACACCTGAGGGACAGGATGCCATCCAGAGGGACCTGGACAAGCTCCAGCAGTGGGTCACAGGAACTTAATGAGATTCAACAAGGCCAAGTGCAAGGTGCTGCACCTGGGTCAGGGCAACCTCTGGTATCAAAAAAGGCTGGGGGAAGAACAGATCAAGATCAGCCCTGCCAAGAAGGACTTGGAGGTGCTGGTGGATGAGAGGCTGGACATGAGCCAGCCACGTGGACCTGCAGCCCAGAAGCTGATCCAAATCTTGGGCTGTATCAAAAGCAGCATGCCCACAGGGCAAGGGAGGAGATCCTGACACTGCTTTTGTGAGACCTCACCCCTACACTGCTGCATCCAGATGTGGGATCCTCGGCTTAGGAAGGAGGTTGACCTGTTTGAGTGAGCCCACGGGAGGGCCACAAAGATGATCAGAGGGAGAGCATCTCTGCTATGAACACAGGCTGACAGAGCAGCCTGGAGAAGAGAAGGCTCTAGTGAGACTTTTTAACGGATTTTCAGTAACTGAAGGAAATTTATAAGACAAATGGAGTTGAACGTTTTAGCAGGGCCTGTGGTGATAGCACAAGGAGTAATGTTTTAAAGTAAAAAAGAGTAGTTTTAGAATAGATACAAGGAAGCAACCTTTTACAAGGGTAGTGAAATGCTTGCACAAGTTGCCAGAGCGGTGGTGGATGCCCCACTGCCCTGGAAACATTCAAGTTCAGGTTGGACAGGACTCTGGGCAACAGGTCTACTTGAAGATGTCCCTGCTCACTGCTGGGAAGCTGGACTAGGTGACTTCTAAAAAGGTCCTTTCCAACCCAAACTATTCTATTCTATAGAATAAGTTCATCTAAGTTCATCTAATTGTCTACTCTATTAAACTTATTGCTTACATTGCGATCAGTCTGTTGATATTTCTGCCTGACCCTAAACGAGGCCTCTAGTATTTTGTGTGAAACTTCATAATGTCTGCCCCTGGATTCAGGGTTTATAAGCTTATGGTAATTAAATTGCCTTCCAAATTTTTTCTGCAAATCAACAACGATAGTTGTACCTCTTTGAAATAAATCACAGCTAGAACATTTTTTCCCCTCCATTGGAGTGAAAAAGAAGGTCATAAATGTGTCACACTGCACTTTGTCAATCTCTTCACTGCAACCATCAGCTTTTTCAACTCATAGTTTTATTGTGAAACCTTAGGTGCATATGTTTGGCTGCCTGCACTATTTATAAAGACACATATGTATGCACATACATATGTGTATTTGCATGTAGCTCCTAGAACAGTCAGTCAGTGGTCACAGGCTACCACCATTCTAATAGTAAGTAGAAGAGAGAGGAACAATTAGGCAAAGCACAGGATCATGAATGGCAGAATGCATTATTACTGGTGGTTCTCAGACCAGTATCTGAATAATTATGCTGTGATAAGAATGAAATACCAAATGTGCAAAGCCAGAGCTCCATATGATAATAAAGTGGAAGCAGAAAGAATTGTCAGAGCCCCAGTCTAAGGTCACAGTCTGTTGATTATTGTTCTATTGTGAAAACCCAACAAAAATGTAAGCTTGTACAGCATATAAAAACACACATCACATTGCTGGCAGCATTTCAGCTTCCAAATGCAGCAAATGTTGAAAGATATTTAAATTTCCTTCTGTTGGGGGTTGGGTTTTTCCTTCCTTTTCTTTCCTTGTTACTTGCAGAATTTTTTCCCATTGAGTCGCTAAGAAGCACTGATGACTGGGTGCTTGAGACAAATACATGGGGAGGGGGAACTCCTCTGGTTTTTGGGAGTTTTTCTTGGGAGCACAGAGATACCACGAGAAGAGAGGCAGGAAAAAGAGCAGGAAGAAGAGGAGGGCTGGGGGACTGGGGACGCTCTCTCTCTCTGGGCCTTGAAGAAGGGCGGTGGGACCCGTGCCTTGGGGAAAGGAATTCGCTGGCACTGCCATAACCCAGCCGGGACCCGCCTTTCTTCTGCTGCTGAGCTCCGCATCCCCTGCCCTGCTGGCACCTGCCGCAGCTTCCCGCTATTGCCGCGGAGTTTCCAATACATCTCGTCCACCGCCCTGGGATTTCTGCTCATCCCCGCCAGCCCAGCGTGCTGTTTCCGAGAGCCCTGCTGGGGCACCGGGACCTGCTGCCCCAGGGTTTGTGAAGCAAACATCCAATCTCCTCCATCCCTGCCCGTCTGGGCCCAGCCGCCATTGCCGTGTGCGCCACGGCGCCCCCTGCAGCCGTGCCCGGAACTGCAGCGAGGGGAACGCGCCGCGGCCCGAAGGCCGGGCCGGGGCTCCGGGCTCTGTGTGGGGTCAGTGCCAGAGCTGTTGTTGTTTCTTTGCCTTGTTACACACACTACTAAAGAACTGCTATTCCCATTCCCAGATCTTTGCCTGAGAGCCCCTTAATTTCAGAACTACCACAATTTGGAGGGAAGGGGTTTACATTCTCCATCCCAAGGGTCACTCCTGCCTTCTCTCGCAGACACCTGTCTTTCAAACCAAGACACCTTCTCAGGTTTTAAATCCTGCTTTATCTACTGTCACTTGTATGGCAGGGGCTGACATTTTTGACAGCTGAAATATGTGCCAGTGCACTACACCCACAGTCTTATCCGACAGCAGCTGAATTCAAAGAGTGCCTTTTCCCTAACTTCAGTGGGAGCTGAGTGACACCCAACATCAAATGAAAACCCAATTATTAGGGGATACAATCTGAGTAATTAGATCATGACTGCATTTACCTCAGATAATCTTCTAAACAACACTCCAACATTCCCCTTGGTCAACCAAGAGAAGTAAATCAGAGCCAGGAAGCTCAAATACCACATCATCACAGCCCATTCATGAAAGGAAGCAAACATCACCTTTGTTAAGGCTTTCTGTCCACTGGTAATTTATTCTGAACCTTTACAGCATTTGTTTTTGCCTCAGGTCTTAGCAAAACTGCTCCTTAAGGGTAACAAATGAACTGACCACTCTCATTCTGGCACAGGAGCCCTCCATGAGCAGAGGGCCTGCACACATGAATGACTGTTCCAGTCACATTTCCCTTATAAACGCATCTCCACCCCACTAAAACTGTCCAGACAGGATTTTAGCAGAGTAGAGTGGTGATTGTGCTCATTATTTAATACATGCCTGTCAATATTTTGAGACTATTGTGCCTATATTTGTGAGGTAGAACATGTCATGTTAAAAGGGAGGAAAAAAAGAATCCCCACTCTATCCAAACTATTCTGATCTTAATATTTTTTGCTGATAGACTCATTATGAAAAAGGTGAAATGAGAGGTTTTGTGATTGGAGGGCTTTTTTTGTAATACAGTGGAAAAGGTAAGACATTCTTTGATGCAGAAGTATTGTAAGTTTCTGGTTGGATTTCAGTATTGGAACCCTGCCCCAGAGCAGCAGTTTCCTCATGTGACAGTCTCTCAGAGTCCCCAGCACTGCACATGCACGACTCAATGGCAGCTATGTGCGAGTTCTCCTTTTCAACCCAGCAACTCCTCAACTTCAGTCAGTGCAGGCTTACCCTGAGAAATTTTTTTAAAATATGCATTAAAAGACCAAAACATATAGGAATTGGATACATAACGGAAATGTTAGAAATTAGAGTCTGGGGAAATCCAAAACATGCTTGTGGTTGCCTGGGTGGTCCCTTGGCACCATAGCTGCTGAGGAGATGGAGAATTTTGGGCTGCTAAGTCCTTGTTTCCAGATACTAACCCCTCTCAGAGATCTGACACAATAGGCACAGTTTACCAAAAATTTTTCCCTCTATAGAGCTAGTGTTGCCCAAAGGAAATATCATCAGAAATGTTTTGTTCAGTTTTACTCACACGTGATGAGGTGCTAGATGGAAAGAAAGAAGTGCTTGCCAGAACTCTGTAGGCATTTGGAGGCAGGAGGTCAGTGCATGACTCCCTGATCCTTCCTCAGCACAACCATGTGGAGTATAAGCACAGTGATATTCTAAGACATTATAAATCACCTAAAAAGAACTACCCTGTCCATGGTAATTTTAAAAGCCTGGTTATTTTGCCAGTAGGGTCTTCATAAGAATGATTAGGTGCATCTGTATCTCTGTTCTCCACACTGTTTCAGTTATGTCAGTATGGACCAGATTATTCAATTCTAATGACACCATAAATTCCCTCACTTTTTTTTTTAAGGTAAAAATTCCTATTTTATATTTTAATTAACTTTTAATCTCTCTATTTTCAGGATCTCTTCTGATAAAAGAAAATAACTCTGTACAATTTCAGATGTTCTTTTTTTCAGGAGAGAGCAGAGATCAAACACTTCAAGGCTTACCATAAATTATGCAAATGTTTTAAGAAAATTGATTAAGGAATACTAGTCAGCAGAAGAGATCCATATTCAATACATTTTTATGTTGTCATGCAGGACCAAACTGAGAGAAGTGCTGAAAAAAATGGGCTGTGTAAGATGTGGCTGATAGTATTCTGGGTAGTTACCAGTACAGGTAAGTAATTACAATGGTGAAAGGACCTAATTATTGACAATATTCTCCTCTCAAACTGGTTGCTTTTGTGGCTTTAGGTGCCACAGTTAATTTTAACAGAATCCTCAATGAACAGCTCGTCGCTGGCTGTGTGTATGGCTTGTACAATACAGTGATAAGACATGGGATAATTAGCCACTACTGACATGACCAACTGACATGCATACTCTGCAGCCATCTAATTTCTATCCCTTCTTTCATCTTTGATATTCCACTTGTGTATAATAATGAAAAAGTTATGAAAATGTTGTGACAGTCTGATTGAAGAGACTGGGACAAGGAGACAGAAAGATGGAATATATAATAATGAAGCATGTCCCTTATTATCTTAATGAGGGTCTTTTAAAATACTTTTTTCTGAACACTTTCTGGAGGAATATTCTTTTAGCACAGAAAACAAAGCATGCAATACAATTCACACTCGGATGTGTCAACCTTTTGTGTTACTCCTTGGCTTGTTATATCATAACTTCTGTCAATTATCATGTGTCATCTTGGGGTAATTTCCAAGTTATGGTTTAGTTAAAAACACCAGTCTTCTTTTCTCTTTTTACCAGATCTTGTTCTGCATACTGCGAAGAAAAAATGTTTATTACTCTGCTGATAGTAAACAGTTATATAGCTTATTTTCATTGTCATTAACAGAAGTAATGATTTTAATTACAAGTCAACTCACTGTGAAATATACAAAAGTGCACAGTCATTTCTAAATCAAAATAGACTGTATTGTATTTTCTGATATCTGATGAACTGTTCATAGAACAAAGCAAAAACTGAGCGAGTCTGTAGTGTTTGTGCTCTCAACACTCTCTCCTAGTTGCACTTGTTATCCACTAATGTGTAATACACTGAGTATCTAATAGTGTGGAACTTAATTTGCCTATCTCTGTAATGCATTTCCTTCTCAGACCTATAGTCACTGTATCTTTATTTGAAACTGTCACAGAGAAGTCCCCCAAACACCTTCGCTTTTATTGTCTGAGATGTCTGGTGCAGACATAATGTGTTATATCTCTGCCAAATTAGTTATGTTTCAGACTAACAATATGATAAAATACTATGGAACAGCAGGCAGAGTAATATGCTTAAGATTTCTTTGGACTAAATTGGCCTGGAGCAAACTAATTTATTAAGGAAATGTGTATTTTCTGTGTGATGCAAGTGTGGGTTTTTTTCATTTCTTCAATGAGAATTTTTGATCTGAATACTACATCTAAAGAATGTCGTTATGAATGTGATCCATTGCCAGTGTCATTTTCAACAACTAAATCACTAAGGTTGTGGCAGTAGTCCTTCCCATTAAAACTGGGCCCTTTTTCTCCTCAACTAACCCATATTAAGAAAAAATATCTCCAATTTCTTATACTGTGAATAATACTGATCTGCTGTTTTCAATTTCATGAGTGAGACAGTAAAGTTATTATGCAATTACTTTCTATTTAAAACATATGATCACTTTTACTTTATTTTCATCATTTTGCAATATCTTTTTCTAGCACATTGAAACTGAACATTTTCATTTATGTCATAGTGAAAACCAAGGGGTATTCTAGAACACTGGTGCACCCAGATTCTCAGGGGGTCATTTTCTGCTGCATACACCAGAATGCAGAATCTACCCTACAGAAAATGCAATAAAAGCACACGACTGTATTTTCACTTAATACCTCTACATGTATTGGGTTTATAATAAGATCAGTTAATATATAAAAATCCAAAACAAGATATTTTTCTAAGTGCATATATTACTACTATTGAAGAAATATTGAGTATTTTCTTGAGACCCTTTTGTAAATAGCAACTTTGCCTTCACTCAATGGACTGCTTTTTCATGAACCTTAATAAAACTGAAATCTGTAACTGCTTTCAGTTATGCCAAACTTGTGTCTGTACCACACCTCACGTAATAAACCATCACTGGAGGGATGATCCCTCTAGTTAGGACAGAATGTGTTGGGTTCTTCTCAGTTGATATACACAGAGATAAAATATTCATTCAATCAGTTACATTTTAGCAGTAAGATGAAAAGTAGTTTTTATTACTAAATAATTCCAACACCCATGTCATAAAACAGAAAGGATCAAGGATAAAAGTCACTCCAATTAATAATTTAAAATTAGACCTTCAGGCTCAGTTTCACCATCTGCACATAGTTTTTTAGTCCCATTTGAAAGGCCTAGATCTGACAGATATGACATGTTATTAGCCATTGGAAACCCATGCCTTTCTGGCGTGGTGGCTGGCAACCAGACAAGATACCTTTAGATATCTCAAATGGACTGAATGCTAGTGGATGAGCAACAGAATCAAGGCTTTAATTTGAATTATTCAGATAGCCCAAAAGAGGTGACAACAAACTGATTAAAATGAAAGAGTTCTGCAAGTCTGATTGTTCTCTGTCAACAGCAAAGAGAGTTTGACTGAAAGCTTAGACTGCATCCAGAATGACATCCATTCTAGTCAACTGAGATTTAGTCTATACTTTCAGCTTGCTCTAAAACAGGAACTGACAGGTCAGCTGGTCATCCAGTTGCTCTCAAGTTTCCCTGGATTGTATTGACTGCCTCGCTATTACCTCTAATGGAGGCCTTGACATCTCACCCTCAAGGAGACATCTGAACAGAGATACTTTAATGGGCAAGCTCAGTGCCATTCTTCACCTTTACGGAGCAAAGTCTGTGCAGCTTTTGTGATTCTCTTTTTCTACTAGGAAAGCTTTCCATTTTTTCACACTTTGTTTGCAAGACTATTCTACATTATGAACTTCAGATTACTATTCAGACACTTAAACTTGTGGTCGCCTTCTTAGCCTTCTCCTGACACCGCTTGGTTTTATACCTTTCCCTTCCAGCCACTCAGCAATTCCATCATTCATGACCCACCCCAGTGCATTCTGCAGCAAGTTCCTTCTACCAGCAGCCTTGTGCAGCTCTCCTCCAGCCATGAAGGGACATATCCTGTGCAGAGGAACTGGAATTGTGTCTCCCTTTCCTTAGCCTCCACTATGAGGTAGAGTTCTGAAAAGCTAGGCAGAGAAAACATTTTCAAAACTCAATGAAGAGAAGACAAAAAACCAGAATTTTAGAAATAGTACAACTCTGGAAAAATTGTGGGTAGGAAGTAGTGACTTTGTAATTTAATGACATGAAGAAAAGGACATAAAAAGTGAGAGGAAAATATTTTTTCCTGGTGGTTTGGTTTGTATCTTTGACTTTCACATGTTCAGGATACCAAGTACATGGGTAATGACTGTACCCATGCAAGAGAAGAATAATTGGCCACACTGACTTGGAACTAGGCCAAATATTTCAGAAAGGCAAAAACTTTTCCATAGAACTGAGTTTCTAAGAAAACTTACAGAACTGTACTTGTAGTGGCAAGGTGAGTTCAGTTTGAGAATGGCTTAGGCAGTTCAGGCAAGACATAGTTTCTCCAATCCTACTCTTGGATCTGACTTGCTCACCATGATTACTGAGATACATTCTTGCATGAAGGAACAACCAAAAAGTGTAAACAATTCTCTCTGGGAACCAGAGAACATAACTGAAAGAAAGATATTATGAAGATTCTGAATCATTGATTTTTTTTCTACCCAACAGGAAACTAAATTGACCTGCTAGTCCCTGGCATCTGCTGCTATTTGGTAGAGAAGTAACATGATGCTTTTTAATCCCTCTTTTCACTTTCATCCACACATTACTGAATCTATGTGTATGTGGAGGGTTCCAATAAAGATGCTTTTCTTCTGTAAATCAAACTTTTTCTGGAGCCTTAGGTAAATGTATTCAATATATACAAATACACACATAGGACAGACAAATTGGGGAAGGGGTGGGGGAAGACATAAAAATCCTTGAGTAAAGAATTAGAGAGACATAGAAGAGAAGAGCTAATTCTTTAGGTACCAATGTGGCACATTTTACCTCTAAATAGATCTTCAGCATTTTGCATGTTCAGCCACAGTTAAGCAGAACTAAATTTTGTCCTTTTTTGCTTCATATTTCCCTGCTGGGATAAAAATCAAAGCCAGACAGGAATGGGGAATGTAAAACATCACCTTCCTGGAGCTCTGCCTAAGGAACAATGTAGATAGAAACACCTTTGCAAAATCATTAGCTCACAAAACAAATATTTTCAAAAGAAACACCAAATCTTTCCTTTCATTGAGAAATGTGGCCAAAAAAAAGAAGACATATGGCCACAGCTGAGCTCACATGTAGCTTTCTGTATTAAATTCCCAGACAAAGGAGGTGCCTTTTCAAACACTCACTGTTTGGCCTAGTTTAATTTTGTCATATCATATGATGTTACACAAACTGGATTTGTTGTGTAATCATTGGAGTTTACATCTACTGTGTACTTTCTGCTGCCCTACTTTTACTTTATCCTATTTCCTTTCCCCAAATTAATCACATGTGAATCATGCACTGCCTCATACAGATAAAGGAAAGAGGTGCCACTTTTTTTTCCAAGGATCATGCAGCCCAGAGTAGGATTCACCGAGGGAGCCAAGATGCACTATTTCCTGTCCTAGTTAGATGAAGCACACAGCATCTACAGCTAACTCTTGCTGATGTCAGCAATAGGTACAGAGCTGGGGTCAGGTATTTTTCTACAGAAAACAGAAAACACATGATGGAGAACTGGATTCAAGGGTCAAAAAGTGCAGACCCCTGGCCTCTCTCTAGAGAACACACAAACTCTCCAGATTATCCAGTGGTCTATGAATTGTAGCTTGAGCCAATCAGTCTCCTGTAGGTTTTGTACCCTACACTAGAGTCCACATAATTCAAATATTAACTGCTTACATCACTAATAATAAACTTGTAGCCTTAAGAGGATACTCTTCCTTAAGAGGAAAAAATGTAGAAAACTGGAGTTGGAATAATATTCAGCCTGTACCACAATATGTCCTCAACAACTTTAGCAGTGATCTCATCAAAAAAACAGTCGAGCATTTTCTGGAAAGTAACCAAAGGTCTGCTGCAAATGAATCAAATATTTCATCTGCTATTTGGTTGCAAGTGTTGAACACATGGTGCTCAAAAGCATTTTTCCTCCACTGGAATGCAATAAAAGGCTCAAACATTTTGATTAAATCATTGATCCAGTCCACTGTCCCATCTTCACACGTGACTGCATTGCAATCTGTCTAGGTCTCTTTCTAAAATTACTGTGCAGCAACAAATGAGATAAGCTCTTAAAAATTTATACGTGTATATATCTTTCTTGTTGCAGCTACAGTCTCTAAATTCAGACACATGTAAAGGTCAGAAAAATCACTTACTGTATGTGTTGGTTTTGACTAGGATAGATTTACTTTTCTTCATAGTAGCTAAGCATAGTGCTGTGTTGTGGCTTTGTGCTGAAAAGAAACATATAGTTATCACAGGGATGTTTTTGCTACTGCTGAGCGGAGCTTACCCAGCATAAAGGTCTTTTCTCCTTCACACCCAACCCCATCAGCAGGGAGGCTGTGGGTGGAGCAGAAGGATTTGGGAAGGGACAGCCAGGACAGCAGACCCCAGTTGACCCAAGGGATATTCTTTTCCATATGGTGTCATGCTCAGTACAAAGAGGTGGGGGAAGAAGCAAGAGGGAAGGACATCCAGAGTTACAGCATTTTGTGTGTCCAAGTAACTGTCACACATGATGGCTGCTTTCCTGGGAATGGCTGAATATGTGCCTGCCCATGGGAAGTGGTGAATTAATTCCTTGTTTTCTTTGCTTGTGTGTGCAGCTTTTGCTTTATCTTTTTAATTGTCTTTAGCTCAACCCGCAGGTGTTCTCACTTTTTGTCTTCTGGTTCTCTCCCCCATCCCACCAAGTGATGACAAATGGGGACATTTAGCAAGCAGCTGCATGGGACTTAGCTACCAGCTGGAGTTAAACCACGATAATTTACCTGGTGGCTCAGATCTGCCAGGAGGGGAAAAGGTGCTGGGTGCAATGAGGCACAGCTTGCTACCACAAGTGTGCCATTGTTCCTTACAACTGCATAAACACACTTGTCTAGTTCCATAAATAGGACTCTGCATTTAGTACTGCAGCTCAGAGTCTGCTGCAGAAGTTAAAGACATCTTCTGTGCCCTGGCCCTCGGTGCTGAGGGCACCTCAGTTTCACACCCTTTTCTCTGGAGATGTAACTCCCATTCTCAAACTCTGGAAAAGACTGAGAGTTCACACTGCAAAGTGCACAGCTCCAGTCCTTAGGTCCCTTCCTCTTGCATTGTTCCAGCTGTAGCACAAGGTCAATTAAGCCATCAGACTTCACAACCAGGCACACAAGAGGGGTAATGTCAATGACACATTTACGGCTTTCTTGTCTCTTTTGTAGACAGTAAGCAGAGAACAGAAGCAATACACACGTGTAAGTGCCCAGGTAGTGCAGTTTTCCAGTTTTGCTTTAGACCCAGAAGGCAAGAAAGAGGACAGGGTGTCCAGAGCCTGTTCTACCTTATTCTGGAATCCTGTGCTTGTTAAGGTGTGGAGAATTGCAGGGTTATGCAGGGGTGAAGTTGGCAGCCAAGTTCTTCATTTTGATGTGATTAGGCTGCCCTGAAACAAGTTGTCTGAGCATGCTGAGTACCCCATAGAAGAAGGGAGTGTATTCATTTCAAGTCCTCGACGTTAATATTTGGCATTGAGTGCAGGGAAGAATGAGGTTTATTTAAGGGTAGTAGCAGGGACCATGGGAGGACTTCAGCCTAAAATAATAGACCACATCAACTTACTGCTTCACATTTCAAAAGGTGTAATGGCTCGAAGGTGACTGAATTGAGCCTTTGACATAATATTCTCTTTGTCCACTTAAATTCATGGAAAGTCTAATAGTTCAATTTTATAGTTCAGTAGTTTTAAATTAAAATATACTTCAGGCTTTTGTTCAATAACATTAACATAAAATCCTGGTAGCACTGCAAAATTAGCATCCACAGTAATTGGCAGCTTAAACCAACTAGTTAGAATGCCTGTACACAGCATTACTGCTTTCTCCAAGAATACTGTGAATATTCTTTGCATAAATAAATGCATGGCAGTCCCACTATCATCTTTCTAGGTAGCAATGTTATTTCAAATACATTGTCAATGCTTTCTTCTGAAGAGAGAAACTAGAAGTAATTGTAGTACTGAACCCAATCATAAATATCAAATGACCAAACCTGAAGAAATTTCTTTGCATTTTGCAAGTACCTATTTTTGAAACTAAATAAAACCTCCAAGTGGTTAAAAATTTGTGGTTAAAATATCTGATTACTATTAAACTGTTGAAACATTTTCATATTCAGCTGGTAATTTCCATGAGAAGTTTTAATTATATTGGGCAAATTTATATTTCTAGTTGATTTTGTAAGTCAAATCAGTGAGAATAGGTTTTGCTAATGCTACATGAAAAAGTCCAGAATAAAGGCCACTTCCCCATTGCTTTTACTTTTTATATCCTTAAATATTATCTGTCCAGAGGGAAGGGAGGTGTCACTGGGCCTGGGATTTTTGTCTGTAGTTCTTTTTCCTGAGGGCAGTAGATAGGAAGAGATTAACTTCAGCAAGTAATTATTGGAGTGCAAAGGACTGTGAGAGCTAAATTTTCATCATCTTATGACAAGGCCTAGCCTTTTCTCACTTTAGATTGGAGTTCCACACAAATTATGGAATTCATTAATTATCTGAGATGTTTTAAAGAAAGCATAAAAGATTCTTCTAAGTTAAAATTCTTTACAATTTTTACAAAAGAAGCTGTAGAAGCACACATGCACACATAAAACAAACAAACAAAACACCTAGAGACTGTAAGATCTACACCAAGATTCCTGAACGTTTTTAAAGCAAGATCTGCCATAAAGAACATTTTCTTGCTCATGCTAGGATAAATCAAGGCTCAACTAGACAGCTGGGCTATGGCTTTAAAAGGCTTTAGCTCAACTGAGGATGATCCAGGCAGAAATAATTTCTGCTCATTAACAATTACATCCATAAAATCTTACCTAGGATATAACGCTGGTAGAATCTAATTGTGTGGTTGATATAGGCTCTTTCTGGCAAGATAGTGACAGTAAATGAGAATAGGATCATTTGATGTTGTGCAACAAAGTTTCATTGCTGTTCTGAGCACTCAAGAAGTTAATGGTTCCATATGACATGGGTTCAGTTCTCAAGTAAAAATATGTCATTCCACATCAGAAAGTTCACGTCAGCTGCAGTCTTGTTAGTCATATCTCACATATTTTGTTGTTCTTTTACACTTCCCATAAGATACAAAAATTACTGGTTTTACACATAATCCTGTCTCAGCTCTTGTTTTATTAGATGTCAGCTTTTGTGGTTAAAAGTGTGCTGCAATTGTCCCAGAGTCAGCCCAGCATTTCTCAGAGCTGGATGGGAAACATTCATCCTTTCCAGCTCCCAGCTCTGTGTGGCGGAATGCCAATACGGCAGGGTCAGGGAAAGTCAGATGTATAAATCTGTGAGAAATGCTGCCTGGTTCCCTGAAATAGTTATTTGAACTGAAAAAAAGCCCTAGAATTTCAAAACTGATTGACTGCAAGAAAATTCAGGGCTTGACATGTCAGAATCAAGTTTTAAAACAATTCTTATATATAGATGTGTGTGAAAATATCAGTTTCACTTTCCAGGGAGAGCTGCTATATCTTGCACCTACCTGAGGTGACGGAACTAACAAGCTGCTGTCTAGAAAAATTGATAGTGTAGTTGAGGCAATATGAGTAGAAGAGATATTGAAAAACTTATTGGATCATGCCAATCTGTTAGTATGTAGAGGAAAACCAAAGCTGGACTTAGTCCCACATGACAAACATACCTTCAAAATTCCCTACATTGGGGTCAGAAAAGCACATTGCATCTGCTGTGGACTGATTAGTCTGTGAATTAGAACTTCCAGTAGTATGTTTGACACAGAAATGTTAGGAGTGAACAGGCAAGTGAAACAAACCCCAGTTTTATTTCAGTGAGGGCACAATTCTGCAGGAGACAGTTCATGTGAGAACACAACTGGAGAAACCATGAGCTATGTGTTCTGGTGGCAACCAAAAATCATTTCATTTCAGCCAAATTCAGTAGCATCATTAAAGCACTGATTCCATGAGTTATTGCTTTTCATAAAACTGTTGAGATACAATTTACCATGAATTTTAAGGATCATGCCTGCATGCACAAGGAAAAGTATCTCCCTTTACAAACCTTAGCTACTCTTTCTTTTCACGGACTGTTCACAAATTCATGAATTTTAACTTTCTTAGCATTTAATTATATTTTACCATCTTTGTGCAAAAGTAAGTACAGGTTATTTATGAGGCATCTTGATTTGACATACTCCTGTGTGGTGACTCCACGCTTTTACATATTCCTCCAGAATATGTAAGCTGTTTAAAATGGAAAAGAGATTTTAACTCTTAGGAGTGAGGAATGCAATACTATGCCAGAAAGGGCCAGGTGGTAATCCATCACCAAAAAGCATAACACATCATTATGCTTTGCTCAAGTAAAGCAATGTATTATTCTGAAAATCAAAGGGGAGCTGGTTTCATTTAACATTTGCATCAGCAGGGCTACAAAGGTATAAAGAAATACCCAGGTTTAAGGAATACATGTAAACTCAATGCAGAAAACACAGATATTAAATGTGTGTGCCTGAAAAGACAACATCAAAATGGTTTGGCTTTAAATATACACTGTAGGATGTTCTTTGATTAGCCTAAACTTAACTTGAGGAAGCTTTATATTTCTCATCATTTTCTTATATTAATGTTCCTAAGACAGTGACAGTATTTAATTGTAGGAATCTCAACATCAAAAAAAAAACCCAAACTCTGCTTCCTGCCAAATGTGTTAATGTTTACCTACCTCTTGAGCTTCTGTCTAAAATCTGTTCTGAGACTGGTTATAAGTAAATATATTCTATGCTTGCATGAGTGGAGAAAATAGATACCCTGATCTCTGACTTCTGTGATTAATTGATTCCTTTAGGGAAAGTAAATATATTTATCACCTTTAGACTGCAAGACTCCTACAAGAAATTATAATGGATCAGAAAATGTACACTTAGTACTCTGTGCTCTGATGTCAAAAAACATCAGGACAAAGCAAGGGAGGGAAAATTAATCTAAGACTACCAGGTAAAGGAAGATGAACAGCTAGAAGTACTGCACGCCTACCTGCTCACCTTAGTGGCACACTCTCACCATTCCCTTTTCCCAACAATTTTTAGGGGGGTGTACCCTCCACCATTTGAATACCAACAGTGCCAGAAAAAAAAACCCTCTTATTTTCCAAAATATTTCAGGGAAAAAAATGAAAATCTAAGACAAAAACCTTGGTGTTTTAATAGGAGTCAAATTATAACTGACCAGTAGAAAATCTTTCTGTATATAGCCTTAATCAATGCAGTTAGTTTACAGATATTTCCAGGATTTGGAATTTTACCAACATGTAATATTCAAAAAACACCAAGGAAGCTAAAGCCAGACAGATGTTTCACATACTTATTTAATAAAAAATCATTCCCTTACTTGAACATTGCTAAGCTAATGACCAGGTGCTTGATGTGTGAATGTACATATTGCACAAGAACTCCTCTGACCCTGCTTAGATATCTGAGGAGTGGATGTCTAAATGCATCACCTTATACCCTGAAATTTTCCAGGAAAAAAAAAAAAAGTTAAATGTGCCCCACTTCCCCAATTAAAATACTTATCTAAGATAAGTCAGATGAATCGTCCTCCAAGGATATCCACATCTTTCCATTTGTTTTTTTTTTTTTCCATTACACTACAACAGAAGTGTAGGATGACCCAGTAAGGCTTTTCACGGAGCTTTCAACAACTAAAGGTGACTGAGGTGAAATGCACTCCCAAAGCTTTGTACTAGAGATGTTTTCCTTACAGCACTGCAGATCTGAGAACAGGCACACGCTGGAATGCATCCACCACGTGCCGGGCAGCCATGCTTCCAGAACTTCTTTCCATGGTCCTGCTCAGCTTCACACAACCAAGCATTTTAACTGCTGAATGGAAAACAGTTCAACTGTTATTTAGAGGAACAGGCTGTGATATAATGTGATCATAAAATGCTTTGCAGAAGGAAAATTCCTTATTTGTCTCTTGAATTTAAACAAATTAAAGAAACATGCAAAACTAATACTTTGAATTCCATTTGGTATAATGTCCCTATTTGAGAGAATATATAAACAGATGTTTAATATTAGGTCTGTGCCTAAATCCCATTGAGATCAATGGGGTACAAAAACATGCTTAAATTTAGTCTTGTGCATACAGTCTTCCTGAATAGAAATTGATTCAGCATGTACTGAAGAGCTTCCCTGAACTGTAGCCTGAGAGATTAACTTAAATATGTTTTCAGCTGCCCAGCTACAGGCACCCTACTGGGAAAATTTAGTCAGAAGCTTTACCTTGGTATAGCTTAATGCATGTTGTTTATCACCTTACTGGTCTCACACTGTTCTTCTGGAACTGTATTTTTTGAATCTGTTGGGGTTTATGTTTTCTTTTTAATAACCCTGGTCACTTTTTGGCATCAGCAAAAGTATAAGAGGTATGACATTTATTCCAAGTGAGGGAAAACTCAACCATTTTCCCAATCACCAGCTTTCCTATTTCACTCAGCTCTCCTATTCTGAATAGAAAACCCTTTGCTTTGCTTTTTTCATGCACACTCTGAGGAGGAGCACTAACTTTCTCTAGCTAATCTAAATTTTGACATGTAGGTTATTAATTTTTATTTGATTGTTATCTTATGCATATCAGTAGCATTCAATTATTAGGCAATCTGTTGCTATTATTTGCTTGCCCACTTTGCATTCATCATCATGACAAACTCAAAAATTAAGTGTACCTCACAATTTGTGTGTTTTACACCCTAGATCAAGGACCCTAAACTGTGATATTATTAAAAGAGAGCAAAATAATAGAAAATACAGAATTTTCCTATTAGACATATTCCTCCACTAAAGAGCAATGCTCTGTGGTCTACAATAACTTTTTCTATTTCAGATACATACTCTAGAAATCCAGTGGGTTGGGGTTTTTAAATGTTCAATATTGAGAAATAAGCCAGCTTCCCAAATTTGCTGAAAAGAAGACATAAGTACTGTTAGTGTTGTTCTCATCTTAAAAAAATTTATAAAACAAAAATGTTAAACATAACATTCTCTATTAAATGAGGATCCTTGGGTGTATTCTCATGTCACATTTAACTACTTCAGTGACAAGTCTATTTTTTCATCCTAGCTATTCCCATAAGTGACAGTGAAGTACAACCAAAATTCTTCCCAAGCAGCATAACCACAACTGCTTACTAAACTTAGAAGACCAGTCAAATTAAAGCTATGCCAATTCTTCAAAAGCTTGAGGCTTTGGACACTAACCAATGGTAGCAGAATCTAATTGCAAACATTCATTGAAGATGCCATAGAGTATCACTTGCGATAACTGTGAGTTATGGTTTAATTTTGGAAAATAAGTTCAGCAAGTGCTTGAGTCCAATATAAATTCCTATGATCTGATATAAGCACCATTTAAAGTATACATTTGAAATATGTTCATTTCTTTGTATCAGAACATTGGAATTGGATTCAAAGCCAGTCAAGAGCCCTTCCATCTTGATCACTGAAGTTTGAATCAGAAATTCAGACTGTGACTTCTAATGGTACTAAACTCTTTAGCATAGTAAAAATCCTGAAGAAAGTGAATATTCAGAAAGGGCTTTACAGATATTTAAGCTAACTATTTAATCTAAGTGCAAGAAGTAGAATCACAGTCTTTATGGAATGATTACAATTCTAGGGAAATAATATATCTAAAGATTAAGGATTTTTATTTATAGAGTAATTGTCATTTTCAAAGCATCTTGAACCCCCAGGTTGATGCTACACCTTTGAGTAGTCAGTTCAGGGTATTTTGCTAGCCTTACTACAGCAGTATGTCCTCTTGCTCCCCTGCAAAACCCCTGGTGTTTAGCAGATACATTACATTTTAATTAATATTAAAAAAACACTCTATAATATAAGTCTTCTGAATTATTAACTGGGAATACTGCAATATGCAAGGATCTTAAGTCTTTTAATTGCAATGAAAAAAGAAAATAATATGAAAACACTGCAACTGTATTTTCCCGGAATGTTTCTAGGGCAGGCATAGATGAGGTTTTGTTGTACAATAATTTAAGTAAATATTACAACTTAGATATGAAAATTAGTGATATCCCATGACAACATGGCATAGTTAAACTACTAACATATGACTGTCATTTTCATTGGAATGTGCCTTTCATTGGAAAGTGCCTTTTATGAACAAAGATTACATCTCTTTTCCTAATCCTTTATGCTGAAAACCTTTACAGAAGTGAAAGGGTGACTGAATTCATGCAGAACGTATAGTAGCGAGGTGAAGCATAAGATATGTGAGCCACATTTTCACTTGATGAATAGATAGGATTCATGTAATACAAAACTTAAACTGGTAAAAGTCCAATAATGTAACCACTGAAGATGATGGAGTTGAAAGCCTATTCCTTCAGTGACATTTAAACTAAAGCTAAGATGATATAATTCTGCATATTTATCAGGCTACCTTCTATGTTTTAAATTTATATCATGTGCTGTATTTTTTAAAAAGCAACTGTGAGGAAATCCAGACATAATCCTTTTCTATAAAAATCAAAGCAGAACAAGAAAAATTTGGAAAATAATTCCATATTTTAATTGCATTGTTCTCAGCAATCATCTTAAATTTTCTTCCTGCATAGTTAAAACAAATTAAAACATTATTACCCTCATGGCCTTCTGAGGCGCACTTCTGCCTTTAATTAAGTATGGACAGATAAAGTCTTTTGTTCTTTTTCTGATATGTTTGACACCTGCTGTCTTTGTAATCAGGGAAATTAGTCAGGAAGTTCCAACAGAGAGGCTTTTAGTCAGAAGCAACACCTGGGTCCCTATCTATGCCTTCATGTCACGTAACATCGTCCTGCGCCCACAGCACAAGAGACAAAAAGCTGAACAAGTGATGAGCTTTCAGCTTCAGATAAAAAAACAGGCTCAATGGGCTTCTGCAAAAATCAATGGTAAAACAAAAGCCATATGCTAACCCCGTCTTTTCCTAAAATGAAAGGAAAACTACCTTCCTTTTTTTTTCCTCGTCCTCATTTATTTTAGGATGATTTATGAGCAAATGCTTTTGCAATCCAGTTCAAGCAAAAAGGTAGGGCCAAATCTACCAGTTTTTATAGCCAGGTTTGTCACAATTCCTTCCAGTGTGATCCTGAACAAAATCACATTTCCTGTGGACTGTTGTCTCTTCAAATGATCTTGAGTTTAGTAGTTCCTGTGTCAAGTTTTCTCCATGCAGTAAATGCCTTAGCTTGGTGAGTTCAACACAAGCTCACTCTTCCCTGAGGGTATGGGCTAAAACTCAGCAAACATGCCAGATCTTAAAGAGGTTATTTCTGCTTGATTTGTTTTTAGTGAAACCCTACACCCACCACGCAAATTCAGGCTGGCAGCAGAAGCCAGTGCCACAGGGCATTGAAGAAATAACCTGTACAGCAAACAGCATATGGCATCTGAAAAAAAAAAAAAGCTGTGGGATTCACCCTGCAGGTCTCAGAGGCTACACATACTAGTGCTGGTATTTTCACCCAGACTGATTTTATTTGAGAGAAATTATTCATTTGTATGCAAATTCAAGCTAACTACAGCAAAGGTGCACCTCACAACTACACTGAATTCCTGCACAAATAAGCACAAGTGAAAGGGTGATGGTGAGGACATAGTCCCTTCCAGAATCAGTAACTTCAGTCAGAAGTCCATCATGGTTCATGAAAATTTTGCATTTGTTCTCTTTTCCTTTTATTCCTGTCCACGTTGTCTGTACCATGTAAGCAAGTAAGAACTGTCATCATCCTCTCTCACAGACTTACTGAGACTGCAGATCTGATGCTGCAGCAGCCCTACTCTTGTGATAAGGTATCACAAACTCGAATTAGCCCTCTACCTTTAGCCTACATCTCAGTTATTCCCATTTTCAGTTCAATCCCACTCCTCCATGGTGGTCTTTCCCCAGCTTTCAGAGGCTGGCAACAAAGATATCCTCATCTTCCAGTTAGCAGCTGGGCACTTTATTAGGTGAGTTGCTCAGAACTGCTGGGCTCCTTCTAGCACTGCCTGCCAACATGTTCCTTTTTTCTCTGCAATTACTACCTGGCTCTGGGCATCCCCAGTCAGCTGCTCAATCACCAAGAAGCAGACAACTCATGCAGGCAGCAGATCAGAGGACAGGTAGGACTGGAGCTGAGCAGCAGAGATAAAGTTTCTTCACTTATCAAGACCCTGTGCAAAATCCTATGATTCAGAAAATCTCTATGAGGTGGCAACCATGAGTTCCTCTCACTGGATAGCTAAGGTTTAATTACTGTTTAGAAGGCATTCAGTTAAAATTATCCTAGGAAAGACACCACTCCACCCAAGTGGAGACAGCAGTGCGTAGCCCATAGGTTGCTGTGCTGCCTCCCTGGGTTTAGAACCATGACCAGTCTCAGACCCAAAACATCAGCTTACTCTTGCAACCAGTTTTGAGATGTGTGGTATGCTTTCATTCTCCTCAGGATAAAAGAACAGTAAAAAGAAAGGCTGGTGGTGAGATTAAAGAGTCACAGGTCTGCAGTGAGCAGAATGGGGGCTGAGTGCTGCCCTCCAGGAATGTCACCAACCACGAACAATTATTGAGGTACCAGAAAGCAGCTGGTTTGGAGAATGGGTTAACAGTGATTCCCTTGTGACCCTTTTTTGTGAGCAACATGATAAAATATTGTTAACACAAAACGCTTTCCAACATGTTTGGCAGATATTAACTAATCAGTACTTTCAGTGTTGAAAGCATTGCAGCACTTTACTTCAGAACTGGAGAGAATGAAGATGAGGAGGTTAATAACTTATAGGAAATGACAGTGACATAATCTGGCAGAATTGCATTTAAATTTATTATGTTTCTACTTCATGCTTCTGTGCCATAATCTACATAACATAATTTTCCTGGTTAAAAAGAAAAAAAAAAAAAATAGTTAGGTATGATAAAATTATATTATTTCTCTAATTTTATCTTTTCAGATTTAATGCATTTTTAGACATGTGCCAATGCCCTTCCTTTTTCCTTAAAATTTCTCTCAGAGCCAATATTGCATAAACTTTTCCAAAATACTAAGGATCTCCATTAAGAAATTAAGTATTACTGCCTGCTTGGATTTTCCTACACACTGATTACTCTTTAAATATAACATTTTATTTATTATTATTGGTGATCATTCTTTGAACTTAAATTTTATTCATTCTTTGAACTTAAATTTTATTCATTATTTTTAGTGATTAAAAGGACCCTTGGCTTATGCACCCTCTTTCAGCTCTAGATGCACATGCATCATTTTTATAGTGAGTTCCACTTTAAAATATATTCTCTGCTTTTCATAGTTTTCTGGATTACCCTGACTGAAATTATGACAACTTTAGAAAACTGCTGTAATGCTACAATGCCACCATCTGGTTACAGTCAAGGATCTGATCTTGCAGGTGCTAAAGGCACTGAACCTCAATGAATTCAGCAAGACAGTGCTGACAATATAGGCTGAATATTGAACAGATGCATGCACAGAACTGGTCCTGTTTATTGTTGGATTTTGATTAGCCAGAGATGGAGAGAGTTTAAAGAGTGAGCAATGCATCTATTCTTTCTGTCTTTCTCTTAATTTGCAGTTCTGCCTAAGAGGCTCTGAATCCTGAATAAATTGTACAGATGCTATGTGTGATTATATGTGTGATTGCATGTAGCATGTGAAGAGCAGTTCGCATCCCTCTGATGCCCCAAAGTCTTCCTCTGGGAGCCCTGGGGAGCTGGACTGGAGAATGCTGGGGGCTGTCACCCTCCGTCCTCCCTGCTCATCCCAAGGGCACAGCTGCATCTGGGCAGGGCAAGCAGAGCCAGCCACAAGCTCCCAAAACACACACCAAAAGCTAAAAACCTTTACTGAGGAAATTCCAAATATTTTAGCAATTCCTTTTGAATTATATTGTGGGAAGTAATGCCGCTCTTCTTGGAGCAAACTACAGTGCTTTCTTGCTTTCGAAACACCTGAAGAAGTGGGAAAGAGCAGAAGTTGGCATGGGAGCACAAAGTGAAAGAAAACCAAGATAAACACAAAACCACATAATCTCTGAATATCAGTCACAGCCAAGAGAAGTGTCTTTTTCAGTGTCTAAACCTGACTAGACAGAATCTGATTTTACATATGTTGACTGTAAAGAAGCACCATAACATCTTGCTCCATTGTAAAGTGCTACTTGGTGGGGAATGCCAAGAAGACACCTTTTACTTCTTGCAGCAGAGAAAAAAGGCATTCATCTGGTTTGGAAACATATAATATAACTTGCTTCTGTGCTGATATTCTACATGCTGGCAAAACCATTTGTGGCTGCTGGACTGATTTCTGTTGAATGTAAGTAAAATATGAAATAAAATGGAATTAGCAGCAGGAGCAAGTTATAAGTCAAATGGCAACCTCTCTTATTGCAACCTGTTTTCATGGGCTAAATGAAACAGAACAGTAATATTAAGAATATAAACAGAAATTAAAGTTAACAGTGGTGTCTCGGAAAAATATATTTCTAAAAATATATTTTTATATTTTGGAAAATTAAGTCATAAAAATATCTGCTCTTCAGAACCATCAAAGCACAATTGTTTTCCCTGTTATTGCTGGAGGCAGATTCAGTCTAAGGACCTGAGGTTGCAGGGCCTGGCATACAGCATACAGGACCAGGAAATTACATCGAAGGGAAAGGTAAAAGCAGGAGATAAAGGGGGAAGGGGGAAAGAGGGCCTATTTTTCTGTTAGAGTTACCAAAGGACATAGAAGAAGCTTGTTCATGTTCATATCTTAAAAAAAAAAAAAAAAAAATACAAAACAAATACAAAAAAAACCCAAAAAAAACCACAACCACCCCCCCAAAAAAAAAAACCAACATAATAGAAAAAAAACCCGCAAAACTTAATATTCCTGGGATGTTAGTGAATTTGCTATGATTTGGTGTATAATACAAAATCAGCAAAACATAAATTCACAAAGGAAATGTTAAACAGGAGATGGCAAATTTGTCCCAGGACCCTTGCTGTGTGCACTAGGATTGTAGCAATTGCTAAAATTCTGTACTTGACATAAAAATAGCAAGAAATCCAACAATAACCCAGAAAAAAGCATAAAAGTGTACATAGGGATTTTCTTCAGCATGAATTTGAGCAGAACTAAAGGAATGTTCCAAGAGTGCAATAATCATTGCTTTGGATCTTATGTGAACATGAGCTGGTTTGCACTGTGTAGATAACAGTACCTGGCCAATAAACTTGGCCATAGCCAAACAGATGTGTTGGACTCCTATGTGATGCCTTTCCAACAAGTAATCTTTTTGCCAGCTTTTTGGCTGTGGCAGAGACCATGTTGTTCCCACTCCATCACAATGGGACCTACTGGTGTGGGATCTGTAGACTCAGCAGATTACAAGAGCACTGGGGAGGTGGTACATCAGCTCAACAGAAATATTTTTGTTTTAGGGAGATCATCAGAGAAAGAGGTCATCAATTAGCACTGAAGTTTATTCTCAATACCCCATTTCTTCTGGACCCTTTGAGAATGGATCCCAATGAATTGCTCTGGCAAGAGCCCAACTTAGACCTTCCTTTTGACGTTGTTTCACCAAATGACACTTCCATATACACCTCCAGACCGACACAAGGAATTTAGGTCTCCTGCCGGTCTTATATATTAGTGTGTGCATTTTAACAGAGAGTAAAGAAGAATTTGCATTAAGAAACATTTTAATTTTGTTTGAAGAAAAAATTGCTGGTTTGATTGCTTCCAAATTCAGCATTTCAGACTTAAAAATTAGTTGCCTGACACAGACACACTGCACGATATAAGATACTGCAACTCCCTTTTCAGAGGGGCACAAGTGTCCCACAGGTCTTAAAGGCACCCAGCCAGCTCCATGTGACTAAGTCATGGTATCTTAGTTAGAAACCTGTCTTTTGACAATTGAATAAAGCCCTGAATATTTCAGAACACAAATCCCCAGTGTTCAACCACAGGCAGGTAATGTATTAGGAAGAGAGAATGGCCTAATTGATGGGACTTGCATTTTTAAAATAAATAAATAAATAAACAAATTTGTCCCAACTAACATTTTTAAGCTGTATAAAGTTTGGAGAGTTTAATTCTTTTCATGCATCTTTAATTGGGACAAGAAGCTGAACTGCTGGAGTAGAAGATTCTTTTCACACCCTTCTTGAATGAAATGCAAACGTAAAACAGAAAGAGACAGCATCCAACTACTAGCAATAATTGCAAATGATTACTATTTACAGAGTATTCATCAGCATACACTTCATCAAGACTGTTACCACAGCTTTCTCTTGAAATAAGAGATTGAATTGTGGTATTTCTTATGACACAAATCCAGTTATGAGCCTTTTTCGTGCTGCAAACAAATGCCTTATTTTCTGCCTTATTTTCTTTTTCTACATTCTGCTAAATATATGTTTTATAGGCTAGTCTCTCCTCACATTCCTTCAATCTCACACCATAGAGTTCTTCTATAATTCCAGTATCTTTTTCTGCAGATCTCTGCAGGTGTCTCTGTATTACCTAGATAACACTAGTGTTTGTAATACCTCTCTGGCTGTTACTTTAAGAGTTTTACTGTCAAAACATTTTTTATCCTGCTTTTATCATTAACATTTTTCTTAGACAACAGCCTGGATGTGGAAATCCTTGCCAAAAAATAATCCTCATGTGATGTCTACTATTTGCCTACTAAAATCAACTATATGATTAAAGACTCCATGGAGAAACTACATTCTCATAAGACAAAAATACTTAGTGCTGGCAGCATCATACCCACTAAACATTCTCCCATCATAAGTCATTGCCATTAATCATTAGATACTTTATTTTAAAATAGCTTGAAATAATAAGTAATGTGAAGATGTTCAAATTTCTCTTGATTTCTATTAATGTTGGAAGCAGTGTTTTATGAGATCTTAAATGATTCACTGGAGCCTAAATAATGCAGTTATATTTTTAAATCTAATAAGTCTGGATACTTCCACAAATATTGTGGTACATGTGTTAATGTACTGATAGTCCTGTCATCCTTCCCAAATAGGATAGGTAGGACTGAGGCACCATTCTAGGGTGTGTTTGCTGAACCAGGGAAAAAATAGCAAACCAGATTTTTCAGCAGAAAAAGCATGTGATTGAGTGTGAGATAGACTCTAGCTGCAGGCTAGCAGTCTGTAATTAGGAAAAAGTAGTCTGAGGAACAATCATTGGAAAGGGAAACAGGCAGGCAGTAGCTTAATGCAAAACTAATAAAAATGGGGGCTTAACAGAAACCTTTGGGAAGAACAACCAGAGGAAAGTGGCAAATAACACTTATTTGGGAGCTTTTCCAGGCAAAAGGATCTGGTAAGAGCAGGAGACCATAAGCTCTGACACTGAGAAGCAGCTGAGTGGAACCTTGAAAATGCCTGGTCCCTTTGAGCAGTGACCCTCTGCATGCCTTCCTGGAGCTGCTGTGTGTGGAAGGGCTAAGACAAAAGAAACTGAGATCACAAGATATTCATCTAGCCAGCTCACCCATTAAAGGCTTTACAAAAGTGGTCCAAGAGCAGGAATGAGAAGCCACATGGTTATTGATACTCTTCTGTGCTAATTCATAAGCTGTTCTCTCTTGAGGTGCTCACTGATTTTTGACCCTCTTTTTACAGGTCAGCTCCCCAGTGAAGAGCCTTTCTATACTTATTTATCTAAGGCAGTTTTTCTCAATTTATAGTTTGCAAACTTAGTTTTCAGAGATAGAATAGAAGTCCACAAACAACTGAACATATTCAGATACCAACATCATAGGCACGGAAAAATCGAAGTGCACACAAACCAGATGGATATCAAATAAAGAAATTATATTTCAAGGCTTAGCCAACTGTTATTTGATAACAAAAGAAAACATCCATGGTAAGCGATTCTGCCTGGGCAATCTACATGTCCTAAAAGTCAACTGAAAAATATTAATCCTTTATAGAAAAAATTAAATTAAACAGTGCTTCCATTTTGGGTATTGTCACAAAAAATGTTAGTAATTTCTCCCTCCTTTTTTGAAAGGCTAACTTCTGAAATTGATGATACTTTTATTTTACAGATACATGTATATTTATTCAAATGTTCTATCCCTGGACAAAGTTCTTATTTATTTATTTATTTATTTATTTATTCAGCTATTTTCAGACTGAGCCCAAATTCTTTCTTTCGTTTTGTCTTGTTAGGCCTCTGCATCACTGCTGAGTAGCATGAATTATTAGAGTCTTATTATTTGGAGCAAACCTCTCTTCTTCTTTAAAGTCAGAGTAATCTTTTTTTTAAAAAAAAAAAAGACTGTCTTGTGGAATAGAAAATCTTCCAATGCCATTTAACTATGGCTACATTTTTCCTATTCTGGGAGCACGTACTGCTACAGTAGTTAACAGAATTTCTGTCCACTACAATACAATAAAGATAGCAGATGTGGAGTCACAAGACCAGAGACCTCTACCAATTAAAGGTCAAAATCTGTCTCACTTCACAGAATGCAGCATTTGAGCATGAGGTCTTGTGTATATTTGTCATCTTGTTCAGTCAGAAAGATATGACAACAAATAGCTGGTCAAAAGCTGTCAGGGTCAAACTAAGCTGGATAGAGTGCCCTAGGTCAGCTCTGTGATTCCAACAGCAGGAATTGCCCTGCTGTCAGTTTGTATTTTAGTCAAATAGTATGTGGCACACAGTAGAACTGTATTCCACCACTAATTGCTTCTTTGACCTTTTTGTTAACCAAACATTTTGATTAGGAATACGTACCATGTCATCATGTTCCATGGCAATGTAACAGCTGCCTCTTAACAGATCTGTAGTATTGAATGTCCTCTCATCTCACACCCAGAGGATTCACAATTGAGGTAGTATTACAGCTTTTGTTTGAATGAGGTAAAAATGCAAGAAGATAATAAAGCATTTCATATAAAGGAGTGCACATTCCAGAGAACCTTCACATTCTGTCTCCTTTGGGTGAAACAGACACAGAATTATTTTTCGTTAAAATTTTCAAGGTTTGTTGGTTTTGTGTTTTTTTACACTGATTTGGCCTGATTTGGAAGTTAGGCAAGAAAAAAAAGAGAGATGACCAAGCAAAGGTTTCTAGCTAATGATTATTTCTCTTTTCTACAAAAACTGAAAATCCCCTGCACAATTCTCAGCACGTGCATAGAAATAAATATTGAATAAAGAAGTCACTTGTTACTGCTTTGGAATTCTGAGATGCAATTTATTCATTATTACAGTGAACATGTTTGCAGGGAAAGCTTGGACTTGTAAAATGTTTTGAACTTGTCCAAACAGGCTCAGTAAGCCCAAAGAGGGACTAAAAAGCACTAAGTCTTGATCTCCAGCAGACTGGTTCCACAGCAAGTTAGAAACAATCAAAGCTTTCATGAAACTCTATTGCAAATTTTCTGTGTAACAGATCTTTCTTTGTCTCAGTTTCTACACACACATCCCATTTAGTTTCTCTTTTTTTTCCCCACTTAATATTTTCTTTTATTTTTTCTTTTTATATATTTTTTATCTGAAGCAGAAGCAGACTTCTTTTCATAGAATTTATAAGTTTCCATCAACCCATCTCATTGCTTTTCCATTCCCCAGAAAGCATTAGTCTACTTACAGTATAATTTTAAATTAATGACAATTCACTTCTACACTTCTTTTTTTTAAACAGGAAAATAAGCCTTCCTCTTTCTGTGCATGCAACAGCAGGCACATGTTAATGCAGAAAACTCTCTTAAAATTTTTTCTTTACTCAACCACTACAAAAAAAAAAAAGAAAAAAACCAAAAACATAAATTTTGCAATAATTTTATTAGAAGTTGAGTAAGATTTGCAATTTGAATCAGCCTTTAAATTTCTTCATTTATTAGAGACTGCACTAACAAGAAATAGATTTGAGCAATTGCATTTTGTTACATTCATGCTGTGAAAGCTTTGACAACCACCAAGTAGAACTAAAGGTCTATTACCCTGAAATTTCTCATATTTTTCCCATCTTTTTCTGTTATTCCACAGTTTCTCTTTAACATTTATTACCCGATGCATTTGTTAGAGGTGGTCCTATTTTGCTGCACTGTTGTGAATAGTTTCGAAAGCAACTGTTCAAGAGAATTTTTCATTTTGTATGTAAAGGAATAATGGGAGAAAATATATTTACACATGGAGTGACGGAAGTAAGAAGCCTGACAGAGATTTTTCCACCTTCAGCCTACAGGCAAGCAATGCATTTGGCCTCAGAGATGCAAACCTCCAGCAGTGCATACCCATGGAAGGATTCTGCAAGTTCCTGTGGTTATAACTATGGCAGCACCCTCATGGGAAAGACTTGGGGGGACCAGTGGTTCTGCAGAGCACCCTGTCCCCAGGTAGAGGGGCAAACAGCTGGCAGATGCTGCTGGAAGCAGAACTTTTGTGCCATTGTGGTCCAAATGTGCAACTCTCTGTTTCTGTGATGACCCCATTATCCCATGCACAGCAAGGAAAATATTTTAGCAACCTCATTTCAGAGCCACTGGGGAACATTTTATTAATTTCCTTTGTGCAAAGCGTTTATCTCTGTGCTTTCACAAATTGCTTTCCTGGCCCCAGAAACTTTTGCAATTTTAATGAAGGAGATCTGTCTGTCTATCTATCTATCTATCTATCTATCTATCTGTCTATCTATCTATCTATCTATCTATCTATCTACCTACCTACCTACCTACCTACCTACCTACCTACCTACCTACCTACCTACCTACCTACCTACCTATCTATGTAATCTTCTTGCATTGTCTTCTTGAGGAACACAAAGCAAAAAAATTAATAACCAGTATAAACACTGTGATTATTTCCCTTTGCAAAAATGCTTCTGCTATTGCAGTGTTCTTTTGATTGTGGCTTTAAAAATTATAAATACCAAAAGTACAGCTGTGGAAAATAGCCCTTGCTATGGGTCCCTGTATATGGGCATGAACCTCATTTTCATAATCCTTATGCTATGGCAGGAAAAGATAGAAATTATTTAAATTAAAAAAAAAAAAAACTCAGAGTGAGGCTTTGATTATGAAAATAGACTCTCAGACATATTTAACTTTAATATCTAATTCATCCCAGAGTAAAATCACACTGAAAGCATTAATTTGGTATAAATAGGAATCTGATGTACCTCAATACCATTTTATTGTAGTAAAATAAGCACAAAATCAATCATCTACACTTTTTTTACTTGAGCCTTCTTATTGGATACAAACGATTTCAGCATTTCAGAAATGATGAGTGCAAATAAAAACATTTAGAGCTGTATAAATTTTGTATTGAGTGGGAAAATAATATAGGTCAATTAGAAGGCGAATTGGCAAATGGAAGCAGGGATTTTCCAGGCCTTCCTTCAGCACTAACACAATGAAGTGTGTCCATATACTAAGAATAAGTCTCCCTCCAGGGCACTTCTCAACTGGCACCCTGTGAATAAGAAATAGCAATGATTCCAGTGAAGGGAGCACAGGGCAAGAGGGAGCTGGAGGTTCAGAAATGCATACAGGCCTCTGTGATTAATGAAGGTACACAGAAGTGCAGTTAAACTGTAGGCAACAACCCCAGCATGGTTTACAGAGGGGAATGGTAATCTGAAGGTCTCCTTTGGGTCTCCCTGTCTGCCTAAGCCTGATCCAGAGTAACCAGGCACTCAGAGCCATGTTCTGCGTGTGCTGCTTATTCAGCTGACACTGGAATGAATGTAAGGAAAGATGAAGCCACCTGGCCATATGGCAACACAACTGGAAAGATCAATGGGGACTTGGAATATTGGCAGTGTGAAGGCTTACCCAGGATTAGAAGATGTTTTTATCAATTCAATAGAACCTGGAATCATTATACTGCAAGGTAGATAAGCTCTGTGGGGATTATTTTAACCCTTGTCCAGTAACTTTTAGCAACCTGTGATTACTCAAGATAAAATATTAGCACTAATGTGCCTAAAATTTAAACAGTCAGTCATTTGTGCAAATTGCTGGTGAAATTTTACCATGTTTCTTAATTGGTACTTCTTTACTTCAAAGTTTTTTTCATTTTATTAAAGAAAAGTCACAGAACCTGTCTTGACTAAAGGTCAAGTCTTCTTCATATGGAAAGCATGGAAAAATATATTAGATGTAAGAGAGTTCTTTCCTAATATTGACATGTTATATTGTATTTCAATTAAATGATCGGGATAACTCATATTTTACAACTTGCTGAACTTGAATAGTAAAAGTCTATTTACTAAAGTAATGTCCTGGAGAAATTGCTGTATCTAAAATTACCACCATAAGAGAGGCAGGGCAGAGTTGTCTTGTTAATACTAAAATGCATTGTGGTGAGAATGATACACTGACAAGTCATTGTTTGAATAACTTTTAATCCTGCCCATTTGTCAATATACTGAAATTACTAAATGAACTGTCTTTTTTTAAATATCATTCCAATACGAAATGAACATGCTGTGCATAAAATGAAATTCACTCTTATGTAGATCAAAAGAAAATGGACATAACCTTTGACATGCAGCTTAAGAAATTACAAACATTGCCCAAAAAATGAAATCTCTGAGTTTGCACCACCTTGTTCAAGATGGTTGATTTGTAAAAGGTATACCTGAGAGAACAATAGGATAAGGGAGAATATCTACTACTCTACAACAGTGAAATCAAGAAGGATTATCTACACAAAGCCATTTTGCACATGACTTCTAAAGAATTGAAAAGTATCTTCCCTAGTACTTTTAAAACATAGAGATCAATTCTTTTCCTCTAAAACCACCAAGAGTCTTTAACTTAATTTGGATGCAAATTGTCTTAGGTAAGATTCTGAATGACTTCAAAAAGATGAGAATAAATTTGCTTGCATTTTTGCAATTCAAGAAATGGCTGTGACAAAATAATAAATGCCAAAATAATAATTTCTGTTAAAAACTGAATAGGAAACAAGAGGAAATAGTTTTTATTTGAAATAAGATCTCCCTGTTGGCTTCTCAGCCAGATTTCCCTGTTCAGCTGTTATTCTCCATTTGCTCTTATTTTCTAACATCAGTCACTATCCACTGTTTTGCTCCCCAAATAATTTATTCAGCATGGTTCTACCATCTTTTCCTCAGCTTTCTATGCTGGTAGTTGTGCCTGACTACAGACCACAGCCAAATTGATGCAGCCCCTGATATAACCCAGGCAGTAATCCAGGCATTAATAGTCAATGTGTGCAACCACCTGACTGACTGTGTCCATCCACTGAAAGGAGATGTCTCTCTGGTCAGCTGGTCCCACCTCAGAAATAAGATATTTATTTTGCATTAATCACATTACATCACTGGGGCATCTCAGTCAAGCCAGACAGTTACCTAAATCAAAATCCAACTGCACAACAAATTTTTTGCAGTCACTAGCTTTTAGAACAAGGATGTATTTTCATACAGAGGCCAGATGGTGTATGTTTCCTTAGAACAGACATAAAATTTGCTTTTTAATACTTAAATAAAGTATTTTAACGAGTTTTTACAGAAGATGAAATATCTTACAATTATTTTCTGCTTTTATTATTGTCCACAATAATCCATATGCAACGAAGGAAGAAACTTACTGCAGGTAAAATCGCAACATAAAGTTCTTCTTCCTTGATAATCTGACCAAATATGTTTTACAACAAAAGATGTTGCCCTTACTCTTTCTCAGCTGGAGTCTGATGAGGCAGAATGGAAACAAATTTTTAAAGGGACACTCCAGTCTGCTCCTTCCACTGCTGCCATTTACCAGATTATCAAAGCTAGAGATAACTGAATTTGGAAAATGTTGAACATTGAGAATTAAGAAATTATTCACAGTTTACTAGCAGACTATAGAAGCATCTTCTGATGTACTTTTTCATTAAGAACTATTAATAGTTCACTAAGCAGAGAAACACACCTTGTCAATAAATAGTTCTGTACTGCAGTTAAGCAGTGCATTTACAAGATATTTATTGCAATAAAAATAGGCTCAAATAACATTCAATTAATTAGTTATTCCATCAGTTATGCTTATTTGTATTTAATGCACACACTAATAATCTGTAAATGTGTTCATTCTTTAACATAAGAAACAATTTGGCTTTAATTATAGTACAGAGCAGTTCACTGCTTTACATAGTCTCATTTTACCCCTCTAATAAATGGATGTTAATTAGTATATGAAAGTATAGGATACCATCATATGGACCTTTAATCCATTTTCAGAAATGAAGATTGGTTCAATGGCAAGATCAGCTGCAGTGAAATTCTTGTAAATCATCTAAACTTGTGAAAAATATCTGTTCATTAATCCTTCTTGACAGGTTAATTTCATTCCATTTCTAAGTTGTCAAGTTAGAACATGGAACAAATAATCAAAAGCCTTTAAATCAAATACACCAAATCAAGACTAATTGAATATGTTTCAAGCATGTCAATAATAGATTCATTTTTCAAAATTTAATAGGAAAGCTTGTTAAACTATAAAAATACATGCCCTGCTTAGTCTGGAAGGGCAGGAAAAATGTTAGCACAGCAAGTTTATCTTTTTGTTAACTACATTCCCTGAATATGTGAAACAGTGTTCATAAAGGAAATTCATATGCATTTTTATATGCACAGGTTGTTTTGTATATAAAATAGCTATGAAAAGTATTGAAGTAAAATGCAATTGTTTCATTAATTAAGAGCTAAAATTTCCTACTCTGTATAATTGCACAGTTTTACAGAAACGTGCATTTCTGCCCTGACCATTATTTCATCTAGAATTTGGAATGTCTTTCCAAGGAAATGGGACTGACACTGAAGATTAATGGCTATTAGGAAATTGAATAGGGCATAAATTCCCAAGTATTTGATCTCCATTCTTAGAGCTGGTATAAAAATTTTTTTTCATCTTTAGCGCTAGTGGCAAGAGAAGTTTTAAAGAATTCACTTGAGGGCACACTAAAGACATTTGCTAAATATTCATAACATTGCTTAATACTATGTCATATTGAATGGTATTAGTGATTGTCTCAGTGCTGTTGTTGTACAGGAGCTGTTAACAGCTCATTGGGTGGAGCAGTTTGAAATAAAGATTCCCAAAACAAAGAGTCTCCACAAGCCACTGTCAGCTGAGATATGGAGCTTTATTCTGCTGCCCAAACATTCCTGCAGACAGTAAATATGCTGCTCAGCCCATACAGTGCAAGTTGCCCTGATCCTTTTAGTTACAAAGCAATAAAGTAACTACAGTTTGAACTCTGTTGTCACCACTGCAGCTCTGCTCACTGTCTTCAGGACAGCACACTTGAGTGAGGGCATGGCCAGAGAAGGGTTCACCTGTGGCACCTCATTTGTACCCCCTGACAGATCTGCTCTGCTTCTTTTGCTCCTCAATAGATAGAGTTATAGAGATATATATCTTAATTTCATTATTAACTTCATCTCCATAATTTAAATTATTTAAATTGGTCAGTTTGTACTGTCAGCAGAAGTATAATTTAACCAGACCAGCACCTGCAGTGGTCCTATTTCACTTGGGCAGGCAAGAAATTCTTGGCTCCTTACAGATTGTGCTCCTTTTTCCACAGATCAAATCACAAATTTGAATAGGGCTAGGCACTTAGGGTACCCCAAGACCTTGAGTAAGACCAGATCTCAGGGAATGGGAGATATGACATGGGATCTATAAAAAGCTTTCTGGAGTGGCAAATGGAGTCCAAGCAAGACACCCTAAGGGATCCCAACCCACTCCATATATCCAGTTATGGCAGAAAGCAACGTAGTACCCAGTGTCAGCATGAGCTAAATCTCTCTCCAGACTCCCTTGGTTAGCTATCCAAAGGCTGCAGTGCTCAGATATCCACTCCATGTGGATGTGCCATGAAGACTTGTACTACTTCATGCCTTCATTTGGAGAAGAGTCTTTGCATCTGTTATACTTGCATGAACACAAAGTGGGAAATACCAAAACCAAGAGAGCAGCCATCAGTGACTGTTCCCATTTTGCTCCAGGGGACAAAGGGGACCTGAACTGAAGTCTGTGGAGGTGGAAACCTCTTCAGTTCCATTTGTCTCTGCTCTCAGTCTCCAGAGAGACATTCTCATGTGCCCACACAATAGCATTTTAATGAGTTTAAATGAAGCTCCAGACTTTTCTTGGGCTTGATATACAGAAGTCTGTTTTGTGGTAATTAAATAATTAATCAGTGCTACTCTGCAATTAACCAAATAAAATCAGATATTACAGTAAAATTAATGAGCTCATTTCAGATTGTGTTCTCTTTTGCAGCAAACTAGACAGTTGCATTTTTGTTTCTGTAAGTAGTCATGGTTTTTAATCAAAATAAATTTTCTAAATTATCATTTGTCAGACTGAGTTATTCCAGAAAGCTGATTAACTGACTTTTTTTTGATATTACTGTTTTGCTCATTACAACTTTCTTTAATTTTTTACTTACCAAAATAATTTATTCAATGCATCCACTTTAGGCCTCTAGAAGAACTCTGAAATGCTTCAATGGCAAATTTATTCTTAAAAATAGGGAAACCAATGTATTTCACATTATCCTGAGACAGTGCTACTGGTAGGATGCAGATTGCTTTGATTGCACTTCTGGACCTTAAACTGCAGGAAAAATACTTCCTTCTAAATCCTGCTCTATAATTAAAAAACAGGTGGAGTTAATTACATCATAATCTACATTTTAGACCTGAAAAGATACTTCTGAGTTCACAGAATAATTTAAATTTGAAATCTGAGAAAAAAAATGGGGAAGTCAAGTCATCACTGGTTTTTTCATCTCATTTCTCTGAAGGTTTCACAACTCTATTACAAATAATTTCATGGAACTTAAAGCATTTCTATTTTTTAGTTAAATAACAGTTATCAAAACAAATTGAATGTTCCAATTCAAACAAAAACTCAGCAATATAAGCTGAACCCAATTTAAAAGACTTTATTATAAGTCTTTCAAACAGAACATTGCTATGACTAGTCAGCTGAAAAAGAAGTTCCATTTTTCCTTATGCATTCATGTTTCTACTAGAAGACACCTCTTGGAGAAGTTGCTGCAGTTCTCACTTCCATTTAATTAATACTTTCAGCTATTATCTGGTACCAAAAATGTCTGCACATTAAGAGCTATTCTTAGTCCTTAATTCAACTCACATCTTCATAAAGTATGGTGATAAAATCTTTTTCTTGAACTGAAGAATTTGAGACTTTTAGTTATGATCTCTAGTCTTTAGAGTATAATTACAGCTGAAAAGAGAATCATAGAATATCAATATATCATTTTTGTCTCAACAAATAAAAATATAAATAATAGATAGCATTCCATGTTTTGAGTACATAGTTAGACATGGAATTTACAAGTTTATATAAGTATTTCTAGGAAAAGGAATAAATGAATGAGTATGGTTTCAAGTCAAGTCACGGATTCCCACAATCATAGAATGGGTAAAGTTGGGAGGGACCAGGGTGGATCAACTGGTTCTAGTGTTATATAGAGAAGCTCAAGCATCTAATAAATCTCAATGCAAAATCATTTTTAACACTGAAGAACTCATTACACAGTCTTAATAATGTATAAGGCTTCTAATCAGTGCTAGCTAAATGACTAATATTTGAAAATAATTTTGTACCTTTGTCTTTTAGAAGCACGTTAATGTATTTGCATTGTTAAGGAAATGGCAGCTGCAAATTGATTACTCATTTTAAGAAAATTAGCAATATAATAGCATCATATTTGAATCCTAAATCTAGGAATGCATTAATCAAAAATAGGATGGATTTTCAAGGACTCACACAAACTACATATGATATATCAGATTTCAAAGTAATAAAGACACGTTTGAGGCATGCAAGTGGCTCAAGTCAGTAATGTCCACCTGTGGCCCTGTAAACTATATTGCTCAAACTTTGGTGACATTCCAATGGAAACCTGAAAGAAGTTAAAAAATTTGAAAAGATTTCTAAAATAATATCAGTTTAACTGAAATGCCTACCTCTACCTAGTAAATGTTACAGAGTTTGTATTTTCACAGGTGTACTCTCCATTCTGACTAATGCTGGTGGGAATTCCCACACACTGGGGGCTGCAGGGTATTTCCCAGGCCATGGTGGCTGACTGGGTGCTGTCCATCACCCTGGACACAGCAGGGAGCTAAGACTCAGGATGTGTCAGAGGTTTATAAAGTTCTTAGTTCTTTTAGGGATAGATCCTGCTCCCTCCAATGTCATAAATAGGCCTTTTCCCACCTTTCAGATATTTAGATTCCTTGTGCTGAATATCTCAATTGAATTACCCTCAATAGCAAGATTTCCTTCTGAAATTATTACAGCTTTCTTAGAGTGTTTACATCCTAAAGTTTTCAAGGTATTATTGTTTTAATGTATTATTGTATTATAGTTTTCACTGAAATATTTAAGACACCTGTAGAAGTTGCATCTGGAAATACAATGCACAATGTATAAACAAAAAATCTACGCAGAAGTGAGCATACAAATAGATGCTTAATAATGTTAGATTCTGGAACCTCCTTTTCTTCAAAAGAGAGTTTATCTAACTGAACAGATTTAGGGTTAGTGACAATTCATTTTCTTGGCTTCACTTCAAGAGTATCAGTGTATTACATTACATTCCTGATGGAGTGTGTTATCTTTTCAACTTCTTGCAATTTGCACAGCACAGGGTAGTTTTTGAGTAAATACTCCATGAAGGCATTCAAGCAAGGAATTTGTCTAGCTGAATATCGAAAACAGCATTTTTTTCTCCCAAAATTCATGAAGACATATCACCTGCAATCTGCTTCAGAACCTTTCTGAAGGTAGTAATTCATACTGCAGTAAAATTAAGAAATATTTTCCTAATTGTGTTAATTCTAAATATATGTATGTATATTTATATGATAATCACCATAAAAGTTAAAGAAAAGAAAGTTTAGAATTTATAATTGCTAAATAAAAATCTTTTTGATGAAAACAATAGTTTAATGAACTCATAAAATAAACTTTTAAATACACATTTAATAGTTGTAAAGATCAGGTTTTGCCTGAATAAAACCTCCATTATCTCTTTAGTGAGAAGTTAATGCTAAATGAGCTTGCATTTCACCTATATCATATTAGAAAGATAAAGTTGTCATTTACAAGGAGACATTTTCTTAGTATTATGAATTTTGATATTCACATTCTTTCTCTAATTTCTCTTTTAAGCTTTCAAATCCTTTTGTTTCTTCACCTCTGAAATTGTGAGCCTTGAAAGAAGATTAAACATTCTAGGACCTGTTAGCTGTTTTGTCATAAAAAGGGGTGAAAACCCAAAGAGGATCTGTGAATTTTGGATAATCAGTTGTAGGTACCTATAGGCAAAATACTGAAATACACTCAACCTGCATAAGTGTATTGGTGTACTTGTGAAGAGATCACCTTACAAGACATCCATCCAACACAAAAGGTACAGATACGAGCACAAAAAACCCAATTCCATCTCCCTGAGCTCTGCCCTGGCTGAACTCAGACTTCAGTGAAATTGCAGTTTTTCCCAGTGCTTTTAGATGCCTGTACTCTGCATAGCTAATCTAATCTACTCCTGTATCTCTAATGCAGTGAGCTCTAGTTACTTGATTTGAAAATTTTCAGTGAAACACTTCTGAAAAATCAATGTTATCAGTCCTTGACATTCTGAAGGCAGCACTGTATCATATGGCATTTTACCTGCAAGTACTCTTTACAGCTGAGTAAATCACAAGACATAATAGTGCTGAAGCCCAACTGCAGAATTATTCCACTAGTCTTTGAGGAAGCAAAGGTTTACTTCAGGTATTTATATGTGAAAAACATAATCGATGGTCACACCACATTCTGTACTCAGAGAGTAAACAGGCTTTCTTCATCAGGAACAGATCATTATTTATAGAGTAAGGACTCATGATGCATACCCAGAAAGATCAGAAGGAAAGAGCTTGGACAGGTTCTCAAGACATATATTTAATCTGCCTATGTCAAGGCAATGCCTCTACTAAATAGGATTTCATATAAATATTTTAGTTGCTAGAGTGAAGTAAGACATTCTGTATGAAAATTATTTCATTTCTAAGAATTCCTGCTGCATTTCTCAATGAGTGGCAGAACAGAACATCTTCCTACAATATGCTCCATTGTTTATGTAAATCAATTTTGGTATTATGGGCAAGGGAACTATTTTCAGTTAATTATTTATTCAGCTAATTAAGCTCCTTTTTTTTAATGATGTAGCTGATTTTTGCATATCGGATTCACTTAAGCATTTATATAACCTCCATTATAGTAGTATCAGAGCAAGTCACATTCTTCTAAAACACATTCGTTGTCATAACACACTGGTCTACAAAGCACTGCATTTGAAGCACCTTAATACATTATCAATATGACTAGAATGTAGTATCCCTAGGGCTGGCCAACAATCCCTGAGCTATTCCTGGTCTCTCCTTGCACCATACTAACTGGGTGCTAAATTCAATCCAGAGGTAAGAGCATAATTCCATCTAGAAGGTCTGTTATTCTTCCTGGACTCTTGAACCACTCCACAAGAGTTCAGCTTTCCTCGTGTAATAGCTGAACGTGACTTGATGATTCAAATGGCCACAAGCACCTGTGATCTCATCTACATTGGCTGTAATGGGAGTTTCAGCACCTTGAGAGCCAGAGAGGTCACAGAGCCTCTAAGGGGAGGTTTATGGCATAACCCTCTGCCCTAAGTAGGTTTGGGGCACTTTTCCATACACAGGTGGATAGCAAATTACTGTCCTGTGTCAGGTGGCATTTCTTTAGCAGTTTTCTTGTGCTTGTTTAAGAAACTGCTGATTTTGTCTAGAAATTAAGTCATTAAGGCAGTCTAAAAATAGAAACATCCAAACCAAACCTTTAAGATCTAACAATGTTATCTCTTACTCTTACTGAGAAACCAGTTATCTAAATCACATTATTTCCACTTGAGGAAATGAAGTCTATCCCTACTTTCCTTCTTTTCCAGTTGTTAAACATATTTTTAGACTTCTGAAGAAATTTTCAAATATTGTATTGCTGTAATTACACACAATTCCGAAATATCAACATTTGAATTTTTGTTTAAGTTATTTAAGTAAATAAGTTTTAAAACTAATATTTTTTTAATCCTTTGCAAAGTCTAAAGTTGGAAATTTTTTCCAAATCTGTTTTTAGCTGCCCAAGCCTGCCTGAGTTCTGGTAATCAGGGCTGGGCACGTTACAGGACACAAAAAATTAATTTGGAAGTCTCTTAAGTTTTAGGAGGGCAAGTCCCATTTCAATCCATGACAAATTTCTCTCTGAATTCTTCTGAGTTTTCCCTGTCTACCCAAGATTGCAGTAAATAGACTCATTTCTTTTCTATTCATAACATATGTAAAAGTGCAAAAAATCAAAACATGAAAGAAATTTGAGGACTCTGAAGAATTCATATTAGAAAATAATATTCTAGTGAAACACCATGGAGTAAGGAAAACAGAGGTTCAGTTTTTATAATGAATAACACAGACATAAGAAAATGGAAATTTTTCTATCTGCAAGAATCCTGAGCAAAGTATAAGTTCACTTACACTTTTCTATGGTTTTCAATAGAGTTTACACTTCATTCTATCAATGTTGTGCCATGTCAACAGGAATGATCTGTCCTTTCTAACTTATTTTAGATGTGATGATCTTGGAAATAAATGTCACACCATTTGCAGGACTTTAGGATGTGAGGTACACCCAGTGCATCCTGCAGGCCAGAGGTCTTCAAAATCCATCTCCAAAAAAAGGAAGAAATATCTTGGGAAAACAGTGGAGAAGAATGTCCTAAATGGGCTCAGTTTAAGTTCACTTCAAAATACATGTTCTTCAATTGTTGAACCAGTCCACTGCTTTATTTGTAGCTAACTTGTAAATTCTGTTGGGAATAGCTGAGGGTTAATAGTGTGCATCTTTTAAGATTTTAACGAGTGAAAAGAAAATAAGGACATTACTAGAAGATAAAATAGTAGGGAAATGTAATATCTTTTGTACAAAGATTCCACTGATAACCATTAGCATTATTATCTGTGCCAACCAGGAAATGACTATCATTTTAGATACTGTTTGACAGCTCTGATTTATTCCTGGAGAACTCAACTTCATTCTCACCAATTAACACAGGAGATCCATAACCAGACTTAGACATGCCACGTCTATTCACAGGGGATTAGCTATAAGCCATTTATTCCACATGTCTGTCCATTCAAAGTATCTGTATTTTCTGCAAGATTAAAGCCTTTCAACATTATTCTAAAACCAGTCAACAAATACTAAAGCCATTTTCCTCTGCTGAAAACCTTGTAGAAAAGAGAACTATATCATTTATTTAGCAAATGTACCTTTCACCAGCTGCAAACATATTTTCTCAGATCTCTTAAGAAATTTCCCTTCTCTTTTTCTCCTTCCCTCTCTGCCTCTCTCTCTCTCTTCTCCATCTCTTTCTCTGCCCCCTCACTCTAGCCCCCAAAATACACACACATAACTGGCGTGCACAACAACACCATAGCAATTTATGGACAGGAACAGAGAAATTTGAACCACTGCAATTAGAAATACTGATTTGTATCTACAGCATCTGTCACCCCAAAGAAGTCTATGGCACTATAAAAGTCTATGGTATTTTTCTATATTAATGAATTATCTCACCTAACAAGACCTGCTGCGAGATGGCTTTTGGCAGGCACATAACAGGATTCAGTGATATTATTCAACTTTTATCAGACTGAAAGTGGAGAACATGATAGTCCATCTTCTTGAAACATTAGGTAGATTGATTTTACATAGTTCCACTGGCATCTGGGAAAGTAATTTTTTAGGATCAAAAGCTATTCAGTGCCCACAGTCCCTGGCTGTTGCATGACAGCTCCTTCAAAAATGGTTCTGTACATCCTTGCCCCAGATGCTATCCTGCATTGTTCCCTGTGTAGCAAACTTTTCCTAGTTCAGTTAGAAATGTTTCACAAAATTTGACAATATTGTTGTTCCTCTGGGCCTCTGTAGTTCCTCCTTTGTGTTCATGGAGATGAGCCTTTCTGTTTTAATCACATAATGTAACTTACAGGAATGGGGTAATTCATCTTGGCGGATAAAAGGAGCTTTGTTAGAGCTAAGATTTCTTTAATTTTAAGTTACTGTTATTTCTAAGTAGACCCAAATGTCAATTCAAAGCAGAGTCTGGTCCTCTGACATGGGAAACCTAAATGCAGTCAGGCTAATTTGCATATACTAAACCTGTGTGGATCCAGAGCTGAGTAAAAACTCTTCATAGAATCCAAGGCAGGGCGAGCAATGATCTTTCTACATGATTATGTGGGTCATAAACTATTTGGTTCTTCCTACGTACCAGACTATCACACTATCATTACATGCACAATACAGCCAACATTTCTGCCTTGCACATTATTATCACATTATAATCACTACACATACACCTGTAGATATTATATTTTGTTGCTTTATTTTGGTGCAAAGTGGCCATGTGACTCCCTCTATATTCAAACAACTCATATTCTTGGTCTGATACACTTCTAAATGTGTCCATCATGTGTGCAGGAGGACCATCATGTGTTTGATTACTGTTTTCACATATCAACAGAGAGTAAAAGGTTATTTACCTATCTGCATCTAATTATTCACAGTACATTATTATTAATGAGTACATTATTAGCATGCCACTTTCAAAGTCTGTAAAGGAAGGTGTGGAAAAGGATCACAGCCCTGAGTACTTTCACATCCACAGAGATGATGATAGCACACATGACTACTGCAGAAAAAAAAGGACAGAGGGTTGTTGAAGCCATATAGACAGATGACCTCAAAAAGCTGTTTACAAAAAAAATCTAACAAATTCTCTTTGCTCTTCAAGCACTTGCTTTTATGTTTTGTTCTAGTTACTAAAAATGCACTTCTTAAAAGACTGCAGGCATGGGCTCACAGTCTACTTGAGAAAGAAATGCATTTATTCCAAATCAAGCACACAAACAAGTCCTAAAACCTTCATCATATTTAATAAATGTCCCTATCACACAGGTGTCTGTTGTTTGGGCATTCTTTTGGACTTTCTTTTAGAGGTAGATAAAAAATATATCTCTTTCCCATACTGTTTGGAAATATTAATTTAGGAGCCTATATACATCCAGCAGGTGTGATTGCATGAGATAAGCAAGGTCTGGACACATGTCTTTGTTTTGGACTTCATCTGTGTGCAACCACAACACCACTTACAAACCTATTTTAATTCACAAATTACAAAATCTGTAACCTTTCACACTTTTTTCACCATCATACCTGACCACAAATCACCAGTTCACTTTAAAATTTACCTTAAAATATAATTATATCCTGACTTCAATTGCATCAATAAAATCTGTATTAAAAGAGTTTGAGCACTTAAAAAGTTCTGCTTGCAGGGCAACACAGGCACTGCAGGTACTAGAGGAAGTTATAGCATTTAAGATTGCATCTGAGCATGCTAATTGAGCTCTACAGCTACTTTTGCCTAAATAAAATACATAATAAATCCATTAGAAAAATATTTTGTCTTCTTGAAAATATTTTAATCATCAATGACAAAATGCTATATTATAGAAATGGCAAAAGATCATTAAGCAGAATTGTCCAGTGGAAAAAATTGAACCCTTTCTTATGATTCCTTCAAGTCACACTCTAGAGCAGACAAAAATAATCACAAATTTGTTTCTAGCAGTCTCAGTAAAGTGTCAAAGTGAAGTAATCCTAGTAACCCTTCTAGAAGGAAAATCCTACACTTAGCAATAGTAAAAGTTAATATTCTCAAATCACCAAAGAAAAAATTGTTAATATAACCTATAGAATGAAATGACTCCTGAGTACATCAAAATGCCACTCTAAAGAGGAAGGCACAGCAGATTGTCATATGAGTATCTCTGTTGTCTTAAATGGGACTGCCCAGACACATGGTTCAGAATTACCGACTTACTAATAACATTAGATATGTTATATCCAAATTTTCAGTGACATTTTAAACAGAAATTAATAATGCATCACAAAGATTTTACCAGAATTGAAGTTTGTTCCTTAAGAACATTGATTCTCTTAAGAGTCTTAAAAACTTCCTTCAGCCAGAGAATTCAGGTGATTCTAACAGATATTGCTGAGGGTTGAATAACATTCAGTTGGCTAAAATAGATTTCCGACTGCATTCCCACTGCAGGTCCTTTAGTGAATAGTAAGGTACAGAGCAACTTTTGGTTTGCCTACTTGCCTCTCCTGCTTTGAGTGGCTGGCAGAAAGGAAGATGTCTGTGCACCAGATATAGCCTTTGTTTGTTGTGGCTGTGTGATTAGAAATCATTGATAGGATCACTTCTGTACCAGGAAAGGGAAGAGGACTGACACAACAATGAGCATGCTCCACCTATTCACAAGTAACCCTGGGTCACAGTGGAAACTGCACACGCTGACAAGCCTTGGAGATCTTTCACACATCCCTCTGTGTAGGCCAGGGCAGCATTCCTCAAACCAGACAGCTGCCTCAGATCCTGCAGCCACTAGCAGGATTTCAAAGGTGACAGCAAAATGAGGGGTATATACAGCTATGTGGAATCACTTGCACAGAAGTTCAGTGAGAATTGAAGAATCTGAGAATTTACATTTCTCTATTGTGTATCTGCACAAACCCTCCTTTCATAGTTACCCTCGGAGTAGTGATCTTATGAAGCAGCGTGGTCAGAGAGCCCATGCAAAAAAAAAAAAAATAAAAACAAAATTACAAAATTTTTTAAAATTGTAAAACTATTTTACCAGTCCAAACTTAAAGCTAAATCAAACATGTAATGATCTGAAAAGTGTGAATGGAACAGCAGTTGGTGGCAGGTTTTCTGATTCCAGTTGGAGTATGTCCAAATCATGTAGGCAATGCTCTATGAAATCCACCAAAAGTGAGGTTCCATACCTTCACTTGATCATGCCTTAAGTTTTAGCTTTCATGTTTTCCAGATTCTGTACTGCACTAGTATATAGCTCTGAACTTCCTATAAAGTGTTAGCAAGTACTCACAGTTTAGTCAGACTAAACAATCCTTTTCCAGCCCAAGAACCAAGGACACCATTGCAGCTTCAGGCCCAAAAAGTATAAACAGCAGCAAACTGAGGAGAGAATCTGGGAGCTTTAATTGGACGATTAACCCCAATATGTAAATGGGCCAAAACTTATAATAGTGTGAAAACTTGTGACCTATCATTCATCTTGGGTGGAGCCACGGCCAGGCTCTTGTACTGCCCAAGGTGAAGGCCTCTGAAGGCCTTTCCAATAAATACCTTCCTTATTCCTTTAACACAGTCTAGCCTCTGTTCTAGGTCGCCTTTCAAAGCATCGGTGATATGTAAGAGCCAATATATATAATGTATAACCCAATCATCCTGAGTAGACTGTAAAAATACAAACTCTGCTTTTCAGAAAAAGACATTTGAAAGGCTTGTTTAGACTTCTGTCCAAGTTCTGACCCTGAGTTCCCTTAGCACTGACTCTATGGATGTTAGATAAATGTATGGTTCAGTGAAAAACAAAACCTGTTATTCTTCTTGGACTAAGAGATGTGCGATAAAACATATATAATTTTTCATATAGAACAGTTGGATTTTGTAACGCTTTGTCAGGGAATGGCTGAAAACACAAGGAGACTCCTCAAGAATGAAAAAAGTCCTGAGCAGACAATGCTACCAACTGTTACTAAGTTCAGTGTTTCAGAGGCTTGGTCCAAGACCCTACGGTACTGCTGGACCAGAACCTGAGAGTCAGGACCCTTTAGCTACTTCTTATATACTTGTACAGACATTGCTGAGTATGAAAACTTGTGAAATGATTGTACAGAAATCAGAGAGATTTTTTTAAACTACTCTGGTGTCAGGTGCATCTGCCTTCAAAGGTTCTTCGGGAACTAAAGCTAAGAACAATCACCAAAAATAGAAAATACTATAAGATAAAAAAAAAACCAAAAAGACAGGCAAAAGTTTCAATTCCCGAAGATTGGCATGATTAGGATTTGGTGTTCAAATGACAGAATTTGACAGAAGATAATTTTAATTAATTTACGAAAGAGTTCCTCCCTAAAAAAATGCATTCATTAATGATTAAATTCCATAATGTTTAACATAATCTTTGAATATACAATAAAACATTAAGAATGCCTGAGCCAAGGAGTCTACAACAAGCATATAATTGACTAACAGTTTGGTTAAATTACAGTTATAATACTGAGATAAATAGAAAATTAGAATTGAGAAATCCAGCAGTAGTTTAGTCCTTGACTTAGTGAGATTGCTTAAACACCCTGCCACGTCCCCAGCGCAGTAGTGGTCCAAGAACTGTGACAGCTCAATTCACTTTTCCACTTCAATACTTCACAGAGCAGTGAGAAAATATGAGTAGTATGTGCATTTCTGTAAGCCAAGAATGGCAGAACAATTTAGTGCCTCACAGCAGTCTGGAAAGTCTTACAGAAAAAATTTCCATAAAGTGCTTATTTGATCAAATTCTCTATTTTCTCTATTTTTTTTTGCTCTATTCATTATACACTGTGGCATAATTATACACATCCAGACTACTTTGATATGACACTACTGACCACTGTGCTAATAAGATGTAGCAAACAATCTGTTTACTCTCAAAACTATTTTGAGCAAGTTACAGTAATTCAATGTTATAAATCACATTGTAGTGTTCTGAATGCATAAAGCTCATGCACTTCAGAAAGCAGCTTATACTTTATCCAAGTTACAATTGATTGACCCAGTAATTATGAAATGGAAATGTACATCACACAGACTATAGGTGCATCAGTGCATCTTTTTCTGAGGGAAATACTCCAAAACATGATTGCAGAGATAAAGTAAATAGCTAGAACTTATAATACTCTTTGACAGGAAACAAGTTTGTTTAACTCTGGGTGAAGAATAAAGTACACCTGTGGTTGTCTCAGGTATACACAGACCAGCTCTTTGCAAACATTCATCTGGTTGAACAGAAAGTTTTGACTGGAAGGCAGGAAAACAAAGGAGAATTTATGCCCTTTGGAAGAAGGGGCAGGTGACTCAGCCTAACTACAAGGATAGTGTGAGGTTATGTAGCAAGCAAATCAAAAAGGCCAAAGTTCAGCTAGAACTTAAACTGGCCACTACCAAAAAAGACAATAAAATGATTTCTGTAAATACACCAGCAACAAAAGGAGGGCTGAGGTGAATCTCTGTCCTTTGTTGGACACAAGGGGAAACATAGTGACAAAGGATCAGGAAAAGGCTGAGGTTCTTAATGCCTTCTTTGCCTCAGACCTAAAGACCAGTTTCTCTGGGGATACACAGGCCCCTGAGCCGGAAAACTGTGATGGAGAGCAGAATGAAGCCTCCATATTACAAGAGTACATGGCCAATGCCCTGCTACACCACTTATACACAACAGGTCTGGGGCTGGAAGGGATCCATCCCAGGGTACTGAGTGAGCAGGGGAAGTGCTCACCAATCCCCTTTCTGTTATTTACCAGTGGTCCTGGCTAATTGGAGAGGTCTCAGTTGACTAGAGGTCAGAAAATGTGATGCCCATCTACAAGAAGGGTCTGAAGGAGGATCTGGGGAACTATAATAGGGCTGTCAGCCTGACCTCAGTGCAGGAGGAGGTCTGCAGGGGCAGATCACCTTGAGTGTGGTCACACAGCACATGTAGGACACCAGATCATGTCCAGACAGCATGGGTTTAGGAAGGGAGGTCCTGCTTGACTAACTTCACCTCCTTAGTGGATGAGTGAAAGTCTGTAGATCTTGTTTGCCTGGGATTTAACAAAGCCTTTTACACCATTTCCCACAGAATTCTCCTGGGGAAACTGGCTGCTCTTGATTTAGATGGGAATACATATCACTAGGTAAAAAATAATTGAACACCCAGGCCTAGAGAATGGTAGTGAAGGGAGTTACATCCAGCTGGCAGATGGTCACTCATGATGTTCCCCAGGATCAGTATCAGGTTCAGTCCCATTTAATAGACTAATGGATGGTTCAGATGAGATCTGGGACATCCTCAATCAGTTTGCAGACAACATCAAGCTGGGCAGGAGTGTTAATGTGCTAATTGGTAGGAAGGGATCTGAACAGGCTGGACTGATGGGCCAAGGTTCAACAAGCCCAAGTGATGGGTTCCTCACATCAATCACAATAATCCTGTTCAGAGCTACAGCCTGGGGGAAGTATGGCTGGAAAGCTTCCCACTGGAAAAGGACCTGGGGGTTGACAGTGGCTGAACATGAGCCAGTATGTGCCCAAAGGGCAAAGAAGGCCAAGAGAATCCAGGCTTCTATCAAAAATAGTGCGGCCAGCAGGATTAGGGCAGGGATCATCCCTCTGTACTTGGCACTGATGAGGCCACACATTGAATCCTGTGTTCAGTTTTGGGGCCTCCACTACAAGAAACACATTGAGGTGCTGGAAGCATGTCCAGAGAAGGACAATTGAGCTGGTGAAGGGTCTGGAACATAAGTCTTACGAGAGGCAGCTGAAGAAGCTGGTGTTGTTTAGCCTGAAGAAAAGAAAGCTGAGGGGAGACCTCATGACATTCTACACTTACCTGAAAGAAGGTTGTGGTACATCTCTTCTCCCAAGAAACGAGTAATAGCACAAGAGGGAATGGCCTGAAGTTGCACCAGGGAAGAATGGTATCAGAATGGATTTTAGAAAAAATTTCCTCAGGAAAAGGCAGTATTGGAACACACTGCCCAGGGAAATAGTAGAGTCACCATGCCTGGAAGTAGAAAAAAGATATGTGGATGTGGTGTTTTGGGACCTGGTTTAGTGGAGAACTTGGCAGTTCTGGGTTAATGGTTTCACTTGATGATCTTAAAGGTTCTGCAACCAAAATGGTGCTATGATTCTAAAAGTCATCAATAGTCACCCATCAAAAAGGAAGGCTGCCCAGCAGAACTATTATTTTAAACTATTTAATCTAGCCTGTTCATTTTTTCTGGGAAAAAATGGGAGTGGCTATATGAGCAGCATGCAGGCAGATCTGAGGACAATAACCTTTGACAGAAAAACAAGGAGCTGAGGGCAATAACCTTTACACCAACAAAGCCAGATGGTTTGTTCGTGCCACAAGGCTACAGAAACCTCTTGTGCTCCAGGAATGCAGACCTTCAATGAGAAAAAATTTTGAGCATTCAAGTGGAAAAAAAAACAAATACCACCATTGCTACTGATAAGAAGCAGACAATTCATCCTAGCATCAAAAAGGCAGATGGTTCATCTAACAAGAAAAATCAATGGTATTTGTCATACTTAATGATGACATTTTTTAAACTTCTCTGTATTTGCAGGGCAAAGGCCAGCCAAGCTATGCATATTTCATCTGCTGGAAGAAATGTTGACCTTAATGTCTTGCCCTTTTTCACCTCTGACCTTTTAAGACTACAGTGAAGGGGTAATCATCATTAAAGTGGGAATAGATATTCATATGAATGATAACATAGTTTTTAGTCCAGTTTGTTACTTAATTCTTTTGTTTAGGGAGTAGTAAGATTTTTTGCTCCTGAAACAATACAGCTACAACACATTTACATTCCCCTTACCATATTTTGTTGTATTTGGGGAGTAGAAGGGATTAAAGTCTACTGTAAATGTCCTGTACATATCACTTTGACAGGTAAGACAGTAACCAAGAACTAACTAGAGCAATCTGCAGCTTGAATACAGACAACATTCTTTGCTATATGTTTTTGCTCTATCTTCAAGCATAGAAACATCTCCTTGCAGTTGGACACAAGTAAATAATCTTGTCTCAAGGGAGTAAAGCAGCCCATTAATGTGTATTTCATTTCTATCCGTCCTGTTTTAAATCATCCTAAGTTACTTTCTCTTCATTTCTTCTTTTATTAAGAATTTCTTATCTGTCTAATCTCTGACTGGAATGTAGGTAGGCTAAATCAATTATATTCCTTTATTAAGCAAGCTAGCTTGAAACAAGGAAAGCCATATCCCTGTTAAGTAGCCTTAAGCAAAAATAAGCCATTCAAGCTGAAAACTTCCTGAAGAAAGCCCTAAAAAGGAGATGAAGACACTAATTATATATGTAGGAAGCTAAAAGTAACACGAAACCCCCAGAAATTAAAGTGAATAATTTTGTCACATAAGTCTGGGAAAGGATAGAAATAAAGTATTGTGATTCAGAGCTGCATGTTTGAATCAGGATTTCTGACTAAAAATAATTGCTCTCTCCTTATTCCTACTATGTAGCAGAAAGAGAGCTCCATGTGCACTCTTTGTTTGGCACCATGATTTCACTAAGAAATGGAGCCAGAATGTAACCATTACCTTTAAGGGTGGTGCAAAGAGGGTATCCTTGGAAGTTGATTTGCTGCTATCCAACTGTTCTAGGCCATTATGTCCACATTACATATTAACCAGAAAAGAAGTTTGCTCCAGTCCTCAGTCCTAACTGCATGGGCAGGGAGCTAAACACTCTGTAGAGAACCTCACATCCACACTGGAAGTGGAGAGCTTCAGACAGTGCCTTTGTGCATGACTTCATCTCTTTGGAAGAGAAACTGATGGGTGCTTGACAATCTATCACACAATGCTTAGTATGTACACTAGTAATTACTAGATGTGCATTTCACTGCCTTCATTTTCATGCTCACCCACTTCTGCACTCAGATCCTATGTTGAATTGCTGCAGGTTAAATTGCTGGTAGGAAACCTCACTCTATCAACTTCAAGTGATCAAGTATTTTCCTGTTAAAAACTCAAAACTCTGGCAGTTGTCCCCTGCCAACCCCAGGACACTGTGAATCCATGATTCTATAAATATGCCTTCTTATGTAGGTGTGTCCTCACTTTCTTTGATTACCAGTGCACAGGTGTCCAGGTGCTGGCAGCAGGTGCTGGGGCAGACGTTCTGCTGCAGCTGTGAACTGACCATGGTGGAGCACAGGGATCCCCTCTGCAGCCCATGGAGGACCCCAAAGCAGAGAAGGCAGATGTTTGCTGAAGGACCGCAGCCTTTGGAGAGGACCCAAGATAGTATAAGGGAAAGTGTGAAAAGAAAGCAGCAGCCACAAGGAGTCACCCATTCTGTGACATTCAAGTGGGGAAACAAATTGAGGATTTGGAACAAAGGAGTGGAGTTAATCCTGGGGAAAATATGAGAGGGGAGAGGGAAGGGTTTTGTCACCATCCTAATTTATTTTAAATGGTAATAAATTAAATTGCTTTTCTCCAAGTTGTCTCTTTTGCTGTGAAACTGATTGGTAAATTATTCCCTTGTCTTCATTTTGACCCACAAGCTTTTCCATCTGCCTTTCTTCCTCTGTCCTTTAGAAGAAGGGAAATAAGAGGACAGGAAATGAGAGAGCAGAAACTAGGTGGACATCTGGCAGCCTGCCAAGGTCCAACCACTACAACCAGGCATTTTCTTAAACTGGAAAGATACCTTGAGAAACCATCTATGCTATTGAAATTAATAATAAGTCTTGCACACTCCCTCATACATGAAATGACCATTTGATTTGATTAGAGGCTCCTGTTGCTTTAAATACCTTTTCCCATAAAGAATGTTAATAGGTGTTTTTAATTAGCTTAAAACAAAAACAACAAAAGCACAAAAAATATATTTTTTAAGAACTATTTCTTTAATAACTATTTCCCAAGGTGTGCACTGTAACACCTTGATCTTTCCCCCGTCTTTACATATAGCTTAAGACTATAATTTAGGCAGTAATTACTTCAAATGTCCTTTAGTAATTCTATAATGTATTTTTTATAGTTCTAAAACCTTTTTTAGTAACAGTTACTCTTATCCAATGCCTGACTTCAGAATAACAGAGTACACATCTCACATCCTGCATACACTTGGTTTCTTAGAAAGCACTGCTTCCTCTCACACTGGACCTGCTGAAGCAGTGATGGTACCTCAGTTATAAGGAGCAACCCTTGGAGCAAGACCTGTGACCTACTGCTCTTCACCCATACAAGACCTCACTGACAACCAAATTAAAACCCAGGTGGTCTTTTGCAGCAGCACTCACTTTATTCTCCTGCTTGTCTTCCTGTCCCTGCAATCTTACCCTCTTTTTTTTCTTTAATTACTTCCTTAGCTCCAAGAAGAGATGTGGAGGCTGCAAAATCTAAGAACAAATTGCAGCAAGATATTTTGAGTTAATTTCTGAAGGACAGAGGACACTGTCTTTTTGTGTGTTTTGAACAAGTGTTCTGAACACTTCAGGGCAAAAGGATCAAATATGAGTTTCCTACTTTCTGCATGGGTATTTTGAGGACAAAGTCACTGTATACAAAAGTTCTACCCCACAAGCCATTGGTGGCAAGGTTATGAACCTAAAAAGGCAGAGTTTTGAAGTGTATGATTTTTGAAAGAAAATCCTGATCAGCCAAATAGCTATACTTTCTGTATTTACAGTTCTGATAAACTGCAATGGAGCAGCTCTTGGTTTTCCAAAAATGAGGAATTGAAAATATAGAAGGAATTCTCTCTCACAGGCTCCATTTTATGCAAGCTTATATAAATGTGCTTGTAGACTTATGCCAACACAAAACTTTAGACTCTTTACAGATGTTTCCATGGACATTTCTCTACAGAATTACTGGCATACCAAGACTCTAGACATATCAAGTACTACAAAAGCTGTTTTGATCTCTACTGATAGAATACTTACTGCTTTGTTCCACATGCCATGCCAAAGTGCAAAATCAGTAAAGGCACAGTAATAATACTTAAAACTATGATGCCAAGTGAATTTATAAAATACAGCAAACCACATAGCAATGCTGCTACTACAGACTGCTATATATCCTTCTGGAAGAATACCACTGACATCATTCCACTTTTGAATGTTTGAATTTCGTCATGGAATCAAGGAAGTTCCAAAATTAATCTGCTTCTTTTTAAAGATATCAATTTGATGTCTTTTCCAGATTCTGGTTCAATAATGTGGACATTTCTAACCTCTGCATAAGTGAGCAGATGTGTACTGGGCTGGTGCTCAAATACCCTGCAAAGGGAGATCCAAATAAATATAGTTTTGAAAGCTAATTTATTACTCTTATGTTGTTTCTTTCTTGTGGCTTAGGAATGGTACTTCTCCCCCTTCTCCCCCTTTCCCTCCCCAGCAGCAGGATGAAGAGCAGAATTGGAGGCAGGCAACTACTCATTCACTTCTGTTCCGTCCTACAGAGGACAGTAAGTAGGGAATTCCTTCCTTGCATGCACACACCACACTTCTATGAATCCACATTCATCTTCCAGCTGGACTGCCACAGCAGGATATCCAAAGGAATCCGCAAACAGCTTGTTTTCCTTGAGAAAATCTAATCATTTCCACACAGCTCCAAGACAGACACTTTTTCACAACATAAATTTTACCCTGTCTCCCTCACCAGAAATTTGGTAATGGGGGTAAAGACAACTAAAATATTAATTGCCTTCAGTGTGTTGCTGTTTTGGTGCCCTGGGTAGAAACAATTTATGCCACTTTGCCAGAAACAATCAAAGGCTTTAGTCCACTCCTTCTTTCTCTCCATTGGTCTCTACCATGTTTAACATTCTTGCCTTAACCAGTTATTCCAACTGGAATCAACTCATCTGGGACCACTGGCACTGGAATTTCTCAATCCATAGAGCAGCTCCAAACAGCTCAATTTCCAATGGTTGCTCATGTCTGCTCTCCAAAACAAGATCCAATCCTAGGTAGGCCCTATAACAACAGGGAATATTCAATATGCACCACAAAAATCTAAAATAAAGGAAAACTATCAATCAACCAGAAACCTCCACTGCAGTACACCGCATGCATTTGTGGAAGAAGAAATAAAAAAAAGTGATTAACCTCTTAAAAATAACATGGGGGGTAGGGGGGTAAAAGATGGGTATGGGAGAGGGAGGTAGCAGGGGGTAGTTAATTTGCCAGGTACCTTTTCCTGCTTAAATTTTTGTCTGTTCTGAATTCACTGTATTGAGGAGGACTCATAGCTATAGAAGAATCATACTGCTGGGTTCTCCTTCCCCCCCTTCCTTTTCATTTTGGTGATAAAATTCAAAAGCTAATAAAATCAGACAGATTATAGCAGCATTGATGAATGGCCATGTCTGGATTTCCTGTCTGGAGACCAGAGCAGGCACTGTCTGAGAAAGAAGACAAGACAGTCAGTGCATAGAAAGAAAAGGAATATCCAGCAGATGGATTATGTCTGGCTGGTCCCATTATTAATACTGATCTGTATCAGGCAGTGATGAATACATAGAAGCACTCAGAAATACTAATAGTTTCACCCTTTAAGTACTAGTTTCTATCCTTCTATCCTATTTAACATTAAAAATGCTCTGTGATCTTGTCATTGATGGAAATGGTTATAATGAAGAGGCAGGTCTCTTGGGAAGAAGGACTATACCAAATTTAATGAAAAATATTAAAATCAGTTTGAAAGGTAGAGAAGTCATAAACTATAATCAGAGAATATCAGAGAAAACTCTTTCCCCCTAAACAATTTATATTCCTATTTAAATGTAATTTTAAAATCCTAAATCTAAGGATATTTTCAGTTACCAAGACTATGGACTTAATATATTCTAAGATGTTAAAAAAGAAGGAAAACAGGACATATTAGGTAACGTGTCAACAGTAACAATCAATTACACAGCATTCATGCTGCACTGGAGTTAAGCTTAATGTCACAAAATCTCTAAATCTCCATTTTCCTGTGTCTTTAACTCTTTCAGAAGCCTCTTCTGAGAAATTTAAGCATGTGAATTCACTGACATACAAACAGGTAAAAAATACATATAAGTCCTGAAAGTGCCTAAATATCCACTAAACCAAACTGGAAACAGCAGTGGGTCATCTGTCTGGAGGAGGCAGCTAAAAAATACCAATTAGACTGTAGCCTCCACCAGCATCACTTATTCAGGATGAAGCAGGGGAGATCCTTTGGATTGTGAGGGTTTGGATATTGACTCTCAGACTCACAGTTCCTGTTGATTATTTTGTTGATTATCCTATTTGAAGTGTTAATGTGACACAGGACAACAGGATAGGCTCTGGGCTAGCTGAGCACACTTTCCTGTGAGCTGCTGCTGCTTCATGATACTCAAGCAATTTTCTCTTTTGACATAAAAAGAAGCAGGGTGACATTTCCTCCTGATGCATGCAAAGACCTCTGCAATATATATTCAGGTATCAGAACAGGCTTTTAAGATCTACTTGCTGAAAAAGATTTGCTAAAAGTGACTGCAATTGACTTGATGGCTAAGGAGGGTGGGAAAAATTTAAATAGCCACAAATGTAATGTAGGTGGTATCTATCAGCTAAGATAGCAACATGCATTGAATAACATAACTGCACAACATAACTGAGACTGACAATAAAACTCCTCCTAGTGGCATGATCTGAGGATTGTAGCCACCAAGGTGGCTAAAATCTGTGGGTCTGCATTGTCATTGCCATACCAATATCTGCATCTATCAATATCTTCATTAAATGAGAAGCTTATCCTGGGATAAACTTTCCTTATGAAATGAGCCATAGACAGATGCATAAGGGGGCAATGGGAAAGGAGAGTGCTTTTCCTTTGTTCTCCCTCCTCTTTTTCCTGAAAATACAAGCAAGCATTGGTCATGCATCAATCATACAATAAAGAGGCAGAGCAGAGACTCCCACATCTGCACAGGTTCCTGCCTACATCACCAAGACAATGTTCCCTGGCTCCTTTTACTGAGCCTGAGATCCTATCCCTCACCTAAGGGTGTTTATAAACATAGCTGTGGGCTAACAGAGGACACAAAACTGTGGAGGTAGATCACCAACTTTATAAACACTGCCAGCTTTCCTTTCTTCTAGCCAGCAGATGGTTCTGCTTTACCTTGACTCTTCTTGTTAACAGAAGCAAGTATGGTCTTATAAATCTATACCTCAAATGCAGGATAATCTTTTAGGCTATTTTATTCACAAATAGTTGTATGGACTTTTTTATTCAGAGCAAATTTCAGCAACTCAAGGATTGCTTTGAACACATTGTCCCAAATCCAGTGTCCCAAGAAAGCCCTAAGAAAGACTACCTCAGTCATAAAACATAATTTTTCACATACATTTTGCCTCAAGTGAGACTTTACTATCTGGAAATATAAACAGCATTTATTTTTTCTTCATTCATTTGCCACATTAACCTCACATTTCAATCACACTGGAGAGGCCATGGTTTCATGCCTAAAAACAAAGATAAGAAATTAATAATTTTAGTTATTTCCATTACTCTGACAGTGATTTTGTGTGCATGCCCAGGAAAATCAGTGTCCGCTCTGCTACTCTCTCATTTTTCTGTAAAGTAGAGGCACTAATAGACACTTGTTTTTTCAGTGTTTAGTTGGCAGCTTATGTTATATGAGTGTTTCTAAAATGCTTTGACATTTTTGGGAAAAACATCAAATGCCATCGTCATAAATATAGATATTCAAATGAATCATTTTTTCCTTTACTATCTTTTACCACTAAAAATAAAAGTTTTAGTCCTGTTTTGATAACAAAGCTTCATTTTTAGACTGGAGTCTTTATTATTACACACATGAACTGCCAGAAAAAAAAACATTTGAGTTTTAAGAAATATTGATTCCTTCCCGACAATGCATATAAAAGCTTTTTTAGTTTTCATTTTTGAGATAAAAAGAAAGATTTTCAGTAGGCCTTCAGGACACCCAAAGCTCCTTTCTGTTTTCTGAAGGACAAACATTGCAAGCCTTTTTCTCATTTAACATTAGCCTTTTTCTCTTCAGTAATGTAAGATGTTCCATGCCATGCAATCATTGGAGAAAACTTTGATATGCTTATTAATGCTGAGTAACATTAACTAACAGTTTTCTACAGAAAATTTTAATCAACATAAGATTCTGAACAAGATTATTACTGTCAGAACTTTTTATAAAGCCTCTCCAGGATAAATTATCTGAAAATGTTTTTAAACCTAGACACACACCAAAAAAATCACAGCAAGGCACATTATTAATTACAGAAAAAAAACCCACAGTAATTCTTGTGGTTACATGTCTGTTTTACTGTCTAGTGGATAGTATAATAATACCAGTGCATACAAAGGTTTTATCTTCAGCATTTCATCCTGATTTTAAAAGCATTGCAGTTTACATATCAATAAATTTAGAACCACTGCATTAGAAAATCTGAGTATGAAATTAAGTTTTTTAAATAACTTGAATAATTTGAGAAAGGTGGCCATATTTTTCAAAACATATCACAAGTCATTACTTAACAAAAGTACTTCAAAACAGCTCTGCCAATGTGGATGGAATTTTGTTCTAATAGCCTTGAAAAGTCCATGATTTATGATCTCTGTCAAAAGACATTATGCATTTTTACAGTTCCTATTCAGATCAGCATATTTCTAATTTCATAATGTAGAATGCAAATTAACCTCTTGGATTTCTCCATTTTGCATTTCTATTTCCAGACCAATACATTCCATTAGGAACACCAAGTTCCATATGTTTCTCTTTTTTATGACAACATTAAAGCAAAGCATGTTTGTCTAAAGCACTTTACAGTTGTCTTCTATTACCAGATGTAACTGTACATTATATAGTCTCTGAATAATGAGGGCTCTAAATAGTTATTTCAGGTGTGTATGCCATTAAAACAATACCTATATTAAATATTCAGAAAGGTCAAGGTAAAAGCTAAACGAGCTTCTGCAGAGTTTGTGAGATTCAATTACAAACCAAAATCAAATACTTAAAGGTACTTTTTTCTGCAATTTATCCTAATAGCTCAATAACATCCTTCTTATTGTAGCTGAAAGCTAGAGCTGAAGTTCCAATTTTTTTCAGGGTAATATCAAGCCTCCTGTAAACTTTACACGGAACTGTAATTAGCAGAACTCACTAATTCCAACATCTGAGAGAGATCTGATATTTAAATATCCCTAGAGCTACCTAACCTAGAACAGTCACCCATATGTACTTAGCAAGAAGTTTTATGAAGTCATTTTGTAGCTTCTACAAATATTTCAATTTTAGCAGACATTTGCCTGCACACAAAGAGACTCACAGATAGTTTCTACAATATGGATCTGCTTATGGCAGTAACATTGGCCTAAAATTCATGGCATCCAAGGAAGAACTGAAGAGTGTGTTCTTTGTAAATTCTCTCTGCCCTATCCAGTTGCTCTCACACATTAACTGCTGCTCATTACTATTTCAGCTGCTCCAGTCAGATACAACTCCTGGGGGTTTTTTTGAGGACTCCAATGTTTGTATCACTGCTATTGCAGAGCACACTGCATCCAAATAAGCTATATGACCCAGTGGCCATATTCATGCTTCCTGAGAATGTTAAAAGCAAGGAAATAAAGAAAATATTTTTAAACCATAGTTCCCAAAAATTTGTTTTAAATTCTGTAAGCTATAATTTAATTTCAGATCTCTTATCAAACAGGAATTTCTTGTCCAAATCTAGAATGCCTCTGCAATACTTTTCTCTGAAAGGCAACTACATAAGTGGTATATGAGGAACTCTGGCTTGTCTGTGATAAGGTGAAAGAGGGGAATGAATACAACTGGAATGGAAGCTGAGATCAGAGTTGGTAGAACTGCCTGCTGTGAAGAATACCATGGATGAAGAAGGTCCATCCTCACAAAATGGTAACCTTAGCTAAACACAGTAGTTACACAGGGTGATAGTGCTGCTGCCATCCTAACAATGGCAAATCCAATTACTTCTATTGAGCTCTTTTTAGGACCTAGGATAATAGAACAAATGCATGATTTCAGTATACTTTCACAGAGCAACGAGTGTAGTTTAAGTCAGTTCATCAGCCTTATAATAATTTGGATGCTCACTGTAGTAAGCATAGTATCTACCATTTTACTACATGATCGTTTTCATTGTGTCAGCCTTAAAGACATCCTTGTTTCTTTTTTCCTTCTTTTCTAGTAAAGAATTCTGACCTTGTTTTTACACCAGTCACTCAATTTATAAAAAGATCTTTGAAAAATTAAATTCTCTTTCAAACTCAAAAGTCAGTGAAACTTGAGGTCACCCACTTAACTAAGGGTGCTGATCTTACCTGTGCCAAAAGTAACAGTGGTACCTAAAACAGCAGATGAGAATCAAGCTGAACACAAGATGAGATACCTCACAGCACCATTTCTACCCCAAAGTGAGCTGTTCTGTGACCCACAGAAGACAACAGCCTTTGTCTACATGGCACTTCAGCCCTTACCCACCAATGGAAGGGGGGCAGTAAACAGCTACATTGTTTTGCTGCTTTAGGTTTTAGAAGAAAGATCACTGAAGAAAACTGTGGCAAAATCAGAGAATCTATGTTAACATAACTTTCAAGATATCCTCCTAAGTTTTCATAAGCCAGGAAAAGATAACAAAAGGCTTTCTAAAAATAGTCAAGCAGACAAGCTAAGATTCTCAAAGGAAATGGTGGAGAAGACTTGGATTTCTGCATCATTAGAAGCCCCTATCACCCCAGTAAAATAACAAATGCTGTCTCCAAATGGATCCAGCATTGAAAAAAACCTACAAGGAAAAGCACACTTATCAGAAGGTCAGTTCAATTAGCATTAAATCTGCAAGATAAGGGCCCCCCTGCCCTTCACACCCTCAGTGGGAGAACCATACTTCTGAAGTGAAATAATTCTCTCCCCTCTCCATATTAAGTCATAGGGCTCTTCAGCTTTCTGTGGTCTGCTGCAAAGACAGTCTTGTCCCTAAAGATAAGGAATCGTAAAGATATTTTTAAAGTAATAAAAAAATATCTTTCATCCATGGCTTGTCACCTAGACACATAAGGAAAACTTCTGCTCTTCCAAGGAAACAGAGAAGAGGAAAAATGCAGAAGCAGTCCCACCTGGCTAAAGGAGGAGGGACCACAATGAGCAAATTAACAAGACTTCAAAATAAATCTGTTACCGAAGAAGGAAAAAGATTACATATATGTACCGTTAAATATAATGTAGCCATTTCTGGAAAGAGAGCCACAGTAACAGATGTTTGATGTTGGTTTTTTTTCCAATCTAGGATTGCTAGTTTTCAGTTAGTCAACATACCTGAAGGTGTAAAAACTTAAGAATAATACAATCATTGTGACAAAATGTTACCAACCCTTCCTCCCTCCTGTCTTAGACAGCTTTGGGGAAGTACAGTACACAGACATAAACAGCTCTACCTGCAGGTTTTTATATTTCATTTGTGTTACCTCTATACACTGGGCCCTTGCTTACAGGATAGTTGGACAGGTTTATTCTGATAAGATTTTATAGGCAACATAAAATTTTAAGTCTTTCCTGTACTATAAGCCTTGTCTTGAATATGCAATCTGCATTAACACCATTTTAGAGTAAAAAACATCTAAATCAATCAGGTGAACCCAAAACCAGATTTTGAGTATTCACTTTTGGATACGTAACTGGAGAGCATGTCAAAGATTTTTCGCATGCCAGCTTCTTTTATCTTCAAACAGATCCACAAATGGATTGTTTATAGATGCAACAGCAGCCCTCTGAGTAAAGCATAAAGGGCAGAGATTACAAAAGATTGATTTCCACAGCTCAGTACTGCCATAAAACTATAGCCCAAGCAGATGCACAGGGGAGAATTCTCTTCCTAAGGTCAGCTGCTTATTTCTGGCATATGCTTCCAAATCCCTGGGGAGGATTTAAAGGACATTCATGTAGTAGTTTTAAAAAGCCAGTAAAGAAGTCCTGTTCTTCTAGTTTCCTCTAGTGTTTGCCTCCATTTCATGAATCATGTGGTTAACCCAGAGAAGAGATCCACTTCCATCTGTAGTGTAAACCACATGCATTCTTGTCTGTGGAAACACCACCACAAGCCTTGTCTACTGAATTCACAAACTTTAGGCAAATCAGCAGAAGTGAGTTTCTGTTTACTGCCAATTCAGTTAGGTGAGTAAAATACAGAAAGGAGTTTTTCTTGTCTCATTTCCACAAGCAGTGAAAATGTACAACATAAAACATCCATAAATCTAAAATGTAATGGAACACCCTTATCATTATATCCATTCAAGTCCCCACTTTCATTTTGATGAATTTCTCATCTTTCCTATTTTAAACAGAGCTATAAATACACTTGTGACAAGTATTCACTCTATCAGTTTTAACTGATTCAATTTTTCAAACAAGTTGAATTCCTCCCTTTGTCTATTTGTTGCCTAGATGTCAAGAAAGGCAAGAGTAAGCAACAGTAAACTAACCTCTGTTTAGTTTACTCAGCTGTTCATAAGATAATTTTTTAGATTATGACTGAATCTAAACTACTATCATTAAGAGTTCAGACACTTCTGTCAGCTGACAAAAGATATTTCCATTCTCTTTTTAAACTGAATCATTAACAGACTGTTTTGTTCTTGCATTCATTACAGTTCCTCCAGTCTGCCTAGTTCAGGCAGAGATCCCAGAATGCATAAGGTACCATTTTCATTCATTGTATTCCAAACATAGGAATAAAGCAATACATTCAGGTTTCCCCCTCTGAGCAAAACAAGCAGTGTCTAAGTGGTACAAGCAGTCTTCTCACTTCAGAACCATCACTCTGCAATGCAACAAACACCTCAAACACAACCCACTCAGCAACTTAAGCAATTAAATTGAAAGTTAGCAGATATTCTTCCATCTTCAATTTGAATACAAATCACAGTTTCTAATTTATCAGCTAGGCTCTTGAGACATAGACACAGAGGAAAAGAAAAGGGGGAAAAAAAGGCCACAACGGCAGCTGCTTTCATTGCCAAAACTCTGCAGCTCACATTCCTATGGAGAACATCAACCCACTATCAGCAGGGCTCTTCTGCTTCACACAGAGGCCAGTTCTTAGTCATAAGTGGTTTCAGAGCAAAAACAGCCAGAGTGCTTTACTGAAAATAATTATCTAAACCCTATTGCATTTTGACCCATATTTCTTATGCTAAGACAGCTCCTCATTATAATTTCTCCTTTTGTTAATAAAAAGCTTTTAGATTCTGAGGGGTAGTAGAGACAGGAAAAAGAGCAAGAGTCTGTGATATTACTCCAGCATGTCCATATGTGACAGCTGTGAATTGAACTCTCCTCTTAAACTACAAGTAGGCATTCAGCAGATACAGAACTTAAACCCTCCTCAGTCACTTTCTTAGCCTAAGATTTCATTACAGCTGCTACAATTAGGAAACATATTTTCAGTACTTAATATAGTGTCTAGATGGCTTTGATTAAAGATTTTTTTAAATTTCTTTCATGTGAATAATTGTACTTGGTTTGGAGAGAAACATAGCTATTTTCATTTCCATGTCCATGCACTAACGTACTAGTATGTATCAACCAGGTGAAGTTAGCTCCTGGCTGTCCCTACAATTTAACAGCCAGTTAGTACATAGTGACAGATCAAATTGTGAATTGTGCTTATGGCCCAGATATTTGCAGGCTGTCTGATATTCTCTCCTCCCTGTTGCTCTCTGCTCCTGCTGTCTCTTGAGACATAACTACTAAAGTCACCTTGAAAAGATAAAAGGAAAAAGGACACTCAAGGCAACGGGTGGCTGATCCATCCCTAAGTAATAACCAAGTCTGGAAATTCAAGATATGTACATCAAGAAAGAGACATTATTTTATAAGAAAGTTTGGAGCATCTCATACAAATAAATAGCAAGGCACTGTTCCCAAGTTCTACTTCAGTACTTTCTTTTCTGACAATCCTTATAAAGGCAATATTTTAAAAACAGCATTCTTAGTGTAAGAATTCATTGGGATTAATTGAATTGAATTGATAAAAAACACTGGGGATTTTCTGCAAAAATACATTAGATTTCATTATTGCAGTTACTTTTGGAATTCTTTTTTTTTAAAGGCAAAACTATTGTCAATTCTGGACACTCATTTTTAGTAGACTACTAAATGCATAATATGGTAAAGTCAAATCCCTCAAATAATTTCTTCATGCCGGACCTCTTAAATAAGCTCTTGTACAAAGATATAATGTATTTTAATCGCATACAGAAAATATCTGTAAACTAACCACAGGTATAACATGTTACGCCAGACTTGGTTTTTTTGTACCTTGCATATAATTTTGATCACCATTTTAAGAATAAGCTGATATGCACAAAGAGAATAATTTTTCTTTTAAATTGTTAATTAAAAGATTCATGCACACCTTCAGATCTCCCCTAAGAGCAATGTTCCAATATCTGTGCAGCTTTTAATGAGGTGAGCAAGAAAGGTCCAAAAACTACTCTTTTCAGTAGCCGTATTTTTAGTGTTCATAATTTCGCATCCAGTGCTTACCCTCAAAGCCTGCTGCAAAGTATCACAGAGACTATGTTGATATATAGGAATACCCTGTTCCAGAATTCCAGAGAAACAAGAAATGGGGACTGGTCTGTTGGACAGCTCAAGTCTCTCAGAGTAACTCCTTTACTGAATTCTCAAGTCAGGTACAAGATTGCTATATACTGCTGCCACTCCACACCAGCCCCATATTTTACCATGGGCTTATTGATTCTACAGGGAATTGATTTAATATGCAAAATATCCCTTTTGTTTCAAGAGGCATTTGGAAAACCTTATAGACCAAGAATCCCAGCTCATTGTATGTGTAATTTCATATGTCCACCTTCAAAATGCCTAAGCAGCTCTGTGCTTCCAGACTGGGTATGCCAACCCAAAGAGCAATGCAAAACATGCATCTTTTTTTCTTTTTATTTGGGCTTCGCTTTTGAAATGTGTACTCATTTCACAACATCCCCAGGGCCATCTGGCTTCAGGTTGCCTTTTTGGGCATATCTGTCCATCCCTAAAGGATTCATTGGCTTGAGCTCAGAGCTTAGGAAAGCTTACCAATAGAAAAAGGCAAATCAGATGTTAGCCAATAGAGAAAGACAAACAAGATTTTAGATATATTATATTACAGTTCTTACACTCTGGTCACAAATGATACCTTTTCACTTCTCTAAGCAGATTTTTTTATTATTTTAAAAGATAAATTTTAAACTACAGCAAAAACAAAGAAGTCATTGAATCTCTTTCTTTTCTTTTTTTTTTTTTATGCATTGCAACTACAGGAAAAATATAATATCACTTTGGGTCAATCTTCTGTGCTAATTCACAGGGTATTGAATAGCCTTACTTCCCGCATACAGAATTTCAAATTGCGTAAGCAGCAGATGGGAACAAAGGGACATTTTAACCATGCTAGTGCATGTGGTTATAAGTGGTTTATTTCTAGTTGTGGAACCTCTAAAATTGAGGCTTTATATAAGAAATTACATAAAATAGCAGATAGTTAAATTCACCACAGGAGTTAAATTCAAGAAATAAATATGATAATAGGATGATTTAAAACAGCCTGATTTCTTGATTGCACTCTAAATATTGCTTAGTGTATGGAGAGAGAAAAAAAGTCAGGATGACAGACTGCAGCAAGCACTCCTGTTGCCCAAGGTCTCAGAACACTATTAATGAGCTGTGGACAGTATCTGATTTGCCTATTCCTGCCATACACAAAGGAAGAGGTCTTAATTTATGACAAATTATCACTTACCTGATAATGCATATGGCATCTTGCCATACTCTGAAAATTGCTTCTATAGTCTTAAACTGCTGTCAATGTTTTGAAAGGTGAGAAGTATATATTGACCAAAAACCCCATAACAAATCAAACAACAACAACAAAAATAATCTTAGTTTTACCTTATTCCATAGTAGATAACAAAAAATAGCAACACAAACAAAAAAGCTGGTAAATTTTTGTCTGAAATCAGATTTTTTTTTTTTCATTTCAGCTACAGAGACTTCCTTCTTTATGTTATGTTGTATGAAATTCTTATTCTGCCACTAAAGCAGTCTGGAGAACTACTAATTAGAGCTATTAGCCTTAAATGTCCTTTGAATTTTGTACATTCAGCCGGCACCTATCTCAAACTGTGCTTTGATCTTTGATGCAAATGTAAGAAGCATCTTCACATTCTCCCTTGAGGAACATCTTGCTGTCACTTTAACTTTATGGCTGATGCTGCCTGGGGTTAACACCGTATTGCTCTCAGATGCAATAAATGAAGGGACCACATTTTGCTGAGAAAAGGAATTAGACTCACAGTCTTTCAATTTTAAATATCTTATCTGGTACTTCAAATATTTTATTTTGCACTGTATTATTAAAAGAAAATAATACTAATATTTTTATTGTCCACAGGTACAATGCCATTCTGCCAGAGTCTCTTTTCCTTTAAAAACAGCTGTATGGATGACTTATTTTTAAAAGATTCCTCAGAGAACATTTTGTAAGACAACAATAGTAAATTAAAGCACAGTTATAATTTATATTGAGTCCTTCTAGTCTTTTATGGTTTGACTCTCTATTACAGCTACTATTAGCAACTCCCTTCAGAGCCTCTTTTTGTAATCAAAATGACAACTCATATCATCAGCAGTAAACATTGTCTGAAATGTAATACAACACTTCTTTGAAACAGGCAGAGGCAATTTTAAATTTACAGCCTAAGACTACACTGGAAATGGACAAGCTCATCAAATTCAGAGGGCTTCTGATTAGGACAAGAGTCATGTAAATGAGTAAGTAAGCACTTCAAATGGCATTGTTATACTAATAAAATCAAACCATTTCTTTGTGGATTTTCTGTGGTAAGGTGTGATCCTGTTTTCCAGTGCTGCTGATGTACCCCTTCTGTAGGTCCTTAACACAGAATGCACAGGCAACACCAGCAGCATCCTTTCTCCTCACTCTCTAACATTCCCACCAGTGTTCATACTTAGGTTTCAACTTGTTTCTCTTCAGGATCTCAGCTGAGCATTCTTTCTGTACCCTTTGTCACAGGTGAAATTGTTCACCCTGCCTGCTTAGACTTGCTTGTACCCTGATACAGGCCATGGCATTCTTTTGGGAAGTGGGAGGTCAGGATTCATATCTCTTTAACAAAAGTTATGATTTTAGTTCTAGATCTTCCCTGCTGAAAAAGTACTCTAACCATTATGCTACTCAGTGTTTCTTTACTATAAACTGAACTCATCATCTTCAGTATGTCATTGATTTGCTTGACAAATCAAGCTCTTCCCAGGACTTATGCATAGTTTACTCTCACCTGTCACTATCTCTGAGACACAACAGGCCTTGATTAGGGACTTCATATTTCTGAACAGGGACCTGAGAGCAAGTGAACAGTTCACATGGCAATTTTAGCCCTCAGTCACTTGTGGATGCCTGCTTCATCTCAGTCCCTAATATATTTCAGTGCAGTCTGTCTGCACAGATTCCTCTGTATATGACACACGAGGGCAAAACTGATTAGTCTAAAGATACTGTACATTTGAATTTAATACAATGCATGCAGCTGGCAAGGCATTTTCAATTCTTTCTATAAGTAGCTTGATCACAGGCATCTGCAAGAATATCAATTCTTCCCCAGTGATCTGAAGAAAGTCGTTTCATAGCTCAGTAAAATATATTAGTGCGCATTCAAAGAGGAAACAATATTTTTTTTATTTAAAAATAAAAGAAAAAAAAAGGAGAGAGCAACAAAGACCACTAGTAAGAAATCTGTGTTTCTTTTTCCTTTTTTCCTCATTTTTTTCCTCCTTTTGAAAGGAGAAAAAAACGTTTCTTTTTTCTCCTTTTGAAAGTCACCCCTTACAGTTCACAATTCTCTTGTGCCTTACAAATAAGGACCTGCAATCAATGTGATTTTCTTTTTCCTTAAGATAGTGCCTTCAGTCCTAAGGATGATAATTTTATGTATTTATTTATGTCTTTATTGGGAGAATTATTTTAATTTGAGGAACGATTTTTTTTAAACACACATTTACTAGAAATTATGAACTGGCAGTATTATTATATATGGTATTAAGAAAAGGAATTTACTGAAAAGCATTTATACATTTTGTCTCACAATTACATAATTCTTATACTAACCCTGTTGCCTACATCTTCACATTTTCAAGATGTGTGAATCTGACAGATCACATGTTGGTTCAGAAAAAGTACACAAGAACTTGCAAAAGGTTGGATGCCATTCTGGCTACACTGATTAAAGACTGACACATATTTGGAACATGCTAGCTTAAGACTGAAGATGACAACAAAGGAAAGTAGGAAGACATGGAGGTTGTGATTGATGGGTGGTACATTATTCTAAATTAGTACTTAAACTGGGAGCTGACATAGTGGAGCAAAACAAAAAATGTTGTATTTTGCCTGATATGCTGCCCTTCACAATAGAATACACTGGAGGTTCACAGAAAAATACTATGCTGTTTATAGCAAACACAGAAAATATCATCTTAACTCTTTATAAATATTTCCTTTGTAACAAAAATGGAAATGCCATCTTGATTTTTATAGTTTATTGTGTGTTATCATCTACCCTGCCAGGCCCAGCCCTATGACTCTCGCCACTTTAGTATCTCTCTAACCTCTGTACAGTTATCCACAAGTCAGACACCCCTGCATTCCAAAGTAAAGGATGCCAAACACCAAATACTTCCTCCTCTGCCCTTACATGCATACTCCTTTCACTTTACCCCAGGCTCTCCAAATTCCCTAATAGCAATGTCTGCTTGCCTTTATCTCCCAACATCCCTTGCCCCCATCCTCTTTCCTTCTGTATCATCTATTTTTAATTTTCTTTCTCCAGTGTGCTCAGACATCAGCACTAGGCTGCCTGACCCATGTTTGTCAAGCAGCTTCTGATGCAGGGTTGGGGTGAGATGGGAGAATATCTGTGCTGGAAAGAGGACCTTTCCCAATAATCTATTTTTCCCTACATCTTCAGATCCTTTCCTCATGGCCAAGATTTGTTTGATTGTCTACAATTGTGCAACATTTCTCTTGGATATCTATCTGCTATGTGTAAATGCTTCATAGGAGAGACCCACACTGAGTATCAGCAGCTGGCTGTGTCTCATATGTAAAAATCAGTATGAATCTCATTATAAGCATCTTTGTAAGTCTTTAATTTCTCTCTCACACATCCTCCCTCACTCAGAGAAACTATAAACACCTCCAGTCCCCTAGAACATTTCTATCTGCAACTTCCTGTGACATTTTAAGTTATGGACAATATTCCTTTCCAGTGTTTTCTTTCTAAAACAGAATAGATCTCCATAAAACAGTCTAAGGTCTCTTATTCAAGTCTTAAAAAGAAGAACCCAAGGCTTTAACTTAGAGAATTTGTTAGGAATCATAATTCCTACATCCTGTTTCTCACCTGAGAAATGCATTCATTATTCATATTTTTAGACACAAAATTAGTATTAGAAGTAGGAATCAGCTTTGAATATTAAAACCCAAGTTATGGACTCCAAAATCAATAGTTTTAAGTTTTAAAAATTTTTATAGTCCTTTTTCTTGTTAAACAGTCTGTTTCATCATTTGATTATCAATCCTCTTTCCAGTTTATTATCCCTAAATCTTGCAAAGAAAGGAAATACATCTGCTTTAGCCTGTACAAATGTTAATCAGAAAGTATTAAGTAAAGTTTTTTATGTCTTCTTTTACTAGTACATCACAACAGCGTCAGTGCTAAAGCTACATATTTTCAATGGAAATACAGAATATTAAAATAAGAGAACAGTACATCCTTATTGCAATGCAAAATTGTGAAAGACCCAAACAGATACAGACAGAAAATTTGACAGACAATTTACCTGTTTCGGTAAGATATGTTTTAATATTTCACTATTATTATCATTTAGGGTAGGACTTTTATGAGGGGAATAAAAAAGCAACAATTAGGATGCACTTACACTTCAATGAAGTGCAATGTAGATGCCTCCACTTTTACATGTGATTGTTTGAATATCATCTAAGTCCTACAACAGTTTTGGTAAGAATTAGGAAGCCAATTATTTCTCTGATGTGTACATGGCACAGAATTAAAGAAATCTGCAAAGTTAAGCCACTAACAGAAATGTAGTTCCACTCTTTGTCTTCCCTAACAGTAGATTTCCTCTTCTTCTTACCCAAGTACTACTATCCATCTGCCCACTGAGCCCCCAACCCAGCTGTAAGCTAACTTCTTTTTTGTTTTGCACTTTTATTAGTTTTGAGCTAGATTGGCAGTTTGGTTCAACTAACCATAGGCTGCCAAAAGGCAATTCCAGTACAAAGGTGGAAATGAAGTGAAAATATGTTGTCAAGGATGCAGAGGAGGGTCCTGTCACCCCTTTGCCAGATTCATGACCTGAGTATTCAAACTAAACTCACGATACTGCAGGTTAACCACAGGCACACTCACAGGGTTCTTCTGGTATTTGGATGAACTGGGTATTAACCCTTCCATACAAGAATGTGTATAATAGGTACACTTTTTGAGAAGCCACCAAGGGTAACAGGTTTCAAAGCCACAAAGGAAACTCCTCAGAGCAGCATTCTGCCTGAGAATAAACTGTTGTAAAACTTCTCCTTTTGGAAGCTGAGCTCCTTCCTGCAGAGTAATCACAGAATGCTGAGTATCCCAGCCCCAACATCAAAAATGGAGAGTTGAAACTCCAAGTGTAAGCTATATTTTAAACGCTAGTAAATGAAAGGCTTTCCTCTGTTCAATTCACAATTCTTTCTTCAAGAACGGGGCATCATCAAAGCAGCTCTTTAGCCCTATAAAATACACTACTATCATGGTTCCTAGCTATTCTCTACCAATCCTCTCACAGAATCACAGAATCTATTAGGTTGGAAAAGATCTTTGAGATCATCAAGTCCTACCTGTGACCTAATAGCACCTTGTCAACCAGACCATGGCACTGAGTAGCACATCAGTCTTTTCTTAAACACTCTAGAGATGGTGACTCCACCAGCTACCTGGGCAGCCTATTCCAGTGCTGAACAACCTTCTCTGTGAAGAACTTCTTCCTAATGTCCACCCTAAACCTCCCTGTGTGGAGCTTGAGACTGTGTCCTCTTGTCCTGTCACTGGTTGTCTGGGAGAAGAGACCAATGCTCATCTGGCTACCACCTCCTTTCAGGCACCTGAATGGCTGAGTGATAAGGTCTTCCCTGAGCCTCCTTTTCTCCAGGCTAAACAACCTGTTCTCTCAGCCACTCCTCATCAGACTTGTACTCCATACTTGTCACCAGCCTTTTTACCTTTTTCTGGTGTGCTCCATCATCTTAACATCCTTCCTAAATTGGAGGGCCCAGAATTAGACACAGTACTCAAGGTCCTGCCTCACTAGTGCTGATTTCAGGGGAAGAATCCCTTCTGTTGGCCACACTATTCCTGATACAGGTCAGGATGCCACTGGGGTTCTTGGCCTGGTGAGCACGCACTGACTCTCATTCAGCTGCTGTCAGTCAGCACCCCCAGGTCCCTCTCTGGTCACCATCTGTCCCCAGCACTATAGGGGGTTGTTGTGGCCAAAGTGCCCAATCCCACACTTGGTCCTATTAAACCTCATATTGTTGGATTTGGCCCACCAATCCAGCCTGTCAAGATCCCTCTGCAGAGCCCTCCTGCCCCGCAGCAGATCAACACTCCCCCCTTACCTTGGTGTTGTGTGAATTTGCTAATGGTAGACTTGATCCCCTCATCCAGATCATTGGTAAAGATATTAAACAGGACTGGACCCTACACAGATTGCTGGGGATCACCACCAGTGACTGGTCACCAAAAGGATGCAGCACCACCACTCTCTGCACCCAGCTGTCCAGCAAGTTCATAACTCAGTGGTTGTAATTTAAGTAAAATCCCTATATGTAAGACAAAGACTTTTGCAACACTTTTTTTTAGTCATCTCTTCAATCGAAATCTTCCAAGATGTTTTTTCATTCTGTAAGTGACATTTACTGCAATTTTTCATAAACCCCTGAGAATTGGATTCCTTGCTCCTAGAATTGAATAAAAAATGTACACAGCCTGTCAGCAGGTCACATGTATCCTGCCAACCTACATCTAATAGATTTTTCACTTTTCATCAGTGGATTTCAAGACAGTATGTAGTCTGCCAAATTTACTAAAAAGCTTGCTACAGTATCGCACTTTCAAAATGTGCAATCTGTCAAAGCCGTAGCTCAAAATGTCTGCTACGATGAGAGTCTTTGAAAAATCTGCTATGGTGTTGGCATTCATTCAGAAAATAATAAGTACATCAACAGAGAAGGAGGAGAAAGGAAAAAAGTTGTTGGGGGAGGGGAAAGAAGTGGAGAGAAAAGAAGATTAATCCTAAATGTAATTTTCTGTATCCTGAAGAAACTACAGGAATTCTTTGTGCAAGTGTAATCCAGTTTCACACAAATTCCTCCAAGATGACAGCATATTAATTGGCAAATAGTCTGAATGCTACATTTAATAACATTGATGAAAAGATAATTTATCATAAACTTGACCGCAACTGTTCATAGCAAACCTCAATATTGATTCAAACACTGAATACATTTAGCAAACAGTGGAAGACAGACTTTTACTGAATATTATATATATGGAGAATATCATAAGAGACAGGTTTGGGAGAGTGGGGATGCTTAATTCATTTACTGAAATATGAAGAAAACTGAACAATTTCAGGAGACTTGTAAATAAAAGCAAACTTCTGTTTCGAAAGAGACAATAACACTAGTATCAAAATACTCAAGCACTGTAAAATACGATTCTGAGGACCTTTCTTGTCTGCTTTCCTTCAACCTGCATTTTAGAAAATTCACCTTTACATTCCAAGAACATAAAAAAGGGCAAAAATAGAAGGTAAACAGTAGAATATTTCCCTATTAAAAAACAAGTTCAGATGCACCTTCTTGAACAACTGACAAGACAGGCAAGTGTGCCTGAACATTATGCCAAGCTGGTGAAAGGACTGCAGCAGAATTTTGCATTCAAAGAGCTACAGAAGAGCTGTTTGACTCCATGCCATGTATCTCTGAAAACAGGAGGTTACAAAAAGTTCCCTGGATGTAGTAAGCCAATGCATCCTTAACATCACAGTGAATCTCATCACTTCTAGAAGTAAGCAAAGCAATTGGTAGTAAGAATACTCAGCAAAAACAACAAAAACAAGCAAACAAAAAGAAAAAACACACACACAAGAAACCCTAAACAAACTTAAAATTAAAAAAGAAAAAAACCCACCACACAAGCCTCCACCCTCTCTGGGGGCGGGGGGGGGGGGGGGAATAAACACTCCAGGGTGAAAAAAGCTTGGGCAAAGTTTGCTACAACCAAGAGAAGGCTACTGAGCAGATTAACATCAATCACACAAGCTTACAATGAGCAGGAGAAAACTGGAATAAACAGGGCTTGTGAAATACCTTAAATTCCCAATTTTAGTTTTCTCTATTAAAAAATTAAATATTAATTTTACAATAAAATATGGATTTGCTGTTAATTTTAAGAGTCTTAGATTTTACTGGGGAATCTCATCGAACGTCTAACCCGGCATATACCAGCTCCTGGAAAAGATCTTTACTGAATTCATTATCACATCCCTTTTTCATGTAAAAAAACCCAAACTATTGAATCATCGAGATTATGGTTTTACATCTAATTGTTATCTCCCTAAAAGCACAACAAAGTGTCCCAGTTAACTTTGGCAATGGCAAAGTTCTTTGGTTGTCTTTCAGAGACAAAATTCAGAAATATCTTACCATTTTATAAAAAAATATTTCATAGAATTTAAACTATTATGAGTTTTAACATCTAATATTTTGAAGCATAATTCTTTAATCTCTATTTTTCCCCCTCTTGCTTCCATACAAATATCTTGAACAGAGAAACCACATCCGTAGCTTTTGTTTGCATTAGCAAACCATGTGCGGAAAAGTCCAGCACAAACCAAGACTCTGTTCTATATGCCTCAAGATAGTGATTTCTTCCCAAATATAAGTATGGTTACCTAAAGTAGATCATAGATTATTCTGAGTTGGGAGAGACCCAGAAGCATCACCAAATCCAACTCTGAAGTCCCATAAGTGGATTGAACCCCCACCATCAGTCTTATTAGCATCATGCTTTAAGGAGTAGAGCTAGTCTCAGAGTCAAGTAAGTCAACTAGAGAGTTTATTCTATAGACTATTGAAGAAATGCAGTCAGGATACACTAAAGAAATGTATAGTTTTAATGCCTTCAGTACCATGGAACAACATCACAGCCAGGTCTCTTAAGGCTCATACATTTTTATTTTCCATTAGAGATATCTATAAAGTCCATTTTCCCCACGTTTTCCGTGCAGAGAAGTTATTAAGTATGTGGCCTTCAGTTCTTTCACATACATTGCAGTTTTGTTTTACCAAACTTTGAAATCACACTTGAATGTTCATTGGTTTTGCCCAGTGGGATCTTCCAAAGGCAGCTTAGAATTTTGTTAAACTGCTTTCAGCATATGTCAAAATTATTTAATAGAAAGAGAGAGATCACTCATCAGCTTAATTAGATTTAGAATTGCATTCCTCTTTCTCTACAGACCATCAAAAACAGTAGCTTTGATGATCAAATTGTCTTTTGCTCCCGGGTTAATACTTTGTTTTATGTCAAAGTTCTTTCATTGATTGACTCTCACAGCACAGTGTAGGTGGAGACTCTGGATTGGAAGATACTATAGTCTCAAATGTTCTTCTTGCAAGTATCAAAATGGTACAATAGTTCACAAATGAGCCAAAGTTTCAAAGACTCAAGCACCTGTTGCATGTGAAAAATTGTCAGCAGTTTTTGTTGACTTCATTAAGTCATGAGTGTTCACAAGGCTGCAAACAAATTCAGCAGCTGGAACTTTATAGGTGTACATAACTGTTTTAAGTTTGACCAGAATAGAGCTTTCAAAAGGAATTTCCTAATCATTTCCATTCATAAATCAAACACCACTTTTAGTCATAGCACAGAGCAGTCTCAAGGTGTCTGAACTCTACCTCCATATAAAATATTTTGCCTGGAATGTTGAGATCTCATAAACTTCCATACTGATGTGATTAACTGTGCTCCATCACAGCCTTTCCCACTCTGAAATGGTTTGTTCTCACTTGAGTTTCTCCACGTGTCCAAAGAGAGGCTTCTCAACACACTACAGGGTGGCCAACATGCATGTAGATGTTCTTTGCAAAACAACCTCTCCGTGTTTAATCTATGGAACTCTTGGAAAGGAGGAACAATCTGAGAATCAGCTCTTTTGTATGGATGATGGAAAAAAAACATGGAAAGATAAATATAAACAATCAGAAACTGAGCAAAACAGGCTTAGGGCCTTGAGGCAACAAGCCTCAAGGAATTCTGGGCTTGCCAGAAGACTGCAGGCTAGATCTGCTCCTTTTCTTTATCCCTGGAGAATACCAAATTAGCTTTTGATGATGTATAACATTATGGGAGAAAAATACACACTCAACATTATAAAATCATCTCTCTAAAGTGCTCTTTTTTTTCACCAGCTAACTTTCTCCTACTTTTAGTAGAACTATTTGGTTGCATACTCTGGAAGCAGAGAAATGTAGCTGAGCTGGCCCAGTTCCATAATCAGGAGTTAACAGAAGTGGGATTGTTTCGGGGTCCAGATCTGGGAGGGACAGAAGTGCTTTTGTTTCCTTTCAGTGGGATCCTGCAGAAAAGTTAAATAACAGAGAGACCCCAACAGAGAAGTGATAATTCTACATAGGCTATAAACTGTACAATGCACAAAGATATACATAAATAACATGGGAATTATTAACACTCTCCAGTTTTCAGCTGCTAATTTAATGAACTGCTCTCAGAGCCATCAGGAAGAGAAAGCCCACACATGCACACACACATTATGTTATGAATTTAATGTTATTGTATGCATTAGTATCAATTGATAACTGCATCATTATTAATTAGATATTTCACTAGTGTATTTAGCTATATTTCCCAAGTGCAAGTACCCTGAAAGCATCTTTGAAACGGTTTCTGAAACTCATAGGGCAAGTAAAAAAAACATATTTTCCCTAATTGACTGATGCCTACAAGCAATGTTTGAAGTAAAATTTTATTTCAGTACAAACACTTTGTCAACTGCTTCCTTTCTCACTTATGTACACAGTCATGAAGTTCATGATGTATTGACCCATATTAAAACATATATCTCAAGACACATGGCATGTATATTCCCCTATATCTCTGCTCATGGTTCATTTCACTTATCACAGCTCTGACACAAGCGTCCATGCAGTAGTTCCATCGAGTTTCTTGCCCCCCTGTTCACATCCAGGGCTCAGGGCCAGCAGCCACAGCAAATTCCCTCACAGCAAGGAGCCAGGTGGCAGCTCCCAGCCCTATTCCCTAGGGCCAATCCCACGGGACAGGAAGCAGCACCTCTGCCCAGTTCCCAACAAACACTACAAGCAACAACCTCCTTCCCAACCTACAAACCTAACTTCTAGCACTACCAGCTGCATTCACAATATTTTCCCTTCAGGGGACTTTTAGCATTAGATGTGCCAAAAATTTCATTAAAACGCAACATTGACTTAACAGCTCAAGTCTCTGGCGGTTTTCCCCAGGAAAAACTGGCAGGATCAATTCCAGGCTGCTCGTCCCATTGCACAACACCACAGTGCTTCCTACACACACCACTGAGTCACAAGGATTTCTTGAACTTGCATTGCTCTTCCTACTCAAACAAGATGTTGGGTTTAACGTCTGGTAATAATACAGCAGTATTTTGGTGATTCAGTGTGGTGGCTCACAACTCATTTTGTGCTATTGAATTTAACACATATTGCCACAGAGGACTAAAGTCTTATGAATGTTAGCTTTGGCTTGGAAGAAGAGGTCTTCTGGGAAATGTTTCCGTTAAGAAAAGGCCTACTAGCTTTTTTCTTTTCTTTTGGATTAATATGTTTTTAATAAACATTCCCAATCTCCAAGCACCACAAGGGCTGGTGTGTCCTACAGGGTTAGACACTGGGGGTGGTGAGAGCTCCCCAGGAGACCCATCTGGGCAGGGCCTGTCAGCCAGTGCATGTCCCACCCCAGCCAGCAGCTGGGCAGCAGGAGCAGCCCCAGCCCTGGGCATCAGGCAACTCTCTGGGAATGCAAAGCTGTGGGTGGGTCCTGCTCAGCGGGGCAAGGCTGTGGGGAGCTGGAGACCAGCCCTGCTCCAGAATCACTAGGATGGGAATGATGGCCTGGGGGGGCTGGAACAGTGCCCTGAACCATGGGCAGGGTGGTGCATGTCTGGAACTGCTCACAGAAAGAAAAAGGCTGGAAATGGCCCTTCAAAACTACATAGTTTCTCAAACTTCTTAAAGGATAACAGTCAAAAGTTGCTGTCAGTCCCACATACCTGATTGCCCAGAGTCTGCATTGTATAAATATCAGATAACAGCTACTACTTTCAAAATACAATGCTACAATACATGACATATTGAACTTGGAAGCATTGTGCTAGAACCTGTATTTTACATGCAAAAGCCATATATGCAGATTTGGAGTGATGGTATATGTGCACACATCATTGATCCAGCCAGGGTGGGAGTGTTAGTGTTGGCTAGAGTGTTAGTACACTCAGCAACATTCTACCATACACATTTGAGGCAAGAGTGTCACTGTTTCAAATCACTAGAAATATTGAAGGGAGTTTCCTAATAATAGCTCTTTTCTAATACACCAGAAAGCCTGCTGTGATGGAAGACAATGTTTTCTCAGCTAAGACACATGTTTTGCAGTCTCCCAGCTCTTAGTTTTTGCTGTCTGTCCTTGACAAATCCCATGTGATGACAGAAAAATTGAACTCTGCCATCAATTAACATTCTGAATGGATGAGCATATGCCCTGGTAAGTATAAATATGAAGAAAAATCTTAAAAACAATTACTTTTATTCAATGGGAAAATATAGATATGAATTCAGACATTTAGAGTTTTAAATGTTGTCTATATAAAAATCATTTTAAGAAAAAAGAGAGTGATATGTCTCAGGAAGGGTCGATTTAAATAAAAATACTTTCCCTTTGTTCAAAATTCAATATATATCATATATATATTCAAAGCTCAATATATATTAAATAATCCATACTAGAATATCTTCAAAAATGCCATCAATACAAAGCATAAAGAATAAAACACTAAGCACATCTCAATGCTGTATTAAAGGAGAAGGACAAAGTGCACTTTCAAACATTTCAGCTTTGACATTCTGACCTGCAGGTCATTTAGCCTCTATAGAGTGGGTTTACCCTTTCACAGACTCTATTCTTTCCTTCAAAAATCAACCGATTCATTATTATCATTAAAAAAAAACCTATGTTCATTGGCTAGAAGTATCTTTCCTCATGGACACATCACCTTGAGGAAAAAAAGCCAGACAAGCAGACCATTAAAATCCCAAAATCCAACATATAAGTGTAACACCAATTTTAGTTGAATCAGTGATGACTTAGATCTTCAGTTGTTCCTTGATCACAGTTGTAAACACTCTTTCTCATAAAATATTTGGTGGACTTATGCAAGCCAACAGATCTTGGAAACTTGGAAGTGGCATGGCTTTGTGTTTGTACTTTAAATTTTCCTTGAAGGGAGTTTGAAAGATCCATAACCAATAAAAGTAAAATATATTTTAAACAATAAATAAATAAATTAAATTTTATTTATATATCAGGTGGACTTCATTAATCAATACCATCTCTTTCAATTAGCAAATTCTCTATCTTTAAATCTGACCTGCTGTTTTATAATATACTCAGATTTGCAGGTGGGAAGTTACACATTTATGAAGGAAAACAGTTTTTCCACCTACTACTTGTTTCAAAAATTGTTTTAGGAATCAGTCCTGGTTTTGACAACACTGGATATACAACAACTGGAGGAGCAGCTGATCCCAGCCCTTTACATAAAATACTTAGAAGCAACATAGGTGATTTTTAAAGGGATCCATATAAATATTTTCAATTTCTAAGTTCATGAAAGAAGATTTTAACTGTGATCAAAATTTGACTTACTTTTAATGCTTGCTTCCTTGATAAATGGTAATTGTATTAAATAGCCACTATGCCAAAAGAATCCTTTCAGCAATTACATCTTCCTTTTACTTGGAGTTGATATATAGGCAGAAGTCTCAGTTTGAAATAAGCACAACTGAGAACATATACAGGCAAGGAGAAATACATCAGACCTGGTAATTAGCCTTTTGCAGGGAAATAAGAGAAGGTTTGTAGAACTGAACTGAAATGTATGCAGCACCCATACATTCAAGCAGTGTCCATATTTATTAGTGACTCTCAGGACTGTGGTTTCAACATTGGACTTTCAGCTCATTTGTCTGTAAAAGCATCCTCAGTAACACTAACTATTCTGTGCAATGAAGCAGACCTCCTCTGTGATAAGAGAGATGCCATTGTATCCTTCCCTAAATACAAATACCTGGTGTTGATAGCAGTTCAGATGACTGAGGGTTTTGGTGTGAGATATTATGAAAAATTTCTTTACCAAAAGGGTTGTCAAGCACTGGAACAGGCTGCCCAGGGAAGTGAACGAGTCACCAACCCTGGCGGTGTTTCAAACTTGTGGATGTGGATCTTAGGGACACAGGTTTGTAGTGGACTTGGCAGTGCTGGGCTAGCAACTGAGACCTGATGATCTCAGAGGTCTTTTACAACCTAAATGGTTCTGTGATTTACAATAGGAAGTTAGGCCACAGAAGTCCCAGCATATTCTAATGTTGTTATGGAACACAAGGGCTGTGGACAGCAAGCTGTATCACAGGTCAGCTAGGGCAAGACTGTGCATTTAAAAGCACTTTCTTACTCAGACCTATTTCCTTGACACTTCAGAACAGAGGTTGTTCACATTCATTCTGGCTTCTTGACTGATGAGAGGTTTTCAGGATAGAAAACCTCTATATGAAGATTTTTATAATGACCTTGTGTAGGTCATATTATTAAAAGCTAGTGGAGTAATATTGCTTAGAGGGATTGCCCGGTGTGGATGTCATCCATTGAGGGTAACCAAAAAGCTAAACCATGAGCCAGCCTCAAAGAATGCTGAAAATAAAGAAGATCCTGCAGGCTGCTTTTGCATTTTTATCCCCTAAACAAGGCTTTTTCTAAAGAATGCAGTATGATTTCTCAGACTTCTTGGTGGTCAAAGAAAAGATAAAAAATAAGAAATACAAATAAGCTAAAAAAGCAGCTGAGTTTTCCAATGAACTGCAAAAATAATTTCATTTTTGGCATTTACAGACAGGAATGAACTTGCTTAAAAACATTCATATATTTTGGTTGCTTTGTTGGGTTTTGTTGACCAGTCTTAAATCCTTTGTGTAACCGTGCCAGTGAAATTCTCAGTTAGATTAAAGACTGAAAACTGTACCTCAATTAAAGACAGGCCTTGCAAGTGCAGGAACAGCATTGTAAACAGAAAATTAGTATCTCCAATGGTTCCACATTGCTCTTCTCACACTGGAAGATGATCCTTCCTCTTGAGACCTGTAACACATAGGGTTAATGCAATTCCCATGAGAAAGAAATTATAAAATTAGACAAAAACTAAATGCAAACAAAATATATACTTGGTTAAAATTTCCTTCACAATCTCCTCTATAACAGATGAAGGAAACACAGCAGCAGAAAGAGATTGTTTTTCTGGAGACAGTATCAATGAGACCAGCCCCTAGACCATTTGCTCAAGTCCTGAGAGGCACTGAAATAAAAAGAAAACCTAATATGCATTCAGCATATTGCAAAGAATTTGGTTACTGGCAAAAACATTAAAAACTTAAACAATTGCAACAAAAAGAACATAAAAATCAGGCTTATTTGCCCTGTCAGTAAGAGTTATAGATTTTTCTCAATCAATCACTCATTGATGATTCAGAAGTTAAACTCCTTTTTGAATATGTTTGCTCAGTTGCCTTGCCTGATGGAGCATTCCTAAACAGCTGCCTAGAGCTGCTTCCTCATGCCTTTGTAGTCAGAGAAACAACAGTCAGACTCCTCTACTTGCAAAGATGGGCCATACACTTTCCAAATGCTCACTGAATGCTATTGCTCCTTCCCCATGACCACCGCAGTGTTCCATCTTCCCTTTCTCCTGGGATATTTCAAGTCCCACACCCTCTGCCTTGCTGAAGGTGCTGTTACTCCTCATGTAGATAGAAAACTCCATTTGACTTCAATGCTTGTAATTCAATGCACATTGAATAGTTTCAGTCATTGCAAAACACAAACAGTGTTCTTTTATTTGCTATAAATGTGATAGAGAATGACTGAAGTCATCAATACTTTACATGTTGAAGTTACATACTTTCAACAAAGCTGGCTGAGGATGGCAATGTCATATGAAAAAGTGACTGCATGGCTGTGTTTCCCTGGCAATTTAAAGACCAAAGTGAATCCACTTGTTACTTTCAACACTCCTCAAAATTCTACCAACTGTGCAAACAATATGTTTAATGGCACCAGACTAGCAGAGCTTGCTTGAAATTAGATATGTGCTCTGAATATCATTGGAATGCCTGTAACAAAAACTCCCCTGAAACTGCAGCACGACATGAAGTATGATACATCCCCTGCTATCTTCAGTGGAATCAGAGCACCCATGAACCCAGGCCCACAACACCATCAGCTCCCAGGAACCTGAGACCAGTTAATATTTTGCAAGAAGTCACAACCTGTGAGTTAAATCATAACTTAATATCCAGGAACCCTCATTGTAGCCTTGTGATACACTATTACCTGAGAGGTAATAGTTCATGTAATTAGAGTCTGAATGCTTAGATAAAGATCCCTGGCTGTAGAGAAACATTTATTTTCAGCAGGATTGTGACTTGGATTATATTTCTCTATGGAAAAGAAGCATTGCACATTACTCCAGATGAGCTCTTTAGGGCATGAAAAGAGCACTCATTTATTCTGATAAAGCACAGATAGGGACACTCTTCATTCTTCGGGGCAGGAAAATAGTAAGGGTAAACTTCAGACTACATGTAACTTGTAGCATTACAGAAAAATATGGAAGATAAATAATGAGCACACTATCTACATAAGTGAGTAGGAAAAGCTAATGAATAGGATGCCACTTCTCCCAAAATTGGAGGGATATTCCTTGAGCACAACATGCATGCTGTGTGAAACTGTGTGGACAATCCAGATTTCCTGGAATCTGTACCATTCCCACAAGCAAACAGAAAAGAGCAAGTCAGTTACCCAAAAAAAATGGAGCATGATATTGCAGCAGCCTCAGGGTTAAAATTTTTCTCTACATTGGAGGAGATGCTCACCTGAAGCTCAGCATCTCAAATTGTTTCTAATAAGATGGCATATGTTTGCCAACTGTGGCTCAGAAATCCACTTGACTGATAGACATATAATGCTGAGGGAGCTATGTTTTTTCTATACATATCCCAAGTACAAAAACTGGATCCAAAGCATTTCTCAGATGCTTTGCTTTCCCAAGGCTATCCTCAAAACCAAGCCTGGATCTACCACAAAGTGAGTAGCACACTCCAACCCTTCTGTTTGAACAATTTTTCCATAAAGAATAGAATGCATGATTTGTAAGCCCAGAAGAGAACAAAAAGGGGCCCTAACAGTACAAACCTGTTGTTCATCTTCTCTGAAAGACCATGGCCATTCCTTCCCTGCCAAGCTGCTTTTGCATGGAGTGAGTGCTGGGTAAAGTTGCAGTATCAGCAGCTATCATCTATTGGCTGTGTGTTTTGGAAGGGAATAGCTTAATCACCTTTGAGCATCAGTGGGAATGTAACTGAATCACAAGCCATGAGAAACTGCCCTAATAAAGCCACTAAGGCCAGAGTAGTGCAGCACTAGAAAAGGAAAATAAGGTGCTCTGAAGTCACAGCTGGTGACAGACATGCTAAGCAAGACGTTTTCTAGACCAGTGACACAGACGTCTCAGGGAAAGAAAAGACTGGAAAAAAAACCCAAACTACATCATCATCCCCTCTGTGCCTGGAGGCTCCAAGTTACTTAGCAAAAGTCCCAGGGTCACAGTTTGAGTTAGTCTGGTTATGCTGATCTCAAAGAGCCAATGCCAGGGAACACTCTCCTACAAGGTCACTATTGATATCGGGACACAGTGAAAGCTGTGCCTTATTTAAAGAAAAGTCCATGGAGAGTTAAGAATCCCAGTAGCACAGACAGAAGTTTCAAAACTTCTGAGAAAACTCTGATATTCTTACACCTAGTTAGAGAACCAAAAAAAGCCAGGATTCATGTTGCTCAGGATATACAGCTAGATGCTGTAGATTGCTCATTGGAGAGCAAATTTGAAAGAATGTAGGTCCCCCTAGTTTTTCATAAAATAATCTGTATTTCTTAAAAAGATGTGCCTCTGAGAAGGCACACTCTTAAATCTGGCAATAAATCTGTGTTCTCAAAGTAAAACACAAACCATGAGGTTTTATCCATCGTTTATAATGCCACATAGTTGCAATGATATGCACCTAAAAGAAATGAAAACAACCATGATCACCCATGGTAAAAAGTTTCAGAAGGTTAATTATAGGCTCTCTTTCCAACAAGGAATATATTTGGTTATATTTGGGCTAAATTTTGAAATGCTTGTCATGCTTCTCCAAATATGAAATTCACATTTGTTCATGCTGTGCCTTGGATCTGTTTGAAAGAGAGAGGCAAGAAATATTTACCATGCACATGTTGTTCCAAAACCTGCAAGGAGAACAAAGATATTACTCTGAAATTAGATGCACTGCCCTAATCAGTAAGCCACTTCAAAATAAGTTAGAGAATAACTTCTTTCAGTCTTCTCCTGCCTTTTCAGTTGTTTAAAAACAAGCATTATCTTTCCTGATGTCTGCATTTTTAAACTAAAATTTAGTTTAAAAAATTTAAACAACAGCTAAATAACATTAATCTGAGCTGATGTGGAAGAATACTTGCATTTGGGAACTGCCATTATTTTGTCAATAATAATTGAGAACACTGAAGGAGTTGTCCTGCAAGACATAAATCTTTAATCAACCTATTAACAGCTTTTTATACAATTCATACTGAAAACAGCGTTCCCATGTCAGAACGTCACAAATACAGGAGTACCACCACACAGAAACCATCTGCATATAATCCAAGTTATCACTGTTTAGCAAAAGCCTGACAAACTAGAGGTCCACTTAAACATGTAAGAGCTGCTTCTTTTCATTGCATTCTAGTTCTGTCAGACTGACTTTTTGACATTTAAAAAAAAAAAAAGGAACAAGCCTATGCAGCATAGCTGGACAGTTCTTCCAGAATTTTAGACAAAACACTGTGTAAAAGTTATTGTCAAACACACCTGCCCATTCCATTTGCTTATATGTCAGTGCACAGTAAGTCTTTACAGAGCTCCTACTTTGCAAAGCACCTTCTGCACAAGGCTCTTTTTGACTGAAAGGTTCTGTTTCACATGAAGTTGATAAGATGATAAAAGTAAATGCATCTTTCCTTTAAGGAAGGCTTGTAGCTACTAAAGCAATGAACAAAGACAGTACTTGGTCTGAATTTGCTCAAGATCACATACTGGGAGACAAGTAACTGCAAGTCATGTTCATATACAAATGCCCCCATTAGTCTTTGTAGTTTTGAGGTTTTGCTTTTTCTTTTTTTTTCTTTTCTCCATTATAATTACTTATCATTCAATACAGTAAGTATCCCTGCCAACTTTACTTGATCTCTCATCAGTCCCTGACGTGGAGGTGCTTCTGACATGCCTGCTGGACCTGCTAAGGCTGAGTGAGATATTACTTTACAACAGCTTGTTCACTCCTGCTTGGTTGATACTACAAGGTTGGGATGGGCACTTGTGTCTATTCCCTAAAGGCTTTAGTGAGTGCAGTCTTACATCTTTCACAATGTGGTTTTACTTCTTTCACTATGGGTCTCTGACAGGTGGACAACGTTGAAGGAAACAACAAGGAAAGTATTTGGGCTCTTGTACTTGCAATACAGGAGGACGCAGATTCAAGGAAATAAATATTCACCTCTTCCTTATATCACACACACTAACAGTTCAGCTTTAAAGTATTTGAAAGATACAGGATATCTGGACTTAAGCTTATTTGGAAGGATACAGGACCCCTCCACTTCCTAGAATCAGTTAGACTTGCATCCCACCTCCCAGGGGGAGCCTAAACCACTTTAGAGTATACTTGAGTGCTGGTCTTAATCATTCCTATTGCAATAGGTCCACTTTACATGAAATATCCACCAGGGTAAAGTCAGAAAAATAGGCAGGACAGCAAAGTTCCTATCCTTTCTCCACAAAGATTTTAGTATTCTGTGCAATGCTGAGCAACATGAGAAAGAGTACTTGAGAGAAATCCACTCTGGAGTAACACATCCAATACTGGCTGGTGATCTCTGTTGTGATAATGGGTTCAAAATCCCCCTGAATTGCAAAGAAAATTGAATCTGGGTTTCTCACATCTTCTAAAATTACAGTCCAGAATGACTGGGTAGGAAGAAGCAAGAAAAGAGTAATTTTTCTGTCTGGCTCTTTAGTGAACAATGTTTGTCACTTCACGCTTTTACCACAAATTTGTAAAAATACAGTTGTCAAAGCTTGTCTTTTTCTTTTAGACACAATGTTTTAGTGAATTTAGCACTAAATTTGCTGAGAGTTTTGACAACTAAAATAAAACCCAAACTATTTTTTCTTGTTTCATTTATAGCTTAAAAAACCCAGAGCATGCAAGGATTAGAAATCACAAGTTTTACTTCTGTGAAAATACGTGTGAAGGAAACTGAAGCTCTGCATTTAAAAAGACTCTCAGCTTGACTCTCCCTCCAGTTCTCCTTGCACTTCTTTCTTAGTTTGTGCCTCATGGTTTGGGGCCTATTGCACCAGTCACTTTTTTCAAAGATCTCCTACCACACCATAGTATCCACATAAGTATTTATCCTGCCCCAATCTGCTTCATCTCAATGACAAAGCTAAGAGTAATTTTCTAACCCATCACAAGGCATAGACAGCCTCAGAATGAGTTTTAAATGCATAAAGCAGGCTCCAGAGATCCCATAATTTCTGTAAATAGAGTGTGCCCCTCGTATCAAACCCAAATCTAAACAGACTTCACAATAAACATCTAGGTGCTCTGCAATACCCATCACTGAAGAACAGATGTGAGAAGGAAGACTTTCTTTCAGAATATTTTTTATTAACATGTGGAGATCTCTTTCATCAATCAAACTATTACATTCTACGACTTGTTTTTAGTTTGCAGAGTGCTCCCTGCAAGGCACCAAAGTGAAAATTTCTCATGGTGGGTCGAAATTCTACCTCAGTGTGGTGGGAGACAGTGTCTATCATCATGATGATCCAGATAAAATCCAGGTTACTTTCCAGAATTCCTTTGCCTTCACTTTCTGGGACGAGCTGGGCTGGGTAGGGAAGGGTCTCACACCCAGATCCCCCCACCATGTGCTGGTGTATCAGCCACTTGTGAGGAGTACACAAATACTGACCAGGTACTGCTGCCTCTAAGCTCAGGTGGAAATCAACCAAACAGGTTACTCATTTGCTCTCTTACAGCTCCTTCTGCTGTGCCAGTGGTGCAGGGACCATCCCCACAGACTGTTAGAAAGTACTGCATGCAAGAGATGCAGAGAGGTAGCCTATCTCTTTATCAGATACTTAGGAACAGAGCAAAGACTGGCACTGAATCCAGAACAAGAGTTCATTTTTCTTATGCTTCTCTCTTAAGATTGATGGCAAGCATTTCAGGAGGGAATCAGTAGAGTTAAATAAGTTGCAACTTTGGTCATATATTAACCTATTTTTATGTTTAGTTTTCTAGTATTATTAACAAACACAATGAAAAGCTCCATTGTTTACCTCCATATTAAGCACCCATAACAGATCACAAAATGGTTGTTCTATATGTTTTTAAGTATGCATCACTTCAAATTTAGTTAACTACTAGCCATCTTTTTGTTCTGCATGGCAGCCAAAGATATCTTGAGCTTTTATACTCAGAAATGCAATATTATCTCTAAAATCTGTTCTCCCATCTTACATTTCTTTCTTTTTCCAAGGCAGTGAAAAAAAAACTGCAATAAGATTTAGTACTTACTGTGAGTACTAGGTACACTATGTCAGAAAAACAGGTCTAGCCTGGATTTGTGACTTTCATAATTTCATTTCATTGTTGCTGTCTTTGCCAAGTCCCCAAAACAACATAATTTGATTTCATATAATTCAAATTACTACAAGTGTTACATGGTTGGTACAAATGAACAGTGTCTGAGGAAAAACATAAGACCAGATTCATGTAAACATAAAGATGTTTCATTCTTGGAGTAGTTTTGTGTCAATGGAAAATACACCAGGTATAAATTTGGCCCCATGACGCAGATCTTCCAGGAAACATGAAGCTATTGTAACTAGAGATCTCGGCTGACGTATGAATTGAAAAGCAAAATAGAAATGAGGCAAATTCAGCATGGACATAAAAGGAGTGACATCAGCCCTATTAATTACTGAACTGAAAGAAAATAAAAGCCTGGATCAAAATAACCTTAAGTACAGAAAGAAAAGGATGAAAACATGAGGCAAGAGGAACAGCATGATGACAGATTTGAGAAGCAGCACATAGTAAATACAATGACTAAAATGGAAAGTGTTTTCCATGACATTCAGAACAGAAAACAAATCCTTGGCTTCTGAGAAACACAGTTCAGAGAGTGCTCAATGAACTATACACCTTTTGATAAACATCCTTTACACCCATTAATAACCAGAGTAATAGAGCTTCTGCTAATGCCACACTCATGCATAAAATTGTGAAGAGCTGGCTTTTGATCTGATGAAATTGGGGTAAAGGTAATCTGCTCCTACATAATTGGTATTGACATTTTCATCACTTCACAAAGGGCACAAGTACTGGTTCCTCTCAGGAGATGCCCCACACTTTCAACATAAACTCTCACTAGTGTAAAATGTAGGTGGCAGAATAGGGTGCAAAAAGAGAAAAGGTCAGTATGTATTTTATTACAAATAAACCTATTGGCACATATTTTTCCTAAATTTGAGAAGAGAATGTCAGAATCACTATTAACCCTGCTGTCCCAATCTTCTGTCTTGGGGGAGCTACAGGAACATTACAGCCATTGTCATTACACTGCAAGGGGTTCATATTGCTAGTTTTGTACCTCCTTGATGTTTCTTGTAGGCAGTTCCTCTAGGCACTGACTCTTCCTTGTCCTCACAGCACCTAACTAACTCCAGGTCACCTCAACCAACCAATCCACTCTTTTACAACACTCTTCTTATTGGCTACAGCTATGCTCTGTTAAACTCAGGCCTGCTCCTAATCCTTAATAACTGGCTCAGCTGCAACTCTTTAAGGGTAAGGTTACTTTCTATACTACCTTTATTTGCTTATGATCCCCCTACATACATCCTCCTCCCCTGCCTGGGTTTTCTGCCTATGGAGGATGAGAGAAGGGGGCCACCTACAACTTACGCCAGTGTGGTTAGACATGGTCAGGACACGCACTTGGTGCCCAGGACTGCATGCAGCAATCATCCATTAATGTGCACAGATTCCACTGTGCAAAGAGATAATTCAGGCCAGAGAAGACTGGAGACATTTTTCTTGCTGTTCTTTTAAGGAAACTGGTATATTTTATTACATTATCTAAGGTTCCTCCTAAAGCAGGTGACTTATTAGTGGTGTCACCAAATATGCTACAAAGCCTTACTTGTCACATGGAAGCTGTGACAAGTCAAACTGTAGACTCCTTTTTCTGATAGCTTACTAAATACAAGAAATGGATCATAAAAACTCAGGTTGACAAGTTCTCCAGGGCAGTGAGGAGAGGTTTAGGCTCACTTCCAGTCACCTTATCTTTTCTCCTGAGAATTAACCAAAAAAAAGGAATGGGAGAATGACAAAGAAAAATAAACCTCAATGGCCTCTCTCATCCTTGTGACACAGTAAATAATTATGGGTTGAGAATTCACCTTTGTTAAAACACGAATCTATTATTTTTGCTGAAAGCTGAGGGCATACAAATGATCTCACCAAGCTGTATCCCTAATAAACTGTACCATGTGATCATGAGTAAAACCACTGTAGAAACTTCATGAGCACAAAGAAAAATCCATGTACAGACAATCCCAAAAACACAACCTAGGTGCAATCTGGTTTCTGCATGTTCTCCAACATGGGACTTAGACATTTGATCCTTGACAAATGAGCTTCTTACAGTTGTGTTATTTAAAATAGTGTCATCAGAGGGAACTAGCTCTTTGTGACACCCCTGTATCAGACTTATACTTACTAGATTGCAGGTCTGCAATCTGAAATCACAAACAGCCTATGCTTGACTATTTTTTGGCCTGTAAAAATGACTCCAAATAGACATATTTGAGAGGATTTTGGTAAGGGTAAACTTATTTTTTCCAAAGTACTAGAATTGCAATTACTGTGAGTTAGTTTATAGAGCTGACTTGCCAAGTAATAGACTTCCGAAAAGACAATGAAAACAGATATACAGAAATGTCTTACTGCAAGTTTCATCATGGAAATATTTCCATGATGAACAATTAATATTGTTCTTTCTTGGCTTCATTAACATGAATTATTTATCTGTTATGATAGTTTGAACAACAAAAGAGATTTCTGTGTTTAAGAACTAATTCATTATCCATTATCACATTAATATTAGTTAGTCTTTAAAACACTACTAAGTAAGGAAAAGATATATTATTCTTGTAAGTCAATCCAAAACCAAAACATTTTTGTTCAACAGGAAAACATGTCTATGTTATTATCTTGGTTGATTTGTTCTCTGTCATGCTTTTTAAGGAAGACTTGTAAACAGGCAGGAATTTAGTAAAAGCCATTTTCTAAATAAATAAAAGTAAATTATTTCTCTGTGGCAATCACCATGAAGATTACTAAGAGAATCCTACCTAGTTTGATGCTTCTTTTTACATGATAAATGATGACCAACTGTCCAGGCTACTGAGCACAGATTCTCTTACAAAGTAAGGCAAGGTCAGAAGTTTATGCATCTGTCTTTACACGTCTGAGTTGGCAAACAGTATTCTCAATGTTTTACAAGCGCATCCCTGACCCAAAGTGAAAAATTTGGCACAGGTGATGCTACTTAGTACTTGAATAACATAAGCCAATTTCTATAACAATTACTTGATCCTGAAGTCTATCTTCAAAATTGCCAATGAGATACTTGTCAAGATCTGAACTATTAACTTCAGCAGCAAAGAATTTACACATTGCCCTTCTGAGGATTTCTGTGATAGCTACAACTAATAAACCTATCCAGGAACTGGACAGGAAAACAGGAAAACATTCAGTTGAGTGACTGAATGATAAAGTGACAACTTCAGGACCAGAAGGAGTTAGAGAAGCAGTACAAGCACATGTTATCAGAATGGGAAGCAGAGAGAAGAAAGGTATTTCCCATCAACCTCCCTAATCTTACTTCCTTTGTTTGATTTCCCATTATCATAGGAGAAAGAAGGAGAGGAAGGTTGGAAGAAAAGCTAAGTAGAAGAGAAAGGAGAAAATGTGGTTTTAGTTCCTTCCTATCCAAGACAGGCAATACGATGGAAACAATAACTAAAACAGCAGATGCAAAGGATCAGAGGGGTCTAGAAGGACCAGGAGGGAGGTGTCGTGTAGATATGGGAATCACCACATCCCTTATTGTTGATACGCCTTAAGAAACTCCATAGCAACCCAGTTGCATATGAACATAGGCTCATCCAAGGCAATAAGACCAGCTTCACCACTCCTGCTTACTCAGGGAATCCTAAAAGCACAGACATAATCTTTTGGTTGTTGGCTTGGGGTTGAAGTTTTTTTACACATAACTTGGAGTATTTTTCCCCCAGTGAATTAAACTGTGGTTTTCTCAACTTGCTATGTGGCCATGATCAGAGAAAAATGTCTTATATGATTTGATTAAAATCCTCTACAGAGAAAAATAAAACCTGATATTTTCTTTTAACAGTTTTACCAGCTTCTGTTATGGATCTCAATTAGCCCATTTTATTGATAAGGGCTTGAAGTAGTCAGAGATGATTCAGAGTCCAGAGGTCTGATTTACCAAAGTAAATCTGCATGGCTCCTTGTATACTCTCTTCCCCCCTCATCCTCACTCCAACTCACTGTCATCACTGGATATGTTGAAGGCATTTGCCATGCCCCATGCAGAGAAAATAATTCCTTTCACCATGTCTCACCCACGTCTTAAGCTCAATAATTTTAAATTACATAACTGGGCTATGCTGATCATAGCTGGATCAGAAGGAACCAAAAGGATCTGATGAACTATTGCTCTAATTCTAAACAGCACTGTTTGTACAGCTCTGAACCCTCAGGGCTTTGGTCTGAGGTCTCCTTGCTTAGTTACCACATCAAATAACCAAGGACCTCTTGTCCCAGATTAGAGCATACACCTACAACAAAAGATTAAAATGGAAACGTCTGTCCTACACCATTTACATACCTGACACCTAACAAAGGTTTCATAGACCACTTGCTCTCTATTATCTAGCTGCAACTGCTATGCTACTGTACAGGGGATGTGCTTTGAGAGGCAAAATGCACAGTGAGCAAAAGATAATAAAATGGTCACATTAAAATTAATAGCAGAAGCACCTCCTAATTACAAAGCAATAGGCCTTATCTTCAAACAATCTTATCTCTATTCAAAGTAACTATCAGTCTGTGTAATCAGTGTATGAGTAGTCCTGCAGATGAAGTTACAAAGAGCTATTTTTTCTGTATCTTAAGTAATTTATTTTGCCAACAACTAATATTTTTAGTGTATTATTCTGCCAACATCTGTGGTTTTGTCATCTAAAGAAATTCATGCTACACTAGTCAACTCACCATGGAAAACATAACACACAGAAATTAAGGGAGAAAAGTCAAGGAAAATGTGATGAGAAAGAGTAGGGATATTGGTAAAAATCACAAAAATTTAAGGATTATTTTCCTTAGAAAGCAGGTGAATTAGAGACAATGGGATTTAAAAATACAAAGAACAAGACTTATATTAATTTTCTGTGTCAAACCACAGAAGTAAAGATATTCAATCAAAATACATTATCATCTCACATGATTTTTACTCAGACTCTGGAACTGCATTTCCAGATGTCACAAGCATCAGGGCAGCAGAATGCTTGAAAAGATTACAAATTCAGAGGTAGCAGCTGAAAATATGGAACAGAGCTAACAGCATTTCTGAGGAGATTAACCTTCATATTTTAGGGTGTAGTGAAAAAGTATCTTAAACTTTTCTGAGGTTTCTGAGCTGACCACTTTTACACTAAGACTGAATGTCTGATAGGGCCACCAACTAAACTACTGTGTTACATTACCTCTCAGACCAGTCTTCACCTGCAGAGTGGAAATGTTGAGACTGAACTAAATTGTCCTTTTTTCCTGTAAGAATCTAGGCATAACCAAAAAATGCATTCGTTTTTCCACCCCAGTGTAGTATCTGCCCACTATCCCTAGAGGGAAAGATTGCTATTGACAGATCAAAATCACAGGTGTACACATATAGAAAGAAGACACCTACCATCACTTTCTGAAATTGGATTTATGTTGAATTCATAACTGCTGTAGGAATCCAAAAAGAGCTACATATGCAAGACATGGGACATAAAATGCAGTGCTGTTCATCTTAGATCCATTTAGCCTAAATCACCTATGTCTCACAAAGAGCTGGAGGGACATCTAGTGGGCTTGTTGACAAGCAGGAAGGCCTTTGTGCTATCATTTTACTGCACTGCTGCTTCACATGAGCGGTGCTAATGTTGGTCTTCCCACTAAATAAGTATATGAAATCTAAACTCTAATTCTAGCCCAGTACTCATATCCAAACCAAAATACAATTCAAAGCAAATCTACACTTTGCTGATACTATAAGATCAGAACATGTTCAAAATACAGACCTGAGGCATTTTAACTATAAATATGTAAAGTTCACATTGCACCAGCCTTCAAAAGGTTTATATGGCTTAACACCTACAAAAATTCCTTTACAGGCTGCAAGCAAGAGGAAATTCTATTTTTTTTTAATCTTCTATAAAAGAAAATTATCTTCCAGCTTTACCCCAATCCTATTGGCTTCAAGAGGAATAATGTACTTTGGAAATCAGAATGAAACATTCAGCAACATGTATTTTACAGTAACTATTCTTACCCAAGCTAGGAATTTCTACTTCCACTGGCCTTCTTCAATAATAAACCCGAATATTTCCAAGCTTCTTGGGAATGGAGTTACAAGTGTACTTACACATTCAGAGAATAGGAAAGAGCAGAGCTGTGGAATGCTCTGATTCAGGGGAATAATCCTACTAATTTCAAGTACTTTTGAAAAAAATTCAAGTGATACTATATTGGAGAGTGTAAACATTTCTAGAGCCTGAGTCCAACAGATGCATTCCAAAGCAGCACACCAGCCTAAAATATGCATGTTTAAGAATATCCTTAATTAGTTTTGTAATTCCCACAAATTTTAATTTGAACTTCTGGACCTGAAAATGTTTTCAACTTTGTTTCAGGCATGGGCGATCAACTTTATGCTTAAACAAACTCTTGAGGTGCTTTAGTCTAAGAACCAACTTAGGGACAATCAGGCAAAAGCCATTTCCATCTTCTTTTCATCCAAGGAAAAAGCTAAGTCTCAGCTTTTCTCTTTTCAGTTTTCCCTCTATAGTTCTCTATAGATGAAAATACAGAAAAATCCCCCAAACAGCGATTTTCAGTAACATTTTCAGCTTTTCAAATTTAAAAGTTATTTCATTCTATGGTCTGTTTTAATTAATGTGAAATGGGAAAACTTCAGGTGGGTTTCCATTTTCCTCATTGATTTCCCACACACCTAGACAGTGTCTTTGTTCCCTCAAGGTTTGGAGGAATAACCTGACCCTCCTACTACTTGTTCTATGTTCCTTTATTACTTTTTTTAGTTAGGAGATCTCATCTACTTCTTCCTGTCTGATCAGCAGACACCCACTCTAGCACACATGTTGGTTGCCCACTAACCCTAGCTCACAAGCAATCAGCTGGCTTATCATGCAAAGTTCATCTTCATGTACAAGAAGAAATCAAAACCTTTGGCAGGCTGACTTTATGAAACACAAGTGTGCACAACCCAGAAAAGAAGCATATGCTTCCTGTTGCTTTGACATGGGAACTCTGCAACTTCTGCTGCCTCATATGGACCCCCATTTTACAGGCTGCAAGAGTACACAAAGTATGGTTTCATAACCAGACAGTATTAGTCCACAGCAAGGTCTGAGACACAAAGAGATTACTGAGCATGACACATTTTTTACTGACCTTTTGACTAAGGAATGGGGATTAACACCAGGATGTGCCCAATGCATTTTCTAATTAGATCATATCATAAATAGATCATACATACATGTTTCAGGATATCTCCTGAAAGACAAACATGATCAAAAGTCAGGCCTCTGTATTTACTAGCTACACAGTATTTACAGAAAAGCTACAAAGAGGATTAATAGTTACACAAAGCCTGAAGATGAGATTTGCCTTGAGTAAGGATCTTACACTGTGTAGTTTAACAAAGAGAGGCTGATTGCTATGTTCCTGTTAACCTCAGGGAACATCCAATTGAACCCTGGACTGCAGAAGCAAATGACTGCACCCTGTATTGCTAGATGTTCTAAATCCGTGTTCAGACCTACAGTTTAAAACTTCATTTTCATTTCTGTGGCACTCAAAACATATAGTTAAGATTAATTTTTAAAAGTTTAGAGTGAACAAGTCCACACATACCACTTCAATGGTGGCTTATACCTGCCTGAAGATGACAAATAAACTTATTGCTAATCTCCTTGCTGAAAAAGGCAGCCAGCCAAAACACAGGGTTATTCCAAATGGGTTTACATGCCTGGAAAAAAAAAAAAAAAAGTCCCCCTCTCAGGCTTGCAATCCTTTTGACTGAGTAATAATATAAGTATTCTGTTTACCAGTGCCCCTCCTGTCCTTATTCATGTTTTTACCTAATTCAATTCAACAATAAAAGAGAAAAAAAACCCTCTTATCTGTTTCAGTCTTTAGCATACAGAGAGCAAGGGAAATATTCTCCTCACCTACTGCCTTTTTCTTCTTTACATTTCTTTTAAAGGAAGACAACATGACTGAGGTTGGCAGGGACCTTCAGAGATTATGTGATCCAGTCTCTCTGCTCAAAGCACAGTCACCCACAGCAGCTTTATGCACATGATGTTCAGCCACATTTCAAGCATCTACAAGGACAGAAACTTCGCAGGGTCTCTCAGCAACATGTGCCTGTGTTTGGCACCCTCATCATTTAAAAGTTTTCCTTACATTCAAGCAGGATGTATCATATTTCAGTTTGTGCCAGTTCCCTCTTGTTCTTTCACTGGATCCACTTAGCAGACTCCGTCTCATTCAGTGTGCCTGTTCAGATATTTGCACACATTGATAATAACCCTTTGAATTTTCTCTTTTGTAGTCTAAACAGTCCCATCTCTCTCAGCTTATCCTTACATATCAGGATTGGATCTAATCCCCTAATCATCTCAGTGATCCTTTCAAGGCTCACTCCAGTATATCAATGTCCTTCTTGTCCTGGACAAAACACTCTGACTGCAGTCTTGCCAGGGCTGAGCCAAGCTGGGAGAAGCAACATCTCCCTCCATCTGCTGCAGAAATAACATTTCCCTCCATCTGCTGCAGAAGTAACATCTCCCTCCATCTGCTGCAGCCCCCTGCCCACTGGAGCCCAGTGTGTCGCAGGACACCGTTGCAAAAGGATGCATTTCTGGAAAATAACTTTTATTGTATCCCAAGTCCTGTTGGCAGCGCTGTCCCCCAGGCAGTCAGTCCCCAGCTGCCCAGGTGTAGAAGGACCCAACCTGGCCCACAGTGCAGACAGTAATTCCACAACCAGTGTAAGGCCTCGCGAGTGTTCACACTGCCCTCCACTGTCACCACTGAGGCAGACCAGTGTAGCGGCCGACATTCGAAAGCCCAGCATGGAAAGAAACTACTTCAGGTTCTTCAGGACCGATGCCCTGCTCTAACAGACCGCACGGGCCATCCCTGGATACTGCCCGCCTGCCCTGTAACGTCGAAACACCAAGGGAACGCTGCTACTGTTACACAGCTCAGCTTCATTCAACAGCCCATAGGAAATCTCGCTCCATGATGAGCACCGGGACGCTGGAGAGCAGTTTCTGTCCATCCGTCCCGGCCGATCGATGGTAGAACCCGCAGAGCGGCACACGCTCAGCCCAGCCCCGGCTCGCCTCAGGCCGCCCGCTCCCCCCGGGCCGGGCACGGCGGGCTGGGGCGGCGCCGCCGGCAGGGGGAGCGCGCAGGCCGTGGCTCGGCGGGGCCGGGGCAGAGGCGATCCCGGCCGCGCTCAACCCGAGCCGGGCCCTTCCCGGCTGGATCGGGCCCCACAGCGGGAGACGCTGCGGAAAGGAGTCCGTGTGCTGAGCCACAGCCACCTTCTTTCCACAGGCTGGTGCGGGGAGGCGGGCAGGGCAGCGAGCCTCCCCGGTACCGGGACCTAAGAACGTCTGGGATCCCAGCCATGCCATTCCAGACCATTTCCAGATGGTACTGAGCGAGTCGTAACGGGTTGCAGGGATCCAGGGTCGTCACTGGGACAAAACTCCACGCGAATTTGTGTGTTTCGGCACAGGGAGTTTCTGTGTTTGGAAGCGCAGGGGTGGGTCTGGGAAAGCGGCTGGCTCAGGGTAAGGGAATTCCACCCAAGGCTGATGATCTCCAGGAGCGTCCTGGGCCCCAGAACTGCGCTAATCATTATTTGCGTAAGGGGGTGACTTTTTTTTTTTTTTTTTTTTTAAATTCCTTGGTGTACAGGCAAAAAGGGAATAACAATTTGGTGTCATTTGTACACGTGGTAACAAGCAGATTGAGTGTCCCTTTCTAGGTCATGAGCTAAGTAACAGCCAGAATTCTGAATCTAGGCCACCTTCCTGTCCAGCACCAAGCTCTATAGTATACGGTACTTCAGCAGAGATTCACACCCTTTCACATCACACTGTTTGATGCTTCTCATTGTACTACTTCACCACAACTTTAATTTCATAGCAAGTCTGGCAAGATATCAATCTTGAAATGTGCCTTGCACTGGGGGAAAAGACCTATTATCAGCTTGGGGTACTAATTCTCGTGTGCAATCTCTACAAATTTCCACAAACAGAGCTAGAACTATGGTTTCATTAAAGCCAATTCCTGCCATTTCAGCTGTGCAGGACCATGTCCTCAGTCTATGGACAAGTCACAAGAATACTGTCTTCCTATTCACAGGTGCAATTTCTGCACTTCCACTTGTAAAAGATAATCTCACTGACATCATCTGAATGTGTCTTCACCTAGTTATTATCCTATTAAAATAATTATGCCACCATTTTGAGCAACAAGAATTTTTTTTCTTATACCTTTGCATACATAAAGATTTCCTGCTTCCTAGATAGGACACAAATAAACATTTACTTCATTAGGATCATGTCTTGGTTTTATTAACTGTCCTCTGTATTGCAGTTATAATTTCCATATTCTTGGCAATGTGAGCTCCAATGTCTAAATTCTTCAGACGGGTTCTTGGAATAAACAACACAGCTTTCTGAAACAGCCAAAAATAGCTGTTCTGAGTAGAGCCTTGGAATATGTGTGAGAGGCTGGGAGAAGTGGGGGAGACAGCTCAGACTGGCTCCTGATCAGGGATTTCCAAATCATATGAGCACCTTGTGGTGCCTAAGACATTTCAAAACTTCCCCTGTGCAAGAAGGGACAGAAAGAAGTAGACACTAAATTGCAAAGGAGGAACACGCAAGTTCACATTTTTTCTGGGTTTTGGTTATGAAGTTGGCCAGGTAATTTCTAGTCACTATGTAAACTAAAAACTTTAAAAGGCAGGTCCACTGCCACTTAAATTCCTGTATATGGGATAAAACTGTCATAGTTGAAGTTAATCTTCAGTTCCTGTGAGCCCAGTGAAGACAGCCCATTCTATATTGGACTGACAACAGAGCAACACTACAAAGCCTTTACCATGGAAAAATTACTGGTCAATAGCTCCTATGAAGGGGATTGTCTTCTGTCATTTGCAGTGGAAAAAGTTGAATTGAGAAGCTGTTTCATGCATCAAATGTATCTTTTTGCTCTTCTTGTTGCATAATTTTCTTTCTAACACTTTGTTGTATAAAATACCAACAATTTGAATAAAGTGACTTGCCCTCCATTCAAGTGTTGTATCACAGGTGAGAATGGCTTTACTTACCCACTGGCAACTGGCTTAGAGAAAAATAATTTCAAAGAGTTATTCAAGAAAACATAGATCTTCATTTTCAGACATGAGCTGCAAAATATGATTCAAGAGTACAACAGGCAAACAAGGTGGTGGCTGCTGTGGTTGTCTGAGGTGAGTCACTGTTCTGCTTCCACACTGACAGGGAAGAAACTTGGATTTATCCTGGCAGTGGTATGTTCTGGGGTGGTAATTTGCCTTTGGGTATATTCATGACGTATTTTGTTTCTGTCCTCCCATGTTCCCTTTTTTTACACCCATTTGTACTGTGCATTGCTTATGACTGAGTAAAAACCTTTTCTTCAAAGCCTGGAGACTTTGGTTTATTGTACTCAATTTAATTTAATTTTCTGACTGTTCTGCATGGAAGTGCCAAACAGCGTGTACCTGTGATTATTAGTGAGGCACCCCAGGGTCTGAGCTTGGGCCAGTGACTGAGTCTTGCCTTTCTGCCAGTCAGTCCCTGGCAGAAAAGTTCTATCAGTGATGATACCAGAGCTGCCATCACACTGGGCTGTAAGACAGCAACGAGATTGTAAGAGGAAAGCAGCTTTGGCAGTGAGAAATCATTTTAACTGTGTGTGGAACTGTGCAAGAACTCTTGGCCTGTGCATGGCACCCATACCTGGCCTCTTTACTGTGTATGCTCAAGAGACAACAGTGTGGCTGTGTGACTGTCTGTGCCTGCCCATATCAATTCACAGGAGTCATACACTCTGTGGGGGCTCACACTGCATGATGTGGGCACAAAGGACACCCTGTGCCTCTAACATCTCAGTTCCCTTGCAGAGGAAAACAGAGGCTTATAATGGTAGGTAGCACAGTCTGAACAACTCCAGCTCCTGTAACAGAAGTTACCTTAAGAAAAATCTCAAAAGGGAAGCTCTTTGAGAGGTTTTCTGTTGTGGGCAACACCAAACTCATGATATACAGAGGTGAAGGAGAACAGTAAGTATGGGAGTGCTTTGCCAATTATTAAATTCAGAGACTTCTGTAATTAAATTGTCATCAGAGATTTATGTTTTCTTCTTCAAATGTTTTTTTTTCACTGACACTGCTGCGACATCTCTGATGCTTTGTTGTGTTGCATACGGAAAGAAGTGTAAATATGGTAACATCAACAGAAAATGGTCCATTAAAAATGAAAAAAATACTCTTAGATTCACAACTAAGTCCATCTTGATCATCTTCTAAGAGCTCTTTATGCAACCTAAGGTCCTTTTGGAGAGTTTCTAAATAGTTGGATATTAGCATTGGAGCTTGGCATACCCTCTGCCTCCATCATGGCCAATAGCAGCACTCACAGAGAAAGCCAAAACATAGAATCCAAAAGTCAAAACATGGGATACATAAATTTGATGCCACTATTCCTATATGGGAAGTGTGGGAAAAATAGTTCTGCAGAAAAACATAACTGGTTTTTAGGTTATCCAAGATTCTCTATTCTCTTTCAACAGAGTGGATTTTTAAAAAATATCTTGTCCAGTAAGTCAGGACTGCTATCATAGCATGATGCAATTTAGGAACAGGGTGCTTCAGTGCTTCTTACGTCTCCAGGCAGTAGTCAAAGAATTGCAGTACACAATGTTAGATATTGTCTTTCAGACATAAAAAGCTCTCTATAAAGCTGGGTAGTTCTGCCTATCAAGGTCTTGCTGATGACAGTTAAGGTAGCAAAGATTAGTAGAGAAGGGATTTTCATTTATCACAGCAACCATCTAGCTTTAGGCTGGTGGGTGATGGGATGCTCTTCCTCCCACCTCCATTCTGGGACAACAGAATAGGCTACAGAAAGTTTGGGTTGGTTGGAGTGATGGGCTTACCCTCTGATTTTCTAAAAAGCTGTAGCCATCAGAAGCTGAGAGCAAGCTTACAGAGATTCCTCCATTGTCCAGGAGACACTGGCAAGGCATTCTTAACTCTGAGGTCTTCAGAAATTAAAACAATAATTGCATTTCTTCTTGATGAGTTCTGCAAATAAGTCAAACCTACAGCAAGTACAAAGAAAATCCTTGTTATTCAGAATCTATGACTGCTCACTTGTGGTGTTTAAAGATGTGCCTGATTAAGTTATCCACCAGACTGTTCTAATAACTGCAGCACAAAGTGATATGATGCCACACGCATGAGTCCAAAAGCTTCATTACCTCCTGGCAGTCAGAAAAACTCTTTCTGCCTTTCACTTCATTGTCATTGTCTATCATTACTGACACTGATTAACTGCAGAGATGCTACAGACATCATTCACAGGCTTTCTGGGCTGCTTCAGACTCTGGTGCTGGAGGAGTTTGCAAAGAATGTCTGTGTCTTGGGCAATATGGGCAATAAAATACCTGACAGAAATTTTCCCAAGTATGGAAAAATATGAAATGCAAATCAAATATGTTTTGTGCCTGCCTCTGGGTCCCTTTCTGTCTCAATCTGAAGTTAATATTGGCAAAGAATTTCACACCAAAAGGCCTGTTTCTACTCATTAAAATTACCTAGAATTATATCATTAGCTCAGTCTGTGTGGTTAAGTTACATTCAGAAACTGAACCTTGTTCACTTTCCAAAAAGTGCCTCTTTCCTTCCAGTAACTCTAATAAGAGAGCAGACAACCAGCTCAGCAGTAGATGTCTGCACCTGATCAGATGGAACCCATCATCATCAAAATTGTTGCCCTAGTCCTAGATTAGAGGCTTCTCAATCCCTACATTTTTCATTGTGAATCCATGTTTTCTTTTGAGAACTCTGCATGGTCACACTACTTCATTATGCTGGGTGTATGATGGGAGGTGAAAACATTAAAATGAATCATTTGGGTTCACTTCAGTAAACCAAAGTGGATTTTTTTGATTGTGGTCTATGATAATATTTCACTTAGATTTTAAAAACAGCAGGAAAACGTTGAGATTTTTAATTAAAATTTGTGGGAACATCTTGTTTTCTGGAGAGCTACATGCTCACGTTTTTTCTTCATGTGTAATAAAAACAATATTGAAATGTTGGAACTTTTCTCAGGACTGGGCGCTGTTTAACAGCACTCAAATCATACTGAATTCAGCCAATTAGGTTACAAAGTTACAAAAGGACATTAAAGCAAAGGAGAACCTGCCGTATTTAAACAGCTTTGTTGTGTTTTCCTTTTACATTTGTGAAAGGAAAACCATGATGTTGATTACAATGAAATTCTGGCTACAGCTGGATGACTGGGGTATGTTTTCTGACCATGCAAACCAATGGGATGGCCTGGCTTGCTCACAGCAGCACAGCTGGATCCTTTCCACAGCATGATCTTCACTACACCTTGTACTGCAGCCAGTCTCTGACCTTGAGTTATCCCTGAAACCGCTCCTGGCCACCTTCTGAAGCAGTGCTGGTTAAAAGGTCATGTGGCAAAAGCAAGCCAGGTAGGGGGCTGGTAAACACCAGCAGTAGAACTGATAGATGTCACTTCTCAAGCCAATGCCTTGGAGCTGTTTAGCTTGTTTGCAGTTTGCTCTTTGTTCACTATGGCTGAGTAGAAGCCTCTGAGCAGTGTAGACTGGCTTGTGGCCACACAGTAAAGGTTAGCTCCCTTCAGAGCACGCATCCTTGTGCCTCAGTCATACCTTGGTGCCTCTAAAATGCTGCTACTACTTGGTCTGCTGCTTTCAGCTGAAAGTGTTCAAAATACTGCATTTTGCAGTCCATCAGGGTGTTCTGGTAGCAACAGATGTAGTGTGTGTATTGTATGCCCAGGGATGTACTGCCGCAGTGAATGGAGGGCAATATGTATTATGGAATGACTGTAGAGGGGAAGGGAGACAGGATAGTTCCATGTATTTTGGGGAAAAGAGCCTGGAGTGAACTCCCCAGAGCTATGCCTGGGCTGTGTCCTTGCTAAAGCAGATAGGAGAGAGACAAACCAGAGCCATGCAGTGAAGCTACAGCTAAACAGACTGAATGATCAAAGTCTCTCTCCCTTGCCCTTGTGCATTTAGTAGCAGTAGTACCTTCAGATTGTGATAAAATGTGTCCATCATTGGCTTTGGGAACTCCTCATGGATTGGAGAACTGGAATCTAGTCAAACCATGCATAGCTCATAAGTTCTCTAAAACCAAAACGTTCCAATGTCAAAATTTCACTTTTAATTTTAGGAAAAGTGGCCTTAAAGGGAATGTACAGTTTCCACAGAAAGAATAACACAAACATTTGCCCATCCAAACTGTAGCATTTTTGTGTATGGTTTGTGGCTAGGCTTTGAAGCAGCACTCTGTTGTTGCATGGTAAAAGTCCAAGTGACACTATCGTCTCTTTTGCAGAGATACAATTTTATTACAGTGGTGCCCAGTGAAGAGTCCTCTTTAATAAAAGAGTCATAAATGCCTATTTTCAAAAGGCCTTATCTGAACCATAAAATTTATCTTCAGGCATAAGCTATAAAATAAGGCTGTAGCATTCAAGCATGATTTTATCTTTTGGCAGCACTGTAGACAGTATGTTCAAATTTGAATTGGTTTGCCCTGATTCAGTCTTTTTTGGTAACTTAAGGAATGCCACAAATTATAACCCATTTTTATATTGCTAGATTTTTTAGCAGATTTCATAAAAATCCAAAGGCTGGTTTTATGCCTGCAGTTTTTATGGACCAATAAATCTGTGAGAAGGAGTGGCTTTTCACAGCCAAATTCCAGCTCTGTGAAAGCACATCATTTTTATTGTCTTTGTAAAAATATTAATGACTAAAACTAAGATTCTGTACAAAATCTTGTAGATACAAGTTTGTCATACTGGAAAACACCCTGAGGAATCCTAGTGCATTTTTTTACATTTTTATGTTTAAAGATGGACTGGGGACTCCTCACAGAGAACTATGGTTCAGAGCAATAGCAATAAACAACGTAATAAATGTGAAATCACCTCAGATTTGTGTGATAGCATCTTATGTCAATTAAGCCAACTCTATGTCTAGAAAGCCAACTGTATCCTGGGCTACATCAAAAGCAGTGTGGCCAGCGGGGTGCGGGAGGGGATTCTACCCCTCTGGTCCACTCTGGTGAGATCCCATGTACAGCTGCACCCAGCTCTGGACACACTGTTGGAGCGAGTCCAGAGGAGGCCACCACCATGGTTAGATGGCTGGAGCACCTCTCCTGTGAGGAAAGCCTGGGAGAATTTGGGGTTGTTCAGCCTGGAAAAGAGAAGGCTTCAGAGTGACCTAATTGTGTCCTTCAGGTAAGTGAAGGGAGTCTATAAAAAAGCTGGAGAGGTACTTTTTACAAGAGCATGTGGTGTCAGGACCAGGGGGAATGGCCTCAAACTGAAAGACAGCAGGGTGAGATTAGATACTGGGAAGAAATTCTGTACTGTGATGGTGGTGAGGCACTGGGACAGGCTACCCCATCCCTGCAAGTGTTCAAGACCAGATTGGGTAGAGCTGTAAACAGCCTGGTCTAGTGAAATGTGTCCTGTCCATGGCAGTAGCATCAGAACTAGATGACCCTTAGGGTCATCAACTCGTACCATGTTATGATTCTATGAAGAGTTTTTTTTTTCATGCACAGCAGCATCTAGGCCACTTTTCTGGGCTGGGAGGTGGTGGGGCAGGGCCCTTCCTACCAAGCCACGCACAAACAGATATTGACATCCAGAAGCATGTCTCTGTTTCCTCAGACTGTGTCCCCAGACCTAATGGCTGCACCAGCAGCCTACCTCCAAAACTGCCAGTGTACCAATTCATTGCCTTCTCTCATGCATCCCCCAAAAACCTTATCTAATGCTCAGCCCTCCTAACACCCACTCCACTCAGAATCTCAGGCCTCCCACTTGTCATCAGGAGTCCCAATGTCAGTCCCATATGTAGTTCCTCAGTGCAAATCCATTATCTGCTGACAGATCTGTGTTGTTCATCTGCAAAGCCATGCGATTGCTAGCTACAGAGCCACAGGGCTTCAGAGCCAAGAGTTGTTCTGCAGCAAGGCCACCCCAGGAGATCCACTGGGCATGGTCACTACACTCTGTAGTGACTCCTTTTCAGTTGGTTTGGCAAAAAGACTGAGCACCAAAAATAAACCACAAGACAACAAGAAGCTTCAAAGGGGTGCAAGGACCTGATGATGTAACCAAAAACCAGCTTAGGAAAATTCATGCTAGGAAGTAGGTAGCACAGAAGTACTTTTGTTTTTAGGAAGAATTGCAAAAATATTGTGATTAAGATAAAATGAAGAATCATCCAAATGAGCTTGTTAGTCAAATCATCTACACTACTGAAAAGGAATTGCATCTAAGCATTTTTTGTTGGTATTGCCAGATGGCAAAATTTACCATCTTCCATAGAATCATTAGGATTGGAGAAAACCTGTAAAATCACCACATCCAGCTGTTAACCCAGTGCTGCCATATTGCCACTAAACCATGTCTGTGGAAGGAAGAGAGTAGAAGAAAACAAGTGGAGATATTAGCCTTCTGAGGGAGAAGGAAGAATTTCTATAAATAACCATGTCATTTGGTGAGAAGATTCCAGCTGCAGGAGGCAGCTCCTTGCTGGAATTAGCTACAGAGAGGGAGGAACACAGCACACATTCAACATGCCAAAAGAGTGAGCAGCTGCCTGAGGATATCCCTTAAAAAGCTTTTGAACAGCACATGTCTGGTATTGCCAGAAGGGAATGTTCATAGGGTGACAGGCTGGTGATACCTACACTCCAATTCCCAGACCTGTTCCTGAAGCAAAATCCCATGTGCTTCACTGTCACTTCTATCTGTACAAAACCAGCAGGTTATACTTAGGTCTTAAAAATCCTGGTAATTTCTATGAATTTGCCTTATCCTCTGTTTTTATTTCAGAGTCCCCTGAGGACTTTGAACTGCCTGAATTTGCACAGAAATTGTTAAGTTTCTTCTGCTGTTTAGCTGTATTTGCTCCTGCTTGAAAAAAGAAGCTCATAATAAACTTACTCTTTCCAGTTTAACTCTATGTAAGAAATTACATTAAGGGACACAGTCCTTTATGACAGTACCTACTAGCAATCTTTTTGTCTCAGAGAACTCTTCACCAGAACAATTGATCAAAATTCACCCCAAATGAGTTTTTACAGAGTAAAAAAAAATCCAGTTTTCCCATTCTATACTGGATTTGAATTGCATGTTATAACTGTGATCAACACTATCATGATTCAAAACCTGGAAAAACTTACTGTTATTTCTGGTTTAGCATAAATTTGTCGCTGATATTTCAGATAGATGTAATCAGAATGATGTGTTCGGAGGTAATTATTTTTCCAAAAAGTCATTACACAGTACATTAGCCAAGGAACAGCATTTTTATACCTGGCACTGCATAATTAATTCAGCCTACACATGAAACCTGAGAAGTTCACCCAAAAGAGGAAGTAGACCTTTCTTATCACCCTTGACTTGCTTACATTCCTGTGGCTCACTGCATATCAGCAATAAATTCCTGCTAAATATTTCCATAATTCAGATTGGTGTGTCATCATCCAAAAATCTGGCAGGAGCTTGCCTGCAAAAGGGCAAGCATCTACAGCAAATGGAGCAGATCTGCATGTAATCGATCACTCTCTCAACCTGCATACTTGATATGCCTCTCTGAGAGTGAAAATGGTGCTTCATTCCCACAACACCCTGTGGAGAGGAGCGATTATAAACCACACAGCCTGGAGTGTGCTCCTCATGAGTGTCCTCAGATGCCCAGATCCCTGAGACAGCTGGAGCTCTCTGGAAAATGGAACTATTGCAGCATCTTCTGACTGCTGCAGCCTAAAAGCAGGAACTCCATGTGTGATCCTCTAGCAAACCTCAAATCCCCATTTCAAATTCCCAGCAGTGTAAAATGTGAGTGGGTGACCATCAGCTGAACCACTGCAAAGCCTTCCACCTACCTTCGGCAGAAAGTGCCCAACTGGAAGGGGTAGTTTCCAGCAGCACAGTGCAGGCTAGATGATGCTACACTTAAAGCCTCCTCTTCTCCTTACAGATGTGCCAAGTACCCAGGGAGTTGGCATACCATACTGCTTTTCCTCCTCTGAAGGTTCCATGTCTTGCTCCCTTCATGGGACATCATTAAGAGAAATAAAATCTGTAGAGGTCTTTAATGTTTGGGTGTTTTTTAATTTAATGTCATTAATCTTGCAATTTGAGTAGCTGGTAACTGGCTAAGAACATGATTGGTCAACATGGCAAAAAAATCCAGTGACTCACACCTTCCAGACTGACCTTTTTTCTCCACTGGACAAGTGACTTTTGTTCAGTTCTACAACAAACCAGTAAAGATCATTCAGATGAGCATACCCTGGGCAGTGGAGTCCCCTGGGGAGCCCAGAAAGATCCCAGCCTGCAAAGGCCAGAATTTGGTGTTACCTATGCAGATTTCAAGGGGTTTTCCCAAATTAAATAGCCCATAACCAGCAAAGAAGAGGAAGTCACACTTCCTCACACAGCCACATGAAAAACGATTGACAGTAATGGCATTTGCTGCATTGTGGTAGTTTCTCCCTTTGTCACTCTGTGTTGCTCTGTAGTTCTGTCAGGGGTTCCCAGCACTGGCTGGCTTGGTCTTATCATGACAGCCTTACTGGAAACTGTTGTTCCCACTGTTATTCTTCACAGAATTTTTCTTTTTTTTTTTTTTTTTTTTCTTTTTTTTTTTTTTTTTATTGCATCAAGAAGTGTTTGTCAAGCGGAAATTCCCAACTTTGAAGAAATTTACACAGATTACGGTCTATATTACATTTGCCTAGTTCCCTTATAGGAAACTGGGAACAGGTTGTGCTTTTAGAATTACCTGGTTTACTTTCCCTGAATTACCATCCCCTGAAAATGAAAAGAAGCTGTGTTGCAACTGGAAAGGATAACCAGTTTCATAACGGGTTGTGTGTCCACAGTTAACCTTGGTTATTGCCCTTTCTGTACTGAGGCTTAGCTCCCCAACATTGCAGGCAGCCATCAGAGCCAGGAAAGTCACATAATTACCTGGATGCTGCAGTCAGCTGTTCCCTGCTATGGCACAGCCACCGTGGCACAGGCACTGATTCCACAGATTTTCCCTCTGGATTCTCTAGCATAATTCTCCAGTTCATATTATGTGCTTAAAAGAGTACCTGGAATTCACCTGAAAGCTTTCTCATCTGCAATCAGCTAAAGCTAAAAAAAAAATTTGGAATGAGAACTGACATTGAAATGGTTGCCATTGATGGTGAAGATCCAGTTAAAAATCAGTCTGTGAGTTCAGCCTGAAGACAGAAAAGTTTAAGAATTTGAACAATTTTCACAGGGGTCTGAGGAAAGAGATAATGACAGAGATAAGAAAAGATGATTGACTACAGCTTTTAGGTTCTTACCTAAAAGGGAAGCAATTCTGGCAACAAGTCAATAAATTAAAATTCACCTGAAAGACAAATACTGATACTATATACCTTTTCCTCCCCAATGACAGATTACGTCTTCCCACATAAACAGTTGGAGGATGCAAATTACTATAGTAAAGCAGATAACAAATTACTAAAGTAAAATAGCTGAGATGAGAAGAAAACATGAAACCTGCATCTGAAGCCAGTTTTTCAGCACAAGGAACACGTAGGGCAAAATAAATATTTTAATATCTCTGGGAAAACAGAGTAGGAAAGACAGAGTATCATCACAATGCAATACAATGATATTATCTCTATGGGCTTTTTTGTTGTTTGTTTAGGGTTTTTTTTTTACTAAATGAAAACTAAGAGAAAAGAAGGGCTAGTGAGAATGCAGACCTGGAAGCAAATCTTGGATCTGCAAGGCTGGATACAAGTATGCTATAAACAAACAGAGATAATTCTTTATGCAACAATGGGAGACACATTAATACCAACTAATAAGTAATACCTCTGTAACACAAGAAGCCAGGCTTCACAATCAAGCAATTTCCTCTCCTTAGAAACTATGTCTTATTGTGTGCTTGTGTGGTCCCTGATGACTTGGACCTGCAATTCATTCTTCACTCATAACCTCATAACAAGGGATAATTTGACAGCAGATATATCCTTTATATATTGTTTCAAAAGGTGCAACATTAGTCATACCCTGCACATTCCTCTCATGTGCATTCCTCTCATATATAGCCTTTCAACCTTCTTCTTTTTCCCTTTTCATCTAACTGGAATTCAGATTTTTATAGGAAAAAAAAAATTGCAAATTCCCATTTGCTTCCCATGCTTGCCCTTTCAAAGTGGAAGGACCTCCTGCAAGGTCTGATGTTGCTAAATTAATAAATAAAGTTAGTCAGAAATCAAGAGTAAGATCTGTGAGGTAAAAAAAAGGCTTGCTGTTTTGACTTTGAAGAAATGTTCTTGGAGCCCTGAAGATGAAACAGAAACATCATGAAAAGGAAACTGCTGAGGATAGATAGAGGTGGGTGGGAAATGGGTGTCTGAAGATATGTGAGAAACAAAAGGGATGTGAAAAAGTTGCTTAGCTGCCTTGTCAAAAAAAAAAATAGGGAACTGTGGATTTCAAGATTTGCAAAAACTTCTGTAACAGTTCACAGCCTTGTGCCCATTTTTCCTCTGAAAGCTGTACATGGCATAACACTACGGAAATCAAAAGAGCCAAATCTATGGGAGATCCCACAAAGCCCTTCAGCCATCATGGCAATGCCACCGGTGCTTTTCATAAGGAAAATCATCCTCAGAAACAAATAGCACGAAACAATAGAATATAACAGATTAATCTGTTATTGGCTTTCATTTTCTTTTATGAACCCAGGTTTCTTTTCCTGTGAAGCAGCAGGGAAGTCACCCTTAGAGTAATCCTTCCACCTCAGGATGAGCAACTCTCCTCAGGAATGAGCAGGAGCCAAAACAGAGCCACACCTGAGCCTGACCCCTATCCCTCATCTGTTAACCAGCATTGCGTGTGCATGTGTTTGTTTCATGAAATGCATGTTAGAACAGGAGGGCAGAGCATTTCATCTACCTATTATATATACTCTTTCCCAAATAAATGCTTCAGAGATGTTTTCCTGGCACACTGTTGGTTTTCTCAAGCTACAGTCTGGCTCAGACACCAGGTTTTTAAGTCTATTTCCAGTGGGGCACAACATTACATTCCTTGCTTTCCCCAGATTCCCTGCCACAGAGCTGCAGTGCTGCCTATGCAAATACCCCAGCACAGCCATGTGCTCCAGGGCCAGTTCTTGGGCTCTGACCAAGGAATCCTGCTCCTTCCCATGAGTTACTCACACACCAGGCAAAGGCAGCTCAAAGACACATCAGTGTCAGGGTGTTGATCATCACAAGTTTGCACTAAGATTCAGTCTCACCAGTCTCCAGAGGAAGGTTCCAACCTTGTTTGTTCTCCTCACTGTAACCTCAAGACCCTGCTTTGCATTTATTATTGCAATTCTTGGATGGGAGTCCATCTTCCCTCTCCTCTTTTCTCTCAGATCCAATGGGTAATTTGCACACTTCCCAAATTGTGGAGGCAGGGCAGGATAAAAAGTCAGTACTAGAGCTCAGACACACAATGGCATTGGCAATCACCTGGCTTCACCTCCTACTGACTGAGCTTCTGGAAACTTTTAAACCATCACATCGCAGCCTTCAGTAATCCAGTGCACCAAGAGAGGGAAGGCCTCTGTTTCCTCCTCGTTTTGCCACTTTTAAGAGAAATAAAAGGTGTATTGCTACTGAGGAGTCTTGTTGGGCTTTGAAAACACACAGAGCAATGGCATCCAGAAAATTTTCCAAATGGACTGGCTGAAAAATCAGAGATTTGTCAAGAATGCCAAGGAATGAATAAAGAAATTAAAGGAAAAACAAAGCAGATAACTGAGTGTCCTGGGTCTTGTGTGGAGAATTTTGTTTCAGAGGAACTGTGCAATTGTGGAAGTACTTTTCAACACAGGTTGAAATTTCCCCAGCAGACTCCCAAATGCAGCAAGACTTGAGCTGAGGCCCAATGGGTAGTCTGTTCTTTCCTTAACAGTCATTATGGTTTAAAAACTGAGTTCAGATTTTCACAATTAATCAAATAAATGCTAAACCTACACAGCTGTTGAGAAACACTTGATAAAAATCACAGCTGAGAAGGTGAAGAAGACTAATCCAAAGCAACCACTGCTTTGCATAAATTAAGAGATTAATACAGAGATGTATCATTCACTGCAGCACACTTCCCTTTGGACCACTTCCCTTTGGAGCACTCCATGGATAATTGCCACTCAGTGCAATGCTGTTCCACAATTTTCCCTTTTGTTTCCAGCTGTGCTGTTAGCAATCTGTCTGAAGACTCTGATGTCTCTAGTGAGAAGAATATGAGGACAAGATAGAGGGTGTGGAAAAGGTATCTGGCAATTAAAGAAGAGATGCTCATGTACATTTTTACTGCTAAAGAGGAAGTACATGTTGATTTCTTAACTGTTGAACATGCTTGTAAAATATCCAGCTAACAGTATAAAACATTTGCCAATGAGCTTAAGGTATTCAAGCTGAACATGAAAAATTACAAATGGGTTTTGCAACAGTGAGCAGCTGATGATAAAATAGTAGGTGATTCTCAATGCTGATAAAAAAAAAAGTGATATGTATGGGGGAAAAACAATCCTATCTCTGCAGCTACAGAAAACACCACTGACACCACCGCGACCATCACCACTCCTACCATGAAGCTTAACTGATGCAGAATGTGTCCTGTGCTGGCTCACAGGGCCTTGGTAGACTCTGCCTGTCTTGCACAAAAAGATTACAGTCCATATCTGATACTGTCAGATAACATGCTGCTCTAGACAGAAGTAATTTGGAGTAGAGGATGAGGACTCTTTTCCCTTCAAATCCAGCTATGACTGCATGGCCACACCATACATACCATATTTAGCACCCTACTTACTGTACAAACATCCCAGTAAAAAGTGAACATCCTGTGCCTGGGTCTTCCCTGCAGATTGGCTCAGGATATATTAACATTCATGGAAGTGTTACCAGAAACTGTCTAATGCAAGGGAAGTGTGAGCAGTTGTCTATTTTTTCTTATGAAATTGCTTAGTTGAAGGGATATTAATGAAGCATCTGTCTCTTCTGTTCAGTCTGCAAGAAGCAGGGCCTGAAGAAAGCATAAAGCTGCATTTTTTGTAATATAGTGCTGTATTGTGTTTAGCCATAAGCACTAAGGATTGAGATCCTGGATTTCCAACAGTTCCATGTTGTCAACAGTTCAGTACTTAGAATTACTTGTTAAAAACAGGCAGGCAGTTGTCAGCATTATTAGATGGAGAAGAGAAAACAGGACAGAACATCTCTGTGCTGCTGTATAAAATCATACATTATCATATTTTGTATACTGTACACAGTTCAAGTGGTTGCCATATAAAGAATGACTAAATAGATCTAAATTCTTCAAACTGACAAAAAGATCAAGAGAAGATAGCACAACAGTCAATAAAGAATAAAGAATGTGGGAAAATAAGTACAAAGAAACAGTTCATTGTTCTTTTCGACATAAACATTAGAGCTCAGTGAATGTCATAGTGGCTGGTGACAGGTTTAAAGCAAGGACAGATATTTCACACATCACCTGCTTACATTGTGGAGTTTAATGGAATGAGTAATAGAAAATACAAGATTTACATGAGTCCAAAAAAACACTTAGGTAAATTTCTATAAGAAAACCCCTTCCAGATATACTAAAACATAAGAATAATTCATTAACTCACATAAGAATAATTCGTTCATTAAGTTCTTAAGAAATGCAGATGAACCTGTTGAAGACAGAGTACAAACTAAACAATCATTTTATTTGATGCAGTACAAACTCTCCTATCACCTTACACAAAGTTAGGGAAGCCCGAGGGGCCTGGATAGATTTGTGGAAAAGGTAATGAATGGTTCAGAGGAGCTCTGCTCTCCTGACTAGGAGCACTCTGCAACAGATAGAGAGGGATAGGATTTACAGAGGAAAATATTTAACTGTCTGTGATTTCCTACTTTCCCCAGACAGTACTTTTTGCTTCTTCCAGCTCCTTACCATCAGTTTTCCCAGATGTCAACCATCTGGGCTCCACTAACAGGAGAGAAAATATATTGTTGTGTGGCAAAATGGGAATGTGTGCCTCTAGCTCCAGCCTCACAACCCTCCCTCAGGGTGGACTTGATGGCATTAAGGGAAGCAGCTTGTTTCATCATGAGATGCAACATGGTTGAAGGAGGAGCATCTTTGTCACAGACACGATGAAAAGGTGGGTGTAACCCCACAAAATATCCCAACAGCATCTTGCCTTGACTAGTATCAACAGGGACATAAATTTTAGTCTTTAGAGGAACTAGCAAGGATGACAGCAAAAGCACAGAGGCTTATAATGTTCTGATCCAAAGCCGATTAAAATTTGCCTAGTGAGAAATAGATTTGATTCCTCATGCATATGATTTGTTCTCTCTGAATAAACCTATAATTACCCACATTTCAAAAGCTGTTCCCTATGCCTCATAGTGCAAAAACTTGGTTTCCATTTACCTGGAAATGAATCATTTGACTTCACAGAAGAATGAAGAGGTTTTGTGCTTCTGGGAAATGAAACTCGGTAGTGTGCACATATTGCCAAGCAAAAAGGAATACAAAAGAAAAATGGAATCCATATTTGACTGGAATCTACTACTAATTACTACAGATGGCTTACAGATCCAAGGCATACTCCTAGAGCAGGACAATGTCTGTTTTCTTCATGACAATACTAAGTGAGCAGGGAACAATATAGTTTCTGGTGGGCATGGAAATTGTTGCTGTCAGGCAGTGGTTCACAGGGCAGATGATACACAAGAGAAAGTTTCCTGCAATGTTCTTTTTTTTTCTCCCTTTGTCTCAAGCTTTGCACGGATGAGCAGCACACACCCTTCACAAAAATTCACAACTATCAGATTAGACATAGGGAGTTGTGGTTATGAATTATATTACAATGAACATTCTTTTAGTGACACTCACGCTTTGCTGTAGTTTTTCAGAATTCCATTAAGATGCTTATTATGCTTAAAAGTCATTTCTTTACAGACCTTAAGAAATAGATAAGAGAATACTGCTGCCCTGTATGCTGAGTCATACAAAAATTATCTTCATTAAAAACTTGATTTGATGGTTCTTCATTTCTGTGAGCTGTGAGGAAAGAATATATTGGAGTATTTTCTGGAGAAAGAGAATGGAACCTTGTGAGAGTCCGAAAATAATTAACTTGTAGAGTTTGGGTCTTTTAAAATACTGGAAACACACATGGTGCATTCTTGAAACACAGTCTCTACTCTTGTCTTGTATTGGGAACAGAGCATTGGTAACTGAAGTATAGCAGAGCATGCATTCAGGAATCACAGAATCCTCTTTCATCTGAGGCAGTAACACAATAGCAGCAATTTTTGTACAATTATTTCCTGTAATATCCAATGTCTCTGCACCAAGCAGTAACAAACAGCCCTCAGAAGTACATTTATATTATCTTTGTGGTCCTTTTCATGGAATAAATCTCAGTTTGCTTGTGCAGCCTAGGTTGTATATATGGTGCAGCACAGCAACAACTGGTTATTTGGTGAATATAGAAGCAGATAAAAGTCTGGTCACCTTGGTGCTTACAAAACAATGTCATCTGTAGCATAGCCTTGAAGAACTAGAAATGGGCCTCTACAAAGAAGCCTGATGGTCACAAAACCATCAGAAGTGAGCTGCCTGGAAATGTGACAAAGGATTTGAGTCAGGTTTTATATTTATGACAGTTTTCTGGTCATTAACTCACAGCCTCAGCTTGAGTTTCTGAAGGAGGAGACTGTGACTGAGGTAGCTCATTTGGCTCAGCTCAGTCTCATACCTTAAATAAGCCAAGACAAAATGGGTGAATTTCAAATAACACTACAGAACATATATCCAGAAAAAAAGGCTGGCATTTGGTTTATACAAAAAAGCAAGGACAGATACCAGATTGCTGTCTGTGCTCTTGCAGAGCAAGTTATCCTCAATCTGGAAACCACATTAGTGCTGATCAATTAATCTATCCTGACTTCCAGTAAACCTTTTCAGATTAGCCATATTCACACAGAAATACAGTTAAGTGACTTCCTACTCAGCTACACACTCAGCCATCTTAGCTCAAAGACAGAAAATGCTTGTGCAGCCTAGAAATATTCTGACAATTTGGACACTCATGTGAAGGGTTAGGGCACAGGTAAGGAACTGGGTAGACAAAAGAATGCCTCAATGGAACATGCAGAACATTCAAGGGTTATTATGATATTGGCACCTGCAGACAGACAGAGAACTGTGCCTTTCAGGAATGAGCTGGCAACAGTCCATTGCAAAGCCTCTCAGCTGGCCAGGGTCTTGCAGAAAAATATCAGTGAGTGAAAACTACAGATGTAGAAAGACAATCTGGATTTCACAAGGGATGTGAAATTTGGTGAACAGGGACCAAAAGAGGAAGAGCCACCTGAAAGGAAGCTTACCACCACTGAAGTACAGTGCTGTAAGATTCATTATAATATTACATAACTAAAGTCAAAATTTGCTTCTAAAAATTTAAGGGAAACTGATGTAATGCAAAAGAAAGAAAAAGAAAAAGCTCTGTAAAGTTTCACTAGTTTTAAGGGGGAATATGGTCATGCAAGAACTATCAAGGGTATGTGGGTGCTGTGCACCTTGGTATTTCTCCACTTGTTTGAATCACCTTTGCTTTCTCTCACCACTGATAGACAGTTATAATTGAAGAAAGGAATAAAAATGACAGGCTGTTTCCACAGGCCCAACAAACTGTGAGGTCCCATAGGTAAGTAGCCCACAGAGTCTCTGTTACACAGAGAGGTTCTGGGTCAGTTTGCCTCCCACTCATCCTGGAATTGTGCCCCATGAAGAAGGCAACAAGATAATGGATAACAGGCATGAAGGTGAGAAGCAACCAGGTAGGGAAAATGTATGTATTGGGTTCAGAGCAGCACATCTGTGGTCACTCCACTCATTTTCCCATTTTACCTGGAGGTTCTGAGTGAGGAGCAGCTGTGGGTCAGGAATGTGAATGACACCAGGGCTGCCCAACTTCACCTCCCCCTTCCCTCTCCACCTCACAGTCTTTGTCCCCCCAGCCCATCTCCCCTGCCCCACCTCCAGTCACCCCACTCTGATTTCTGCATGTCTGCATCATTCTTCTTCCTTCATGGGCTTCCTTCTGCAGGCTCCATGTACAGCATTTCCTTCTGAGTGCATCTCCCTGCCTGTGCCCATGGATGACTCAAAGTACCTTCTCCCCACCTTTTATCTCTGGGATAAAAAAAGTACATTCTCCCCATCTTTTATCTCATCCTATCTCTGGGAATTATTTTTGCTTTTCACCCTTTCTACTTCTAAACACATCAAGTCAGGGATTCTCCCATGACAAAACTGTCCATCAAGCACGAATCCAGATTCAGAGTGCATATAAGCAATGTAAGCAAAGCTTGGAAATCTCTGCAGGATGTGATCAGACACTAGAACCTGTGAAATATATGAGAATAGTGGCTGTGAACCCAAAGGCAAGAGTTGGTTTATTCTATTGGCTATGATAGGAAAAGGTACAAACCCTTAGAGCACTTATGTGGAGACAGAACTGGAGAACACAATCCCATCCACAGCTGATTTTGAAAACTGACTTTTAGAAGTTAGGTAGGAACTTATATAGCTTTAAAAGAGGATGATTTAGGCTTCATTCTCTAGAATGTAGTGAATGACATAAAATATATCTGACAAATTTTGCCTATTAAAAAAGTAGTCTAGGAATTAGGATCTGTTTCTCAGTAGATAAGATGTCCTGGTTTTACTGTATCAGATATATATTAAGTGGACAATTAATCTGTCTGATGGTTTCCAGAAAATAGTAATTTCTAGTGTGCTTGTGAATCCAATACCAGATAGCCCTCATTCATTTAGATAAAGGTTTTCAAAATGGCACTTAGTGCCACATGAAAGGGCCTATTCCTGCAAAGTATGAGTCACCAATACTGGCAGTGGCTTGATATGCTTGTCACAGCACATACCACAGTGGAGATGGCCACGATGCACAGAGGACCACCATTCAATTTCAGAAGGCTTTAAACATCCCCATACAGAGTAACACCATGCCTCAGCAGAAGGCTTCAAGGACCTGCCCTTTTTGCTCTTTAGCCCAACCTTTTATCCTCCCCATGTTGATGCACTGCCCTGTGTGCCCTCTGTTCCCTTTGGTGTTGGTCAGTGCCCTGGGCACTCCCTGGCTCATGGCTGTCAGTGCTGCTCACCTGCTGCTCACAGCTGTGCCCACTGGGGATGGGCTCAGCCCAGCCCCATCCCAATCACCACACACTGTGTGCCTGCAGCTTGAAGGGGTGGAAAACCAGCAGGGGGATAGGAGGAATAACTCCCATCATTGTTACTGGACTTGTAACAGCTTTGCATGTTTACACAAAAGGGCTTTCTGGGTAAGAGAGAGAAAAAGTTTTCTTAATCCAGGAAAGATATTTCTGTGTGCAATAAAGAAACTTACAGGGGATATGAGATATAAGAGAAAGTCACCATTTTTTTTAGGCCAGCTGTTACAGGATATGAGTAAGGGGAACTTTTCACACTAAATTGAAGCGAGTACATTTTCTTCTGTTTATTAAGCATAGGTATGTTAAACTTCAGGTTGAAGTCTATTGTCAGTAATGACGATTCAGTCAGTCTGCCACCTAAGGAACTAATGAGCAGAACTGTTTGCACTCCCCTGGAGCTGGGCTCCTTCCCTTTTGCTGGCTCACACAGGCCTGATTGTGTAGTCCAGGAAGTGAAATCAGCAGTAAAGTACAAAAGTACAAAAGTACAAAAGCAGTCATAATTTCTCTTCCCATTTATTTCCTTGAAGTAGTTTATCAGAAGTGCAAAAGGAACAGGTCAGGAGCAGAGCCTGCAGAGCAGGAGTTGTTCTGCTGTGGCTGTTGTTACAGCTTGGTGAACACACAGCTGCTCTAATGAGGGATGTGGCAATCCAAGCACAGCACTCAACTGTAACTTGCTGATACCAAGGAAGTGTGTGGTTTACTGCAAATAAAGAATACTGCAGCAGCACCAGGCTGGTTTCCCACACCAGACCACATGTCAGCATACCAAGAAAATAAATCCCTAAGTAAGCGGAACAAAATTGTTTTTAATTTATGTCTTAACTTTAAATGTTGGTATCAGGTTTGTGCAATGCACTAGAAATAATGGAAAGTCTTTAAAAGATTACTAAAAAGCATCTTATCAGTCTTTTTGCTATAGCTCAATGATATTCTGATACATGCTAAGATCTCAGAAGAGCTGGGATATTAATGCTCTGTGATAATACTGAGAATGTAAATATTAAATGAAAAACAAATACATGCAGGTTACCTCAAAATAGGGTCCTCAATAAGCTTATTGTGGACTGGGCCTACAATAAGCAAGAAGGGAATTTCCTTCAACAAAGGAATGGAGGCTCTAGACAATTAGCCAATTCTATAATCTACACATAGGGGATTTTTGCATTTGACTATTGCTACAACACGTTTACTTGTACATTGGTCACAACTGCAAAATTATTGCATATTTTGGGTGAGAGAAAGAAAACATTTCAGTGGTCAGCAGAGTGTAATGAATACTTATAGGGTTAGGAAAGATTTTATTACTACCTTCTTTCAGGACTGACCTACCAGTGTTTAAAATGTCTTCTGAAAAAATTTCAACTCTTCTACTTTTGCAGCTATGAAGTCACAAGAACAGAAGAGGCTGTAACTTCTCTAGAAAATACAGTACCTGAGTGAAATTTCTTCCAAATGTGTTACATGTATGGGGTGGTCCAGTCACCATCTGGGAGAGCAGGAAAGCTGCTCCCAGAGGGAGCAGGAATTTTATGATTAGAAGAGACAATGTTTGCCTGAAGCAAAAGTATTAGAAAAGGACTCATACAGATCTGCTCTGGAGTCGGTCAGAAAAGCTACCAGCAATTTTCTCACTACACAAATGCAAAGAGGGAGACCTGAGCCAAAGTACAGAAATACTATTAAGGATTATTTGCAAACATTTGCCACCAGCAGGAATGTTGTAAGCCTTTAGGTGGAGCTGCCTAGGCTCCCTTTAAAACAAGTATCCAAGCAAAATGAAGTATGCCTGGAAAGTACCTGTCTCTTCCCAGTGGCCATCATGGGAGCTTAGAGTACTGTCTCTGGATAAGCACCTTATTCTCAGGTTAAATTACATCTGCTATGTCCCCTGTCCAAATTTTCCTGTAAAACAGGACCATGCTTTGCTATGACTGTTTTCTTTGGTATTTTCAGCACTGCAGCCAACAAGAGATGATGTACTGCAAGAGAGTCAGCTTCTATGCAGCTGAAGCAGGACTTTCTCACTGAAAGCACAGGGCTTAGTCCAGCTGTTGCTGCTTCGGGATCTCAGATGAGCTTGTCATTGGAGGTGGTGTTTTGCTTTAGCCTTAGATACACCTGTATCATTTCAATTAACTTTCAGTCCGAGGGTATATTCATAAAGTTGATTTTAAGATATCATGGCAATAAAAATCACTCTGTACAACAACCTCTCCTGCAGAAAAGACTTTTCCACTGGAAGAAAGTGAAGAGAGTTATGATGCTCTCTCAGCTGGGTGGCCAAGTGTCTCATTCCTGGCTGCAGCCTGAAAGGTGTTAGAGGAAAAGCAGGGTCAGAGCTTCAGGTTCACAAAGGAAGTAACTCAGTGCTCTAGGAATGCTGCCCTGCCACCTCTGCTTTTGGAGCTGCAGCACTGCCAGGAATGAGACTACATCTAATAGATGAGCAGTCTAAATAATAAAGCTTTTACATCAAAAGAGTCAAGCAGAACTTGACCTCGCCAGGGCACCTCAAAACACCTCTTGTGTTTCATTGCAGTGGATGTCTCTTACACCATACTGTTAAAAGTGTCAATGAATGCCTTGAAACACAACAAAACAAACAATTCTTAAAACTCCACACATTCAGATGGAAAATATTTTTTATTGATCAACTAACTTCTTGTTCCCTTACTCCTCATCCACATTCCTGATCTCACATGATCAATTCCACATGGTTTCAGGATAAGCTATTAATCATCTTTTATTTTACTTTATTCCCATGTTACACAACAGGAAGCATGTTTGACAGGACTATTCAGTGAAATAAAGGCCAAATATTTGTTAATCAGTAGAGTGTGTAATATTATCCTTAACAATTGAGTATAAATACTGATATAATGGGGAAAACTATTTCCATTAAACTGGTTCTTTCTAGACCAGATTTCCACAAGACAGTTTTAAATAGCAATCAACCAAAGACATGTACCACCTCAGACAAATAGGAAAATTATCTTCAAGGCAAACACAAATGCAAACACAGAAAGAAGTTATTAGATATACTTAAAGAACATGGTCTGTCATGGTGAGATCATCAGAATGGCATGAGAAAATCAAGACAGGAAATTGCAAAGAAAAATAATTTATCAAAGCTGAGAAAACTTCCTCCATTATTCATTTCTCGAAAATTTTTGCTTATGGCTTAAAAATGAAAGCTACCAACAAGAAAATCTGAAATACTTGTTCTATAGTTACACAAAGTACCATGAAAGTATTCACTTATAGCATGTTTTGTATAAATACTACTTTAGATGGGAAATGTGGACCTGATTTTCTAGATGATCTAATTGATGGTGTTCACAGGGGCCCCAGGGTGAGGAAAGAGACAAGGATCTGACTCCATGTTTCAGAAGGCTTGATTTATTATTTTATTATATATATTAAAACTATACTAAAAGAATAGAAGAAAGGATTTCATCAGAAGGCTAGCTAAGAATAGAATAGGAAAGAATAACAAAGGTTTGTGTCTTGGACAGAGAGTCCAAGCCAGCTGGGCTGTGATTGGCCATTAATCAAAAACAACCACATGAGACCAATCACAGATGCACCTGTTGCATTCCACAGCAGCAGATAATTATTGTTTGCATTTTGTTCCTGAGGCCTCTCAACTTCTCAGGAGGAAAAATCCTAAGGAAAGGACTTTTCATAAAATGTGTCTGTGTCATTCTAAGACCCTTTTTTTAAATACTGGGAAATAAGGAATCCCAATCTGAATTTGTCATATTACAGTAGGCTCAACTTGCTAAATTCTTCACTCATGAGAATAATCTCACAGTAATCAGAAACTACTGTCATGAGAGATGACCAGTTAGACCAGAATTGCAAGTTGCACCACAATACAATGTTGAGAAGATCCTGAGGACCTTGAAAACATGTTGTTAGATTCAATGCAAGGACTCCACACTCTTCATCCTAGGAGAAAAACAGAAGAGGAAAGAAGATTGTTATTCTTTTCTCCAAAGTGTGAAAAAGTTCATAGCTATATAGTTGGTATAAAATAACAAATCTAACATTTTGTCTACAGCTTGTGTACTTGACTGTCACAATTCAAACAGTGTTTATATGAACATATAAACAAAATCAGATACTTTATTCTGAGTGGTATCTTCTGAAAGGGAAAAGACTGCCTCAAGGCAAGGATGGCAGCCCCTTCTCAACCACATGATTTGCAGAGCTTTTGCAAGGCTCCAGCTTTTCCCCATCTTGGAACAAGAGTTTTTCATCTCTATTTTCTCTGCAGTTCTAGGTAGCTCCCACTCTTCTAGGCTGGCTCTGAAAGGTATCCTTAAAGGAAGAGAATTTTTAAGGGTTCAGGGTCTGCCAAATTGTACCTCCATGGGCTGCATTATTTACTGATTTTTTTGTCTATAGCCTAGGAGGGGTGTTTAGTAAAGGACTGTGGCAATAAGAAGCAGCACTGGAACAGCTGAGCAGACGTGTCTAATCAGTGAGAGCACAGAGGGATCCGACCTGCATGCAAACATCAGTGAGAAAGCAGGGGACAGGGGCTAATAATGTGAATATCACGCACAGCAATCTGAGCTTGTTTCAGGGCTCCTGAAGGCTGTGTTGTTACTTTACAAACTTCTCACTGGCACTGGTTAATTGCCTCCCTTTCTCCTCACTTGGGCAGCAAGGCAGCTACCTCTGATTCCAGACTAAACTGCAAAGAGAGAAAGCAAGAGAAGAGAGAGCACAAAAGCAGGGAATGTGTTCAGTGGGAAAGGGAGGGTTAAGAACCTGATATTCCTTCTAGCTATATACAAAATTCATTCAGATATTCCTTCTGTGCCTGTTACAAGGCCAGATTAAAAACCAATTCAAGATTAAAAACCCCATGCATTCCCACAGATGTTTCAAACTGTAAATTGGATGGATACCTGTGTGTCATGGCTTTTGGTGGGTTTCCATCACTGTATGACTGACCATGAAAACCTGAGGGAACAAGTTCAAATATAGGTTGCCATTTTGTTTTAATTATGATTCACATATTTATTCTCAGAGTAACTGATATGGGTTACTGTTTCATACAAAATACATAAAGTTCTTATTTTATAGAGGAAATAGTGTCTCAAAATGCTTGGCTTTATTAAATAGAATCCAGAAAAGTGGTCAAAAGAAATAGAAAATTTGACAGAAGCACAAAGTATTGCCTCCAAGTCATTGCTATTAAATTCAAAATTTTTAAAAAACCACCACATTATTTTCCTATTTCCATCCATTGTAGAGCAAACAAGACCAAGCCATTGTAATTCCCAAAGTACAGCTTTATAGAAAATATAGAAAAAATATGTACAGCTTTATAGAAAAATGCTATCCATTGTAGAATAATAAATTATACATGCCAGAAAGCTCTTCTAAAAGCTTGGGTAAAGAGCAGCCTTCCTGATGGTTAGACACAATGACATTTTTGTAATAGATGTTGTTATGACCGGAATCTTGTTTTCTAATAACATCATGAGTCTTCTGAACACACTGACAGTGCTTGTTATCTTTAACAGTTACACTTAACATGCACGTTTCTATTTTACAAAGATGTGCACAGTATATGTTTTCACTATTTCACTGTGCCATTACAAGATTATTTGTCATTTGCTTTGACATTTCAGTTTGTCACAAATTACAGACAAATCTCAAGGTTAATATTACCTTCACTTTTATATGGATGGCTTTCCTTAATATCTTAGGCCCAAACACAACAGCATCCCAGTGTAACAATTATCACCCTTGGTAACTGCTTTAAGAAACTTTCATCACATCCTGATTTTAAAAGGCTAGTGTTTAAGAAATACCTTTTTTATATAAAATATGCATTTAAGAATACAAAAACCCTTAGTAGTTTTGCTGTCACTTATACATTAAAAACCTCACACCTGAGAAGCAGCTGGTGGCTTCCAATGGGTCGTTAAGAACACTGGAATTATTGCAGTGAGACAGACCAACCCAGTTCAGTGTCCCATCTCTGACACTGACTTGTAACATCTTGCTTACAGGGAGATTTTGGGAACACTGGTCCACAGACAGAGATGGATTGATCTACCAACTGATATAGATCACATTGTCCCAAAACCATAAATTATGTCAGGATCCATGAAGCATGAGGTTAATGTACAACAAACACAGTGATCACACATTACAGTTCTGACATTCTTGGTAAGTGCCCATTTTCTCCTTTTTTTTCCCAAATCTCCACAAATTCCTAATCAGAAGGAAAAAAAATCCAAAAAACAACAACAACCAACAAAAACTCTACACACAAACACAACAAAAAACCAAACCAAACAAACAAGCTTGTGAAAAAAAGTTCACTATTTAAATATTTAAATCAAATATTATGCACATAAAGTTCTTTAGTCAGCTTTTGATGTTCTGCTATTTTCATTTACTGCACAGACATGTTCTCTCCTACCATGAGGTGCAGAGAATTTCCAAGACTGTCATCTCTAGACCTTTTAATTATTTTACACGTTTTTGTCATACTCTGCATTTTTAAATAGAAAATATGAAAAATTAAAATGCTGGGGTTCATCCACACTGCATGAACCACAACAGTGATTTAATATATTCATCTTGAGTGGGCCTGTTACAATCACAGGTTTTTCAGTGGAGAAGAAACCTGAACTGGCATTATACAAATGATTACACAGGGAACTACATTCAGACCACAAATTCAAGCTCCCTTCTTTTTATTATCAGGCTTCCAAGTCTGAAGCTGTAGTTAACTGACAGGTGTTTTCAGAACACAGGGAAAATCTGTCACAGGGCTTACTGTATTTGCAGTGAACTAGAAGGAGATGTAGGTTGGTTTTTTGTGTGAGTTTGGGGAAGTGTTTTTGGAAATGCTCAGATTGAGGCTTCTCTCAGCATGATTCCTTTTAGACTTTTTAGTTCTAAATTAGTCAATCCACTGCTGTACTGTTCACCATAAATCCCACAGCCTTAGTTTGCTCCGAACTCACTAATTTCTACAACACCTTACTTTCAGGGCTTGGAGGTTCTAGAGTATTCTGGCTCCATTGTGTATCTGAGTGCACCTCAAATCATCATCATAATAATGTCCAGAAGCAAATTTCTGCTTGCTGGGAAGTGGAGGGAAGTGCTGCTGTCCCATTTGCAGGGGGGGAACTGAGAGCAGGGCTGTGCTGCAGTCACTGCAATGGCAGCAGTGTGTGCCTCTTGCCAAGGTGTGCTTTTATCGAGCTACCTCATGTACTGACAGCAAGGTAAATACAGGTGTGACACACAGAAACTGGCACAAGGTGAAGAATTCACCCAGGAAGCAGAGACAGCAGCCAGCACACAAGCTGCCCTTGCAGAGATAATTAAAGTAGCTCATGAGGTATATCAGTCCACTGTCTATAAAGGACTCTGAGCATATCCCGCTCTCATGCACACATCCACCTCCAGTCAGGTGAATTCCACCTCAGTTTCACAGTGAAAACACACTTCACCTCAAATGTGCTCTTGTACAGAATAAAGACCCAAGCTTCTTTTGTTAACATTCTACTCACCGCAGAAGGTATCACAGATCTGCAGTGGAACTGAATAATCCACATCTGTTCTCCAGCCCTTTCAAAAGAAAGAATTGAGGCTTATTCCCCTTTCAGCAGAGCTGTTACTAAGCACTTGTGTTGACAAAACGAGATGGCTTTATTAGTTTACTCAAGGGACTGCATTTTAAATCTGTTTCTAAATATACACATATGGAGATTGCTGGTCTAGTATATATTGAGTTGCAATCACTTTTAGGTCTCTAAATGATAGAGCTAATCATAATTTTTGTTGCTATTGTTGACTGACAGATAATGTCTTACTTACAAAATAAATAATTTATGCAGGAAATTATCAGTCTCCCCACCAAATTTCATTTCTCACTAGGGAAAGACTAACTACTCTCATTACTCAGTAAGCTTTTGCCAATCTCACTTTCATCTTCCCTCTTTCTTCCCAGCAGCGCAAAGTGAAGGTGAGAAGGGCCTTCCAGGGCAGCTGCTGGAGCCTCAGAGCTCACTCTCATTTCTTTCAGTGTCTGCTGAGAACATTTACTCCAGAGAGGCATAAACCTATCAATAAGCTTCATGCTCATTTTCTATGAACAAAATTTCTTAATGAAGTTCAGCTACAGAAACAGTGTGCAGAAATCTCAGAAATCATTTGCTCAGTTCTACTTTCCTGAGTGCTAATTCTAGGACACCATGCACTTGCTGTGCTGTTTACTATATGCCTCACCTTTTCTAGTCAATGTCAATTTTCATCCATTATTTACTTGGATCTTTTGATAGCTTGGAACTTTTTATTTATGAAGGAACACATAAAGACAGGATTAGCAATATCCTGATGATATCCTTTTATCTGCCACTGACAAAGGAGCAAGATCATGGAGAGCAACTTCTCAGTTAATTAATGTCATCTCTAAGAAAAGTGGTGGCAGCATACCAAGCTTTAAATAATGCTCTTTGCCAACTTGATTTGCACAGTAATCAGATTTAGCTGAGAGGAGAAAGCAGTGAGAGTACTTGCTGGTTTGCTAGGTGTCTTAATGATTTTTTATTAGTTTATTTTGTACAGGGTACCTGGCAAAAAGCAAGACACATACCTGAATGCAAATTGTTGACCCACACATTTCCTGTGACATAGTGATTGAAACAGGATCTCCCTAATGAATAAAAAAAAAAAAGCTGAAAATCGCCATTTTCCATACCTGAAAACAATGAAAACACACTGTGTCTCTTCAGTTCTTTGCTTTGGTTCCCAATAATGCTATTAGAGTTCTACTGTGTTAGAAAATCAATGGAAGGTTATTTATTTTCAGAGCTAACCCCAGATCTCAATGACCATAAGCAGCTGGTGTTGCCAAGCAGAGTGTGGCAGCACAGGAAGGGGGCAAATGTTACTGCATTTTATGGAGCATCACAAGGAGGAAACTCCCCCCCTCCACTGTTTGCTTCCTCCCATCATCTTCACTTCTTTTCCCTGGTGTATGAGCTGAAGGAATGACCCTGTCTTTACAGCTCTTCTGGACTTCCCATCCCATTGTATGCAGAGAACAAGCTGAGCCTTAGGGCAAATTTGTCCTAAATGACTGGCTTGACATTTAATATCTGATTGATTATGGTTTGTCCTCAAAATAATGTCTGTTACTCCACCACTAGCTATGCATTCTACACCACTCTCTTCAGGGTGGCAAACTCCTAAAGTAATTGGGGGCAAATTAGGTGAATAAATTCAAGCATGACCGAAGAGGAATTAGTAGTTAGAGGATCAACATTGGTTTCTGGGAACACAGAGTGAGGTCTTGATGAAAACTTTGTGTACACTGCTCATGGTGTTGAGACAGGAACTGTATGTAATTTATTTTGGAGTCCCATTCTGTCACAGTAGCAGAGACATAACAGCTCTGTACCAAAGGGAAGAAAACAGCATGTCTAAATGCATCAGTGCCTTCATGAAACACACATTTCACTATCTAGCTGTGATTTATTGGTGTTCCACCATTATGCCTTTCACTTAGCTATTCACACAGGGAACCTTTAAAACCAGAAAATACAAACTCCACAGATTTCATGTGAAATAGATCAGCTGAAGAGAACCTTCCCTGAGTGTTGACAACTATTCTACAAGATCTCCATTTCTGCCAGTAATACAGCATTTTCCAGACAGCTTTTCCCTTTAGGATAGACTCTTGATATTGCCACCAATGCCCTCTGTGGTCTGTGTTAATTAGGATAGCTGTTTTTTCCCAAGCCTTTTGCCATGATTATTCAGCTCTGGGAACTCCTAGAGGAGCAAGTTGTTATCTTCCATTTTTGCATGTCCTCAGACTGTGCTGAGTTGGAAAACTCTTTTTTATCAGCTGTTCTGTTACATTCAGCACCAGAGGTGCACTAACAATCTAAACTGATCCATTAGAAAACAAATTCAGCATTCAGTGTCCAGCCCATCATGTTAAGAAATGCTTGTTCATAACTGCCTGATTGTGCACTCTTCCCACTAGAAGAATCACAAGCACCTGAAAAAGGCAGAGTTGCATTGTGTCCCTACATAGTGACAAGTACAGCTGGAATATACCTTACAGAGAGGACAGATGTAGGAGCTGTGCTTGTGTGCTCTAAAACACATCCCCCTATAGCCAGGAGTAACAATTCAAATCACAATATCTAGATTTCTCAAATTTCTCAAAATTCATCATGTGCCAGCTCATGTGCCTGGTCAGTGAAGCAGACAGCAGGAGCACATATTTAGCAGTGGATCTGAGAGTGCTGAGGAGCTGGCTGCTGTATTTCAGCATGGTGGTCCTGGTAGCTGCTAGGATCTATCCTGCTAATATTGTCCTGTTTGAAAAATAATACTCTGGCCTCTCTTTAGCTCTTTGACCTCACTTCCTAGATGTGTCTCTCAGCAGATCACAATTGGGCCAACAAGGTAACTGATAGGCAGGGTTAAAGGGCAAACCACAGTGCAGCACTGAAAATGTGTGGGACATAGACTAAGTTGCAAGAGAGGAATGAGGCTCTCATGACTAGCTGCTGCCTGACACTGAAATCTGACCCTCCCATAATCTTTCCCCTCTCTGTCCCCATTTTTTTGGATGAAGCAGTTGTGTAGCCACACCATCAGCTGGCTCAAATAGATAATTTGGCTGAAAATGAGCCCTTTCTGCGTGTTGAGTTTGTATTGGCAGCTGTGATATTTAGAGTTCATAATGGATTGATGCCTCAAGTCTTACATTTCATGATGTGTGATTTGCCAGGTCAGCTGTATCAGTGACCCATATATGAAATATTAACAGGAACATTTGCTATATACATAATACAAATACCACACTACAAAAATGACATTAAAGGAATATTAAAGTTCCCCTCAATAGTCACATCATTTGATGTGACTCATTGGACTTCAGCATCTTTATTTATTTCTTGTTTCAGTGTGAGATCAGATTTAGAACTACATGCTTTTAAAATGTTCCAGTAATTGTTGCAATATGTACATGGTTTATTAATGGATTCAAGCTGCAGAACAATATACGGAATAATATATGAATGAAGTTAGGTATGTTTAAAAGCCTTAAAAAGTTTAAGAAATAATATATACAAACCACAGAGACTGAATGATGCATCCCAAGAGATTCACATGAAGCCATCTGCGTCCTGTTACACACAAGCACTGAGAACTGTGCCTTGGTTTGGGATGTGAAGAAAACTTGTATTTGTTCTGCAACTGCAGCAGTCCTCATTTTCCAGGCTGATATTAGGGGAAAATACTTACTTTTAGATGTACAAGGACCATACAGTATATTCTAAAATTTATGCCTAAAATAAAAGCTTTTTGTATTTTTAAGTGTTATCAAATTATATGCAAATAATTATTTTAATTATTTTGATTCCTACAAGTTACTTTTTATACTGTTGAACACTAGATCTACTGAGGATACATAGAAGTAAAAAGCTGTCAAGTCTCTTTGACTTAGTTTACAATTTACAGTGTTGTTGAACATTTCTCACTTCTCATATCTAGTGATTTAAATATTTTCCACAATATAATGTTATTTACAATTTCCACAATATAATGTTATTTACAATTTAATGTTTATTTACAATTTTAAAAATCTATTTACCTGGAAATTCTCCATGAGCAAATGGACATTTAATCCAAGATCCTCGTTTGGTGGTAAACTGAAAGCAGAGAAATCTGTTATGAAAACTGGATTTTCTATTTCAATCTGTGGCAAATATTCAACTAGTGATGATCAGGGAATTCCAGAAAGTTGCAGAAGATTAATTCACAGCTTTCCTCCTTCATTGTATCTTCCAACCCTTAACTTAAATTAGATCCCCTAATTCTTCAGGTATTTATAATCATGCATATTTTATATAAATATCTGGTCCCACTGACCTGAAAGTAATTTAAAAGAAAACAATAATATGCCTGTATTGGCCTTATTTGGATTTTTTTCCCTCAAATAGAATAGTAAGAGATTCGTCATTAAGTGTTGATCATTTTATTTTCAAATATTTACTATGAAAAACTTTATATGTTAAATTTAGCATATTCTTCAGAGTTTGCATTGACAAAAAATATTTTTTTCCTGCTTTTCTTAAACAGACAAAAAGGAAGGGAACAATCTGACCTGTGTCTTATCTATAATTGCTGCTGCACTCCAAAACTATCACCTTCTAATCTAATCCTTCACTTTTCCTTCATTGTCAGTTCCCATTTATCAGAGCTATGAAACAAAATATTGATCATAAAGAACATCAGCAGCTCATTTGTTTTAGAGATAGAAGGGCAGTTAATATGTGTTTTACAAAGAAATTCCTTTACCTTCATGCAAAGTCTTGGGTGAGTGTCCACACGAGAATATTTGACCTGCTGGAAGACAGAGCAGTCATCATTAGCTAGATTTATTAACTAGTTTCACAAAATCAACTTCTGCAATTTTCATGGCTTGATTACTGCAAAGGCAACTGGTTTGTTTAATTCATAAACATCCCAGGAAGTTAATCACATAAAATGATTAGAAACAACTGCTGCTTTGGATTACTGAATAGTGTGCTCCCTTTTATCTGCAATATGTAGCATTTTTTATGGTCAGACTGACCCATTAGAGCTAAATTCATTGATTCTTTGGTGGCTTGTGCAAAATTCTGATTACAAAGTCAACTTATTTCAACCCCTTATTTTCCACTCATGAACAACTCATCAGAACACCTAAACATACATCCAAAAGTTTTCCACCATCAGTTGAGAAATCTTTGAATTTTCCATATCCTTATTTCAGAACAGTGAAACGTAGGCTGAATTTTGGAAATACACTTAAGCAATCCACAAAATGTTGTTTTTCTTGATTAACAATTGTTTACCCACCAAGGGCTTCACCACAAAGAGCCTTTTCTTCTAAAAACAATAGCTGCACACATTGCTATACACATGATCCTACTTAAATAAACCCTGCTGCTAAAAGTGACTGAGCATCCTACACGGCCAAACCCTTCCTGTAACTTCTTTTGAGAACATAACAGCAGCGTCCCAGGAGATAGCTCTGCAGGAGCCTGCTCAGACCTGGAGACAGTTTTGTCATTGACAGAGGAAGCCCCAGCCTCAGTCAGGAGGAGTGATGCAGCTTTCGTGCCTGAGTCAGTACATGTGCACAGTATTAGAGTGTGTGGCCTTGTCTGGATTCACAGGACAGTTGGCCCTATCTGAGCAATCTGCAGGAGTTTCCAGCATACTACAGGGATGGTTTTCAGGGTTACAGGACCATAAATGGACCAAATTCAATATCAAACTTGTTAGAATTAACGAGGAAAATAAAGAGAATCCATTCTATCCATGAATGTTGATGATCCTTGTGGGTCTCATCCAGCTCAGGATATTCTATGGTTCTATGATTAATATTAATGTTCAGTCATTAAATGCAATCAGTAAATACAGAAAAACACTCATACTCTGTAATAATTTTGGTTTCTGTTCTGGTGATAGATACAACCATTACCAGCCAGACCCCATTTTAGTCTTTTTTAGCCTTTTTTCTCTCCTGCAAGCAATGAATTGTACTTGTTGCCAGCAGATGAATAATCCCAGAGGGATCAGTCACATCTAGAATTAAATTAATCTGTTTTCTCAAGATCAAAGCTTTGTTGGAACTCATAAATGATGGATCTGAACAATCACTAAAGGCTTGGCCAGGAGTTCCTAATCACAAAAGCATTCGACAGTCTGGAGTCAGCCCCTCCCCAGTCATGTCATCAGAATAATAATATTAATCCAAAAGTTTCAGAATTAATCTCTTGTGTTTGATTTTTTTTTTTTTTTTGCCTTTTCTGTTGTTACTTTAAGTTTGCAGCCTTCTCTGCACAATCAGGCAAGCCTGATTGTGATTACTTTTCATGATAAAACTAATTCTAGTGAACCTCAAAAAGCCAGAGCATTCAGTATTGAAGTGTTAAGCCATTCAAGACATATGCATTTGAAACCCCTTCTCAACTTGAGAAAATAAATGCTGGAAGAACTAAGGGACACAATATTTCAGCACCCACAATTTCAAGACACTGGACCAGGCTGAGGAAGGCGCTTCAGGAAGATCTTAATTACAAAACAATTGTGCCCTACCAAAGTACTGTTATGTCTCCAGAAATATGTAAAGCTTCATTTAATTTATATTTCTGGTGTTTAAATGTTAAATATCTACATCTGATCTAATCACAAAATACCCTTGTGACAGTAAAAATAAGGTGGTACCATCAGAGAGAAATCCCTCCAACCTAACATGCTTATCTCGAGATGAGAAGAGTTGTCCTCACAATGTGTCTGTTTCTTACTTTAAAGGTAACCTGATGTGAACTATAAATAAAAAGCAGATCCTATTTACCCCAAAGAATTTAGCAAACATTACTAGCTGCCCAGTCATCTCCACTTGTTATTTCTTTATAATGAGTCAGTGACTATTTTGAATAAATCATGTGATTAGTGTGCAAGAACAGACTGTGATTATGAATAGTTTTAAGTATCAGAGAAGAAGAGAGGAATTTGCAACTGCTCTTATTCCAAAATCTAGCTCTTCACATTTTGCCTTTGGTGATGCCTTTCAATCTCACAGTTTGAATTAATCCACAGAGCTCTTACTTTCTCAGAAGAATTTTTGAAAGATTTTTCTATATCTTCACAGTGGTCATTCAACTTGGTGAACCTGCATAGGTTAACCATGACAAGGACAGGACAGGCTGGCTCCCAGGCAAGGGTTTGTGTTGATGGGTTATAAACAATATTGTCCCATAGCACCTGTGTATCTGTGCACAAAGAAAGAGGGAAAACATTACTCAAAATGTCCAGACAGGAATCAACACAGCTAATAAGTCTGGTACCTCTACATGTGCTTTAAACCAAAATCTTGGACTTAACACAATAAAACTCATTTTAGGCCACACTTTTTTCTATTTGCTTGGTAAAAAAATTACTTTCATATGTGCACAAATAAGATAATTTCTTTTTCTGTTTTTCTGTTTCTTTCTGAGCTGTCATCTCAGACAAATTTCTGATATTGCTGGAATATTTGTGTGAATAATTTCCTGTTAAGCATAGAACTCATATATAGTTAACTGTGTTCTTTTTCAACTCCTTGCTCCCTCCTTTGGGTTGGGTATTGGACACCCTCAAATGTCTCCTTGAAGCCCTCTTCTCACACCATTTCTAAGCTGACCCTTTATTCCGTCTGTCCAGTTTGTGTGTCACTCAAGCAAATGCGGGAAATGACCAGAAAGTTACTTAGTGTTTTTGTTGGCATAAACTTGGTGAATTATTTGGTCTGACAGTAAGTTGTTTCATCTACCCACAGTAAAACAAACCAATATGATTATTTCCTTGAAGTTTTGCAACACATGATTTTCAGTGTAGATTAATTTAAACTGTGACATACTAATGGAGCTGCTGAAAGTCATTCCTATAAAGAGTAAGCACACAATACTTGCCATTTTCAAAGGGACAAAGCTGTACCCTCCTTGCATCTGGAAGTGCCAGCCAACCCTACAACCAAACAGTGGGCATCAGTTAGAGGTTATCAATTTTTTTAACATTTTACCATTTTTTAAACATTTTTAAGATAAATGTTTTTAACATTTCAGTTAGAATGTGAAAGAAATTCTTCCTGCCAAAGATAAGGATGCTATATTTGTTAGAAAGCTTTGGAAGTAATTTTGTAAAGGTTTTTTTTTTATTTTGTTGTTCATCATTAGGGGCATTGAACTAAGGTGATCCATTCTAACACTATATCCTATTTCTAAGTTGCATATTTGGTCCAATTTCATTTAGAAAATCTTCCACTTTGATTTTCATTAAGTTTCTTACAGTAATTGACCTTATATTATGATTATTGAATGTTTTGATTTCCCTTTCTAGGGGACTCAAAACATTCAATAGTCATAATATAAGATCTCCTGGCCTAGGCAATTGTAAAGGATGCATCCTTAGTATCTGAGGACTGAAACTTAACCCAATCTTCAAGTATGTGTGCATGGCTGCTGCTATGCCCTATTTATTTAGATTCATGTGCAAATGTTTCTGTTCCCATCTGTTTGCTCAGCAATCCTATTGCAGAATTTTCTATCTGCACTGCAGAATTTTCTATTTCTACACTGCAATCCTATTTGCAGAGTATATACTGAGAGAAATAAAATTCTTCTAGTGATCTCATATTTTCAGAGTGGAATGAAAAAATTCCCTAGGCTTCGACAAGACTTTGTGGTTCAGCTTGCCTATTTAGGTATGTGATTTTAGGTCCCACAATGTACACATCTCAATGTGACTAAAGTGCCCAAATTACTGTCACAGTAGCCTTATTTAGACCTAGCCAGAGCAGCCAGTGGAATCTACAGTGCAGTCCAGCACATCCCAAAAGGATTGGCCATCTACATTTGGTCAGTTGAGCACTGACTGTATTAATTAGCTCTCCATTGACTTTAAGAGTTTATTCACCTAATTCAAATGTAGATATCTGTATTTAGATCTTTACATTTAGGTATCTAAATCTGCAAGGTAAATCTAACCTCAAAATTCAGTGAGAAAACTAGGTTCACATAGCATCTTTCTATGTTAGCAGGATAATTTTGAATTTGTTTGGGACCTTTTATTCCTTGTATGAAAGACATTCCAAAATCTCACTTCTCAGGTTATCATGAAAACCTGTAACTATCCTGAATATATTCATGGAATGAATTTTTTCCCCCTTCATTCTCATTGCAAGAATGACTTCCATTTAAAACATATCTTATTTTTCCTTATAAGTGATCCTTCTGGTCTGTATTTGCACAGCAAACATAATTTCTCTTTGTATGTGCTTTATCAGGCTAATGGAAACATGGTATTTGAATTCCTTTTGTAAAACAGTCTCTTCATTCCCCAATCACTACAGATTTTTATGTGCATCTTCCTTTTGAATTAACCTTTCTTAAATATGGATACAAGAATTCCTTACAGTATTTCAAAGAAGGCCTTGCCCGTACTTTCCTGTTAGCTTGGAATAATCTAATCTAACTCACTAACTTTTGTTCCTGTTTACATCTTGATATCAGGGAAGCAAGCTAGTTAATCACCCTGTGATCAACTATTTCACCCAGATCTTTTTGCTTCCACTGTTATTTCTAAATGAGGACTCACATCCTACAGCAAGAATTCTTTTTATCAGAGCAAATGCATGAACTTTCACTTCATCCTTTACACTTCATCGTCCTTCAATTATGTCACATATAAAGATCTCTAGTCTTCTCCAATCACCCTGACCCTCTTCCATTGTTATTATAGGTCCCAACTGTGTTCCAGCAAATCCTATTACACATTCCTGCATTTTGTCCCCATGTTATTGATGAAAGCATTTATATGAGAATGACTCTAAGTGTCATCCTTAAATAACCTCCCTACCAGCACAGGCCCATCCAACAGGAATTGCTGAGTTGGCCCTGCAGCCAGGTACTATCTACCACTCAAATCTTGCCATCACTCTCAGTTTCCTCAATTCCTGTTTTAGTTTCTCATGCAATACTATATCAAATGCTGCTGACATTCAGTCAGATTAAGTCTTCTGTCTTTTCATTGTTTATAAAAAATCAGTCAAAATAATATTACACAACACATTCCATTAATTATTATCAATTTTATCCCATTTTCTTCTGATTGCCATGTTTTAATTAGCATCTACTAAAAGAAATCTCTTCCTTACATTTACGTAATTCTAAGGTCAAAAAAAGCCTTAGTCAAAAACTTGGGCCTAGAGCCTTTTCCTTCAGATTTTTCCTCCTTTCCTTAGCACAAATCCCTAATAAAATTTCTTCAGTCAGAAACACAAATATATACCAAATTCCAGAGTGTATTACCTCAATGCAAAGACAAGGGAGTAGCTGAGAGTATTTCAGAGAAATGGATTTAAGAGATTCCTTTCCTTTTATCTGAAATGAAAAAGATGGTCATAAATCCAAGACAGTAAATTTCTTTTAATTAGATATAAGCTAAATTAGATATAGATAGAGATAGAGATAGAGATAGAGATAGAGATAGAGATAGAGATAGAGATAGAGATAGAGATAGAGATAGAGATAGAGATGATATATAGATAAATATAGACAGAGATGATATAGATAGTTACAAATATAGATTATATAGGTGATACAGATTATGTAGCTGTAGATATAGACATAGATGGCATTTCCTGTGACTATAACCTTAATGAGCATTGCCACCTGCAAGACACCCTCCCCAGTTCCCCAAAGCACCAGGTGTTTAACTCACCACAGCAAATGCCCCAGCATCTTCACACGTGAACCATTTGTGGCACAGGCGAACGTAATAATCTTGATCTTGGGGAAAGTTGGACACATTCACTGTTACCATTTTCCTTGCCCTGTCTAAATTATAAGCTAACTTTCCAGCTGAAAAAAATAAAATCAAGCATGAAATTATTACATCTCTTTCTTTATAACTTTATTATTTCTATTTTATCTATTTATAAAAGGGACAGAATATATTTTATAACTTGATGGAGATGAAAATCAACATCTATAGAATCTTACTTAGAATATTTGAAATTATTATTACTTTATACTCTAATAGTCCTCTTTTTTTTTATGAGATATAATTTTCATTCAACATTATTTAGTTTAGCACTTGTAATACTGAGAGGCCAAGACACCTACCAATTTTACCTCAACCTTGGTACTCGGAACCTTATGTAGTTTATGTATAAATATTTGAAATATACACGATAATACCACTATAAGGGCTGATTATCCCAAGATTGTAATTTTCTTACATAGAGAATATGTGCAACTATGAAAGACAAGTGTAATATGTGAAAGGAATATTTTTTTATACATATATTCTCAGGTATGCCACAAGCAGCGTAGAAGTTTGGCAAATCAATTTCAATCTATTTATGAGGTCTTCAATAGATAAAACATAAAACCAGCAATCCAAAGTGCATTAAAAGAACACAAATTTGTTTCCAAAATCTTATAAATCATATAGAATATCAAAACCTTTACCTCCCATTTTCAATAGAAATATATTTCCAGAACATTACCATGTACCATTTCAATAGAAATGCATAGAAATACATTTCCAGAACATTACCTATCAACTACATGGTAATTATAAGTAGTGGTAGTTGGAAATCATAATTTTTTCTCCCTGCTCATTTAAGTATGAAAACATGTCATTGTGTAGGTCACCAGAACTATCTCACAGCTCTAAGTTGCACAGGAGATCAGCTCACCTGAACAAGCTGGAATATATTTTCCCACATCACTGTTTCTGCAATCTGCAAGGGAGAAGGCAGAGTCTGTTTCAGTGCTGCTTTATTCACATAACTGTGTAAACAAACTGCCAAATTATCCAGTAGATTCCCAACAGGAAACCTGTCTCATCTCTCTTTTTAAGGGCAGACTTGTATACACTTTTAAAGAAACTGCAAAAAAGATAAGTACTCTTCCCACACACAGAGATTATATCACACTATGCCTTAAGGACCTATCTCCCTTTCTGGGGAGATACTGGGAAACCTCAGCAGCAGTAAAGGCTGCAGTTGAGGATTTAGCACCACACTTCTTTACCTAGAACCTAACAACAATAATTTGAGTAATAATATAAATTTGGTTACTTTTTCCTCGAAAAAACAACTCCTATTGTTTACCAGGCTCATTTCTCTGTTATCAATAATTCTGTATTTTTGCTATTCTGACTCCAGCCTTAGAAAGAAACACCCTACCTAGCTCCTAGGGAGCTTACCAGAATTAGAAGCCAGGCAACACTTTCAGAATATCTGATATTTTTATCTCCAAAACTTAACTTTTAAGAACATTAAAACAACTTTTCATGTGTTGCTTTCACCTCTCCTTACATAACACAGTATTGGAGCAGCACTTTACTCTAATTTCCCCGCAGAGTCCTTTTCCACTAAGAAATATTTCCTATTTTCATTTGTTCACTCATCCTTGTAATGTGTCTAAAACTGGGCTTTGTAAAACCTTGCTTCCTCCCCTCTTTGTTCACAAAGTATATATAATATACTTCAATATTATATAATTCAAATAGTGAATATCCTTCAAATATATATCATTCAATAGTGAATCAGAACTGATAAGAAAACTTCAAATATATATAATTCAATATATATACTTCAAATATATATAATTCAGTAGTGAATCAGGACTGATAAGAAAACTGAAGGCTTTTTAAGCACAGAAAGGCCTTACTTGTACCCAAGTGTCAAACCATGCAGCAGAAATGACACTGTACCAAGGGGCAAGGACAGGAACCATCCACCCATGGACTCTGGAGGTGGGAAGGCAGGACAATCCCAGCCTGGGATTGAACAAGGGGTCTCATGTCATTTTTTGCTTTTTCCTTCTCTGGCCACACTTTATCTTGATTGGACCACGGTGCTGAATCTATTTTTGTGTGCACATGGCATAATTTGTAAAAAATTCCTGGGCACTTCACTCCAAAACATGGAAAAACGCTACCTAATCTTTTCCAGTTACATGTAACAGGCTATAGAACAGGTAGTTAATGAAAGTAAAAATAGATTTCTATAGACTTTCTTATGAAGCTTTCCTCAGCTTCTGAAGCCACCCCTGGGCCACCCCTGCAAAGAAGCAGGAGCTCCACTGAGGCACAGAGAGCAGGCCGGGCTGAGCCTGCAGGCAGAGAAGGAGCATGTGCCAATCACAAGGAGGGCAACAGGGACAAGTGCATAGTGTAAGCTCAGTTTCCACATAGCTTTAGACATAAACTCTGGCTTTTATACCAAGTCGAGGCCTTTACTTGCCAACAAAAAAATCACTGAAATGTAAACTAAGACTGGTCCTGGCGTACATGAGCTACCATCAGTTAGGTCAGTGAGTCAGGTCATATCCCAGAATGTGATTTGGATGTGCTTTTGACTTCGAGGTTTTTTTTTTGGTTGGTTGGTTTGGGTTTTTTTATTTTAAAGATATTTCCTGAAAAGCATCTGATTTAAGATGTTTCCTACCTTCAACATAGTATTGCTGACTCAGCTTGACTTCACAGTAATGTGGTACAGTTTTCATGGTCACATAGATGTGTTGTGCTACATTGACTTCAATGCAATTGAATTGTATCTGTACCTGTTTAAAACATTGATAAAATTGAGTTCTCATATGACTTCCAGAAAAACCTTTGGTTAAGATATTAAAGAGAAAAATATTCTTTGCTTAAACATATTTACATTTAAGAACAGCATTAAGCAGTCAATAATGTAGCATTAGGAATGTAAAAGAAGCAGATACAAGTTAATAAAAGGATTTCAAGGAGTATCATTATTTCTTGTTGCTGTCACCTTCACTTTTAGAAATCCAAATACCTACAAGATATCAAATAATCCTAAAGCCATAGAAATATCAAAAGCCCCAGTCTATACACATTTTACAAGCACAAACCTTAGCAGAATGAAAAAAAAACTCTTAAGTCTTAAAAGAAGTGTTTAAATATTTAATGGCAACTTCAGAAAATGTAATAACTCAAATAATAGTTTATGAAACAGAAAGTAATTTAAGAAACAAAAGTTGCGGTCCAGTTATAGCAGGTCATTCCCTCACTGCTATCAGTTAACTATTAAATTCCTTGTAGGTTTTCATGTTGGATAGTCTCTTACTTGGTAAAAAGCATTTGGAGGGTAAAAGACGTCTTATGTTACCATTTTAGTGAGTGAACTGAAACTAGGAAAATGTGATTAAATATCTTTGTTGATTCTTGCCTATAAACTTGCCTTACTCTAAAAGCTGCTGGCTACTGACTGGTGGCCCTGCATTGCCCATAGGGATGGATGTTCCATCATCAAGAGATACCAAGTGCAAACTGCAGCTGCAGTTTGGGAGAACTTTGTTCCACACGTGCAATCGGTGTAACATTGTACAAAGCACACGAAGCAACCTTTGTGTACGGGATTAGTAACCATTGCCCACCAGTAACTGCAAAAATTCGTGCCTTTCAAACACCTAGTCAAGGGTGGTTCTTTTTTGCCTCAGTTGCAAATTTTAGCAGCAAATACTTCCCTTTAACAGATACTGCTCCTTCCAAGGGCCTAGGACAGATGAGCACAAGTGCTTAGGCACCCGTCTGTCTTCTAGATGTGTAAACTCCAGTGATATGTTTGACTGAAGTAATGTGCACCTAAAATCTCTGTAGCATTACTCTTCCTAGACGCTGGAGTCAGAAAACCTTCCACACAATTTGGAGGGCACAAAAAGAAAGCTGGCAGGACTGGTAGGAAAATTAGGCTCTGCAGAGACAGATTCCCTTGTCAAAAGGTAAGCGGAAGAAGTACAAAGATGGTGGAAAATTGAATTTATATTTTGTAAAAGGGAATTTCGTTGTGGATTTTCATTTGGCTATGCTGAAGCATATATTTACCTTCTTTCCATTAAGCATCTTGCTTTTTTTCCTGGTGAATCTCACATTTATGCATTGAGATTGCTGTGTGTCCAGTGAAAAAGAACATATTTCCAGCCCACGGACATTCTCTGAAATGAGTTAGGAACAGATTGCAAAAATATAATTTAAGCATGTTTAGGATCAAAAACACAAATTAAAATACGCCATATCATAAGCTTTCCTTCTAAGTGAAAGGCACATGTATCTCTGTTAAAAAAGAGACATTATATATAACTCACACATAGAAGTAGGAAGAAGGGTTTATTACAGATGGTACAAATTAAGCTTTAATTATGCAAGTTTAAAAATAAACCTATTAACTCAGAGAAGCAACTAGGAAATATCTAAGTGGTAACATATGAAGCACATGAATGGCAAGGTAAAAATAGACTATGTGCAGGAACTTGATATATTTCCATTTTCTTGCAGTGCAGAACTGTAACTTCAGATGAATAAACTGTTTCTCCTTCTGTAGGGGCAGTCACTCATGTTCAGACTATCAGAGCAGACAGAATGAGTGTGTGTGCCTGTGTGGATGCCAGAGCAAGAAGGAAAAGGGCAGCTGTGTGCTTGGGGCACTGGCAGAGGACAAGTTACATGTGTTACATGTTGGAAGCCAGAATTCATTATCTCAGTTCTCATTCACTTGGGAAGGGTCACAACTTCATCCTGTTTTGTAGTGAAATGCTTTCACAAAAATATTTTTCTGAGAACATTACATGAAAACAGCTTGGTCCCAAACATTACAATATGGAACAAATTTTGACTGAACAGCCATAAAAACAAAGTGAACAGAAAGGGCTCAATAGCAAAGTTGATTCCTACCATCCAGACTCAGTGTTCCTTTAATGTTTAAATGAAGAGAGCATGGGCTTCCTTGCACACATTTCATCACTGTTGAGATCTTCATGCTTTTCAGCACCATAGAAGATAAAGATGCAGGAGCATCATGGCAGAAGCTGTTAAAAATGCCGCCTGCAAATGCAAACACAAGGGCAGAGAAAACTCATTGCACACAGGATGTCTGGGGGAGAGCAAGCACTACAGGGGAAGTTCCAGCTCTCCTGAAATCAGTAAGAAAGTGACCAGCAAAGCCAGTACTTTACCTAAGACTTTCACACAGCAAACATGGCTATGTAGGGGGTTGGAATAAATTTCTAGGCTTAGGGAAATGTTAACCCACAAGAGGAAGCAATCACACTTCTAAAAACTATGATTAGCAGAACACACCTAGACTAATACTGGTTCTAATTAGTTAGATCTGCTAAACTGATACCTTATATAAACTTTTTTTCAAAACCATTGCCTGCATATTGTGAGCACTCTCATAATAGTACTTTAATTTTAGGACTTTCTGACTGTCTCCATTGCTGTTAAAATTTCACTTTCACACAAGAGGGCACCATTGCATTCCTAGTCATGGAAGAGTGCCTTACACCTACAGGATTTCCTTCTGCTTTAGACCAGAACAAGAGTAGAATAAATATTATCCAGGCCTTCTTCAAGGCCTATGGATTACTGTGTTCTTCAAGGCACAGAACACAGTAATCCATAGGCACAGAACACAGCTACTACGTCTTCTTTTATTTCCCTGTGTAAATTTAGACATTCCAAAGCTGTAGGAAATGGGTTTGCAGAGCTAAAACTATAGGCTAGGAAAAAAGGAAAAAATAGTCTTAAGGCCCCAAACCTCAACAGTTAGCATATTTCATCTCTTTCTACTTCTCAGTCTGCCCTACACAGAAATCAGGTACTTATTTATGAATTTATATTGTGAATTATAATACGATTTAATCCCCAATGCATTCCTTGGGCTTCTCTACTTCACATCCATTGTTTGTAGTCCCAAAAACTAGTAATTCAAGAAACTATCAGAACAAACAACCAGAGAATTGGGTTTTGTCCCTTGGCTTTGTGGTTCTGCAACGCAACACAGCTCTTTTTAGCTGTAACTATGTAACTACTATTTCTTTGAAATATTTCCTAGACTTCTCACTTTCATATACAGCATGAAAGCTAAAAACCACCCAAGTAAATAAAAAAAGTATTTTCTTGACCATTCTCCTTCCCCTGGTGAGAGGCTAGAAAAACAAAAACAAAATAACCAAACAAAAAAAATTTATTCATATAATTCAGCTGTTCAAAATGCTCCTAGAAGGAGTTCAACTAGTATGGCAAAAGGTATGGAAGTACAAAACAGCAGTGCCACAATACTGTGCTTGCCATAAAATTCAGGATAGCACTCTTAATAAAATCACCAGGAAATGGCACATCCCTCAATGTCAAGCCAAAAAATATTGTCAAGTGTGGATGCTCATTGACTCACATGGATTGGCATCCACAGTTCTCACAGAGGAAAGGTATGGTGAAGGAGGAAAGACAAAGCTAATCCTTACTTATCCTTCCAACCCTTCCAGTGAAGGAAAGTGCTCTAAATTCAAAGACTGAAAGTGTATTAACCTGAACAGGACTTCATCCTTCTTTATGAGTTCCTCATTTTCCCAGTGTCCCATTGCAGCTGCAGGCCACTGTCAAAGATCAGATACTGATACTGCAGGATGTGAACACAGGCTGGCATAAATGTGGCACCTTCCCTTAAATCTGTTAAATCTGTTAGGCCTTAAGTGCCCTCACACCTGGTATCAGGAGAAATAACTCCTGTGTGATACATATCACTTACACAGTGTCAGAAGGGACAAACCCTTCACACCCAAATCTCCATCCACACTGTTGGCCTGGTTTTGTGTCATTGACCATATTTTGGAGGCAACGGGACATGCTGATAAGAACCAAGTGGAAAAGCATGGGAAAACAAGGACACTTTATCTCCACTGGCAGCTGATCAACTCTGCATTATCCAAAGAAATACTGACAACTAGCAAAGACAATTTATGCAAACCAATGAAAAAACATAGATCACTCAAAATATACATATAAGGCTTTAAGAGCAGTTGGAATACCTTCACTCTTGAAGAATTTATAAACATTTCCACAGAGATGAGACAGCCTTCAGAAGTACAGTGCGCAGCAGCTGGATATAAACACTGTATTCCATGTTCCAAGAATGGGTGGTGTAATTATCCTGAAGGTATCTCAGGATGGAAAGTTATTACACAACACACAATTAATCCACCCACAACAAACTGGAAGTTTATCATATTGCAGAATTACTTGGTAATTATTACTAATAATGTGATAAGTGACTATTAGTTTGAGCTCTGTCTCTTTGCTCAAAAATATATTTTCCTGACTGCATCTTATGAGATGGAGTTGTGGATGCCCAATGGTATGTGGGAGTAACTATTTCTGCTTAAAGTTTGGTTATTGGTGTAAATTTCTTGATCCAGGCTTATAATCTCACCCATTGCCATGTCTGCATAGAAATTATTTAAGGGCAGGGCATTGTTTGTAGACATATGTAGATAGATAGATAGATAGATAGATAGATAGATAGATAGATAGATAGATAGATAGATAGATAGATAGATAGATAGATAGATAGATAGATAGATATTCAAAGTGGATAAGTCTTTACAAAGCATTCTGTTTGGGCGTGTTTGACCTTATTTTTTAGGGGTAGGGGGAGGAAAGTGTCATGACTTAGCTGAATTTTCTCCTTAGCTGTTACAGCCTGAGGTATGGTATCATCAGATGTCCCAGGGTTGGTACTAACTCATGAAAATTCCAAGTCAACCTGGGTGCATTCCTGACATTGGATCAGCATCAGACAGATGCAAAAACACCCTGCTGTCCCATCAGCAGAGACACTGTTCTCCTTGATCACAGTTTATACTTTCAAACTTAGAACAAATATGTTACGCACTGAATAAATGATATTATGCTTCCACTTTGGATTTTTTTCCATTAATTTTATGATAGATTTTGAGAATTGCAAAACATGCTGCAAAACTCATTAGTAATAATTTAAATGGATCATATCATGCATGAGGATACTAGCATTGGATTACAGTAAATACATGATACATGTATTTACTGATTCTGTCAGGATGACCTGACAGAAAATAATTTTCATTGTATAAATCATCACAGTAGGAGACTCATTTCTGACTAATTCTTCAGTAAGAAGAACTCCTACTTTATCATCTTTTAATCCCCCCTTAAGATATTTTCTTCTGGAACACACCCCATTTTCATTTTCACACAAGTAGTTTTATCTATACCACAGAAGACAAAGATACATCTTGTTACACAAACCATCTGTTGGGTAAATCTTACCTAAATTTACTGTTTATGAATAATAGCTGTAATTAGCCCTACATGAGAGAGGGATTGTTACTTTAGTGAAAGGTTCCTCAGTTATGGGCACGTATAAGCCCAGGCATAGAGAAACCAAGGCTTATTATTCAGCATGTAGACATTTCCTTGTACTTTTGCCATCAACTCAACCACAGCACATATTTTTTTTTAATCTGATGATGCAGCAATCAACCCAGAACTGTCACAACAGCAAATCCCACCTTATGTACAGCTGGATAATAGAAGCCAGAGCTGAGCAATGGATATGCAAAAGAAATGAATAGATGGATAATTTGAAGCCTCAGGTATGAAATTGGAGAAGAGCATGGGAAAAAAAAGGCAGAGAAAACCTATTAATAACAAGACTGAGACAACACCCAATAGAAAATCCTAACTGGTTTTTTATCTGATATATCTTCCCTAAAGTATTGTAAGAATCTGAGCTACTTAAGGATACTGACAGTGCTAAATCTGGGAGCATCTCTAGAATTGCTTCACTGGCACATCAATCCATGACTATAAATTACAGTAGTATTTCAAACCTATTTGCATATGATTTACCACAGTATCTGTTGCATCTGTTCATTAGGATGATTCAACAAAATTCGTCAGCAAAGTAGATATGCAGTCCTACAATAACCACATGGTGCACTTCAGTTAATAAGTACCAAAATTCACTACTTGTAAGTACTTACAGAAATTATAAAATTGGTTAAATTTTAGACTGACAGCCTCTCTTTCACAAGAGATGGCACTGCACAGTAAATTAAAAGAGTTTCATGGTTATGTGTTCAGAAAACATTTCAAACTTTTAGAGATATTGAACAACACTGATATACTGTGCCAAATACCTTTTCTGAAAATGTAATTTTTTTTTAAATCATTGATACTTTGATATCCATGCATGAATATATTACAATGAATTTCAAATACTACAGTAGTTCTTATGTCTAGAAGAGCAGGAGGAAGAAGGCAGAGTCAAAGTCACACTGCCAAATGCTGCTGAGGTGGTTGTTGCAAATTTTAGGAAATATCTTTTTGCTGCTAAAAGAAATTACTGCTGCAAAAGCCCTCTTCTAGACCTAGTTAAGGTCTTTTAAGGTAATTTTATCTCAAATAACAAATAATTTTAAAAAAATATAGAAAAGAAAGTATGCAAAGGATTATACACCCACTGTTGCACAAGTAAATTGGGATGAAGACAAAAAATGCTTTTTCATCACCCTTCTAAGGCTGAGTAATTCTACATGTTACTTGTGTTGAAGATAGCTATAAGTTTTTTCAGACAGCACTGAAAAACCTACAACCAGCTTCATGTATATCATCCTCAAAGATATGGATCTTTAGTTTACAAACCCTTCAGTGGCCTTCCAGTTGAGTGAAACATCTAGCTTATCTGATGTGCATCATCTGCATCAGGGCTTGGACCAGATGACTCCCAGAAGCCCCTTCTGGCCTCAGCTCTGAGCAACTCTGGCAGGCAACAGAGAGTGACAACCCCTCTTGCCTCTCTCCCAGCACAGAAATCCCCTTGTCCTAAAATGGATAGAATGAATCACCACCTCGTGGTACCTGTGAGTCTGCACTATCTAGACCTGCATTTGTGTAACACCCAGCAGAGATTTTAACTCATAACCAACAGAATTACGGGTGTTCTTACCTTTGAGAACAGGCTGAAGGGCTTGATTTTCTCAGCCTGTACTGTTCAAGGATGTAAAGGCATGCTTCAGCTAGCAAAGCAAGGGTGGACACCCCTGTTTCTTCTTCTACCTTCCACATACTTTGTGCAACTACCAGCTCAGCTGCCCAATCCTAACAGGATTCATTTACAACCCCTGAACCAGCCACCAAAGCTTCACTGTGCAAAAGACCAGAGATTTTTTCTGGTGGAACTTTTAACTGCATCCCTTCCATACACATGTTCTTTCTCTCCATCTCAACACAATCCCATAAGTGCCATGCATTCTGAGTAAGGATTCATGCCAGCTGGCATTCAGCTCATGCCCCATCAGCATCTCACATGCTTGAGCTCAGCATTGGATCTCCCCCCTGTCTATGGGGATTCAGGAAAGGCTCTGTGGACACCAGCAGTGCTCGGAGCTGAGCCTCCAGCTAGGACTGTCCTCTCAGGGGGGACTGACTGTCCTCTCAGTGGGGACTGTGACTGTGACTGCACTCTCAGGGGGACTGTTTCCAAGGCAGCTGCCTCCCACTTCCCTGCAAATGGCTGTGTGCACTGGAGGAGTGACTGATGGAGGCTCCAGAGGTCAGGTAATTCAAGCCCCTTTGTTATTACTGTGGGCAATATCAATAATGAGTAGAAGCAATAAAACCATATAAATGACTTAGAAAACTCTCCTTTACTATGGTAAGGAAAACTATAAAGCAATAGTCATTATTAACCTAGTATTTATTAAAATCTACCAATTTCCAATGTTGTTTATGAAAGAACTGGTGGTAAATACCCTGTCATGACAGTGATCTGATGTCACTAGAATAACGGATTTAATATCTTTAATAAATTATCTTTAAAAATAAACATAGTAAAAATGTAAATTATGTGTACTCACCAGAAGGTTTGCTTTTACAGTGAATCCCCTGCAAACAGAAAAAAAATATTTTTAAATCTGAGATAATAATAAAAATAAATATTGCTCCATCATTGTACACAAGTAAACATACCTTAAACAGATAAACATATTCATAGTCCACAACAGAAACAATTTTCAAAGTTAAACAAATTATTTTCCAATACAGTAAAAAAGCACATCAGTGCTGCATATGATACATATGGGGGCACAAGATCAGCATTATCCTCATTTTCATTTATTTCTACTCAGGTGTTTAGTTGCTTTAACAAGTATAAGAGTTCCATCAAACAAAGACATTATTTTATCAGGTACTACCATTCCTACTGACCAAGAGTTCCTGCATTATTTCATTAAACTCTACAATGGATTTGTTTAGACCAGGGCAAAGAAACCTAATTATTTTACAATGGAAAATATCTAGAATATTGTTGAATATATATTATTTTTAGAAGACCCTACTAGAAAGGAAGCATTATGGCAATTGCAAATGAAGTCTAGAAATAAGACTTTTTATTTCAGACAGCTGGCTTAGAAGACTGAAAATTAAATTACTCAACCACAGTACTTATTGTGTTCAAGGGAAAGTGTCTTTGTAAGAGGCAAAGTGAACCTGGCATTGAGATTTTAACAAGCTTCCAGCTATCTTTCAGACAGACTACATCCATTTTCCCAGTAAAATAAACACTTAACCACACACTAAAATTTTGTAGAGTACAAAAATAACAAATCTTACACTGACTGCTATGCATGACATTCTAAAGAAAGGCTATTCCTTAGCCAGCAAACACTGGTTGCTGCTGTTCTGGCATAGCCCTCATACCAGTATGCTTTTGCATACAGAATACATGTTCCCATGTCCGTTCCTTTAAAAGCAGTGTCCTGTTGACAGAGATACTTTTATCACACCCACAAAAGTATAGGCAGCACCTTGTCTCCTCTGCTCTCAAATGGGACGGCAGCTCTCAGTCCTTTAAAAACATTTTAGGATCCTGCCAACAAACCAACAATCTGTGAGTTTCAGAGCCAGAAAAGCCTTCTGGTGGACATTTAGAAGTTCTTTAATTGAAACACTGAGACTACAGCCTGGGCAAGCACAGCACATCATAAAGTAACTATTGCTTGGTTTTCCAGGAGGCTTTCATCCACAGGGAGCCCTGTGCTCCTCAGAGATAAAGCTGTGGAGCAAAACCATGTTATTGTAGCAGGTGAGAAATGGCAGCACATCACTTCCAGCTGCCTGGGGTACCTGAGAAGTGTGCCCTGTCCTTCATGACAGCTTTTTATTTGAGCTAAATAAGCTCCTTCTTAAAGGAGGCCTTTAGAAAATCAGTGACCACTGTCTAACCTGTATCAGTTCCCATTCTTCTGTCTTTTTGGCAGTTCTATTTTTAACAATCACTTTTGGACATGAGTTGTCATCTTTTACTTCTGGCAATTTGGAACTATGACTCAAAAAAGTGCAAATGCATAAAAGGTGGTATTTTAAACCCCATTTTATAATAAGACAGATGTGGTCATATACTATCATAGACTAAAGATTAGAAAAATTATTTGTGACATTATTAAAGATATTGGTTTGGCTGCTTCTACAGCATAATACATTGACACTCAAATTAGGACCTGTTGCAACAGACAAGAGGTAATGGTTTTAAATTAAAAGAGAGTAGATTTAGATCAGATGTAAGTAAGAAAATGTTTTACAGTGAGGGTGGTGGAAACATTCAAGGCCAGGATGGATGGGGCTCTGAGCACCCTGATCCAGTTGGAGCTATCCCTGCTCACCACAGGGGACTAGATGACCTTTGAAGTTCCCTTCCAGCCCAAAACAGTTTATGATTCTATAAAGTATACCAAACTTCTTCACATAACTGTTCTAAAACTGGGATACTTCTGTTTAAAGGGTTTTATAATTTCCTCAAATCGCCATGAAAACTGAAAATGGCAACTGATAAGACCTAATTTCTGCTGTAGAAATACTAGTTATTTATTAATTGTTTCAGAAAGGAACTGCTGGATCAACTAATTTCTCAGTCATTACTTACTGGAAGAAACTCATTATTCATGAGGCTTATCATTCAGCAAATTACTTCCATATTTTTTACTTCCCATTCTGCAGCCAGACTGTTGAAAATATTTTGGTTAGGTGGCTTGACAGAGTTCCCAATTGCCCGTCAAAATTTCTTAGAACAGCATCTTTAACTTCTCTAACCATTCTTTCTGGCTACAACCTTAGTGCAAAAAAATATATTTTTAAAAAAATCAAGATCACACTGAATTGAAGAAGAAAAGAATCTCACAAATATCAAAGGATTCAGCCTTTTGATTAGAGAAGGTCATCCCCCTGTTATGACACCTGAAAATTGAAAACTGAATGTAAAATAATTAAATTGTATATATTGCAGGAGAAAAAACAAAACACCATTTCTGTGGGCTATGGCATGATAAAGAAATTCTCTTATACCTTATTCTCTTACATACCTTTTAGTCTATCCTAATTAATTATTGGGTTTCACTATTGCATAGAGGAATCCTATTATCTGAACTCTTACATTTATTTTCTTGTCCTTTCCACAGGAAAGAAAGAAACATCCATCTGTGACTTTTGATCTGGTAAGGAGATGTTTTGTCATTCTTGAGCACTTGGTTGTGTTCTGGGTGAGGAGTTGCAGGGAAGGTTTACATAAATAATCAAATATTCGCATGAACACTTGCCAGTTACAGCAATATTTGTTCACAGCCCAACTTCTTATTTTTTTAAGAAGTATTTCTTTTTATTGTACAATACCAAGTGGGTGGGGGTGGTATTTTCTTTTACAATCACTGTGCAAAACAGTCCAAAGAGACCATTTGTCTGAAAGAATAATTCAAATTAATTAACCAAGTTCCTCTCCCATTTTCTATATCTTTTGTTTTCAGGAATTTTCAGTGATGAGTGCAATAAAAAAGCATAACACACTAAAACAGGAATGGAAATTTTCTTCCCCTTTTACAAATGCCATGGGCATCTTTTATGCAAAAATAAGATCCTGAACATGATAGTACCTTTTACTCCTATACAGGGAGAATCTTTGATTCATATCTTCTTTGGCAAAGAGCCTAAATAAAATATACTTACACAATGCACAAACAGTTAGGGATTTTCCTGTTTCTCTGGGGTTTTCCCCATTTGCGGTATTACTCAACTGTAGCTAGAGGTTATCTGAACAGACACCACCAGCATGCAGCATTCTGAATAGAAGATGTGGTGCCAACTTTTTAGCTAGCACAGCAACTTCTCCTCAGTCTAAGACAATTGTAATATCCCATTGTTCTAACAACTGCAGAGAAGAGAGTGAGATCAGCAGAGGAAGACTTGGATTAGGGGCACAGAGAGTGTTTGCATGAATTAAAATTGCCAAGAAAAAGAAACAAAGATCAAATCTGCTTCCCATTTCCTCTCATATCTCCAGGCACTAAATCAAGTGCAAAATTGTGGAAATTCTTCCCTGGATGTTCTGTCATGAAGGAAAGAGTCTGAGGAAAATTTGGGTTCACAGTCTACCTGTTAGTTCTATTGTACTCATTCATAGAAGAGCTGGTGGCAGCTCTTCCACAACTCTATAAGGAATAGTAAGAAGCCTGAAAATTTCTTAAAATGTGTTCTTTGCTTGAGACCAGGTTGCCAGACATTTAACATTCACTCATTAAGACACCTACATTAGTCAGTGAATGTAGGATCCTGCCTTTTGAGTGATGCTCACTGGCAAAGTTATTAGCTACATTCCTACTTCAGGTTCAGTTGTCAGAGAAGGCAGAGACAAAGGAACATGACCATATTCTGATGTTTCCTTCTATTCCAACAATCTATATTCTTTAACCACCATTAAGTGCAAGCATGGGATTCTATGTAATTTTACAACGCAGGGAAAGGGTAGGTTTGCAATAATTGATGTTCAAATTGTAGCCAAAAGGCCAGTAAAGATGGTTAATCTGAACATGCTATTTTTTGGTTTCCAATTGAGAGGAGATGCTCTGCAAAAATCCATCTTATTCTGCACACAAATACAAAGGATGTCCTAGATCACTGGGTATAGTCCCCTCATAACCACAGGTACCATATAATCTAATCCCTTTCAAAAACTGGCAAAGCATACTTTTAAAATCAGTCAGGCTTTCATGTGCACTGCTGTGAGAGCCAAGGCTATTCCAGAAGACCTGTTCTCTGCTAGCACCAAACCTTTTAATTTCTTACATGACCACAATAGTGGTTGGCTTCTACTGACTTCTGATTGCACTCATTATCTTTTCACTTAAATAGATGCTTTCCACCCTGGAATTTACTTTTCATTTTTCTGCAACCAGTAATGTACCTTTTCTCAGTTTTTTTGTGTAAAAGCCAAGCTCTTTTACTCCTCTCTAATAAACTAGATTTTCCTTCTTACCATCACTCTTCTCAGCACCTTCTTCTAGTTTAATGTATCTGTCCAAATGGAGTGACCAGAACCATCCACAGCTGTGAAAACACTGGGGTTCATTTTGTGCCTTGTAAAGTCACATTGATCTTTGTCTCAGCTGGGAACACCACAACCGTGTCATATCCTCCTCCACAGAGGGGGAGCTGCTTTACCCTGCTGTGTAAACAATCCAGCAGCAGCTTTCCTTTCTTCAGCTGCTCACCCATTCAGCTCACACAGGGAGGAGGCTGGCCCATTAGAGTCCTCAATGATTTCTCATGGCCCCTAGTAAAAAACCTGGCATGCCAGCGTCACCTCAATCACCTCCATAAGGAAAAGTTCTTTGAGCAGTGGACAGCCACAAAGTTATATGCATCTCCAACATTCAAGAACATTGGATGGAAAAAGAAAAGATTCAGAGCTCTAGCTGTATCAAAGGCTCCACAGGCCATCAACAAATCACTGTAATTCCTTTCTGAGACACTCAGCCCCAGAAACTGTCTAGGGATTACTTCATGGAGGGAAATAACTGAGTATGCTTTAGCTTTTTCCAGAGCTATTTTCATAGATAAAGGCCATAATGCCTTTGCAATTTACACGTCCTTGATGATGATGGGGACTGGAACCTCACAGAACTTTTCTCATTATGTTCTTAGAAAGCTCACTGCTGTATTTATCTTACCAAATATATGGAAACAGAATTCTTTACAGTAAAAGAAAGCACAGTGATAACATAATGATTCCTGTCCCACTGAAAGAAGACTTAACTATATCAAGTATTTATACAAAAAATTGGAAGTGGGTGGAAAGGAAAAATAATAGACCTCCAAAACACACTTGGCAAGTGAATTAAATTGTGGTTACATTTACCAAGAACCACAGAAATTGCAATGAAAATTTAGAACTATTAAAAATCTGTAGTTAGTACTGCTGATACAGTGCCCTCAAATGCCTTTTCTCTAAAGGAACATCTGTATTTATTTTGACATCAAGTGTAATTATTCTCATTGCCAAGGTAAAACAATGTTACTAATGACAGTTTTCAATTTTTGGCAAACCACGAGGTTGTTCTTCAGCTTTTACTGACAATGTGGTGATCTGATACATGTGAGCAGCATGCAGGGGGATTAGCTAGGCAGTCATAGAGGGAAACATTTGGACTGTTATCCATGCAGAAAAGAAATAGCCACCCAAACTTTTGGCAAAGCATTATTTTGGACTATTTTAAACTACAAAAACACCTGGATGCTGCTGGATTGTTTTACAGAATGCTTCAGACAAAACATCTGAGTCACGTCTACACAATATCCAGCTCCAGGTCTTTTCTCTGTGTGTTCCAAGTGGAGTGGTGAACATCCCATCACATTAGTGCAGTGCTCAATCTGAAAGAACAATTGCTCCTGAGAAGTGGGATATCAAGCTCAGGCTCAGTACAGTGCTAACAAGGTCATGCACTTTTTGGATGAGAGCTGGCCTGAGCAAGGTAACATCAGGCTGTGTTACTGCTCTGTTGATGGGCTCTGAGCTCATCAGTGAAACAGCCATGAACAAACAGGGAAGACATGATTGTGATTACTGAAGATCATTGGACACTCTCCAGTAAGACTTCACAGGGATCTCAAGCAGAGACTGTTACCAATTGTCTTCGTACCACCTTCCATTTCACCTGTAAATGCAAAGGTACAGACCCTGACTTCCACAACCTGCTCCTTGTCACCAGGCCAACACCTCCAGCACAGCTCAGCAGCACTTCAGGAGTGCAGGAGCACTTGACTTAGACCTTCATCCCCCTTAGATTTTCATCCTTCTGTTTACCTGCCATAGTCAGGTATAACAGGTTTCTGTTTTCCAGGCAGTATGCATTTCCTCCTGCACTGGCTGATGCAGAGGAATCCTGTTCCTACATTTTAACTGCACTGCTCCATATGTTATCAGTACTGGCATATATCTTCTGGCCCTCACAGTAGCCACATGGCTGAATCCTTTTCACAGAGCAGAACAACTGGAAGACTTAGGAGTTAGAATTCTTGGCAGTGATGGGCATTTATCCTATAAGTGAATAGCCAGACAAAACAATGTTGCTTTGAAGTCTCTCAGTTGGGAAGAATATTCCCTGCTTCTAATTTTTAAATTGAATTTTATTTAAAAGTAATGTTTAGATACAAAAAAAGGACCTATATATAAACCACTTGCTTTTAAATTTATTAGACAAAAGGGAGCTGTGACTGTCTGAAATAAAAGCTGCCTGTTCTATTGTATGCTTCAGCTCCAGGACTAGCAGCAGAATTTGCTTGAAGCAACAGTATGTGTTAACTTCTTTCTTTTAGAAATTAAAAGAACCAAACAAAAAAAAAAATTGTCAATCATTTTGATGTCACGTTTCCTACACTATTAACACAAGTTGTTAACAAAACAGAATAGCATACAATAGACACAGTAAAATTAAAATGTACTTTGACTGCCATACTGACTGCTGGTATAAATCAGCACCATCCCATACACAGACTGTCAAAAATTTCAGACCACTCAGCTACATGAAAGGAGAACTAATATACCAAATCAGCACTTCTACTATAACAATGAGACAGGGACACTCTGACAGAGCATTAATTATTTCAATTACTTTCTGGAGATCTCACACAGGGATGAGATCAATGGAATCAAAGAAATGTAGGGTGGAAGAGGTTTCTGAAGGTCACCAAGTCCAGCCTCCTGTTAGAAGCAGTACTGTCACCACCACCAGATCAAGTCAGCAATTATTTTGGTCGTCTCTTGAAAAACTAGAGGACACAGATTCCACATGCCCTCCAGACAACCTTGAGGGTTGCTCTGAGGTTAGGATGTTATAATGATCTTTGCAGCACAAAACAGGCTACAAGAAAAAAGCTCCCTCAGCAACACTGACAGAACTGAGACTAGCAGTCTCAGAGGTGACTGGAATCAGTGGGCTGTAAGATTGCCATAGAAAAGAACAGAGAAGGAAGAAAAAAATAGCAAGAGTTCAAGTGAAGATTATGAGAAGATACTCTCCAGTACAGAATTGCTCCTCCTGCTGCTGGAGACAGTAATAATTCTTTCATTTGGAAATATGCATTTTTATTTCTGCCTGCAGATACTTTTCTATTCCAGTTACTATCTTCTCAGCTATCCTAACACTATTGCTCAGCAAAAAGAGGGGACATACTGCAGGCCTTGTTTTCCAGTGTTCTGGCATACACAGCAAAGCTCTCACTGTTTTGCTCTAGGCAACTATCCTTTTAATATATGTCTAGAGTCAGTCCCAGGAGCAGCACTCAGTGCTCAGCTGTACACTGTCAAATTTATAAATGAAAAATGCCCCACTGCTTGGATCCAGAAATTGTGGAAGAGTTTGGTTGGGTGAGACACATTCTACTGATTTGGATGAACCTTGAATCTGATGCAAGTGGGGATACATTATTTTGCCTATTGTGGTGGGTTGCCCCTGGCTGGATGCCAGGTGCCCACCATAGTGACAGTGCCTCTATCACTGCCTTCCACCACTGGACAGGGAATAAAGAACATAACAAAAGCCTCCTGGTTTGAGATAAAGACAAGGAGAGATCATCCAGCAGTTGCCATCACAGGCAAAACACATTCAGCTTGGGGGAAATTAGTTTAATTTATTCCAAATTAAAATCAAAGTAAGTTAATGAGAAAATAAGGAACAAACCTTAAAGCACCTTCCTTCCACCCCTCCCTTCTTCACAGACTCAACTTCACTCCTCATTTGTCCACCTCCTTTCCCTCAGCAGTTCAGGGGAGCACGGAAGGGCAGCTGCAGCCAGTTCATCACACATCGCATCATCATTGTCTCTGCCACTCCTTCCTTCTCAGGGAGAAGACTCCTTATGCTATTCCTCCTTCCCCTGCTCCTGTAAGGGGTCCTTCCCACAGGAGAGAGACCTTCACAAACTTCTCCAAAATGCATCCTACCCATGGGCTGAAGTTCTTAATGAACTTTTCCAGAGTGGATCCCTTCCACAGGGTGCTGTCCTTCAGGAAGAGACTGCTCCAGTGCAGGTCCCCACAGGGTGACAGAGCCTGCCACCAAACCTGCTGCAGTGGGGCTCCTCTATCCACAGGCCACAGGTCCTGCCAGGGCCTGCTCCAGTATGAGCTCCCCACAGGGTCCCAATCTCCTTAAGGCATCCACCTTCTCCATCAGGGGATAAAGAATGCTGATATCCCAGAGGGTACCATCATCACTGATGGTCGAGAGCAGTGGTGGGTCTGTCTTGGAGCTGGCTGGCAGCTTCTTACAGAAGCCACCCCAGTCCAGCTACCAAAACTTCACCAAGCCAACACACCTATGCAAACATCAGCTTTGCCCATGAGAAAAGGGTCACAAAACTCCCAAGTAAGGCAATTGCTCCATGAGAATTTTGCATTAGTGGGTAGTGAAATAAAGCAAAAGTTTTCAGCCATTTTCCAAAGGATTAAGTCAGCCAAACCTAAAAGAGGGCTTAGGTACTTGAAATATAATTTAAGCAAACTGTGGTAACCTCAGCTCAGGACCATGATCTATAATAACCAATGAAATGTCACACAACACTGGGACACTTAAGCTTATTAAACACCTCCTTTTCTGATCTGAAATAGCCCTGGATGCACGCAATTTGGTGTTTAGTTTGTGACCAGAACAACACTGGAATGACCTCTAGTTCATGTCAGGGATAGCAGACACTCATAGTGAGACACATCCACATCACCCAGCATAGCACATGGCTGGAGTTTTAATAGTAACAGGGTAAAACTAGCAAAGCTCAAGCTTCCTTCAAACTGTAAATAATAGAAGAGGAAAACAGAATATGGGCATTTTGCACCTTTTATACTCCAGCTTTCAAGTTCTTATCTCAAGGGACCACCAGGTTCAACATCCTCCTTAAACTGAAGAAGTTCTGAGCTGCCTGTTTGCCACACAGCCTAATAAATGAGAGGGTTTCCCAGGCCTCCTGTCAAAGCAGTCAGAGTGAACAGAGGGGAAACAGAAGAATGCTGGTCTGAGAGAAGGACAGGGAAGGCACAGTGAAAATTTTAAGCTGAGTTTTTTGAGTGCTTTCAGCATTCACATAGGAGATCTGTTTCCTACTTACATTTTATCCTAAGCAGTGACCAGAAAACAAACCAGAAACTGAAACTTTGAAACAGCAGCTCTCAGCAGCTGCTCTGCAAGAGAACATCTTTATGGAAGAGAGTTTCCACAAAGAAAATTTCACTCATAACTCAGGTTTGTGGGTTCTAGAGAGTGTAGATCAGACTAACTGGGTGCTAGGCTCTTTCCCTTGCCTTTCCTGATGCAGCACCATGCTGAGTATGCAAGTTTCTCATACTGCCCTGACAAGACTCTAATGCTTTCTCAGGATCTCCACTCCATCTGTATTTAATAACCTAAAACCACAGGAACACAGCAGCATCACAAAATGGGTGAATGTTGTAGGCACTACCCTGAAATGTGCAGGAACTTAAAAATAAAAAATAATTTTCTAGCCCTGCCATCATGGATCACAAACTCATAGTAAAATTTAGAATAACATAGCACACTTTGCAAACATTTCCTATAACAATTCCAAGACTTTGGAGGTCACATTTCAGGGTTGAAACTCCCTTCAAAGCAGGAGCACATGTTTCTGGGTTTTGCAGCTCTGATTAAAATGATGTTTCTCCCTCTTCTCCTTAAACAGAATAAAATTTGAAATTTAAATAATCATGGAACTATCCCTGATTATATCTCTTCCAGATGAGAAGTGATTTTTAATGCTGACTTTGGTTTTATTCTAGCCTTAGCTGGTTATGTTGTGTAAGGATGTAAGGCCATACAAATGATCCCATAGGACGTGGTAGAAGCCATGGTAGTCTCAGATGATTGTATTCTGCATTCCTGCCTGAGCCACAGCTTCAGTTAAGAAACTGCCTCTATTAAAGACACTGCTAAGCAAGCCTGATTGGCTCTAAAAGTGCTTGCTTGAGTTACAGAAACATCCTAGCCACAACAAAATGAGGGAAATCTTACTACGTTAAATTCTTTTCAGCTGTATTCTTGAAAATTTTTAGAGAAAATTTTTTCCTGGCTATTCATATTTGTATTATTATGATGTCTGAAAGTCTGAATCCTGCATCAGAAATCCTATACCAGAATCCCTAAATGCATGCCTATGCTCTCCTATCAAGAGCAAGGAATACCAAAAACACCTTTCCCTGAAAGAATTAGCTGTGTGAGTACATAAGAAATTTAAAACTTTCAAGATTTACTGTGTAAAGAAACCCTACTGAAAATATCTAGTGTGTATTGTAGCTGAAACATTTGTGGTTTGAGAAAATTGACAGAGAAGCTAGTTATATATAATTTTGGAAAATTTAAAGAAAAATAAATCATATCCAACACAAATTCATTATTTGAAATGTCATTACATATGTCTGTTTCTCAAAATTTTTACTAATCATAATTTAATGGGGTTAATCATAATTTTGTGGGGGTATGGGGAAGGGGGAAAATCCCTGTAATAATCACATAGTTTACCTTTTTATAATGTATCATCCTTGTTCTGTAGTTGCTAAATTTAGCACAGGGCAATTAAAGGAGGCAGAGGTCCAAGAGAAGGGCTTCTAAAGAAGCAGAATCCTACTAATTTTACAAAAGCTAAATAAACCCATCAGTGTTCACTACTTTCATATGCTGTTTTACACTCTGCCTCATTTTTAATGATAGCACTTACTGCAAGCCATCTATGCCATACATTTGCTTGAAAATTATATGTGATTTTTAACCTCTAAGTGGAAGAGAAAATAAGCTACAAAGGCAGACTGAATGGTAACACAGATCTGACCATGCTCTTAAAATTATTCTGTTGTATCACATATAATATGTTGAAAATGAGGGGAGGAACCCCAAAGAACAGATATTACTTATCAAAACTGAGCATGAAGCATCACACTATAATGGTAACTGCAATTGTGAAAATTTTCACAAAGATATCAAAATACTAAAAGCAGTGGAGAAAAAACACTATAGTCATAGAAAAAAGAACAGCATGTCAGGGAGATGAGGAAGTGGGAAAAAGATGAAAGAAATTTGCATATGTTGGGATAAAAGGGAAAAATAAAACTGGGCACAGTGAAAAATCTTAACTGCAATAAATTCTAATTCCTCAAAGTTTTTCCAAGAAAAGACAATGAATGTACATCTAGTACCGTACAGTGTTGTTTATGTGATTCGTACTCTCTGAAAATATGCAGACAAGTAGAGGCAATAGCAAGACAAACAGTTTTCCAGAAATTATTGAAATTCACCACACTTATTCAAAGCAACTATGTTGAAACATTTCCTTGCAAGAGGAAGACCCACAGGTAATTTGCAAATTAAAACTTTAGCTCTCTTCATTTTTGCTTAGACACTTCCTGAATGAGGTTGCATATCCCATACAGTTTTCATGGTGAGTCCTATATTTTGCATGCTGGAAGAACAAGACATGCCATAGAGCAAAACAGGTCTTTGGCTCTGCTGACTGTTCCAAAGGATTAAGTCAAATATTATTTGAAGGACCATCTGTAGATCCCACAAAAGAGAATGAATGAATGAAAGCAGAGATACTTGTCTTAGAAAAAAACTCAGTATGTCATCTACTCTACATTTCTGCCTTAGGAAGAAAGACCTTTATCTGAGAAATATGTGAGCTACATTAGACATATCTCAGCTATATTTTCTTAGTGTGTGTGTGGAGATCTCTATAAGCTCCACAGGCAATCCATCCCAGTGCTCAGCATCACTTGTTACTGTGATTTTCCAGTCTGTTCATAACCTTAGAAAATTCTGACCCACTGAATTCCTATGGTTGTGAATGCAGGGGTAATGCTGTGATATGTCTGTACCACTACTGAGTATACATTAATTTATTGGTTCTGTGATCATTCCCAGAAAAGTAGTTCAGAGTTGGTCTGAAATTTCCTCAGCAAGACACTGCAGTTCGGGGCATACTTTCTGGTTTGTGTTTTTAAGATGGCAAATAATTTCCTGGTTTTCAAAAACTAGCCAATAAATGTTAACAAAATCAGGAAAAAATTTTAAGGAAATATATTTTTCTGGCAGAATGAATACATCTGTAATAGGTTGGTATATAAATCTTAGGGACCTCTCTCGGGAATAATGGTAACAAAACTCATAGAATTTCAAATGTGGGATCCTGGTTTGAACAACCACCAAGCCACAACACAGCACACAAAAGTGCAATTAAACTATTCCTAGACCTCACTGCAAGAATTCCAGCTAGGTCACACCACGTGGTGCCGTTAAAGTTATTACCACTCCTAGAAAACCTGTCCCACCCAGATTTCATCAAATTACAGGTAGTTTTCCAACTGCAAAGCAGTCAGATGTCTGTGGAAAGCACCTACTTCCAAGTCTCAATACCCTCACTACTTAGTTTTGTGTCCAAATGGAGCTGAAGGACAGATCAGATCCCTAAGATTAGGGATGAGAAAGATTTGTAAGCTAAAATTCACAGCCAATAATAAAGGCATCTTCTGCTTAGCTTGCTTATATATCCCCTTTTGGGTTTATCAAAAATGTGTCTCCTGCTATTTGCAGGAGATTATATACCGATTGCACATAAGTGATGCTGATGTCTCGTGGTGAAGCTTCTAACACTGCCTTGTGTTTCAGTTCCAAGACATTTTGTAAGGTCCAGTTCCAACACCTTTTAAGTCTATGCCCTCAACTTCCATGACTTCTTGTATTCTGTGCTTGCTATTCCAGTCTCTTTCCAGACCTTGCAACCTTCTTCTGGAGTTCCTGAGAAAGAGAGAAGGGGAAAAGTACAAAAGCTACCATTGCATTTTTTGCCAGTTCTGAATTGCAGAGCTTTCTCCATCTCCACCTCTCTTATGAGAGCTGCTGGTACATGCTGTAACACTGAGGTACACTGCACTAAGTGAAGTCCCTGTTTGTGCCTGTCACTGGCTGTTTCCTTCTCAAGGGGAGAGGAAACGTGACAGCACCTAACCAGTGGCAAAGGACACAACATGAAACTGTCTTATATCATTGCCAAGATATTTTGACCCAAAGAGCAAATGTGAAACACAGCCCAAGAGATAAGCCACCCAAATGTGCTAAATTGCAGCTCTTCCAAGCACCAGCAGGGAAGACAAGGAAAGATTCCTAAGCACATGGGTTAATATCACTCTAATACAATGACTCAATATGATTGAGCCCCTGAAGTTTTAACTAACGAGTACTTGACTTATAATTATAGTATTCAAAGCAGTTAATGAAAACATATAATTAAGACACACCACACAGGAAGGTCAGAACGCTTTTGTACTTGTGAAAACCAGAGAAATGAAATAACTTGAAGAGAGCCGCACAAGTGATTCGATGACAGGCAGAGAAGTAGACCCCAGGCTCTCTGTCTAGGGAATGCTCTCATGGATTGTGCTGCAGCTCAGCAAATATTAGCAAAGGATATGTTTATATTTTTATACATCTCCTTCAGTCATCAGATATATCAATGCATTTACAAAAAAGTCTGTGTTGAACTGTACTCCTATGATGAGATTTCATGTACCTCTCTCACTCACCCTGAGGATGTCAGGTCTCTGATCAGTCTCTTTAGACATTTGCCATGTCTAAAATTATGTTTTCAATCAGATTTTAGAGGACAACTGAATTACGCCACTCACATTGTCATATCCATTTTCTAGAGACTTGGGATCACTTTTAAAATATTAACTGTTTAATAATGAACAAAGAATAGCAATTTATGTCAGCTGACTTTGTGGACTAAGGGCTATATTATATCACTGATTTTTCAGTGCGTAGTATTGAGCAAAAATGGATTGATCCATAGTATAAATATCCATTAAAGAAACACCACGTATTTTGATTATGAATAGCAGGAACAAGAAGCAGTTATATGTCAAGGATTTGCTGCCAATAACCTTTATAATTAGAGGGAAATCCCAGATTCAGTTTAGTGTTTCCTTCTTTATCCATAGCCTTTGGAAACATTACTGCATTAAATGGCAGACAATACAAATAATATTTCGTAGTGTTCTGGGGAGTGTTTTTTAAATGTAGTACTCTTCATCTTTACCAGCTGTTGAATCAAATTTGGCATAAGCCTATTTCTTTGTGTACAGCCTGCAAACAATGTGGATTGTAAAATGAGTAGGGCACAAACCCAATTCCAATCGCAGGCTGGGATTCCCCTGTGCTTTTACAAGGAAACTTGGTTGATAACTGTGTTTCCTATTGGGTGGGGCATGGAGACCATGCCCATAACACTTAATCTTTGAATACTAGAATATCACGTGAACTATAAAGCCAAGCTATTACAATAAGGAAGAAGAAATAAATCATAACAAGTAATAAAAGTTTAGTTGTTCATTTGCCATCATTCAACCCACAGCTGTATGTTTTTCATACTGTTTAAAATGTTATATAATACTGGCATAAACATCCAGTGTTCTTTTATTTTCCTTTCCTGTACTGAACAGAGGCACAGTTTGTGTTACAGTAATGAAACCCAAATATTGCCTTACACAAGGTAATGTAAGGATATCTTGCTGGATACCCATGTTAAACTAAGAATAATTCCTAAAGTTGAGATAACAGTTCAGTGCAGATGTTTTGCAAGTCATATGCCTCAAAATAGTTATGTCACCATTTGCCTCGTAAGTAGCAACCAGTGCTTTACTCAGATAAGAAGTACCCATGGAGGTCAAAACTGCTCACAAATATCTAGTGGACAAAGCCACACTAAAATCTAGTCTACTGGTCAGACTCAACAGTTTCAGTTATTAAACCTTCTAAAAAACTTCTGACAATACCATAGTTTGAAAAACACAGAAAAATGCAAATTATTGCTTTTCATATTCCTTGCCTTACAAAGAACCACACAGCTTCAAGTTTGAATGCAGAAGAGAAATTTACTGTAAAAACTTCTGGGAAAACTTCATAAGAAAAAAAAATTTCTGTAATATTCACTTGTAACAACAGCAGCTGCAGAAATCTCTGATAGTTTTAAAATGACAATATCTCATTATCACATTAAGGAAATTGCTAGAAATAAGTAATTGATTCTCTACTTTTTGATCTGATGTGCTATAGCAGAAGGGAGCACACACAGATTTCACACAGACAAAGGCAAACTGTAACCCCTGACTAGTGCCCCTAAGAAGAACACACCATGGGGAAGACTGACTGCTCCCTTTTAGAATAACTCATGAGATGGATTGAGCCCACAAATCATGGTCAGTGATGCAGAGAAATGGAAGTTAATTTCAAAGGAGAAATAAGTTTCCTTCATTAAGTTAGTCATGAGATTCTAAAGTTCATGTAGCTAAAGTGCTTTGCACTAGATTGAAAATGCTATGCTGGCAGTAATTTATCCTGATGAGATCATTGTTGTTCCCTCAGAGAAAACATTTTTGTCTTAAAAAGTCATTAATGCATTCAAGATTCTACCGAATGCAACCAGCAGAAACATCACATCCAGACCATTAACTGAATCCTGTCCCTAATATCACAAATGATTGATTGATTGATTCTGCTATACTGGAAACAATGTATTTCCCCTGTAAATAAGAAAAATAAAACACACCTTTCTCAGTTAATCATTCTTTAGTATTGGAAAAGTGTAAGACACACTCTTGAAGGTAGAGAAAGGGATCCAGTTTGCCAAACCTTAGGGCTGTGTCTAGAGGCAATTAGTGAATCAGTCTTCATAACACACATACCTAAGGTTTGACAAAGATACCCTTTAGGGCCCCCAGAGGTAAATCCTATCCCCTAGACTGAAACCCATCAAAAAAAGGTTGATATTGATTTTTACATGCTGAGTCTGATAGTCCTACACTCTTTGGAGGAATAAATTAGAATGACAAATCATTTCTATTTCTAACTCTCATTGCAGCAGACCAAGGAGCATAAATTATTTAAAATGCATGTGTATTTGCACTCATGAATATAAGTTCATAAAAATTCTTGAAAAGTATTTGGGTACATCTAGAGATTAATCTCTTATGGCTATATTTTATTATTCTAAAAACATCTAAGTAGATAAAGACTACAGAACTTGCATACAGAAACATAAACTATAGTACATGAATATTTAAATACAGAGAGGGCTTTTTTTTTTGCTCAATCTAGTATTTTATAAGGATCTTTATTCCTGATGTTTTTCTAGGATACATATATTAAATATAAAATAAGTTACTTCAACATGAACTGACTTAATATCTGGGAGTACCACCACATTTAAACAATCATTAGAATGTCTCACTGGTTGTCCTAAGTACTGAAATCTTCAAGCAGTTTATACAGACAGCCAAGTTCTTTCATAGTATCAATTTCACTTCTCTGTAGGTAGCACACAGTTATCATCCTCCACTAAGACTGAAAGTCAGATTGCCTATTATTTAATTCCTTTTTGTTTTAACTGATCTTTCAATGTATGCTAAGTTTACAATTTCAGAATGCCAAGAGCAGACTATCTCCATACTGCCCCTTTGCGGGGATATTTGGAATTGTACAAACCCAAAGCTATTAAAGACGGTGTGGTTCACACCCCTTCATGCACATACAGAAGTCATTAAATTTAATACTGGTTACATTCAAACCACAAAATGGAGAACATGTTTTACTCTTTCTCATGCTTAATTCATTTATTCACAGCAAATTCAGTGTTTCATATGTTCCTAACATAATTAGCAATTTCTGAAACCTCTCATTCCTCCCTCTCACATCTCTTTGGCACCACTGCTGTTGTAAAAACTGACTCTGGAAAAGTAATGAATATTAACAAAATCTTTTTTTTCAAATACAAAAGACAGATTTTAAACTAACAGCAGCAGTTGCAAACAGACAAAGCTGAATTTTTCTACCCCCTTTCAGAGTAATTTTTGCCACTTTGGATATTTAATTCAGAATGACAGGAATATAAAGTGAATGTTCAGGACAGCTGAAATATTTTTCCCTTTTTTCTTTCTTGCTTTTCCTACAATTATTTTGGTAGCCTATAACTACTATATTAATAGACAGCAAATTGGAACAAGTAAGAGATTACCTGAGAACAAGAAAGTCCACATTCTTCAATCCTGGGAATAATCTGACAATCAGCATTCCAAAACAGAATTATTAGAAGAATCTGAACATAAGAACTTATCATTCTAAATTAAAAAAAAAAAATTACAAAAAGCAAAACCTCAGAAGTAACCTTCAACTCTGACAATTCTCCTTCTCGTGCCAAAACTTTAGTATGAATTTTAGTCCCTCCCACAGCACCTCTGAGCTCCTCCCTCTAAAACTTTCCAAAGACAGAAAATTGCTACTTCTGGGAAACATAAAGCATGCTCAACTCATTTCGTATGTTCCAAATTGAAAAATAGGAAACAGTGATTTCTGAAAATCACAGTAAAAACCTCTTCCTTCTGGTTTTCATCACAACAGCATTAGATCAGTTTCAACAGATTTCTTTTCTGTAAATTCCATATATAAATAGGAATTTTGTTTCTAGAGTGATGTACCAGACAGGTTCATGGGTATTCAAATGCAGTCTTATTTTTCTGGTTTTTTAGTGCTTTCAATGAGAAGAAAACCAGCTTTGCCAAAGTGGGTGGTCTTGGAAGATTAATTTCCTCTTTTTCATCAGCAGGAACACCAGATTCTTTCACCCTAGAAATCTGAGCCTTGGAGTTTTTTCTGCTATTATCTAATTGTATCAGTAGCAGCACCTTGTCCTATAGCCCATCTCCAGCTTTGGAAATAGGCATGTTTTTTCAAAGCTCAACACACCAACTCTGAGAGCAGGGCAGGAGTGAGTCACAATACCTCAATACCTGTTAGCATAACAGGATGCCCAGGACTGCCTCTCTGGGTGCTGTGTTTCACACAGTCCCGCTGCCCTTTGTAAGGAACATGTCAAAAACACACTCTCTGGTTGGTGTGGAGACCACATGTGACATGCCTAAGGGAGTTTTCCTCCACAGAGAGGGCTTGCTCACCACTGACAGACATCATTCAGTAGGACAGATCCAGGGCCCAAGTACTCAGTGCTCTTACCAAACCTTTTACATCAGTTACAGTGGGGAATATACAACTAACAGCATCGCCTAGGATCTGGCTTTATACATAAAATACAATGTCTACTCAGCCAGTGTATCTATTGCACTTGTATTTTAGATACCTCATGTGAGTCCAGTTTGCCAATTTTCCAAGAAGACTTTATTTTATAGATAAGCACCATCAATCACCATACTGAATAAAATGTAATTTAAATGTTTTGGTTGAAAAACAACAATTAAATTTTGTCATCTTATAGAAGCTTGGACATTAAGGAGTTAATTTGTCGCTATGCCTCAAACTCTGATGCTGATGGCCACTCGAGCAGGCAAGTTAGAGCAGGTGGTGGCTGGAAAGGGGGGCCCTGTGGCGGTAGGGCAGCACCTTTCTGGGGCCCACTTCCCTTTTCTGGTCCATGGTGACCACATAAAGCACAGAGGGGATGACAAGGAGTCAGGAGCTATTGAGAAAGGGTCAATCCAGAGGAAGTGGATTGAGACCACCTAAATACCCTCAAAGCCCCCAGCCCATTACCAAATCATGGGCATCAATGAATCCTGACTAGTCATAGAAATGGGATGTGACACATCTATGCACAAAAATACTGAAGATCAAAAACCTGCCCAGTCCACTCTCCTGTGCCTAAGAGGACGAGAGGATGCTTAGAAGAAATAACAAAGTTAAATATCCTACTTCCATGGATTATTTTAACATGCATGCTGACAAATTGCAATGACCTGGATCTTACAGATTTACTGAGCCAAAAGCCACGTGCACATCACTGATTTTAACAGCTGCTTCTGGAACTCTCTTAAATGTATTTGTAAAACAACTCCTTTTATCTATTTATCCTTTCAGTTTTCAAATCTCCTTGGAGCTATGAACTTTACAATTAACCTGTTTATTTTCTTTGTTTGGATTTTAAAACCGCTTCCAAATAGTTCAGTTGGATTCCCCCTTGTTGCTTTAAAAATACAGAATACCCATTTCCATCTCACCTTTGCAAAATAGTCACAGCTTTTTACTATATCCTTTTGTAAGATGAAGGTCCTGCAGACAACATTCAGGAGTGACCTATTCAAGGTTGTTTTACTCTCTAGCAAATGTCATTTTGAGTCTCCTTAGTGCATCATTTACCTCCAATTTCCACAGAAATTAATGGTGTGACTTGCCTTAAGAAATTTTATTCTCTTACTGTTTCTGGTATTTCTTAGGGCACCTCTGTCACATTCTGTATAAAGCTGATCAAAGCACGGATCTAACAATGTACTCTTTCTATGCAGGAATTGTGTTTCAGTCAAGAGAGTTTCTGTGTGGACTCAAGCTGTTAAGTTCAACAGGCAACAATTTTATTGTTATTTGCTTCACTTGAACTTTTTTTTTTAAAATCATGTCTAAACTAGCTACTTTACTGTTCCTGCATGATTTGTATCCTGGAATTACTGTGTTCATCCACTGTTTATATTACATCAGGTTTCAGAACCCCCATTAAGATTCTCACTAAAAGCTGGGCAGTATAATTGACCCATGCCACATTTTTTTGAAAACTATCAGTTATGTAGAAGCATGCATTTGAAATTCACAGGGACAATATCTCTTAGGCTCCATGCTTAAATGGGACTCCAATTCTTGACCATAATTTTGAATTTTTTTTTCTAACAGATGTCATTTTATCCTTGCTAGTCACTATACCTTACCTATATTTTAATCCACATTTGTCTTTAGTTTGATGCTTTCATTACTTTATCCCTGAAGACTGGATGATAGCAAAAAGTATTGTTCTGTTTCTACCAATGCTCCCTCCATCTTCAGAAAAAAGACCCTTTAAAAACCCTTAATAGGAAGGGCCTTCTTTTGCACTTTGGTAATAGAGATATTTTGCACCCTAGATCTTTATTAAAGCACTGGTCAAGAACACAGAAAAGCCAGAATCTAAACATTTCAGTCCAAGAAGGTTTGGGTCCAAATCTTTCACGTTTCAGGATGGTAGCTTGGTGGTTCAGGGTGTTTTTAATCAAATGCACAGGTCAACCTTAGAGTACAGAGTGAAATCCAATATTTTAGATTCCCCATTTTCTCTTGGGTCAAGTTGGATCTCTGGACCATCAGCTCCTGTACCTTTTTCTTAATTAGTCAAGTATTCTTGGATACATACTTGGCCCCCTTCAAAAGAGAAAATCATTCCACCCCTGGTCAAGTTTGTATGGGAAACGTTTGAAAATGAAAGTTAGGACAGATGTATCACCAGACATACCTAAGCAGCCAGCAATGGATTTTGTGACCTGATGTGTTTGAGTTTAAGCACAAAACTCCAAAGAGATTTCTGCTTTGGCTACATTACTTTTTGACTTTGTTAAATTAACATCAATGTCCATGCTGGAAGGCATGTCCCTGTCACATCCATGTTGGAGAAGTCCCAGCCTTCTGTGCAGCACAATAGCCACATTCACACTACATTTTGCAAGAGGATCCTGTGACATATCACTATGTTCTTCCCAGTTTCACCAACACAGGCACACATGCAATACTAGAACAGTCCCCTGGCTATTATTTTAACCCTGTGTGCAGTTGTATTGATTTCTCCAAGCAACAGACATTGTGCCTCCAGATCACATACATCAAACATAAGATACTGGAACTTGACAGCTTCTTGTCATGCTCTGGAGTGGAGTGGTGTGAGGTGCTACTGTCATCACAACAAAATACTCACAAGGGATTCAGAGCTGCTTGGGAACTGCACTTTTCTGGGACTGTGTCTGTATCTCCTGTCCAGAGCGAGCCTGTGCAGCCAGGGCAGGTGAGAAGCAGAGGCACCTGTACCCCAGAGAGACACAAGACAGGCTGGTGAAACACAAGCTGCCCAGGGCTTCTGGACTCAACAAGTTGCTGATTCACAGTCCAAAGACAACCACTACTCATTTCATCTGTGTGATTCAAGGGGACCCTCACTCTCCTCACCCACCATCCCTTTCCTTCAAGAGTCACGAGCATTCAGCAATGACAGCAAACATAGGCAGAGCACCTTAGCTGCACTGCTTACAACCCAGGCACAACCCACAGATGTTGAAGACTTCCTAAGATTGGAATCATACAATCATAAAGTGGGAATTTTAAAGATCTTATAGTTCTAAATTAGGCTGTTGAAAGTCCTGTGCATTGTTAAAGAAATAAAATTAAGAAAATGTATTTTTAAATTATTAAAGAAAATAATTTTAGACCCCTCTGAAATTGTTAATAAAATTATTAAAGAAGAAAATTAAAAACTTGAGTGTTGAAAAAAATCTGCTTAGAAAAAAAGTAAAAGAAAAATAAAAAATTATATTCACAATTATCCAAAATTTTTGTGGACAATCTATACTTTTATGAACTTAAAGCTCAGAGAAACTGGAATTATTAGCACATGTGGAGGAGTTGCAACTAAAAGTAAATCATTCATGCACCTTGTGCACACAACTTATTTTTTTTCAGGAGGTGCTTCAGTCTGCTTTTTTTCATTTTACTCAGCTAAAATTTTTCTTAGTTTTACCTATCTATTTTTTTTAAGCTAGGAACCTAACTCCTGGTATAAGCTAAGTAGTCAGCCATGGCATTAATTCCAGTGATACCCAAAGGCAAGAAATGGCACATTTCCAAGCAGAAACCCTTCTAACATGGCACATAGACATTTCTCTCACCAGGCTGACCTCAGAGAGGGATATGATTTTTGTCCTTTAACAGGCTTTCTAGCTTTGCTGTGGAAACAGATCATCTACCAGCAGACACTAATTAAAACTTCAAGCTATCAAGATTAACTGTGTCAAACATCAATACAAAAAGTCCTTTGGTAAAGAAGGATGGGGGTGCTGGTTTGAGTTATGAAAACATTGACACACAGAGTGAGATTTACAGTGAAACTTTCTCTGCCTGAGAAATGCTTTTCATTTCAGCAGCCAGCCCTACATTAATTATGATTTTAAAAGGCTGCCTCTTACCTCCATGATTTTTCTTCTTGCAGGGTGTGAGACAATTCAGCCTCCAGAGAGGTATCCATGGTTGGGACTCCTTGTTTACCAGGCATGCAGGGAGATTGTCCAGTCTCTGCTGTGCTGAACAGAGCAGGAAGGGAGCCATGGCCAGGCAGGGAGCCCTGGGATGTTCATCTTCACTGGAAAGCAGAATCAATGGCTGGCAGCTCCATTACAACCTCTTTTTTTATTCCCATCCCTTGCTAATCTAAGATGACTAAAATCCTCAGATACACTCATATGTCTTAAATATTTCTTATCTCAGGGTCAATTCAAATTTTAACTCAATCATCCTGTTTAGGCTATTTAATTTTTCTCTCTTTTTTTCATTAATGCTATTTTTTTCACTTCTTATTAAAACACTTTAGTTCCCCAAGAGAAATGCAAACATCTCCTATTGTATATGCGTTGTTTCTTCATAGTCACTCCTGACAGAAAAAAAAAAATTAAAAAAATCAGGAGCTGTTTAAAATGTTCTCACTCTTTAGAAGAGAGCACCTCAAGCCATTTGACTCAAAAGGAAGTTAAAGTACCTTTGTCTGCTTTGTTGATATAAGCATTTTGTGGAAAGGAAATTCCATCACTTGTGCAACTTCCCTTAATTTCTTTTCCCACCTAAATCATTTACAAAAGTAATATCTACTTATATCTAACCTGAATAACCAATGCCCATCTTCACTTGACTTGTACAGCAGAGGCCCATACCCCCAAAAATACTTACTTACTTATTCTAACATCTCTTTACAAATGTCCTTCTTAATTTCAATGGCTGTTAATGTTAAGCCTGACATTTTTATATCATTTGCCTCCAGTAGTTTTGAAAAACGTTTAGCCTGGAAGATACAATAGACACATGATTTCCTATCTCAGGAAGTGTCACCCTTCAGGCTTACATATCCCAGGATCATAAACGTGTCAATGTATATAAGAATATTTCAGTTCAGACATCAAAACTGAGAAGATCGGCGCCATGCCCATGTACTTTTAATTATCTCCCCTTTATCTAGAGCAAAGTCTTACAATTTTTTTTTTCATTTTCTCCTGAGCAAAGAAATCATATATTAGATTGATCTAAAGGAGTAATAATGATGTTTTTATAGACAGGTTCCTACTGACTATTACTTGTTTCCTGAAACCACTGACCTGTGCAGGTGAAAATATAAAGTGTACAAATGATGCAAGTTGATGGGGTGAGAGAGGCACTGACCATTGCCACCTGTGATTCCATAACTCTCAGAACCTCTGGAGAGCCTGAAGCAGTGCCTAAGTGACAGACCCAGATCCTCCTGGTAGAGAGGCCCAGAATTGCTCTGTTCTTCTTCCCCATATAATTCTCCTGTAATTCTTTATGGGAAATCTTCTCATAGAGTTCTGTGTTATATCCTTGAGCAAAGAATGCTCTGTAACTTCCGGCAGGGGGATACAGTGTGGGTAAATGAAGGTAGTATAGAATGTAATCTTATCCCCTAAAGAGTTGCAGCTGAACCAATTACTAAAGATTAGGAGCAGGCCTGATGTTAACAAGCCACACCTGTAGCCAATAACAACAAGTGGTATAAAAGAGTGGGTTGGTGTCAGGAGTCAGATGGCTGCTGCAAGGACCAAGAAGAGGCAGAGCTTAGAGGAGCTGCCTGTGGCAGACATCAAGGAGGTATAAGGCTCTGGCAATATGGAATCCTTGCTCTATAATGATAAGAGAACGCTGGGTATATAAGACAACATTTTCCTTCTTTAAAATTGGAGCACCTTCCATCCATCTTGCTCTGAGTTGCAGCATTTGGCATTATTTAAAATGATACCAGTCTGTTTTTGTGATCTTTGGCAGGGCCAGCTGTTCTTTATCACACAGAGAGGAGTAGCAGTTCAAATGGTTACTCCATTACTGATCCGTAGCTAAGTTTTAGAGATGCCTCATTCACCTCATCAGTTCACTTGCTCCTAATTAATTTGGTAGATCATCAACAAATTACATCCCTTATTAATAATCTCATAAGTGAGATTTATGGCCAGCATTGCTATCACAGCCATGGAGATAAAATTGAAATCTGTCTTCTATCTATGGATATTTATCTTGCCTCATGCATTTTACCGGCAGCTTTTATTTTTTTCCTCACATTTTATAAAATTAGCTCAGTATTGACAATGAAAATCATATTGCAGTAATCAGTAGAGTCTACACAATTAAAAATTAAATACTACATTAAAATACATACAAATAATAAATTGAAATAGGAAAGGAAAAGACGCTTGAAACAGAGGCTAGATTTGAAATAATGTATTCTTATATCAGCCTCAGGAGATCTGCCCAACATGGAAGGCCCTGCACTTTAAATGCCACATTTGTTTTATGCACTGTAACCAAGTATTTTGAAAACTGAAGTGAAATAAGAGTTTCAATCACAGATCAGAATTCATAAAGTAACAGTCTTGTGTTTTGTCTCTTTCCCACTGGCGTCTCTTGGCCTGTGTGGATTTAAATGAGGTGGTGAAAAATTGGAGCTTGCCTGGGAAACCATACCTGCCTCAGCCATGATTTAATAATGTTAATATTTTTTCAAGTGGTATTTTTTTCAACATTGAACTGTGCTTTAGAGAAGATATTTGGTAATAATTTCTTTTAGAACAATGTCTTAAGAATCATTGCAAGGGAGAAAGGCAGTTAGGTTAATGGATGATGATGGCATTGTAGTTTCCTCTGCAAATATGAGGTGAGTGGCAACTATTGAAAACAGAAAGTTTGTTAATGGCAATAAAAACACAAAAAACACAGGAGAAATTGAAGTCATAAATTTCCTGCAATTTCCAGACTTATTAGACAGCTAATCTACTTGTGTGTAGTGATCATTGGTTTTCATCACTCACATTGGAGAGAGTAAAGGAAAGCATTGAGTATTTATTCTAATTTATAGTAGTTGATGTGCATACACAACAACAAAGTAACAATCTACTACTGGGTTTTACTAGATGAAAGAATTGGCAAAGAGTTCACTGCTCCAGAAAAATCTTCAACAGCTATGGGCCCATGAGTTTTCCTGAGAGGAGATAGATGCAAAGCCCAAAGCTGGGTAAGAAAACAAAGCTCTATATTCAGAGGGCTGCAGAGCAGCTCTGTTTATTCAGAGCTGGGAGTGAAGTGGATCTCTCTGACAAACTTCACTCAATGTTGTTTTGCCTTTAATTTCATTCTAATTGTAAATTCCGAGTTACAAGGTATCAATAGCATATTCATATTTGTGTAAAGCTGTGTCATGTTTCTATGAGAGTTTGTTGATTTCACTACCACGTCACTTTCTTCTGTGTAATCCTCAGTCTACTGGTGGTCATTGATGAAGACTTCTGTAGTGTTCCTTCTGTTTAAAGTTCCTCCCTCTGTCTTCAGGACATTTCTAGTGTATCTTGTTATGTTTTTAGCTGAAATTTGGGATTGCAGGATGTATTACAATTTGCTGTTTAGGTGTGGATAGTGCTTGCTATGTCACTGGCTGTGCTGTCTTGCTTGGCACAGTATTACTTGTTTCCATTACTTGATTCAACATAACGTGTAGCCTCTTGTTACCTACAGTTCAGGATTCAGACCGTGCTTGTGTTTGTCTGAGGTAGAATATGAGAGTCCTTTGAGGGGAGGCAGGTGCCTCGGGTGTGGCTGAGCACCATAAGGGTGGCATGCGGTGTAGCCTGCATGTAACTGAGGCGGTGGCAGATGCCGATCGTGCCCCTGAGGGGCTGCGAGGGTGTCTGGGGACAGGGGGATGAGGGCTGTGTTGCTGAGGGGTACCGCAGCGCGCGGTTCCCGCCCATGGGGTTGCGTGAGCCCCTCAGCTCCCCTCAGAGCTAAGGGCAGTTACTCGACGCCGCCGGGGGCGCGCTCAGCTCCCCTCACGATGAGGGCGGTTACTCAAAGCCGCTGTGGCCGCCACTCCCGGCGCGGCGTCGGGCAGGTGATGCGCCCGGGCGGGGTGGCACCCTCGGGCAGCCCCTGGCGTGAGGCAGAGGAGGAATGGAGGTCCCTCACGCGTCTGCACGGTGTTTTGGTTTGCGGGAGGAAGCCATGAGGTAAGTCAGAGGGGAGAAAAAAAACTTCATGGGTGGGAATGCTGGAATTCCCTGGTGTCACCTGGAGAGCATGGAATGAAATATTTTGGTGTCAAGTTGAGGAATGTGGGAAGAAAAGCCGCAGTAATCTGTGGCAATACTGTAGCGGGCATCTTTTGAAAGAAAAACCCTTCTCAAAGGAAGAAAATTGGTTTTGGGGAGAAATCTGAGGTAATTTGGGGAGGGTGGGCAGAGAAAATTCTGTGATAACACCTGAGGTCATTTTTAATGCCCAAAAAGACCATTTTGGGGGGTAAAATGTGATTTCATATGCTATGGAATGAAGAAATAATTTGGAAAGAAATTGTGAGGTAAAGTGTGAGGACCAGAGTGAGCAATGAGGGAGAGGTGGCTCTTCAGGTGATGCTGAGGGGATCTGAGGGTCACTGAGGGAATATGAGTGTAAACCCCGTGTGCTGCTGAGGGGCCATGAGTGTTCCTGAGGGGAGGTAGATGTAAAGCCCAAAGCTGGGTAAGAAAACAAAGCTCTCTATTCAGAGTGCTGCAGAGCTGGTTGTGTATTCTGGGCTGGGAGTGAGGTGGATCTCTCTGACAAACCTCACTCAATGTTGTTTTGCCTTTAGTTTCATTCTAATTTGTAAATTCCGAATTACAAGGTATCAATAGCATATTCATATTTGTCTAAAGCTGTGTCATATTTCTGTGAGAGTTTGTTGATTTCACTCCCACATCAGTTTCGGCTGTGTAATCCTCAGTCTACTGGTGGTCATTGATGGAGATTTCTGTAGTGTTCCTTCTGTTTAAAGTTTTTACCTCTGTCTTCAGGACATTTCTAGTGCATCTTGGGTATTTTTAGTCTGTTATGTTTTTAGCTGAAACTTGGGTTTGCAGGATGCATTACAATGGGCTGTTTTGGTGTGGATGGTGCTTGCTATGTCACTGGCTGTGCTGTCTTGCTTGGCACAGTATTACTTGTTTCCATTACTTGATTCAACATAACGTGTAGCCTCTTGTTACCTACAGTTTAGGATTCAGACCGTGCTTGTGTTTGTCTGAGGTAGAATATGAGAGTCCTTTGAGTTGAGGCAGGTGCCTCGGGTGTGGCTGAGCACCATGAGGGTGGCATACGGTGTAGCCTGCATGTAACTGAGGCGGTGGCAGATGCCGATCATGCCCCGAGGGGCTGTGAGGGTGTCTGGGGACAGGGGTATGAGGGCTGTGTTGCTGAGGGGCACCGCAGGGCGCGGTTCCCGCCAGTGGGGGTTGCGTGAGCCCCTCAGCTCCCCTCAGAGCTGAGGGCGGTTACTCGACGCTACCGTGGCCACCAGGGGGCAACCTCAGCTCCCCTCACGCTGAGGGGGAGACCTCGAAACCTCCAGGGACCGCCCTCAGCTCCCCTCACGCTGAGGGTGGGGGGAAACTTGAAACCACTGTAGCCGCCAGGTGTGCCTCGCCCTCAGCTCCCCTCAGAGCTAAGGGCGGTTACTCGACGCCGCCGGGGGCGCGCTCAGCTCCCCTCACGATGAGCGCGGTTATTTGGAGCCGCTGTGGCTTTCACTCCCGGCGTGGCGTCGGGTGGGTGACGCCTCCGGGCCGGGAGGCTCCCTCGGGCAGCCCCTGGCGTGAGGCAGAGCAGTAATGGAGGTCCCTCACGCGTCTGCACGGTGTTTCGGTTTGCGGGAGGAAGCCATGAGGTAAGTCAGAGGGGAGAAAAAAAACTTCATGGGTGGGAATGCTGGAATTCCCTGGCATCACCTGGAGAGCATGGAATGAAATATTTTGGTTTTAAGCTGAGGAATGTGGGAACAAAAGCCGCAGTAATCTGTGGCAATACTGTAGCGGGCATCTTTTGAAAGAAAAACCCTTCTCAAAGGAAGAAAATTGGTTTTGGGGAGAAATCTGAGGTAATTTGGGGAGGGTGGGCAGAGAAAATTCTGTGATAACACCTGAGGTCATTTTTAATGCCCAAAAAGACCATTTTGGGGGGTAAAATGTGATTTCATATGCTATGGAATGAAGGAATAATTTGAAAGAAATTGTGAGGTAAAGTGTGAGGACCAGAGTGAGCAATGAGGGAGAGTTGGCTCTCCAGGTGATGCTGAGGGGATCTGAGGGTCACTGAGGGAATATGAGTGTAAACCCCGTGTGCTGCTGAGGGGCCATGAGTGTTCCTGAGGGGAGGTAGATGTAAAGCCCAAAGCTGGGTAAGAAAACAAAGCTCTCTATTCAGAGCGCTGCAGAGCAGGTGTTTGTGTATTCTGAGTTGGGTGTGAGGTGAATCTCTCTGACAAACCTCACTCAATGTTGTTTTGCCTTTAGTTTCATTCTAATTTGTAAATTCCAAATTACAAAGTATCAATAGCATATTCATATTTGTCTAAAGCTGTGTCATATTTCTGTGAGAGTTTGTTGATTTTACTCCCACCTCAGTTTCTGCTGTGTAATCCTCAGTCTACTGGTGGTCATTGATGGAGACTTCTGTAGTGTTCCTTCTGTTTAAAGTTTTTACCTCTGTCTTCAGGACATTTTTAGTGTATCTTGGGTATTTTTAGTCTGTTATGTTTTTAGCTGAAATTTGGGTTTGCTGGATGTATTACAATGTGCTGTTTTGGTGTGGATGGTGCTTGCTGTGTCACTGGCTTTGCTGTCTTGCTTGTTTCACCTGCATCTCTTGGTCCAATATTACTTGTTACCATTACTTGATTCAATATAATGTGTAGCCTTTTGTTAGCTACGGTTTAGCATTCACATGGTGCTTGTGTTCCTCTGAGGGGCAATATGTGAGTGCTTTGAGGGGAGGCAGGTGCCCCGTGTTCCTCTGAGGGGACCTGAGGGTCACGGAAGGGATGGCAAATGCCCTGTGTGTTGCTGAGAGAGCGTGGGTGTTACTGAAGGAGTGGTGTGTGCCCTGCATGTTGCTGAGGGGACACAAAGGTGATTTGGGGGGAGGCAGGTGCCTCAGGTGTAGCTGAGCACCATGAGGGTGGCATACGGTGTAGCCTGCATGTAACTGAGGTGGCGGCAGATGTGAAGGTCTCTGAGGGCAGGGGGGTGCGTGTTTGCCGGGTGTTGCTGCGGGCCCGGGACAGTCTCCGATGGGGATCCGGTTGCGCCGTAAGGAAGGTGCCTCCCTGAGGCTCGGGGGGTGGGGTGGGGTGCGCGTGTTCCCGTCGCGCGGCCGCCGCCTTCCGATCGGCACCGCGGGGCGCGGTTCCTGCGCATGCGCAGTGGCCCTGCCCCGCCGTTTCCGGCAGCCGCAGAGGCGGCAAATCGAACGCGGTGTCTCCGTCCGCGGCGGTGCCCTCGCAGCCCGGGCCCCTCAGCCCCGAGGGCGGGAAGTCGAAGCCGCTGGGTCCGCCGCTCTCGGCGCATGGTCGGGCGGGGAGGCGCGGGCCGGGAGGCTCCCTCGAGCCGCCCTCGGGTGGGGTAGAGGAGGAATGGAGGGCCGGCGTGCACTGTGTTGCAGTTTGTCAGGGATAGAGCTGAGGTAACTCATAGGGCCAGCAAGAGCTGCAGAGGGGACCAATGCTGGAATGTCCTGGCTTCACCTGAGTGTAGGGGAAGGAGTGAATATTTTGGGTAAAATTGAGTCGTGTGGGAACAAAAGCTGCGGTAATCTATGGACATCATACAGCAGGCATTTTTTTGGCTAGAAGATTACAGGGGCTCTCTAGCGAAGCGTATGGTTTTTGGGGAAAAGTCTGAAATACTTTGGGGAGGTGGGGCAGAGAAAATTTTGTGATAAAACCTACGGTAATTTAAAGGGCTGGAAGGAACATTTTTGTATTGAAATCTCAGTTAATCTGTAATGGAATGAATCAAAGTAAAAAACGAATTTCTATGGTATAGAACTTTTGAGCAAAATCTGTTAATCTGTAGACAATATTTTGGAGGGAAAATCTAGAGAAGTGTATGGGGCAGAGAACAAACATTCTTGGGATAAAATCTGAGGTGACGTATAGGACATGGCTAGGGGATGATCTGGAGGGAAAATCAGAGACCCTCTTTTAGGGGCGTGAAAGTGACTTTCTTGTCAGAAAACGTGAGGAAACCTACGTAAAACAGCTTGCTAAAAAATTAGTGCCTTCCAGATGGGTGAATTTGGGGTAATTTAGAGAGGAAAAATGAGCATATTTGAGGGAAAGTCTATGGTAACAGAGCATTGCGAGGCAGCATTTCTCATAGACAATCTGGGATATTTTAAAGGGGCAAGAGGTGACATTTTCAGATGAAAGCCCTGGAGTCTTTAGAAGAGCATTCTTCTGGGCATAGTGGGAGTTGCAGACAAAATGTCTTAGAAAAGCATTCCTAATGAGTCCTGAGGTGCAAAATACCGCCCCATTGCTTTCTAAACTCCTCAGAGAGGGACCTGAGTGAGGGTAATAAAATCCTCCCATCTGATACTATCACGGGATTATGCCTAAAAGATGTTATACATGTAAGTGAAGCTTTTTAAATATTCTTCCACAGAATACAGAATTGCAAACAACATGTATTCCCATTTGCATTTATATATGTAAACCCATATTATTTTATAAGACAAAAACTATTCAAAAGCATCTTAATCAGAAATATTTATTACATAACAAATACACAAAATAACCAGTACAGTACAATACCCAATCTGCCAGGAACACGGATTATATTAAAGCTACAAAAAAAGCCTTTTCAATGAAACTCAGTGTAACACACCCAGGCCAAAAAGGCAGGAAAATCTCATATACTAATATATGAGAGGGAACTGATAGGGGTCTAACAATCAGGAAGGGATCATTACACACAGCATTCAGAAAATTACTTTGAGAAACACACTGTTAGTAATTCTCACTACCATGATTAAGTTGCATGGTGGGTATTGGGTGGCGGTTCCCTGCAGGCACGGGGCCTGGAGTTTCTCAGGCCTGAGCGTGTCGTCGTCCGTTGGCAGAAGCCGTGGGACGACGAGGCAAGAGCGGCAGCGCCTTCGAGATCAAGAGCGGAACGGCGAGGCACAGGAGCCGAAGAGGGACGCGAGGGGCCCTCTGGGCAAAGGGCTTTTTCCAGGCCAGGGCGCCTTCAGGGTGCCGCGGCCGGCTTTGCGCTGGGCGACCTCCCTGCGTGCAGGGCTGGTCCTTGCTGTGCTTGGCCTTTTGCCTTGTGCTCCTTTGGCTGCCCGGAGAGAGGGGCGACCCTGTAAAGGAGGGTGTGACAGCCCCTGTCTCCGCACCGCAGGGGGGAAACGGAGCTCTCCCGGCCCCCAGCCCAGCTACCCTGTAAGCAGGGCAGGGCTTTTCCCCAACCCCGGCAGCTTTCTGCCTGCTGCTGGCCCCTGGCCAGCGTGACCCCCTGTACTCGGGGCGTGTCACAGCCTGCGTCCCTGGTGCCGGTCCTGAAGCGCTTCAGCGCGTCGAGGCCCCTGTGGCCTCCTCTCAGGGCAGGGGCAGGGCTGAGGCTTTCCTCTCCCGCTCAGCATTAGCAATGGCTCCCTAGAGGAGGTTGGCTGCACAGAGCTTGCTCCCTCTTCTGGGACTGTCTCCCCCTCCCCTGCCTCCCCCTCCCCTGTCTTCCCCCTAGTTGGTGTGAGTGAGGAAGTGTGGTTGTGCTTTAGGAACAGAGCCAGTGTAGCTTAGACTTCCCAGGAGGGAAAGAGGAGCTCTGTGCAGCCGCAGGCGGGTGCCCAAAGTGCACGGGTGGAGAAAGCCTCCGGCCTTGCCCCTGCTTTCTGAGGGCGGCGCGAAGCCGCTTAGCGGCAGCGTGGGCAGCGTGACCCGCCTGTAGCCAGGGCCAAGGCGTGCGCCCACGCTGCCGGTGGTGCTGGTGAGCTGCCAGCGTGCGGGCCCTGTACTCGGGGCCCGTGTCGGGACCTTGGCGGCACCCGTTGTCCCCAGGAGCAGCCCCACCCAGGTCCCTGTAAGCAGGGCTGGGGAGGCTCCTTTAGCCAGGCGACAGGAACGAGCGCTCCCGGGCCCTTGCCAGGGGGCAGCTTGCAGAAGTGCCGTGCCGCAGGGCACGCTCCTGCCTTTGGCAGTGCTTCGGGCTGGCGCCACGTGGCTGGCGGCCTCGTACAGGAGGCTCCCGGGGCTCTGCAGGCGGCCGTGTTGCCGCGCTGCGCTGCGGCCGGGCTCTGGCCTGTCCCCAAGTGGGGCGCGGGCCGGAGCCTGTGCTCCGTAGTGCTTGTTGGGGGGTGCCGGGCAGCAGGGGCGGCCCCGTAAGCGGGGTTCTGTGCGTCCCCTGGCCTCGGCGGGCGGTTGGAGGGACCCCCTGTAATCAGGCGGGTGTCCCTGGCCCCGGTCTTTCAGAGGCGTGGGGCCAGGAGTCACGGGGCCGGCCGTGTGCCCTCCCTGTCCTCAGGGCTGGGCTGGCGGCCCCTCGGCTTTAGGCCGTGAGCTGGACTGCCTGACGGTAGAGTCAGGTTCCTGTCGCCTTGGGGGAAGGCCGAGCTCTGTGGCTCCCCGGGTGTGGACCGGCCTGTAAGCAGGCTGCGGGTCTGGGAGCCTTTGTGCTCCCTTTCAGCTGGCAGCCTGTGTGGGGCGCCCGCCCCGTTAGTGGGGAGCGCCCCGCAGCTGGTGGAGAGAAGGAGCCTCCATAGGCCTTGGGGACCAGAGCCGCCCTGTAAGTGGGGGCCTGTAAGTGCTCTGGAGCCCCGGGCACTTTTTAGTCCAGGCAGCGGCCTGAGCCCCCTGTAAGCAGGGGTGTGCAGCCTCTTGGCCGCTGCCTTGCGTGCCCAGCTTCCTTTGCCCAGAGGGCCCGGCTCCCAGCACGGCGTGGGACTGCGCCGGACGTCGGGACGGTGAGTGAAGCTGTAGTTGGAGGCTTTTGGGCAGCTGGGGGGCCGCGGCGTTGCTGGCATGAGGCTGTGGGGCTGTTGGGTGGCCCTTCCCTATGGCAGCTGGAGCTCCTCGGGCCTGATTGCGTCCTCGTCGACGTTTGCAGAAGCCGTGGGACAGCGAGGAAAGAGCGAGCCGCAGGAGCGGCCTCTTCGAGCTCAAGAGTGGATCGGCGAGGCAAGAGCCAGCCTTCAGCATTGGCGGCCTCGAGCCCAGAAGCGCAGCCGCAAGGTAAGAGCAGCAGCTTGGAGCTGAAGTGTGGGGCTTTTGGGCAGCCGGTTGGGGATGTCCCTGTGGGGCTGTTGGGTGGCGGTTCCCTGCAGGCACGGGGCCTGGAGTTTCTCAGGCCTGAGCGTGTCGTCGTCCGTTGGCAGAAGCCGTGGGACGACGAGGCAAGAGCGGCAGCGCCTTCGAGATCAAGAGCGGAACGGCGAGGCACAGGAGCCGAAGAGGGACGCGAGGGGCCCTCTGGGCAAAGGGCTTTTTCCAGGCCAGGGCGCCTTCAGGGTGCCGCGGCCGGCTTTGCGCTGGGCGACCTCCCTGCGTGCAGGGCTGGTCCTTGCTGTGCTTGGCCTTTTGCCTTGTGCTCCTTTGGCTGCCCGGAGAGAGGGGCGACCCTGTAAAGGAGGGTGTGAGAGCCCCTGTCTCCGCACCGCAGGGGGGAAACGGAGCTCTCCCGGCCCCCAGCCCAGCTACCCTGTAAGCAGGGCAGGGCTTTTCCCCAACCCCGGCAGCTTTCTGCCTGCTGCTGGCCCCTGGCCAGCGTGACCCCCTGTACTCGGGGCGTGTCACAGCCTGCGTCCCTGGTGCCGGTCCTGAAGCGCTTCAGCGCGTCGAGGCCCCTGTGGCCTCCTCTCAGGGCAGGGGCAGGGCTGAGGCTTTCCTCTCCCGCTCAGCATTAGCAATGGCTCCCTAGAGGAGGTTGGCTGCACAGAGCTTGCTCCCTCTTCTGGGACTGTCTCCCCCTCCCCTGCCTCCCCCTCCCCTGTCTTCCCCCTAGTTGGTGTGAGTGAGGAAGTGTGGTTGTGCTTTAGGAACAGAGCCAGTGTAGCTTAGACTTCCCAGGAGGGAAAGAGGAGCTCTGTGCAGCCGCAGGCGGGTGCCCAAAGTGCACGGGTGGAGAAAGCCTCCGGCCTTGCCCCTGCTTTCTGAGGGCGGCGCGAAGCCGCTTAGCGGCAGCGTGGGCAGCGTGACCCGCCTGTAGCCAGGGCCAGGGCGTGCGCCCACGCTGCCGGTGGTGCTGGTGAGCTGCCAGCGTGCGGGCCCTGTACTCGGGGCCCGTGTCGGGACCTTGGCGGCACCCGTTGTCCCCAGGAGCAGCCCCACCCAGGTCCCTGTAAGCAGGGCTGGGGAGGCTCCTTTAGCCAGGCGACAGGAACGAGCGCTCCCGGGCCCTTGCCAGGGGGCAGCTTGCAGAAGTGCCGTGCCGCAGGGCACGCTCCTGCCCTTGGCAGTGCTTCGGGCTGGCGCCACGTGGCTGGCGGCCTCGTACAGGAGGCTCCCGGGGCTCTGCAGGCGGCCGTGTTGCCGCGCTGCGCTGCGGCCGGGCTCTGGCCTGTCCCCAAGTGGGGCGCGGGCCGGAGCCTGTGCTCCGTAGTGCTTGTTGGGGGGTGCCGGGCAGCGGGGGGCGGCCCCGTAAGCGGGGTTCTGTGCGTCCCCTGGCCTCGGCGGGCGGTTGGAGGGACCCCCTGTAATCAGGCGGGTGTCCCTGGCCCCGGTCTTTCAGAGGCGTGGGGCCAGGAGTCACGGGGCCGGCCGTGTGCCCTCCCTGTCCTCAGGGCTGGGCTGGCGGCCCCTCGGCTTTAGGCCGTGAGCTGGACTGCCTGACGGTAGAGTCAGGTTCCTGTCGCCTTGGGGGAAGGCCGAGCTCTGTGGCTCCCCGGGTGTGGACCGGCCTGTAAGCAGGCTGCGGGTCTGGGAGCCTTTGTGCTCCCTTTCAGCTGGCAGCCTGTGTGGGGCGCCCGCCCCGTTAGTGGGGAGCGCCCCGCAGCTGGTGGAGAGAAGGAGCCTCCATAGGCCTTGGGGACCAGAGCCGCCCTGTAAGTGGGGGCCTGTAAGTGCTCTGGAGCCCCGGGCACTTTTTAGTCCAGGCAGCGGCCTGAGCCCCCTGTAAGCAGGGGTGTGCAGCCTCTTGGCCGCTGCCTTGCGTGCCCAGCTTCCTTTGCCCAGAGGGCCCGGCTCCCAGCACGGCGTGGGACTGCGCCGGACGTCGGGACGGTGAGTGAAGCTGTAGTTGGAGGCTTTTGGGCAGCTGGGGGGCCGCGGCGTTGCTGGCATGAGGCTGTGGGGCTGTTGGGTGGCCCTTCCCTATGGCAGCTGGAGCTCCTCGGGCCTGATTGCGTCCTCGTCGACGTTTGCAGAAGCCGTGGGACAGCGAGGAAAGAGCGAGCCGCAGGAGCGGCCTCTTCGAGCTCAAGAGTGGATCGGCGAGGCAAGAGCCAGCCTTCAGCATTGGCGGCCTCGAGCCCAGAAGCGCAGCCGCAAGGTAAGAGCAGCAGCTTGGAGCTGAAGTGTGGGGCTTTTGGGCAGCCGGTTGGGGATGTCCCTGTGGGGCTGTTGGGTGGCGGTTCCCTGCAGGCACGGGGCCTGGAGTTTCTCAGGCCTGAGCGTGTCGTCGTCCGTTGGCAGAAGCCGTGGGACGACGAGGCAAGAGCGGCAGCGCCTTCGAGATCAAGAGCGGAACGGCGAGGCACAGGAGCCGAAGAGGGACGCGAGGGGCCCTCTGGGCAAAGGGCTTTTTCCAGGCCAGGGCGCCTTCAGGGTGCCGCGGCCGGCTTTGCGCTGGGCGACCTCCCTGCGTGCAGGGCTGGTCCTTGCTGTGCTTGGCCTTTTGCCTTGTGCTCCTTTGGCTGCCCGGAGAGAGGGGCGACCCTGTAAAGGAGGGTGTGAGAGCCCCTGTCTCCGCACCGCAGGGGGGAAACGGAGCTCTCCCGGCCCCCAGCCCAGCTACCCTGTAAGCAGGGCAGGGCTTTTCCCCAACCCCGGCAGCTTTCTGCCTGCTGCTGGCCCCTGGCCAGCGTGACCCCCTGTACTCGGGGCGTGTCACAGCCTGCGTCCCTGGTGCCGGTCCTGAAGCGCTTCAGCGCGTCGAGGCCCCTGTGGCCTCCTCTCAGGGCAGGGGCAGGGCTGAGGCTTTCCTCTCCCGCTCAGCATTAGCAATGGCTCCCTAGAGGAGGTTGGCTGCACAGAGCTTGCTCCCTCTTCTGGGACTGTCTCCCCCTCCCCTGCCTCCCCCTCCCCTGTCTTCCCCCTAGTTGGTGTGAGTGAGGAAGTGTGGTTGTGCTTTAGGAACAGAGCCAGTGTAGCTTAGACTTCCCAGGAGGGAAAGAGGAGCTCTGTGCAGCCGCAGGCGGGTGCCCAAAATGCACGGGTGGAGAAAGCCTCCGGCCTTGCCCCTGCTTTCTGAGGGCGGCGCGAAGCCGCTTAGCGGCAGCGTGGGCAGCGTGACCCGCCTGTAGCCAGGGCCAGGGCGTGCGCCCACGCTGCCGGTGGTGCTGGTGAGCTGCCAGCGTGCGGGCCCTGTACTCGGGGCCCGTGTCGGGACCTTGGCGGCACCCGTTGTCCCCAGGAGCAGCCCCACCCAGGTCCCTGTAAGCAGGGCTGGGGAGGCTCCTTTAGCCAGGCGACAGGAACGAGCGCTCCCGGGCCCTTGCCAGGGGGCAGCTTGCAGAAGTGCCGTGCCGCAGGGCACGCTCCTGCCTTTGGCAGTGCTTCGGGCTGGCGCCACGTGGCTGGCGGCCTCGTACAGGAGGCTCCCGGGGCTCTGCAGGCGGCCGTGTTGCCGCGCTGCGCTGCGGCCGGGCTCTGGCCTGTCCCCAAGTGGGGCGCGGGCCGGAGCCTGTGCTCCGTAGTGCTTGTTGGGGGGTGCCGGGCAGCGGGGGGCGGCCCCGTAAGCGGGGTTCTGTGCGTCCCCTGGCCTCGGCGGGCGGTTGGAGGGACCCCCTGTAATCAGGCGGGTGTCCCTGGCCCCGGTCTTTCAGAGGCATGGGGCCAGGAGTCACGGGGCCGGCCGTGTGCCCTCCCTGTCCTCAGGGCTGGGCTGGCGGCCCCTCGGCTTTAGGCCGTGAGCTGGACTGCCTGACGGTAGAGTCAGGTTCCTGTCGCCTTGGGGGAAGGCCGAGCTCTGTGGCTCCCCGGGTGTGGACCGGCCTGTAAGCAGGCTGCGGGTCTGGGAGCCTTTGTGCTCCCTTTCAGCTGGCAGCCTGTGTGGGGCGCCCGCCCCGTTAGTGGGGAGCGCCCCGCAGCTGGTGGAGAGAAGGAGCCTCCATAGGCCTTGGGGACCAGAGCCGCCCTGTAAGTGGGGGCCTGTAAGTGCTCTGGAGCCCCGGGCACTTTTTAGTCCAGGCAGCGGCCTGAGCCCCCTGTAAGCAGGGGTGTGCAGCCTCTTGGCCGCTGCCTTGCGTGCCCAGCTTCCTTTGCCCAGAGGGCCCGGCTCCCAGCACGGCGTGGGACTGCGCCGGACGTCGGGACGGTGAGTGAAGCTGTAGTTGGAGGCTTTTGGGCAGCTGGGGGGCCGCGGCGTTGCTGGCATGAGGCTGTGGGGCTGTTGGGTGGCCCTTCCCTATGGCAGCTGGAGCTCCTCGGGCCTGATTGCGTCCTCGTCGACGTTTGCAGAAGCCGTGGGACAGCGAGGAAAGAGCGAGCCGCAGGAGCGGCCTCTTCGAGCTCAAGAGTGGATCGGCGAGGCAAGAGCCAGCCTTCAGCATTGGCGGCCTCGAGCCCAGAAGCGCAGCCGCAAGGTAAGAGCAGCAGCTTGGAGCTGAAGTGTGGGGCTTTTGGGCAGCCGGTTGGGGATGTCCCTGTGGGGCTGTTGGGTGGCGGTTCCCTGCAGGCACGGGGCCTGGAGTTTCTCAGGCCTGAGCGTGTCGTCGTCCGTTGGCAGAAGCCGTGGGACGACGAGGCAAGAGCGGCAGCGCCTTCGAGATCAAGAGCGGAACGGCGAGGCACAGGAGCCGAAGAGGGACGCGAGGGGCCCTCTGGGCAAAGGGCTTTTTCCAGGCCAGGGCGCCTTCAGGGTGCCGCGGCCGGCTTTGCGCTGGGCGACCTCCCTGCGTGCAGGGCTGGTCCTTGCTGTGCTTGGCCTTTTGCCTTGTGCTCCTTTGGCTGCCCGGAGAGAGGGGCGACCCTGTAAAGGAGGGTGTGAGAGCCCCTGTCTCCGCACCGCAGGGGGGAAACGGAGCTCTCCCGGCCCCCAGCCCAGCTACCCTGTAAGCAGGGCAGGGCTTTTCCCCAACCCCGGCAGCTTTCTGCCTGCTGCTGGCCCCTGGCCAGCGTGACCCCCTGTACTCGGGGCGTGTCACAGCCTGCGTCCCTGGTGCCGGTCCTGAAGCGCTTCAGCGCGTCGAGGCCCCTGTGGCCTCCTCTCAGGGCAGGGGCAGGGCTGAGGCTTTCCTCTCCCGCTCAGCATTAGCAATGGCTCCCTAGAGGAGGTTGGCTGCACAGAGCTTGCTCCCTCTTCTGGGACTGTCTCCCCCTCCCCTGCCTCCCCCTCCCCTGTCTTCCCCCTAGTTGGTGTGAGTGAGGAAGTGTGGTTGTGCTTTAGGAACAGAGCCAGTGTAGCTTAGACTTCCCAGGAGGGAAAGAGGAGCTCTGTGCAGCCGCAGGCGGGTGCCCAAAGTGCACGGGTGGAGAAAGCCTCCGGCCTTGCCCCTGCTTTCTGAGGGCGGCGCGAAGCCGCTTAGCGGCAGCGTGGGCAGCGTGACCCGCCTGTAGCCAGGGCCAGGGCGTGCGCCCACGCTGCCGGTGGTGCTGGTGAGCTGCCAGCGTGCGGGCCCTGTACTCGGGGCCCGTGTCGGGACCTTGGCGGCACCCGTTGTCCCCAGGAGCAGCCCCACCCAGGTCCCTGTAAGCAGGGCTGGGGAGGCTCCTTTAGCCAGGCGACAGGAACGAGCGCTCCCGGGCCCTTGCCAGGGGGCAGCTTGCAGAAGTGCCGTGCCGCAGGGCACGCTCCTGCCCTTGGCAGTGCTTCGGGCTGGCGCCACGTGGCTGGCGGCCTCGTACAGGAGGCTCCCGGGGCTCTGCAGGCGGCCGTGTTGCCGCGCTGCGCTGCGGCCGGGCTCTGGCCTGTCCCCAAGTGGGGCGCGGGCCGGAGCCTGTGCTCCGTAGTGCTTGTTGGGGGGTGCCGGGCAGCGGGGGGCGGCCCCGTAAGCGGGGTTCTGTGCGTCCCCTGGCCTCGGCGGGCGGTTGGAGGGACCCCCTGTAATCAGGCGGGTGTCCCTGGCCCCGGTCTTTCAGAGGCGTGGGGCCAGGAGTCACGGGGCCGGCCGTGTGCCCTCCCTGTCCTCAGGGCTGGGCTGGCGGCCCCTCGGCTTTAGGCCGTGAGCTGGACTGCCTGACGGTAGAGTCAGGTTCCTGTCGCCTTGGGGGAAGGCCGAGCTCTGTGGCTCCCCGGGTGTGGACCGGCCTGTAAGCAGGCTGCGGGTCTGGGAGCCTTTGTGCTCCCTTTCAGCTGGCAGCCTGTGTGGGGCGCCCGCCCCGTTAGTGGGGAGCGCCCCGCAGCTGGTGGAGAGAAGGAGCCTCCATAGGCCTTGGGGACCAGAGCCGCCCTGTAAGTGGGGGCCTGTAAGTGCTCTGGAGCCCCGGGCACTTTTTAGTCCAGGCAGCGGCCTGAGCCCCCTGTAAGCAGGGGTGTGCAGCCTCTTGGCCGCTGCCTTGCGTGCCCAGCTTCCTTTGCCCAGAGGGCCCGGCTCCCAGCACGGCGTGGGACTGCGCCGGACGTCGGGACGGTGAGTGAAGCTGTAGTTGGAGGCTTTTGGGCAGCTGGGGGGCCGCGGCGTTGCTGGCATGAGGCTGTGGGGCTGTTGGGTGGCCCTTCCCTATGGCAGCTGGAGCTCCTCGGGCCTGATTGCGTCCTCGTCGACGTTTGCAGAAGCCGTGGGACAGCGAGGAAAGAGCGAGCCGCAGGAGCGGCCTCTTCGAGCTCAAGAGTGGATCGGCGAGGCAAGAGCCAGCCTTCAGCATTGGCGGCCTCGAGCCCAGAAGCGCAGCCGCAAGGTAAGAGCAGCAGCTTGGAGCTGAAGTGTGGGGCTTTTGGGCAGCCGGTTGGGGATGTCCCTGTGGGGCTGTTGGGTGGCGGTTCCCTGCAGGCACGGGGCCTGGAGTTTCTCAGGCCTGAGCGTGTCGTCGTCCGTTGGCAGAAGCCGTGGGACGACGAGGCAAGAGCGGCAGCGCCTTCGAGATCAAGAGCGGAACGGCGAGGCACAGGAGCCGAAGAGGGACGCGAGGGGCCCTCTGGGCAAAGGGCTTTTTCCAGGCCAGGGCGCCTTCAGGGTGCCGCGGCCGGCTTTGCGCTGGGCGACCTCCCTGCGTGCAGGGCTGGTCCTTGCTGTGCTTGGCCTTTTGCCTTGTGCTCCTTTGGCTGCCCGGAGAGAGGGGCGACCCTGTAAAGGAGGGTGTGAGAGCCCCTGTCTCCGCACCGCAGGGGGGAAACGGAGCTCTCCCGGCCCCCAGCCCAGCTACCCTGTAAGCAGGGCAGGGCTTTTCCCCAACCCCGGCAGCTTTCTGCCTGCTGCTGGCCCCTGGCCAGCGTGACCCCCTGTACTCGGGGCGTGTCACAGCCTGCGTCCCTGGTGCCGGTCCTGAAGCGCTTCAGCGCGTCGAGGCCCCTGTGGCCTCCTCTCAGGGCAGGGGCAGGGCTGAGGCTTTCCTCTCCCGCTCAGCATTAGCAATGGCTCCCTAGAGGAGGTTGGCTGCACAGAGCTTGCTCCCTCTTCTGGGACTGTCTCCCCCTCCCCTGCCTCCCCCTCCCCTGTCTTCCCCCTAGTTGGTGTGAGTGAGGAAGTGTGGTTGTGCTTTAGGAACAGAGCCAGTGTAGCTTAGACTTCCCAGGAGGGAAAGAGGAGCTCTGTGCAGCCGCAGGCGGGTGCCCAAAATGCACGGGTGGAGAAAGCCTCCGGCCTTGCCCCTGCTTTCTGAGGGCGGCGCGAAGCCGCTTAGCGGCAGCGTGGGCAGCGTGACCCGCCTGTAGCCAGGGCCAGGGCGTGCGCCCACGCTGCCGGTGGTGCTGGTGAGCTGCCAGCGTGCGGGCCCTGTACTCGGGGCCCGTGTCGGGACCTTGGCGGCACCCGTTGTCCCCAGGAGCAGCCCCACCCAGGTCCCTGTAAGCAGGGCTGGGGAGGCTCCTTTAGCCAGGCGACAGGAACGAGCGCTCCCGGGCCCTTGCCAGGGGGCAGCTTGCAGAAGTGCCGTGCCGCAGGGCACGCTCCTGCCTTTGGCAGTGCTTCGGGCTGGCGCCACGTGGCTGGCGGCCTCGTACAGGAGGCTCCCGGGGCTCTGCAGGCGGCCGTGTTGCCGCGCTGCGCTGCGGCCGGGCTCTGGCCTGTCCCCAAGTGGGGCGCGGGCCGGAGCCTGTGCTCCGTAGTGCTTGTTGGGGGGTGCCGGGCAGCGGGGGGCGGCCCCGTAAGCGGGGTTCTGTGCGTCCCCTGGCCTCGGCGGGCGGTTGGAGGGACCCCCTGTAATCAGGCGGGTGTCCCTGGCCCCGGTCTTTCAGAGGCATGGGGCCAGGAGTCACGGGGCCGGCCGTGTGCCCTCCCTGTCCTCAGGGCTGGGCTGGCGGCCCCTCGGCTTTAGGCCGTGAGCTGGACTGCCTGACGGTAGAGTCAGGTTCCTGTCGCCTTGGGGGAAGGCCGAGCTCTGTGGCTCCCCGGGTGTGGACCGGCCTGTAAGCAGGCTGCGGGTCTGGGAGCCTTTGTGCTCCCTTTCAGCTGGCAGCCTGTGTGGGGCGCCCGCCCCGTTAGTGGGGAGCGCCCCGCAGCTGGTGGAGAGAAGGAGCCTCCATAGGCCTTGGGGACCAGAGCCGCCCTGTAAGTGGGGGCCTGTAAGTGCTCTGGAGCCCCGGGCACTTTTTAGTCCAGGCAGCGGCCTGAGCCCCCTGTAAGCAGGGGTGTGCAGCCTCTTGGCCGCTGCCTTGCGTGCCCAGCTTCCTTTGCCCAGAGGGCCCGGCTCCCAGCACGGCGTGGGACTGCGCCGGACGTCGGGACGGTGAGTGAAGCTGTAGTTGGAGGCTTTTGGGCAGCTGGGGGGCCGCGGCGTTGCTGGCATGAGGCTGTGGGGCTGTTGGGTGGCCCTTCCCTATGGCAGCTGGAGCTCCTCGGGCCTGATTGCGTCCTCGTCGACGTTTGCAGAAGCCGTGGGACAGCGAGGAAAGAGCGAGCCGCAGGAGCGGCCTCTTCGAGCTCAAGAGTGGATCGGCGAGGCAAGAGCCAGCCTTCAGCATTGGCGGCCTCGAGCCCAGAAGCGCAGCCGCAAGGTAAGAGCAGCAGCTTGGAGCTGAAGTGTGGGGCTTTTGGGCAGCCGGTTGGGGATGTCCCTGTGGGGCTGTTGGGTGGCGGTTCCCTGCAGGCACGGGGCCTGGAGTTTCTCAGGCCTGAGCGTGTCGTCGTCCGTTGGCAGAAGCCGTGGGACGACGAGGCAAGAGCGGCAGCGCCTTCGAGATCAAGAGCGGAACGGCGAGGCACAGGAGCCGAAGAGGGACGCGAGGGGCCCTCTGGGCAAAGGGCTTTTTCCAGGCCAGGGCGCCTTCAGGGTGCCGCGGCCGGCTTTGCGCTGGGCGACCTCCCTGCGTGCAGGGCTGGTCCTTGCTGTGCTTGGCCTTTTGCCTTGTGCTCCTTTGGCTGCCCGGAGAGAGGGGCGACCCTGTAAAGGAGGGTGTGAGAGCCCCTGTCTCCGCACCGCAGGGGGGAAACGGAGCTCTCCCGGCCCCCAGCCCAGCTACCCTGTAAGCAGGGCAGGGCTTTTCCCCAACCCCGGCAGCTTTCTGCCTGCTGCTGGCCCCTGGCCAGCGTGACCCCCTGTACTCGGGGCGTGTCACAGCCTGCGTCCCTGGTGCCGGTCCTGAAGCGCTTCAGCGCGTCGAGGCCCCTGTGGCCTCCTCTCAGGGCAGGGGCAGGGCTGAGGCTTTCCTCTCCCGCTCAGCATTAGCAATGGCTCCCTAGAGGAGGTTGGCTGCACAGAGCTTGCTCCCTCTTCTGGGACTGTCTCCCCCTCCCCTGCCTCCCCCTCCCCTGTCTTCCCCCTAGTTGGTGTGAGTGAGGAAGTGTGGTTGTGCTTTAGGAACAGAGCCAGTGTAGCTTAGACTTCCCAGGAGGGAAAGAGGAGCTCTGTGCAGCCGCAGGCGGGTGCCCAAAATGCACGGGTGGAGAAAGCCTCCGGCCTTGCCCCTGCTTTCTGAGGGCGGCGCGAAGCCGCTTAGCGGCAGCGTGGGCAGCGTGACCCGCCTGTAGCCAGGGCCAGGGCGTGCGCCCACGCTGCCGGTGGTGCTGGTGAGCTGCCAGCGTGCGGGCCCTGTACTCGGGGCCCGTGTCGGGACCTTGGCGGCACCCTTTGTCCCCAGGAGCAGCCCCACCCAGGTCCCTGTAAGCAGGGCTGGGGAGGCTCCTTTAGCCAGGCGACAGGAGCGAGCGCTCCCGGGCCCTTGCCAGGGGGCAGCTTGCAGAAGTGCCGTGCCGCAGGGCACGCTCCTGCCTTTGGCAGTGCTTCGGGCTGGCGCCACGTGGCTGGCGGCCTCGTACAGGAGGCTCCCGGGGCTCTGCAGGCGGCCGTGTTGCCGCGCTGCGCTGCGGCCGGGCTCTGGCCTGTCCCCAAGTGGGGCGCGGGCCGGAGCCTGTGCTCCGTAGTGCTTGTTGGGGGGTGCCGGGCAGCGGGGGGCGGCCCCGTAAGCGGGGTTCTGTGCGTCCCCTGGCCTCGGCGGGCGGTTGGAGGGACCCCCTGTAATCAGGCGGGTGTCCCTGGCCCCGGTCTTTCAGAGGCGTGGGGCCAGGAGTCACGGGGCCGGCCGTGTGCCCTCCCTGTCCTCAGGGCTGGGCTGGCGGCCCCTCGGCTTTAGGCCGTGAGCTGGACTGCCTGACGGTAGAGTCAGGTTCCTGTCGCCTTGGGGGAAGGCCGAGCTCTGTGGCTCCCCGGGTGTGGACCGGCCTGTAAGCAGGCTGCGGGTCTGGGAGCCTTTGTGCTCCCTTTCAGCTGGCAGCCTGTGTGGGGCGCCCGCCCCGTTAGTGGGGAGCGCCCCGCAGCTGGTGGAGAGAAGGAGCCTCCATAGGCCTTGGGGACCAGAGCCGCCCTGTAAGTGGGGGCCTGTAAGTGCTCTGGAGCCCCGGGCACTTTTTAGTCCAGGCAGCGGCCTGAGCCCCCTGTAAGCAGGGGTGTGCAGCCTCTTGGCCGCTGCCTTGCGTGCCCAGCTTCCTTTGCCCAGAGGGCCCGGCTCCCAGCACGGCGTGGGACTGCGCCGGACGTCGGGACGGTGAGTGAAGCTGTAGTTGGAGGCTTTTGGGCAGCTGGGGGGCCGCGGCGTTGCTGGCATGAGGCTGTGGGGCTGTTGGGTGGCCCTTCCCTATGGCAGCTGGAGCTCCTCGGGCCTGATTGCGTCCTCGTCGACGTTTGCAGAAGCCGTGGGACAGCGAGGAAAGAGCGAGCCGCAGGAGCGGCCTCTTCGAGCTCAAGAGTGGATCGGCGAGGCAAGAGCCAGCCTTCAGCATTGGCGGCCTCGAGCCCAGAAGCGCAGCCGCAAGGTAAGAGCAGCAGCTTGGAGCTGAAGTGTGGGGCTTTTGGGCAGCCGGTTGGGGATGTCCCTGTGGGGCTGTTGGGTGGCGGTTCCCTGCAGGCACGGGGCCTGGAGTTTCTCAGGCCTGAGCGTGTCGTCGTCCGTTGGCAGAAGCCGTGGGACGACGAGGCAAGAGCGGCAGCGCCTTCGAGATCAAGAGCGGAACGGCGAGGCACAGGAGCCGAAGAGGGACGCGAGGGGCCCTCTGGGCAAAGGGCTTTTTCCAGGCCAGGGCGCCTTCAGGGTGCCGCGGCCGGCTTTGCGCTGGGCGACCTCCCTGCGTGCAGGGCTGGTCCTTGCTGTGCTTGGCCTTTTGCCTTGTGCTCCTTTGGCTGCCCGGAGAGAGGGGCGACCCTGTAAAGGAGGGTGTGAGAGCCCCTGTCTCCGCACCGCAGGGGGGAAACGGAGCTCTCCCGGCCCCCAGCCCAGCTACCCTGTAAGCAGGGCAGGGCTTTTCCCCAACCCCGGCAGCTTTCTGCCTGCTGCTGGCCCCTGGCCAGCGTGACCCCCTGTACTCGGGGCGTGTCACAGCCTGCGTCCCTGGTGCCGGTCCTGAAGCGCTTCAGCGCGTCGAGGCCCCTGTGGCCTCCTCTCAGGGCAGGGGCAGGGCTGAGGCTTTCCTCTCCCGCTCAGCATTAGCAATGGCTCCCTAGAGGAGGTTGGCTGCACAGAGCTTGCTCCCTCTTCTGGGACTGTCTCCCCCTCCCCTGCCTCCCCCTCCCCTGTCTTCCCCCTAGTTGGTGTGAGTGAGGAAGTGTGGTTGTGCTTTAGGAACAGAGCCAGTGTAGCTTAGACTTCCCAGGAGGGAAAGAGGAGCTCTGTGCAGCCGCAGGCGGGTGCCCAAAATGCACGGGTGGAGAAAGCCTCCGGCCTTGCCCCTGCTTTCTGAGGGCGGCGCGAAGCCGCTTAGCGGCAGCGTGGGCAGCGTGACCCGCCTGTAGCCAGGGCCAGGGCGTGCGCCCACGCTGCCGGTGGTGCTGGTGAGCTGCCAGCGTGCGGGCCCTGTACTCGGGGCCCGTGTCGGGACCTTGGCGGCACCCGTTGTCCCCAGGAGCAGCCCCACCCAGGTCCCTGTAAGCAGGGCTGGGGAGGCTCCTTTAGCCAGGCGACAGGAACGAGCGCTCCCGGGCCCTTGCCAGGGGGCAGCTTGCAGAAGTGCCGTGCCGCAGGGCACGCTCCTGCCTTTGGCAGTGCTTCGGGCTGGCGCCACGTGGCTGGCGGCCTCGTACAGGAGGCTCCCGGGGCTCTGCAGGCGGCCGTGTTGCCGCGCTGCGCTGCGGCCGGGCTCTGGCCTGTCCCCAAGTGGGGCGCGGGCCGGAGCCTGTGCTCCGTAGTGCTTGTTGGGGGGTGCCGGGCAGCGGGGGGCGGCCCCGTAAGCGGGGTTCTGTGCGTCCCCTGGCCTCGGCGGGCGGTTGGAGGGACCCCCTGTAATCAGGCGGGTGTCCCTGGCCCCGGTCTTTCAGAGGCATGGGGCCAGGAGTCACGGGGCCGGCCGTGTGCCCTCCCTGTCCTCAGGGCTGGGCTGGCGGCCCCTCGGCTTTAGGCCGTGAGCTGGACTGCCTGACGGTAGAGTCAGGTTCCTGTCGCCTTGGGGGAAGGCCGAGCTCTGTGGCTCCCCGGGTGTGGACCGGCCTGTAAGCAGGCTGCGGGTCTGGGAGCCTTTGTGCTCCCTTTCAGCTGGCAGCCTGTGTGGGGCGCCCGCCCCGTTAGTGGGGAGCGCCCCGCAGCTGGTGGAGAGAAGGAGCCTCCATAGGCCTTGGGGACCAGAGCCGCCCTGTAAGTGGGGGCCTGTAAGTGCTCTGGAGCCCCGGGCACTTTTTAGTCCAGGCAGCGGCCTGAGCCCCCTGTAAGCAGGGGTGTGCAGCCTCTTGGCCGCTGCCTTGCGTGCCCAGCTTCCTTTGCCCAGAGGGCCCGGCTCCCAGCACGGCGTGGGACTGCGCCGGACGTCGGGACGGTGAGTGAAGCTGTAGTTGGAGGCTTTTGGGCAGCTGGGGGGCCGCGGCGTTGCTGGCATGAGGCTGTGGGGCTGTTGGGTGGCCCTTCCCTATGGCAGCTGGAGCTCCTCGGGCCTGATTGCGTCCTCGTCGACGTTTGCAGAAGCCGTGGGACAGCGAGGAAAGAGCGAGCCGCAGGAGCGGCCTCTTCGAGCTCAAGAGTGGATCGGCGAGGCAAGAGCCAGCCTTCAGCATTGGCGGCCTCGAGCCCAGAAGCGCAGCCGCAAGGTAAGAGCAGCAGCTTGGAGCTGAAGTGTGGGGCTTTTGGGCAGCCGGTTGGGGATGTCCCTGTGGGGCTGTTGGGTGGCGGTTCCCTGCAGGCACGGGGCCTGGAGTTTCTCAGGCCTGAGCGTGTCGTCGTCCGTTGGCAGAAGCCGTGGGACGACGAGGCAAGAGCGGCAGCGCCTTCGAGATCAAGAGCGGAACGGCGAGGCACAGGAGCCGAAGAGGGACGCGAGGGGCCCTCTGGGCAAAGGGCTTTTTCCAGGCCAGGGCGCCTTCAGGGTGCCGCGGCCGGCTTTGCGCTGGGCGACCTCCCTGCGTGCAGGGCTGGTCCTTGCTGTGCTTGGCCTTTTGCCTTGTGCTCCTTTGGCTGCCCGGAGAGAGGGGCGACCCTGTAAAGGAGGGTGTGAGAGCCCCTGTCTCCGCACCGCAGGGGGGAAACGGAGCTCTCCCGGCCCCCAGCCCAGCTACCCTGTAAGCAGGGCAGGGCTTTTCCCCAACCCCGGCAGCTTTCTGCCTGCTGCTGGCCCCTGGCCAGCGTGACCCCCTGTACTCGGGGCGTGTCACAGCCTGCGTCCCTGGTGCCGGTCCTGAAGCGCTTCAGCGCGTCGAGGCCCCTGTGGCCTCCTCTCAGGGCAGGGGCAGGGCTGAGGCTTTCCTCTCCCGCTCAGCATTAGCAATGGCTCCCTAGAGGAGGTTGGCTGCACAGAGCTTGCTCCCTCTTCTGGGACTGTCTCCCCCTCCCCTGCCTCCCCCTCCCCTGTCTTCCCCCTAGTTGGTGTGAGTGAGGAAGTGTGGTTGTGCTTTAGGAACAGAGCCAGTGTAGCTTAGACTTCCCAGGAGGGAAAGAGGAGCTCTGTGCAGCCGCAGGCGGGTGCCCAAAATGCACGGGTGGAGAAAGCCTCCGGCCTTGCCCCTGCTTTCTGAGGGCGGCGCGAAGCCGCTTAGCGGCAGCGTGGGCAGCGTGACCCGCCTGTAGCCAGGGCCAGGGCGTGCGCCCACGCTGCCGGTGGTGCTGGTGAGCTGCCAGCGTGCGGGCCCTGTACTCGGGGCCCGTGTCGGGACCTTGGCGGCACCCGTTGTCCCCAGGAGCAGCCCCACCCAGGTCCCTGTAAGCAGGGCTGGGGAGGCTCCTTTAGCCAGGCGACAGGAACGAGCGCTCCCGGGCCCTTGCCAGGGGGCAGCTTGCAGAAGTGCCGTGCCGCAGGGCACGCTCCTGCCTTTGGCAGTGCTTCGGGCTGGCGCCACGTGGCTGGCGGCCTCGTACAGGAGGCTCCCGGGGCTCTGCAGGCGGCCGTGTTGCCGCGCTGCGCTGCGGCCGGGCTCTGGCCTGTCCCCAAGTGGGGCGCGGGCCGGAGCCTGTGCTCCGTAGTGCTTGTTGGGGGGTGCCGGGCAGCGGGGGGCGGCCCCGTAAGCGGGGTTCTGTGCGTCCCCTGGCCTCGGCGGGCGGTTGGAGGGACCCCCTGTAATCAGGCGGGTGTCCCTGGCCCCGGTCTTTCAGAGGCGTGGGGCCAGGAGTCACGGGGCCGGCCGTGTGCCCTCCCTGTCCTCAGGGCTGGGCTGGCGGCCCCTCGGCTTTAGGCCGTGAGCTGGACTGCCTGACGGTAGAGTCAGGTTCCTGTCGCCTTGGGGGAAGGCCGAGCTCTGTGGCTCCCCGGGTGTGGACCGGCCTGTAAGCAGGCTGCGGGTCTGGGAGCCTTTGTGCTCCCTTTCAGCTGGCAGCCTGTGTGGGGCGCCCGCCCCGTTAGTGGGGAGCGCCCCGCAGCTGGTGGAGAGAAGGAGCCTCCATAGGCCTTGGGGACCAGAGCCGCCCTGTAAGTGGGGGCCTGTAAGTGCTCTGGAGCCCCGAGCACTTTTTAGTCCAGGCAGCGGCCTGAGCCCCCTGTAAGCAGGGGTGTGCAGCCTCTTGGCCGCTGCCTTGCGTGCCCAGCTTCCTTTGCCCAGAGGGCCCGGCTCCCAGCACGGCGTGGGACTGCGCCGGACGTCGGGACGGTGAGTGAAGCTGTAGTTGGAGGCTTTTGGGCAGCTGGGGGGCCGCGGCGTTGCTGGCATGAGGCTGTGGGGCTGTTGGGTGGCCCTTCCCTATGGCAGCTGGAGCTCCTCGGGCCTGATTGCGTCCTCGTCGACGTTTGCAGAAGCCGTGGGACAGCGAGGAAAGAGCGAGCCGCAGGAGCGGCCTCTTCGAGCTCAAGAGTGGATCGGCGAGGCAAGAGCCAGCCTTCAGCATTGGCGGCCTCGAGCCCAGAAGCGCAGCCGCAAGGTAAGAGCAGCAGCTTGGAGCTGAAGTGTGGGGCTTTTGGGCAGCCGGTTGGGGATGTCCCTGTGGGGCTGTTGGGTGGCGGTTCCCTGCAGGCACGGGGCCTGGAGTTTCTCAGGCCTGAGCGTGTCGTCGTCCGTTGGCAGAAGCCGTGGGACGACGAGGCAAGAGCGGCAGCGCCTTCGAGATCAAGAGCGGAACGGCGAGGCACAGGAGCCGAAGAGGGACGCGAGGGGCCCTCTGGGCAAAGGGCTTTTTCCAGGCCAGGGCGCCTTCAGGGTGCCGCGGCCGGCTTTGCGCTGGGCGACCTCCCTGCGTGCAGGGCTGGTCCTTGCTGTGCTTGGCCTTTTGCCTTGTGCTCCTTTGGCTGCCTGGAGAGAGGGGCGACCCTGTAAAGATGGGTGTGAGAGCCCCTGTCTCCGCACCGCAGGGGGGAAACGGAGCTCTCCCGGCCCCCAGCCCAGCTACCCTGTAAGCAGGGCAGGGCTTTTCCCCAACCCCGGCAGCTTTCTGCCTGCTGCTGGCCCCTGGCCAGCGTGACCCCCTGTACTCGGGGCGTGTCACAGCCTGCGTCCCTGGTGCCGGTCCTGAAGCGCTTCAGCGCGTCGAGGCCCCTGTGGCCTCCTCTCAGGGCAGGGGCAGGGCTGAGGCTTTCCTCTCCCGCTCAGCATTAGCAATGGCTCCCTAGAGGAGGTTGGCTGCACAGAGCTTGCTCCCTCTTCTGGGACTGTCTCCCCCTCCCCTGCCTCCCCCTCCCCTGTCTTCCCCCTAGTTGGTGTGAGTGAGGAAGTGTGGTTGTGCTTTAGGAACAGAGCCAGTGTAGCTTAGACTTCCCAGGAGGGAAAGAGGAGCTCTGTGCAGCCGCAGGCGGGTGCCCAAAATGCACGGGTGGAGAAAGCCTCCGGCCTTGCCCCTGCTTTCTGAGGGCGGCGCGAAGCCGCTTAGCGGCAGCGTGGGCAGCGTGACCCGCCTGTAGCCAGGGCCAGGGCGTGCGCCCACGCTGCCGGTGGTGCTGGTGAGCTGCCAGCGTGCGGGCCCTGTACTCGGGGCCCGTGTCGGGACCTTGGCGGCACCCTTTGTCCCCAGGAGCAGCCCCACCCAGGTCCCTGTAAGCAGGGCTGGGGAGGCTCCTTTAGCCAGGCGACAGGAGCGAGCGCTCCCGGGCCCTTGCCAGGGGGCAGCTTGCAGAAGTGCCGTGCCGCAGGGCACGCTCCTGCCTTTGGCAGTGCTTCGGGCTGGCGCCACGTGGCTGGCGGCCTCGTACAGGAGGCTCCCGGGGCTCTGCAGGCGGCCGTGTTGCCGCGCTGCGCTGCGGCCGGGCTCTGGCCTGTCCCCAAGTGGGGCGCGGGCCGGAGCCTGTGCTCCGTAGTGCTTGTTGGGGGGTGCCGGGCAGCGGGGGGCGGCCCCGTAAGCGGGGTTCTGTGCGTCCCCTGGCCTCGGCGGGCGGTTGGAGGGACCCCCTGTAATCAGGCGGGTGTCCCTGGCCCCGGTCTTTCAGAGGCGTGGGGCCAGGAGTCACGGGGCCGGCCGTGTGCCCTCCCTGTCCTCAGGGCTGGGCTGGCGGCCCCTCGGCTTTAGGCCGTGAGCTGGACTGCCTGACGGTAGAGTCAGGTTCCTGTCGCCTTGGGGGAAGGCCGAGCTCTGTGGCTCCCCGGGTGTGGACCGGCCTGTAAGCAGGCTGCGGGTCTGGGAGCCTTTGTGCTCCCTTTCAGCTGGCAGCCTGTGTGGGGCGCCCGCCCCGTTAGTGGGGAGCGCCCCGCAGCTGGTGGAGAGAAGGAGCCTCCATAGGCCTTGGGGACCAGAGCCGCCCTGTAAGTGGGGGCCTGTAAGTGCTCTGGAGCCCCGGGCACTTTTTAGTCCAGGCAGCGGCCTGAGCCCCCTGTAAGCAGGGGTGTGCAGCCTCTTGGCCGCTGCCTTGCGTGCCCAGCTTCCTTTGCCCAGAGGGCCCGGCTCCCAGCACGGCGTGGGACTGCGCCGGACGTCGGGACGGTGAGTGAAGCTGTAGTTGGAGGCTTTTGGGCAGCTGGGGGGCCGCGGCGTTGCTGGCATGAGGCTGTGGGGCTGTTGGGTGGCCCTTCCCTATGGCAGCTGGAGCTCCTCGGGCCTGATTGCGTCCTCGTCGACGTTTGCAGAAGCCGTGGGACAGCGAGGAAAGAGCGAGCCGCAGGAGCGGCCTCTTCGAGCTCAAGAGTGGATCGGCGAGGCAAGAGCCAGCCTTCAGCATTGGCGGCCTCGAGCCCAGAAGCGCAGCCGCAAGGTAAGAGCAGCAGCTTGGAGCTGAAGTGTGGGGCTTTTGGGCAGCCGGTTGGGGATGTCCCTGTGGGGCTGTTGGGTGGCGGTTCCCTGCAGGCACGGGGCCTGGAGTTTCTCAGGCCTGAGCGTGTCGTCGTCCGTTGGCAGAAGCCGTGGGACGACGAGGCAAGAGCGGCAGCGCCTTCGAGATCAAGAGCGGAACGGCGAGGCACAGGAGCCGAAGAGGGACGCGAGGGGCCCTCTGGGCAAAGGGCTTTTTCCAGGCCAGGGTGCCTTCAGGGTGCCGCGGCCGGCTTTGCGCTGGGCGACCTCCCTGCGTGCAGGGCTGGTCCTTGCTGTGCTTGGCCTTTTGCCTTGTGCTCCTTTGGCTGCCCGGAGAGAGGGGCGACCCTGTAAAGGAGGGTGTGAGAGCCCCTGTCTCCGCACCGCAGGGGGGAAACGGAGCTCTCCCGGCCCCCAGCCCAGCTACCCTGTAAGCAGGGCAGGGCTTTTCCCCAACCCCGGCAGCTTTCTGCCTGCTGCTGGCCCCTGGCCAGCGTGACCCCCTGTACTCGGGGCGTGTCACAGCCTGCGTCCCTGGTGCCGGTCCTGAAGCGCTTCAGCGCGTCGAGGCCCCTGTGGCCTCCTCTCAGGGCAGGGGCAGGGCTGAGGCTTTCCTCTCCCGCTCAGCATTAGCAATGGCTCCCTAGAGGAGGTTGGCTGCACAGAGCTTGCTCCCTCTTCTGGGACTGTCTCCCCCTCCCCTGCCTCCCCCTCCCCTGTCTTCCCCCTAGTTGGTGTGAGTGAGGAAGTGTGGTTGTGCTTTAGGAACAGAGCCAGTGTAGCTTAGACTTCCCAGGAGGGAAAGAGGAGCTCTGTGCAGCCGCAGGCGGGTGCCCAAAGTGCACGGGTGGAGAAAGCCTCCGGCCTTGCCCCTGCTTTCTGAGGGCGGCGCGAAGCCGCTTAGCGGCAGCGTGGGCAGCGTGACCCGCCTGTAGCCAGGGCCAGGGCGTGCGCCCACGCTGCCGGTGGTGCTGGTGAGCTGCCAGCGTGCGGGCCCTGTACTCGGGGCCCGTGTCGGGACCTTGGCGGCACCCGTTGTCCCCAGGAGCAGCCCCACCCAGGTCCCTGTAAGCAGGGCTGGGGAGGCTCCTTTAGCCAGGCGACAGGAACGAGCGCTCCCGGGCCCTTGCCAGGGGGCAGCTTGCAGAAGTGCCGTGCCGCAGGGCACGCTCCTGCCCTTGGCAGTGCTTCGGGCTGGCGCCACGTGGCTGGCGGCCTCGTACAGGAGGCTCCCGGGGCTCTGCAGGCGGCCGTGTTGCCGCGCTGCGCTGCGGCCGGGCTCTGGCCTGTCCCCAAGTGGGGCGCGGGCCGGAGCCTGTGCTCCGTAGTGCTTGTTGGGGGGTGCCGGGCAGCGGGGGGCGGCCCCGTAAGCGGGGTTCTGTGCGTCCCCTGGCCTCGGCGGGCGGTTGGAGGGACCCCCTGTAATCAGGCGGGTGTCCCTGGCCCCGGTCTTTCAGAGGCGTGGGGCCAGGAGTCACGGGGCCGGCCGTGTGCCCTCCCTGTCCTCAGGGCTGGGCTGGCGGCCCCTCGGCTTTAGGCCGTGAGCTGGACTGCCTGACGGTAGAGTCAGGTTCCTGTCGCCTTGGGGGAAGGCCGAGCTCTGTGGCTCCCCGGGTGTGGACCGGCCTGTAAGCAGGCTGCGGGTCTGGGAGCCTTTGTGCTCCCTTTCAGCTGGCAGCCTGTGTGGGGCGCCCGCCCCGTTAGTGGGGAGCGCCCCGCAGCTGGTGGAGAGAAGGAGCCTCCATAGGCCTTGGGGACCAGAGCCGCCCTGTAAGTGGGGGCCTGTAAGTGCTCTGGAGCCCCGGGCACTTTTTAGTCCAGGCAGCGGCCTGAGCCCCCTGTAAGCAGGGGTGTGCAGCCTCTTGGCCGCTGCCTTGCGTGCCCAGCTTCCTTTGCCCAGAGGGCCCGGCTCCCAGCACGGCGTGGGACTGCGCCGGACGTCGGGACGGTGAGTGAAGCTGTAGTTGGAGGCTTTTGGGCAGCTGGGGGGCCGCGGCGTTGCTGGCATGAGGCTGTGGGGCTGTTGGGTGGCCCTTCCCTATGGCAGCTGGAGCTCCTCGGGCCTGATTGCGTCCTCGTCGACGTTTGCAGAAGCCGTGGGACAGCGAGGAAAGAGCGAGCCGCAGGAGCGGCCTCTTCGAGCTCAAGAGTGGATCGGCGAGGCAAGAGCCAGCCTTCAGCATTGGCGGCCTCGAGCCCAGAAGCGCAGCCGCAAGGTAAGAGCAGCACTTGGAGCTGAAGTGTGGGGCTTTTGGGCAGCCGGTTGGGGATGTCCCTGTGGGGCTGTTGGGTGGCGGTTCCCTGCAGGCACGGGGCCTGGAGTTTCTCAGGCCTGAGCGTGTCGTCGTCCGTTGGCAGAAGCCGTGGGACGACGAGGCAAGAGCGGCAGCGCCTTCGAGATCAAGAGCGGAACGGCGAGGCACAGGAGCCGAAGAGGGACGCGAGGGGCCCTCTGGGCAAAGGGCTTTTTCCAGGCCAGGGCGCCTTCAGGGTGCCGCGGCCGGCTTTGCGCTGGGCGACCTCCCTGCGTGCAGGGCTGGTCCTTGCTGTGCTTGGCCTTTTGCCTTGTGCTCCTTTGGCTGCCCGGAGAGAGGGGCGACCCTGTAAAGGAGGGTGTGAGAGCCCCTGTCTCCGCACCGCAGGGGGGAAACGGAGCTCTCCCGGCCCCCAGCCCAGCTACCCTGTAAGCAGGGCAGGGCTTTTCCCCAACCCCGGCAGCTTTCTGCCTGCTGCTGGCCCCTGGCCAGCGTGACCCCCTGTACTCGGGGCGTGTCACAGCCTGCGTCCCTGGTGCCGGTCCTGAAGCGCTTCAGCGCGTCGAGGCCCCTGTGGCCTCCTCTCAGGGCAGGGGCAGGGCTGAGGCTTTCCTCTCCCGCTCAGCATTAGCAATGGCTCCCTAGAGGAGGTTGGCTGCACAGAGCTTGCTCCCTCTTCTGGGACTGTCTCCCCCTCCCCTGCCTCCCCCTCCCCTGTCTTCCCCCTAGTTGGTGTGAGTGAGGAAGTGTGGTTGTGCTTTAGGAACAGAGCCAGTGTAGCTTAGACTTCCCAGGAGGGAAAGAGGAGCTCTGTGCAGCCGCAGGCGGGTGCCCAAAATGCACGGGTGGAGAAAGCCTCCGGCCTTGCCCCTGCTTTCTGAGGGCGGCGCGAAGCCGCTTAGCGGCAGCGTGGGCAGCGTGACCCGCCTGTAGCCAGGGCCAGGGCGTGCGCCCACGCTGCCGGTGGTGCTGGTGAGCTGCCAGCGTGCGGGCCCTGTACTCGGGGCCCGTGTCGGGACCTTGGCGGCACCCTTTGTCCCCAGGAGCAGCCCCACCCAGGTCCCTGTAAGCAGGGCTGGGGAGGCTCCTTTAGCCAGGCGACAGGAGCGAGCGCTCCCGGGCCCTTGCCAGGGGGCAGCTTGCAGAAGTGCCGTGCCGCAGGGCACGCTCCTGCCTTTGGCAGTGCTTCGGGCTGGCGCCACGTGGCTGGCGGCCTCGTACAGGAGGCTCCCGGGGCTCTGCAGGCGGCCGTGTTGCCGCGCTGCGCTGCGGCCGGGCTCTGGCCTGTCCCCAAGTGGGGCGCGGGCCGGAGCCTGTGCTCCGTAGTGCTTGTTGGGGGGTGCCGGGCAGCGGGGGGCGGCCCCGTAAGCGGGGTTCTGTGCGTCCCCTGGCCTCGGCGGGCGGTTGGAGGGACCCCCTGTAATCAGGCGGGTGTCCCTGGCCCCGGTCTTTCAGAGGCGTGGGGCCAGGAGTCACGGGGCCGGCCGTGTGCCCTCCCTGTCCTCAGGGCTGGGCTGGCGGCCCCTCGGCTTTAGGCCGTGAGCTGGACTGCCTGACGGTAGAGTCAGGTTCCTGTCGCCTTGGGGGAAGGCCGAGCTCTGTGGCTCCCCGGGTGTGGACCGGCCTGTAAGCAGGCTGCGGGTCTGGGAGCCTTTGTGCTCCCTTTCAGCTGGCAGCCTGTGTGGGGCGCCCGCCCCGTTAGTGGGGAGCGCCCCGCAGCTGGTGGAGAGAAGGAGCCTCCATAGGCCTTGGGGACCAGAGCCGCCCTGTAAGTGGGGGCCTGTAAGTGCTCTGGAGCCCCGGGCACTTTTTAGTCCAGGCAGCGGCCTGAGCCCCCTGTAAGCAGGGGTGTGCAGCCTCTTGGCCGCTGCCTTGCGTGCCCAGCTTCCTTTGCCCAGAGGGCCCGGCTCCCAGCACGGCGTGGGACTGCGCCGGACGTCGGGACGGTGAGTGAAGCTGTAGTTGGAGGCTTTTGGGCAGCTGGGGGGCCGCGGCGTTGCTGGCATGAGGCTGTGGGGCTGTTGGGTGGCCCTTCCCTATGGCAGCTGGAGCTCCTCGGGCCTGATTGCGTCCTCGTCGACGTTTGCAGAAGCCGTGGGACAGCGAGGAAAGAGCGAGCCGCAGGAGCGGCCTCTTCGAGCTCAAGAGTGGATCGGCGAGGCAAGAGCCAGCCTTCAGCATTGGCGGCCTCGAGCCCAGAAGCGCAGCCGCAAGGTAAGAGCAGCAGCTTGGAGCTGAAGTGTGGGGCTTTTGGGCAGCCGGTTGGGGATGTCCCTGTGGGGCTGTTGGGTGGCGGTTCCCTGCAGGCACGGGGCCTGGAGTTTCTCAGGCCTGAGCGTGTCGTCGTCCGTTGGCAGAAGCCGTGGGACGACGAGGCAAGAGCGGCAGCGCCTTCGAGATCAAGAGCGGAACGGCGAGGCACAGGAGCCGAAGAGGGACGCGAGGGGCCCTCTGGGCAAAGGGCTTTTTCCAGGCCAGGGCGCCTTCAGGGTGCCGCGGCCGGCTTTGCGCTGGGCGACCTCCCTGCGTGCAGGGCTGGTCCTTGCTGTGCTTGGCCTTTTGCCTTGTGCTCCTTTGGCTGCCCGGAGAGAGGGGCGACCCTGTAAAGGAGGGTGTGAGAGCCCCTGTCTCCGCACCGCAGGGGGGAAACGGAGCTCTCCCGGCCCCCAGCCCAGCTACCCTGTAAGCAGGGCAGGGCTTTTCCCCAACCCCGGCAGCTTTCTGCCTGCTGCTGGCCCCTGGCCAGCGTGACTCCCTGTACTCGGGGCGTGTCACAGCCTGCGTCCCTGGTGCCGGTCCTGAAGCGCTTCAGCGCGTCGAGGCCCCTGTGGCCTCCTCTCAGGGCAGGGGCAGGGCTGAGGCTTTCCTCTCCCGCTCAGCATTAGCAATGGCTCCCTAGAGGAGGTTGGCTGCACAGAGCTTGCTCCCTCTTCTGGGACTGTCTCCCCCTCCCCTGCCTCCCCCTCCCCTGTCTTCCCCCTAGTTGGTGTGAGTGAGGAAGTGTGGTTGTGCTTTAGGAACAGAGCCAGTGTAGCTTAGACTTCCCAGGAGGGAAAGAGGAGCTCTGTGCAGCCGCAGGCGGGTGCCCAAAATGCACGGGTGGAGAAAGCCTCCGGCCTTGCCCCTGCTTTCTGAGGGCGGCGCGAAGCCGCTTAGCGGCAGCGTGGGCAGCGTGACCCGCCTGTAGCCAGGGCCAGGGCGTGCGCCCACGCTGCCGGTGGTGCTGGTGAGCTGCCAGCGTGCGGGCCCTGTACTCGGGGCCCGTGTCGGGACCTTGGCGGCACCCGTTGTCCCCAGGAGCAGCCCCACCCAGGTCCCTGTAAGCAGGGCTGGGGAGGCTCCTTTAGCCAGGCGACAGGAGCGAGCGCTCCCGGGCCCTTGCCAGGGGGCAGCTTGCAGAAGTGCCGTGCCGCAGGGCACGCTCCTGCCTTTGGCAGTGCTTCGGGCTGGCGCCACGTGGCTGGCGGCCTCGTACAGGAGGCTCCCGGGGCTCTGCAGGCGGCCGTGTTGCCGCGCTGCGCTGCGGCCGGGCTCTGGCCTGTCCCCAAGTGGGGCGCGGGCCGGAGCCTGTGCTCCGTAGTGCTTGTTGGGGGGTGCCGGGCAGCGGGGGGCGGCCCCGTAAGCGGGGTTCTGTGCGTCCCCTGGCCTCGGCGGGCGGTTGGAGGGACCCCCTGTAATCAGGCGGGTGTCCCTGGCCCCGGTCTTTCAGAGGCGTGGGGCCAGGAGTCACGGGGCCGGCCGTGTGCCCTCCCTGTCCTCAGGGCTGGGCTGGCGGCCCCTCGGCTTTAGGCCGTGAGCTGGACTGCCTGACGGTAGAGTCAGGTTCCTGTCGCCTTGGGGGAAGGCCGAGCTCTGTGGCTCCCCGGGTGTGGACCGGCCTGTAAGCAGGCTGCGGGTCTGGGAGCCTTTGTGCTCCCTTTCAGCTGGCAGCCTGTGTGGGGCGCCCGCCCCGTTAGTGGGGAGCGCCCCGCAGCTGGTGGAGAGAAGGAGCCTCCATAGGCCTTGGGGACCAGAGCCGCCCTGTAAGTGGGGGCCTGTAAGTGCTCTGGAGCCCCGGGCACTTTTTAGTCCAGGCAGCGGCCTGAGCCCCCTGTAAGCAGGGGTGTGCAGCCTCTTGGCCGCTGCCTTGCGTGCCCAGCTTCCTTTGCCCAGAGGGCCCGGCTCCCAGCACGGCGTGGGACTGCGCCGGACGTCGGGACGGTGAGTGAAGCTGTAGTTGGAGGCTTTTGGGCAGCTGGGGGGCCGCGGCGTTGCTGGCATGAGGCTGTGGGGCTGTTGGGTGGCCCTTCCCTATGGCAGCTGGAGCTCCTCGGGCCTGATTGCGTCCTCGTCGACGTTTGCAGAAGCCGTGGGACAGCGAGGAAAGAGCGAGCCGCAGGAGCGGCCTCTTCGAGCTCAAGAGTGGATCGGCGAGGCAAGAGCCAGCCTTCAGCATTGGCGGCCTCGAGCCCAGAAGCGCAGCCGCAAGGTAAGAGCAGCAGCTTGGAGCTGAAGTGTGGGGCTTTTGGGCAGCCGGTTGGGGATGTCCCTGTGGGGCTGTTGGGTGGCGGTTCCCTGCAGGCACGGGGCCTGGAGTTTCTCAGGCCTGAGCGTGTCGTCGTCCGTTGGCAGAAGCCGTGGGACGACGAGGCAAGAGCGGCAGCGCCTTCGAGATCAAGAGCGGAACGGCGAGGCACAGGAGCCGAAGAGGGACGCGAGGGGCCCTCTGGGCAAAGGGCTTTTTCCAGGCCAGGGCGCCTTCAGGGTGCCGCGGCCGGCTTTGCGCTGGGCGACCTCCCTGCGTGCAGGGCTGGTCCTTGCTGTGCTTGGCCTTTTGCCTTGTGCTCCTTTGGCTGCCCGGAGAGAGGGGCGACCCTGTAAAGGAGGGTGTGAGAGCCCCTGTCTCCGCACCGCAGGGGGGAAACGGAGCTCTCCCGGCCCCCAGCCCAGCTACCCTGTAAGCAGGGCAGGGCTTTTCCCCAACCCCGGCAGCTTTCTGCCTGCTGCTGGCCCCTGGCCAGCGTGACCCCCTGTACTCGGGGCGTGTCACAGCCTGCGTCCCTGGTGCCGGTCCTGAAGCGCTTCAGCGCGTCGAGGCCCCTGTGGCCTCCTCTCAGGGCAGGGGCAGGGCTGAGGCTTTCCTCTCCCGCTCAGCATTAGCAATGGCTCCCTAGAGGAGGTTGGCTGCACAGAGCTTGCTCCCTCTTCTGGGACTGTCTCCCCCTCCCCTGCCTCCCCCTCCCCTGTCTTCCCCCTAGTTGGTGTGAGTGAGGAAGTGTGGTTGTGCTTTAGGAACAGAGCCAGTGTAGCTTAGACTTCCCAGGAGGGAAAGAGGAGCTCTGTGCAGCCGCAGGCGGGTGCCCAAAATGCACGGGTGGAGAAAGCCTCCGGCCTTGCCCCTGCTTTCTGAGGGCGGCGCGAAGCCGCTTAGCGGCAGCGTGGGCAGCGTGACCCGCCTGTAGCCAGGGCCAGGGCGTGCGCCCACGCTGCCGGTGGTGCTGGTGAGCTGCCAGCGTGCGGGCCCTGTACTCGGGGCCCGTGTCGGGACCTTGGCGGCACCCTTTGTCCCCAGGAGCAGCCCCACCCAGGTCCCTGTAAGCAGGGCTGGGGAGGCTCCTTTAGCCAGGCGACAGGAACGAGCGCTCCCGGGCCCTTGCCAGGGGGCAGCTTGCAGAAGTGCCGTGCCGCAGGGCACGCTCCTGCCTTTGGCAGTGCTTCGGGCTGGCGCCACGTGGCTGGCGGCCTCGTACAGGAGGCTCCCGGGGCTCTGCAGGCGGCCGTGTTGCCGCGCTGCGCTGCGGCCGGGCTCTGGCCTGTCCCCAAGTGGGGCGCGGGCCGGAGCCTGTGCTCCGTAGTGCTTGTTGGGGGGTGCCGGGCAGCAGGGGCGGCCCCGTAAGCGGGGTTCTGTGCGTCCCCTGGCCTCGGCGGGCGGTTGGAGGGACCCCCTGTAATCAGGCGGGTGTCCCTGGCCCCGGTCTTTCAGAGGCGTGGGGCCAGGAGTCACGGGGCCGGCCGTGTGCCCTCCCTGTCCTCAGGGCTGGGCTGGCGGCCCCTCGGCTTTAGGCCGTGAGCTGGACTGCCTGACGGTAGAGTCAGGTTCCTGTCGCCTTGGGGGAAGGCCGAGCTCTGTGGCTCCCCGGGTGTGGACCGGCCTGTAAGCAGGCTGCGGGTCTGGGAGCCTTTGTGCTCCCTTTCAGCTGGCAGCCTGTGTGGGGCGCCCGCCCCGTTAGTGGGGAGCGCCCCGCAGCTGGTGGAGAGAAGGAGCCTCCATAGGCCTTGGGGACCAGAGCCGCCCTGTAAGTGGGGGCCTGTAAGTGCTCTGGAGCCCCGGGCACTTTTTAGTCCAGGCAGCGGCCTGAGCCCCCTGTAAGCAGGGGTGTGCAGCCTCTTGGCCGCTGCCTTGCGTGCCCAGCTTCCTTTGCCCAGAGGGCCCGGCTCCCAGCACGGCGTGGGACTGCGCCGGACGTCGGGACGGTGAGTGAAGCTGTAGTTGGAGGCTTTTGGGCAGCTGGGGGGCCGCGGCGTTGCTGGCATGAGGCTGTGGGGCTGTTGGGTGGCCCTTCCCTATGGCAGCTGGAGCTCCTCGGGCCTGATTGCGTCCTCGTCGACGTTTGCAGAAGCCGTGGGACAGCGAGGAAAGAGCGAGCCGCAGGAGCGGCCTCTTCGAGCTCAAGAGTGGATCGGCGAGGCAAGAGCCAGCCTTCAGCATTGGCGGCCTCGAGCCCAGAAGCGCAGCCGCAAGGTAAGAGCAGCAGCTTGGAGCTGAAGTGTGGGGCTTTTGGGCAGCCGGTTGGGGATGTCCCTGTGGGGCTGTTGGGTGGCGGTTCCCTGCAGGCACGGGGCCTGGAGTTTCTCAGGCCTGAGCGTGTCGTCGTCCGTTGGCAGAAGCCGTGGGACGACGAGGCAAGAGCGGCAGCGCCTTCGAGATCAAGAGCGGAACGGCGAGGCACAGGAGCCGAAGAGGGACGCGAGGGGCCCTCTGGGCAAAGGGCTTTTTCCAGGCCAGGGCGCCTTCAGGGTGCCGCGGCCGGCTTTGCGCTGGGCGACCTCCCTGCGTGCAGGGCTGGTCCTTGCTGTGCTTGGCCTTTTGCCTTGTGCTCCTTTGGCTGCCCGGAGAGAGGGGCGACCCTGTAAAGGAGGGTGTGAGAGCCCCTGTCTCCGCACCGCAGGGGGGAAACGGAGCTCTCCCGGCCCCCAGCCCAGCTACCCTGTAAGCAGGGCAGGGCTTTTCCCCAACCCCGGCAGCTTTCTGCCTGCTGCTGGCCCCTGGCCAGCGTGACCCCCTGTACTCGGGGCGTGTCACAGCCTGCGTCCCTGGTGCCGGTCCTGAAGCGCTTCAGCGCGTCGAGGCCCCTGTGGCCTCCTCTCAGGGCAGGGGCAGGGCTGAGGCTTTCCTCTCCCGCTCAGCATTAGCAATGGCTCCCTAGAGGAGGTTGGCTGCACAGAGCTTGCTCCCTCTTCTGGGACTGTCTCCCCCTCCCCTGCCTCCCCCTCCCCTGTCTTCCCCCTAGTTGGTGTGAGTGAGGAAGTGTGGTTGTGCTTTAGGAACAGAGCCAGTGTAGCTTAGACTTCCCAGGAGGGAAAGAGGAGCTCTGTGCAGCCGCAGGCGGGTGCCCAAAATGCACGGGTGGAGAAAGCCTCCGGCCTTGCCCCTGCTTTCTGAGGGCGGCGCGAAGCCGCTTAGCGGCAGCGTGGGCAGCGTGACCCGCCTGTAGCCAGGGCCAGGGCGTGCGCCCACGCTGCCGGTGGTGCTGGTGAGCTGCCAGCGTGCGGGCCCTGTACTCGGGGCCCGTGTCGGGACCTTGGCGGCACCCTTTGTCCCCAGGAGCAGCCCCACCCAGGTCCCTGTAAGCAGGGCTGGGGAGGCTCCTTTAGCCAGGCGACAGGAACGAGCGCTCCCGGGCCCTTGCCAGGGGGCAGCTTGCAGAAGTGCCGTGCCGCAGGGCACGCTCCTGCCTTTGGCAGTGCTTCGGGCTGGCGCCACGTGGCTGGCGGCCTCGTACAGGAGGCTCCCGGGGCTCTGCAGGCGGCCGTGTTGCCGCGCTGCGCTGCGGCCGGGCTCTGGCCTGTCCCCAAGTGGGGCGCGGGCCGGAGCCTGTGCTCCGTAGTGCTTGTTGGGGGGTGCCGGGCAGCGGGGGGCGGCCCCGTAAGCGGGGTTCTGTGCGTCCCCTGGCCTCGGCGGGCGGTTGGAGGGACCCCCTGTAATCAGGCGGGTGTCCCTGGCCCCGGTCTTTCAGAGGCGTGGGGCCAGGAGTCACGGGGCCGGCCGTGTGCCCTCCCTGTCCTCAGGGCTGGGCTGGCGGCCCCTCGGCTTTAGGCCGTGAGCTGGACTGCCTGACGGTAGAGTCAGGTTCCTGTCGCCTTGGGGGAAGGCCGAGCTCTGTGGCTCCCCGGGTGTGGACCGGCCTGTAAGCAGGCTGCGGGTCTGGGAGCCTTTGTGCTCCCTTTCAGCTGGCAGCCTGTGTGGGGCGCCCGCCCCGTTAGTGGGGAGCGCCCCGCAGCTGGTGGAGAGAAGGAGCCTCCATAGGCCTTGGGGACCAGAGCCGCCCTGTAAGTGGGGGCCTGTAAGTGCTCTGGAGCCCCGGGCACTTTTTAGTCCAGGCAGCGGCCTGAGCCCCCTGTAAGCAGGGGTGTGCAGCCTCTTGGCCGCTGCCTTGCGTGCCCAGCTTCCTTTGCCCAGAGGGCCCGGCTCCCAGCACGGCGTGGGACTGCGCCGGACGTCGGGACGGTGAGTGAAGCTGTAGTTGGAGGCTTTTGGGCAGCTGGGGGGCCACGGCGTTGCTGGCATGAGGCTGTGGGGCTGTTGGGTGGCCCTTCCCTATGGCAGCTGGAGCTCCTCGGGCCTGATTGCGTCCTCGTCGACGTTTGCAGAAGCCGTGGGACAGCGAGGAAAGAGCGAGCCGCAGGAGCGGCCTCTTCGAGCTCAAGAGTGGATCGGCGAGGCAAGAGCCAGCCTTCAGCATTGGCGGCCTCGAGCCCAGAAGCGCAGCCGCAAGGTAAGAGCAGCAGCTTGGAGCTGAAGTGTGGGGCTTTTGGGCAGCCGGTTGGGGATGTCCCTGTGGGGCTGTTGGGTGGCGGTTCCCTGCAGGCACGGGGCCTGGAGTTTCTCAGGCCTGAGCGTGTCGTCGTCCGTTGGCAGAAGCCGTGGGACGACGAGGCAAGAGCGGCAGCGCCTTCGAGATCAAGAGCGGAACGGCGAGGCACAGGAGCCGAAGAGGGACGCGAGGGGCCCTCTGGGCAAAGGGCTTTTTCCAGGCCAGGGCGCCTTCAGGGTGCCGCGGCCGGCTTTGCGCTGGGCGACCTCCCTGCGTGCAGGGCTGGTCCTTGCTGTGCTTGGCCTTTTGCCTTGTGCTCCTTTGGCTGCCCGGAGAGAGGGGCGACCCTGTAAAGGAGGGTGTGAGAGCCCCTGTCTCCGCACCGCAGGGGGGAAACGGAGCTCTCCCGGCCCCCAGCCCAGCTACCCTGTAAGCAGGGCAGGGCTTTTCCCCAACCCCGGCAGCTTTCTGCCTGCTGCTGGCCCCTGGCCAGCGTGACCCCCTGTACTCGGGGCGTGTCACAGCCTGCGTCCCTGGTGCCGGTCCTGAAGCGCTTCAGCGCGTCGAGGCCCCTGTGGCCTCCTCTCAGGGCAGGGGCAGGGCTGAGGCTTTCCTCTCCCGCTCAGCATTAGCAATGGCTCCCTAGAGGAGGTTGGCTGCACAGAGCTTGCTCCCTCTTCTGGGACTGTCTCCCCCTCCCCTGCCTCCCCCTCCCCTGTCTTCCCCCTAGTTGGTGTGAGTGAGGAAGTGTGGTTGTGCTTTAGGAACAGAGCCAGTGTAGCTTAGACTTCCCAGGAGGGAAAGAGGAGCTCTGTGCAGCCGCAGGCGGGTGCCCAAAATGCACGGGTGGAGAAAGCCTCCGGCCTTGCCCCTGCTTTCTGAGGGCGGCGCGAAGCCGCTTAGCGGCAGCGTGGGCAGCGTGACCCGCCTGTAGCCAGGGCCAGGGCGTGCGCCCACGCTGCCGGTGGTGCTGGTGAGCTGCCAGCGTGCGGGCCCTGTACTCGGGGCCCGTGTCGGGACCTTGGCGGCACCCTTTGTCCCCAGGAGCAGCCCCACCCAGGTCCCTGTAAGCAGGGCTGGGGAGGCTCCTTTAGCCAGGCGACAGGAGCGAGCGCTCCCGGGCCCTTGCCAGGGGGCAGCTTGCAGAAGTGCCGTGCCGCAGGGCACGCTCCTGCCTTTGGCAGTGCTTCGGGCTGGCGCCACGTGGCTGGCGGCCTCGTACAGGAGGCTCCCGGGGCTCTGCAGGCGGCCGTGTTGCCGCGCTGCGCTGCGGCCGGGCTCTGGCCTGTCCCCAAGTGGGGCGCGGGCCGGAGCCTGTGCTCCGTAGTGCTTGTTGGGGGGTGCCGGGCAGCGGGGGGCGGCCCCGTAAGCGGGGTTCTGTGCGTCCCCTGGCCTCGGCGGGCGGTTGGAGGGACCCCCTGTAATCAGGCGGGTGTCCCTGGCCCCGGTCTTTCAGAGGCGTGGGGCCAGGAGTCACGGGGCCGGCCGTGTGCCCTCCCTGTCCTCAGGGCTGGGCTGGCGGCCCCTCGGCTTTAGGCCGTGAGCTGGACTGCCTGACGGTAGAGTCAGGTTGACTCCGTCTTCACTTGACAGAAAACATAATCTATTAAAGATACAGATTCAGTTAAACAATGTGTTTTACCATATAAACTAAAACAAATCATCAAGGAAATGGTTAAGTTATAGTCACACTATTCTGCATATTAATCTCTTTTTTCTTTAAATGATTCATGAAGAACTTCTACACTGTCTACAGTCTTTTTCCTGTTTAATTCATGAGATTTAGGAAGTTAGACATTTTTTTTTATATAGGAGTGTAACTATTCCTTTGCAACTTTCAAAAAAATAGGGTACCATCAACGTAACTTTTCCTACTTGTAAAATTGGTAGGATTGTAGCAGATATACACTTAAGTACCTGTGACATTGAGAGAATGGTCACACAAGTAGCACCAGTACAGGCATGAAATTTTGCAATATTTAAGAAACAGCAACTGCAGCCTGTGGTTGTTGATGTAGTAGACTGGCCCAAAAGCACACCCTATTGTTTTTAGGTGGACCAGGAGGTTGCTGTTTACATGCTCTTAAAAAGCTCTGCTCTAAACTTGAAAGAGTACCCTCTATGTATTTATTTCCAGAATAAAGGTCAGCTTTCCCAAAATGAAAATAAACATGTTCCTGTGCCTGAAAGGCTCCACACACTACACACCCTTCTCTCTTTCTTTCCCCTTCTCAAATGCAAAGAGCGAAGCTTTGCAGCATGCTCTCAACAGAATTATTTCGCCTTAAAAAGAATGAACTTCTAAGTCTATAATCTCTCAAAACCCAACAATAAAACAACAAAAACAGGAACAAAATAACCTCACCACCTTGTCAGCAGCTATCACCCTGGTTACCCCAGAATTCCTATTAACTTGGAAATTCTAATAGAGTTTGAAATCTACCCTATCGTACCCATAGTTCAGCTACAAGAAAAGGTCACCTGTATGGGGAATGTTCCTTGTTTCAGGGCAGCTAAGTTAAACAGGTTTTAAAAATAGTTAGGAAAAGAAATAAATGAGAAGTAATATATCTAAAAATAAACAAAGCCTCTTTCAAAATCAGTAGTAACTACTGTTATTTGGCCAGTTTCTTTCTGTTTGTTGGATGTTTTAGTTCTGGCTAGCAGCTTATGTGTCCCAGCACTCAGAAAAAGCCTCTCCCCCCTTTTAATAGCCCAGAAATTGAAGTTTAATGGGAAAGAATATTCTGTTTTCACCCTTCAGATAAGAATGTCAATCCACATTCTCAAGTTTCCACATAATAAAGACTTTTATTTATATAAAAGCAATAAGATGCAGAACACTTTACAACTCCTACAAAAGTGAAGTATAAGCAAAAACATCAATTATGACTTGTACTCATAACTTTACAAAAGCATTTATCAGTCACGCTGACTGCATAACTGCAGTTACAACAATCTCTTGCAAATATATGAAGCCTACTACATATTGCAATATTTCACTTTGCTATCAGCATAAATCCATGTGACTCATTACCTTTTTCTAAAGGTATCTTCTAAACACTAGACTACAGATACCAACAGAAAAGACAGATGTGTTAAAAATATTAACAACAAATTTTAAAATTATTAGACAGATACATCATTTACTGTGTTATTCCATGGCTCCTACTGCTGCAACTATATTGCTGTTTAAAAATTGAAGTTTTTAAACCTTCATTCAAACAGTTGATTTATTTTATTGGATTGTGCTGTGTTGGCTGCATTTGAAGGATCCAAACTACTGAGCCATCTGCACCACAACTGCTTTCCAAGCTTTATCTTTGTCAAAATCCTTTAAGGTATTATTGGAAACCTAAAAGTAAACAAATTTCAGACAAATGTAAACATGAAAAATGTTTTGATTAAAAACTGAAGTTCAAGCAAATAAACACCTGAGAAAATCTAGCAGAATGCAAATGTGAATAGGTACAGCCAGAGCTTTTAAAATATTCTATACATTTGTAAATTGTATAGTTTTGGATATTACAGAGTTTCTATTTAGGATATAACAGTGTAAATTGTATAATACTTGAAATGTTTGGGTCTAAGAAACTTGGCCAAATTCCCACTTTAAACATGTTACTTAAGACATTTTTTCAAGACTTTTTCTAAAATATGACTGAAAGCCTTCACACCTGAACCTTTAACCCCAAAACCAGAAGCAGCCCCCATGGTGCAACTGAAGCAAGATTTACCTATATACATGCAAGCAAAGTAAGGTCTTGCCTAAGAACACAGACTTCTGAGAAGCCAAAGGGACTTGCAACTTCACCTATAACATTATTCATGCGTTTAAATACTAAAAGGTAAGCAAAAAAGTGTTGCTTTTGCAGAGAAAGTGCTCCTTTTAGCATTTAACACCTAAGTTCTCATTGACTCACAAACCAGGAACACTTTTGTCAATAATCTCCAGCAGAGAACTCTTTAGCCATGCCATGACCCATGCTCCAAAACATGACTTGCAGCAGTGGAAGCGCTGCTGTGCTTCATCTTTTATACAGAACCTAAGGCCCAGGACACAGACCCAGCAAATAAGCAACCCACACCAAATATCCTCAGCAGCCTGAAGGGACATAATTCCAAAGCTTTCCCTTTCCATTAGCAGATGTTTACTAACTTGACTGATTTCAGTCTCTGCTCCCAGTGCTTTCTATCCAGTGCTAGACTGAATCCAGCACTCTCCTTCTATTGAAGTAAACATGAGTTACTCTCTGAGAGTCTTTAAGGATACAGGGTTTAGCTCTGTACAACAGAGGAAAGCCTAAGCAGTACAGTTCTGTGTCCTGTGTCATGCCCAGTTATCATCTAACCAGGAAACTATTATCTTGATTACAAAATTAAGTTTCATAGAACAACTTTTAATTGTGGTCTGAATTAAGATCAGAATTTAAGACCACAAAACATTATCAAAAAAAGTATTTTAAAATAGGCATTTTCAAATTTTCTAGTGGGTATAAATACAAACCTCTGTTGTTCTGTATTCCTGTTTCTTAGCCTGTGATGGTGTCCATGCTGAATCTTGTAGTTTCATTTTTGTCTTGTAATTCACACACTGTATTACAGTTCCAATAGTAAGGCATGCCTGAATTAGCAGCATCAACATCAGAAGCAACAGGAGTACATCATAAGATTGCTGAAAATAGACATATGTTGTTAATTACTTGAATAAAATATTTGATAATGTTCCCATCTCTATACTTTAACAATTCCTATCTAGACTTTTTTAACAAATTATAATTTACAGTTTATTTCAGCATAAAGTTTCAACCAAAATTTAAGTGCCTGAGTTTGTTGAAAGTAGAAGAGATCTATAGCTTCTAAAAATATGTTAATTTATCAAATTATCTTTTCCTTTGGAAACAGAACAGAATTGAGGAAACTATCTTCTAAAATAGTGTCTTACTGCTGGTTTTGACCTAAGCAATGTCACAGCTATGCTTGGGCCTGGCCCTATGCCTTGCTGGCTCTGACCTTGCCCTGCTGACCTGAGTTTCTGGATGACCTTGGATTTGCTTCAGTACTGTGGACTTGCCTGGCAATCACTGCACCTGGCTACTATGGCTGGACCTGCCTTTCTTTACTATTTTTTGGGATGCTGTAGGACTGCTCTGCTTGCCAATGAAGTTTCCATTAATTTTCTGTCTTGCTGTTTCCTCCTGCTCCATAGTTCATCACCCTGTGCAGAGCAGCCCACTCTTGTAACCGCACACAAAGCAGAGTGAGAATGTAAGAAATGCTCTGCAGGGCCACACCAACTGTCTAGACAGTGCAGTCATCTGTCTCCAACATGGGTGACAGAAGCTACTTAAAGAGGGGATGTGAAATGTCACCATTCCTGTGGTTCAACAACACAGCACACTCCCCCAGAATATCAACAGGATCACAGAAGTTGATTTTCCAGTCCCTGAGACCTCAGTTTATTAAACCTTTTCTCTCTTTCCTTCTAAAGTTACAAGACTACTTAATGACTAATGGAGACTCTTAATGGCCTTGGTCTAATGCCCCTAAGTGGTTCTTTGAACAACATCAGGGATTGGCAAACACTTTGCCAGTAGAGCACAAGAAAGCTCTTCAGCAATGCACAGGTAACATTTCATACTGAAATGCTTTAAACTTTGCAAACTGTTTCTTCTCTGTCCAAATCCAGACTTTGAATAAATACAGGTGTAATCTTACAATCCCAATGATTGGTAAGCATCCTAAGAAACAGAAAAATGTACTCTTCAAAGACTCCTAGAATCTTTTATAATTTGTAGTATTTAAATTAAAGTCTCAAGGAGTCTAGCATACTGTATATTATTTTACTGTGTCTTTAGAATAAAATCCTATCTTTTTAAAACTACAATTTCAGGGTGCCAATAGATGTAATATAATTTCAATTATATAATAAGTCAAACAAGAGTTTTTACATAATTTCAATAACATTTCATTCAATCTTTATAATGCAGGACCTTGTCTTCATATATTCCCTGATTTGCTACTGCCTTGCTACTGTAACATATAGAAGTTCATTTTTCAATTGCATAAAAACACATACTTTAACAGCAGGTGGATAACTTTTAAAGATGTCAACAACTTGCATGATACTGAAGGATAAGTATGCAGAAGCAGTGAACAACAAAGGAGAGGTAACACTGCTAATGGCAATCAGGACCTCAACCTAAAAAATAAGATAATAAATGTTAAATAATAATCTAAAAAATTAACTCTGGTTTGTAAGCTATGTCTCCTTGAAGCAAGCATAACAAAAGTGTGTAAAACTGCATAAGATTATACACAAAAGACAAATACTAAGAGCTATCCACATTTCATGAAGATACAGAAGCAAGATTTGTATAACCTAAATTTCCTAGCCAAAACACTGCTGGCTTGAAATTCATATTTCATTCAATACAGATGATGACATTTTTGCCTTATTTTGTAAGAGCCTTTGATACACACCTAGAGGAAGTAATACCCAATCTGGAGAGCCAGTATAGAAGCCACCATTTATTCCTCAATTTATATGAAGCAATGAGAATTAAAAACAGATATTGCAGACTTGCAACATAAAATACCTTAAGCAAATAAATTTGAGTGTCCTGAGGCAAATTTACTGCCACACAACAGCAGCTGAGCTTCACTCAAATATCACCCCTACAGGATTGTACTCTGACTTCAGTTGTGGTTATGCCTCATTACTCACTTAAATATGGTCACATGACTATTAATTAGAACAGATATTTTAGGGAGCCTTAACTATACATCTAGAACATTCAAGGAATAAATGCACTCTACTGAATATTATTAGTGCTTGCTGCTAATCACAAAGATGAAGAATTTGTTTAAAATAGGTTCTAGGTCCAGTACAGCCTGCACACCTAATTTTCTTCTTTCAGAAACCACAACAGATAATGAAAGAAAAAGGGAACTTCATCTCAGGAGCTTGAAAGCAGTTCTTGCCATACCATATGAGGCATGTCATTTTTCTATAGTAGTATCTTTTCACACAGAATTGGTACAAAATATCCAAAAACCAAAACAGAACAAAACAAACAAACAAAAAAAACCCAAACAACAACCAACCAAACTCTTCAAATTCTTTTCTAGAACTGATTAAATGAGGCGTCCAAAGGACCTGCTGGAGTTCTTTTAAGGGATACCAGCTAACACTCCTGCTACATATTTATTTGTTACATTTTGTAGAAGCAGCTAAAAACAAGTGAGCAAACTTGATTAGTGCCCATTATCAGGCAGATTTTCTTAGCATTATTCCATTTTAATTTAGAAGTCCAAGTATTTCACACACTTACCAGACATTTACTTGGATATTCAGCAGCTACATGACTTGCAATAGCACTTGGAAAGCACTAAACAAAAGAGTGCAACAAAATAAGTATTTATTAACTTGAAAATTACAAAAATTATTATTGAGTTACAGTAATTCCCACTATTCACAGCTCTTTTCTTTTGTGAATTTTGAATGCTGAAAAGCTTGTTTATGAACTTTTTCCACTTCATGAAAAGGGATTTTACAGACACATGTATAAACCTAGTGGTCATTGTCTTCTTTCCAAATCAGTTCCTTTGTGGCAAGCAGGGTAGCACAGCATCATTTCTGAATCCACTGCTCCTGGGTACAGGCTGTCATTAAGGAGAAGGGTTACCAATCACAGTCTCAGACTTTTAAAACAGGTAAAACTGAGAGGTTAAATAAGATATTCTAAGGATTTTACCATGCTAAAACGAAACTAAACTTTTCCTTTTGCAGCCTAAAATATTCTAAAACCTATGACGTTTTTTGACAGAACACCTCACTTCAAATACACTTGTTTTAATACTCATTTCTGTTTTACTGAATTGAGGTCTGAGAATGTATCAGAACAATTTACTGAAGTATTGCAAACCAAAACAGATGAAAAATATTGCATAAATATATTAAGTAATTGAAGTTTTAATTAATTTGCTAAGCAGCAATTCCCAAACAGTATTAGAGCCAAATAAATACTCCACTGGGGAGGAGAAAAGTGAAAAAAAAATTGAATAAAAGCCATTGTTTTAAAAGAGTAGCTTCTATTTGCACTACTTACAGCAACTAAGATCCAAAAGAATGTTACTGAGAGGTATGGACCTGAGACTAGAACATCCATATTCAAAGCAATTATTCCACCAAATACTGATGAAATTCCAATAATCACCTCAATTACCTAAAATAAGTAAGAGCACACAAATTATTAATAACATATTTGAACATCAAATTTCCTACTTGCATATAGAAAGGACCTCAGTGGAAAGAATAAAATGCATTTATGCTACTAGCTAGGCATAAAGTCCATGTTTTCCAGATCTAAAATGTGGCAAAACACTAACTAGCTTAAGTGAAAAAAAGATCAGCTTCATTATACATATTTATGCTTTCATTTATTAGCTCCCCTGAACAATAGTTCAGTTTACACTATTTATCCTTATGTCATTATGTAGTCTCCTTCCCATAATAAAAAGCAGTTGTGATTGATCTTGCAATCTTCTAAAAGGAAGTATTTTACTATATATCTCTCATTTTTGTCTTTATTCTTTCAATTCTTAGCTACAGTGATCTCTTCCCGGCTTTAAAGAACCTTAGCACTGACAAAGGTGAAATAATAAATTGATTCAATGAAACAATGCTTTTCTTACTGAGTATGACTTAAGAATTCGAGCAGGAAAGCTGACATTGCTCAAAACAATGGCACTGTCGTGTGCAGCATTCTAGAGGGGAATAAAAAAAATCGTGGTAAAAAATGTACAAAATACACAAATACACATTTCTTTCTAGTTTCTTATACAACCTCTTACAGGTCCTAACAGTGGTACTTAATATCTGATGGGCCCAGAAGAGGTGACAGTGACACATCACAGTGTCCTCCTGGGTAAGACCACATCAATTACATTAAAACCAAATTAATTAGTATCAGATTAGCTGTTCTACAGCCACCATTCAATAATGAAATATTTTCATCTTGTCTCCCTTTTCCACCTTCAAAGAATATACTTTTTTCCTGAGCCTTCAGATTTTACAGATGTGGATTAGCACAAGACAAAGGAGGACAGGGCACTACACAACTTTATCAACCAGTATTTCCAGTGTAAAATCATGTTTGCTTCATTCTAAAAGAAGTACTGTTGTAGAAAAATGAGGGTGGGGTTTGGGACAGCACTAGTGAATAAAGAAAATTTTATCAATAGTCCCAAATCCTGAAGCCAAGAGTCATTGTGCAGATACCACCAAACCAGCATACAAGACAAATACTTTCTCTACATCAGGCTTCAAAAAGGTATTGTTTGCATACATACAAGTTGTAGTACTTTAATATTTCAAACATCAAGTTTCATTCTACAGAACAGAAATAAAACATTTGCCATGCCCATTCATGGGGTATTCAAAGAACTCTGTGCTATATAATTTTCAATGGGTAATTTTGAGTGGGGTCATTGCACTTTTAAAAGCTAAAAGAAGAAATAACTGTTTAGTATGGTACTTTTATTTGTAGTTCAAATATAGCTTTAGCATGCGAAGTTATATACTGGTGTTGCCAATAAATTTTCGGCACATGTAATACAGGAAAATGGGGAATTTTTTACCATGCACAATCCTTAAGGGTACCTACTTTCTTTCTTGTACAGCAGTCTTCAGTAGACCTAGCTGAAATGATCACAGTAGTTGCCATGAAGATTTCCAGCAGAATAAGTAGAATCAAATTGAAATTTATCTGTCAGTAAAATCCCAGACATGAATGAGTTATGTCTTCCATATGAAAAATAAAGGAAGGGGCTAAGTCTAGCATGATTAGGCAGGTTGAGTAGTTTCTGTCAGATTTAGACACATCTACTGATAACATACTTTGTTATCTATTTTCTTGGCTCTTGACAAACTTCAACAACAACATAATACTCAGAATGCCTAACCTAAGAAAGAAACATTTACTTCATTTATGGAAATATTTTGCCTGAAGATTCTATCACTGTCTTCCAGAAGAAGAGCTTATGAGAAGGGAGTGTTTGCTGGGTACATTTGCTTTTTGCAGCTCCTTCTATGTGAGCCCAGAACGCTGCAGCAACTAATGGAACATTCTCAGGGGAAGGAGGGCCACAGGTCACAACTCCTAGGCTGCAATCTCAAACAGTGTGCTACCATATTGGACACTGAATGAAAACACAAACCAAAGAACTTCACCAAGGATCCCAGTTCTGTGCCCTGCTCAGTGCTGGTAAAGCATTCACAAACACTCTTCATGGGTTCACGATGCTTGCAGACTACATGGCAAAAACATGGATGCTGCCATTGCTCATATTCAAGAGACTAATAAGTGAATGCAATACTTAATGTTGCTTTTTTGTTCCTTATTATTCTCATGAAAAGAGGTAGACACCTACACTGCATGGACTGAATCATTTCCTAGAGGCACACAAGTTAGGAAGAATGGATCTCCCTATCTTGTCTTCAAAAGCACCATGTTTTTCCATCAGCTGCCCAAAAAAACATCTGGTAGTCAGTCAGGCCATTGGGGCAAAGTACCAAAAGTCTAGCAAGAACTGACACCATTCCAAACCTATACAATTACAGCAAACCATTATTCAACAACTTAGAACAGAATGATATTGTTTCCTCATGTCAGACCTGCTTTGTTGATGATGAAATCTCCATCTCTCTCTGACACATGTCTTTCAGCACATGTTTTTTGAAAAATGTAGTAAGTGGCAGATTTAGGAGGCTTTTTTGGACACTGAAATTCACTTTTGCTTAGGAAATGATAATTGAAACTATGTGCTTTGCTGCACCCAACAGACTGTACAGTTGTCCTAACTCTGCAAAGAGTGATAAATGTCATTGAGGTAAATTTCTAGAAAACGTGCTACAATAAAGAATACAGGACTTGTTAGGCAAAAGAAGAAGTTTAAATGTGTGGCCTGCAGAACAATTTATCCAGATTTAAAATTCCCATGATTTAGACATGTTTTGACACAGCACTAACACTGGTATGAGCTGGCAAGGCCTCACGTTATACTTGGCATTGCAGTGCCAAGTAGATGCACAAGTTTGAGTCCAGAAGCACTGTAACTAAACTGATGGACTATCACACTTAGTCCTAGGTACAAGAAGTAAATAACAAAAATTGAAAAAGTAAGAATAAATAAATTATATTCTTGTCAATATTATTGCAGGTAACTAACATTGGGCAAAGAAATGTAAAGTTGCTGCTGTATGATCTCTCCTCACAGACCAAGCAGGAATACTGGGATATTGGCAGCAAAGTAATGACATGTGATCTCCAGCCACCTAATGTCCTCCCCACCTTGTTTTTTAACAAAGATAAATGTATCACAATTAGTAATTGTTTTAGTAACTTACATTTATAGCTGATGGATTGAGGACAAGTTTGCATCCAAACCAAACTAAACATGTCGTTGTAACAGCAAATGTGGAGACAAAGAGAATCTGAAAATTTGGTATCTGAAAAACAGTTTCAGAATGGGTTTTTTCTCTTATTTTAAACATGGGGGGAATATGAACACACATACAGATATATAAAGACAGATTATATAGATAGATCTAGATATATAGAAAGATACATAAAATTGACAATAAAGTTTCATACTTACCACATTAATTTTATTCCTTGCTATAGCAAAGCTCACAACTGCTGAAGGAATACACTGGGAAAATTAAAAGAAAAGACTAGTGGGATCTTCTGCACAATGAATTTTATATATACTTCTACAGATGTATTTTATGTGTCTGAATTCATACTCAGTACACTTAGACAAACAGAAGATCAGAACCTCTGAAGAAAAAATTTCACTTGACTGAACTCATTAATCACAGTGTCTGAGAATTACAAGAAGTTTAAATATACCTTCCATATCCCTCAGTTTTGACTAACTACCCAGCAAAATGTGATGAGTAAAAGAAAGAAAGTCTTGCATGAGGTATTTCATGCCTTTGCTAGTTTAAATCAACTCTAGCAGGCCTTGAGCAGGAGAAAACAGTGCTACTCCCAAACTGGACCTGCACATTCTTTAGACCATCATCCTCACTGAGTATGCTAAAATTTGCCCAATCTCAAAACAGTTCTGAAGAACCTTGTGAAAATCTGCTGAGTCAAGACACACTTGGAGAATTGTGCCTGGGATGTCCTTTTGGCTCACTGGGAACTATCTTTCCTACTTGAGGACATAGAGAAATGGAAAAGTCGTGCACCAATAAAAAGTCTCACAAAGCAGTTTCTCTATCCTTTCACTGTTCCCCACCACAACAGACATGGTTCTGTTACAGATCCAACTCTGTTTTACACAAATGCCTACTAAAATTATAATAAAAGTGTTATAGTATTATAATAACATTATAATAAAAGTTAAATAATGAATCATGCAATAAATGCCACATTTCTAATTCTCTTCCCTGAACACTAATGGCTTAACAATGGAACACTATGAAGAGATTAATACTGATAGGTAAAATTCTTGGCAGCACTTCCTCAATACCTAAATGACCTTTACTGAACATAATTAAAACATTCTTCTATGTCCTGGAGTTCCTAGAACACTACAGGACTATGTTTAGGCAACTTAATGCAAGTACAAGTCCGGATGGTAACAGTCTGGAGAGCAACTCAGCTTCAGGCTAAACGAGACACTTGGTGGCCAGCTGGCTCCACATCTCTCTAGGCTCTTCTGACTGCACCAACATCACCATCTGCAGCAGGAGCTCCAACACCTTCCTCACATACAGACACCAAACACACACACCTTCAAACCCAATGTGATAACCTGCTGCAGCCAAAGTTCTACCAGGTCTTTGGAAATTTTCAAACATGAAGTTCCAAGAGTTAAGATCGGGGCAGAGAAAGAGACATCTCAGTAACCAAACCAATGCTGCAGGGAATGAGGTATCTGTGAGGATACTGACTTAAACTCCTCCAGCTTTAACACCTTTAGTGGAAACCCAAGTGATAACTCATTCACAGAGAAACTCCTGGGACTTGTTTGTTTCAAGTAATCTTGGACCTAACTTAAATATATAAGTCAAGTTGAGAAAATAACAACAACAGAATACTGCCACAAACAAAGCAAGTACATGAGACTTATTAATATCTAAAGTGCAAACTAATTATATATAACACAGTAAACATGTATATGTGCACCTCAAAGTACAGAAAAAAATACTGGGCTCTGGAAAATGTCAGCCATCTTCAAGGCATATTATTTTACTTTAATGCATTATTTTACTAATAAAATAATTCAAGAGAATTTTAGTCTGCTTTGGTACATGGATAATATGGAAAAATAAACTGAAAACTTAACACTTTGAGATAAAATATTAAATACATTTTGATAGCATACAGCCAGAAAACTTTCCAAATACATAGCAAGAAAATTTTTCTAAAAATGAAGCACAGAAAAACTGCTCAGCAGATTAACCTTGCATTCCAGTAGTAAGCTGATAAAGAAAAATGGTAGCACAAACCCAGTTGTCTTTATGACAACAGTTATTCCTTTAACCATACAACAAAAATCCATTTAATGAACTGTTAAATATAATTAAATCTTCCATGAAGAAAAGCAGTGGAAAAAGAAGAATAAAAGACATAAAACCACAAAAATTATTTTCTATTGCATTTGCTGTCAAACAGCCACAGCAAATAATTAAGAATGCTTACTGAACCTGCTGCACAACGTAAATAATCCATTTCAGATGGAAAAATATTTCCCAGATATAGTGAAAATCCAGAAGTAATAAGGAGGCAAGTCTGCAAAGCAACAAATAGGATAAATTTATATAAACAAAACTGTTTAAAAAAAAACACTAGTCAGACATAAATCAGTAATCAACCCCTTTCAAATTGAGCTATTTTTAAGAAAGCAGTTTTTGTGTGAATAAATTTGAAGAAAAATATCAAAATACGCTGATTTCTGAAGATATTTTGCTGGTTACTAAGACCTAATAATGAACAATGTTCATGTTTAAATCAAGAATTTTGTCCTGACCTGGCAAATACCTCAATATAACTCAAAAGGTAACTGCAGTGTTTAGTGGTAAAAATGTTTCAGAAACCTCAGCTATGTCTCTACTTTGCATTCCCTGCTTGAGTCTACCAACATTCATTATGCATATGGGCAGCTGGGCAATTGCCAACTAGAACACAGCAGTAAAAATAGTATTGGGATACATTAATGAAGTTTCTCCCACTATATTCTTACATCCCTCCAAATTCTCTTCCTGTCTTCATTCAGTGGCACATCCAAAAATGTTCAACTGCTCCTCTTACCTTAAAAGGTTTATTTCATAACTACCACAGTTACACACTCTGCAATAAGCCATTAGTGTCTTCTACTAACATTATTGTGGTTTTCCTTGTCATTCCTATGAGTAGGCATTTCTTTGAAGGAGCTAGGAAAGGTAAGAGACAGAACTGCTCTTTTGTTTTATTTGGTTATTTTTTTTTCATGTTGGAAAATTATTGGGGGTATTTAAAGAGTCCTTGTCAAAAAAGGACAGAAAATAAGGAAAGCGTCTGTGCATGTACAAACACACACGGAATTTTGGAAGACTGTTAGAACAATCTATGGAACCATGAGTTGAAATTGTGTTTGATGCTCATCAAATGATTTCTGCACCAAACCAGCCCGTCAGCCACTTTGATGTCACTGTACAGTTGGCAACTGCTCCCTGAAGTAGATGGTTCAGTTCACTTACAGTGACTTACAGTGCTCAGCATGCAGACTTTCTCTTCTGGACACTGTCTTTCAGAAGGGTTGATAGACACTAAACACTTGGAAGAAAAATCTAATTGGAACTTAATCTAAGAGTTTATTAATAAAATTGCATTTTCATTTTATTTTCATTTTCCCATGAAATTCATTCTCCTTGATAATATGACTTCAGCAAATGATCATTAAATATTATTCTCTCTAAAAATTTACAACTACTTAGTAAATTACAGACAGTTGTTCTTTTGCACAATTAAGTGTGAGAAAATTTAATGCAAATATAGCCAGCACTTCTTTTCATGTGACAGTACATCTGAAAGGAAATCCAAGCCTTGCAGTTTGTCAGAAAAGAAAAAATGCTCAGCTATTTCCACAAAAATAAGGCAATACTTTTATTCACTGTGCATAAACAAGCAATTACCATATTAACAGTGGGACAATATTAGTTCTAAATAAAAAGTACGCTTCAAGACACACAAGCTGACAGAAAAAGAAAAGATCAAATTTTAATTGCAATAATGAAGTTTAATTAACTTGGCCCAGAACATGGAGAAGCATATCATGTACATGCAAGATGAGTATCCTGTAATTCTAGCAGTGAACACAAAAATTCAAATCACTGTGTTGTTTGTGTAAGAAGCACAAGTATATACCTCATCACACTAACGATTATACCAAATAATTATGTGGCTATTGAACCCTGATAGATTAATGTGGCAATCAAGTACCACACATCTTTTTAATGCCAAAATGCTATCATGGCAGCCAGAGTACATTCAATAGTTAGAAGTATTTTTAAAAGAATACACATGGTCTGCATACTTTATATATTCTACCAAAAGGCACTGCTTATACATACACATGGGCTGATATTTACCACTACCAAACTTATTCTCTACTTATATGATTAATATCAATGATAAAAATAAGCCTTCATACACCACTTTTGATAAGTAAAAAAACAGTCAAAGAATACCAGCAGTCTACATTCCAAATTTGCTAAATATGTTTCTATTTTTACAAAGATTTTTTTTCAATAATATCAGTGATTAAATTCTTAGTCTTCAAATGATGTCAAACAGAACAGAGCACTAGGCACTAAGAACTGGGCACTAAGGCCTCTATTTTGAAATTTGCTATAATTTAAAGTACTTACTCCCATCAGCAAAGAAAATATCCATGTTTTGTAACTAAAGCAAGGATGCAGCCTCTTTGACAGCTGAAGGTCACTGGATTTGATATCTGGTATATAATTTCCATTCTCTTGTTTTCCTCGCTCCAAAGTTGGCATCCTGTCATAGCTAAATTCTTCTCTGTAACCTTCTTCCCTGGTCATAACACTTCACAAAAGCAATTAAATAATAATAATGCAAGTTACAAAGAAAGAGAAAAAAATATAATTTAGACCCTTCACATACCAAAATCAGCGTTCAACTCGGTTTTTTTGCATTCAAGACGAAATGAATAAACACAATGTTTAGCTACTGGATGTATTTACATCTCAAAATACATAAACTTTCTAACAACTTACTTGCACACCTTAACTAAATTTCATCCTACAGCCACAGTTCATAATGACATAATAAAAGTACCAACATATTTAAAGTTTGTGTATCTATGATACCTCAGTAAATTTCTATATCAAGATCTAAGAGCCAGTTTTAGAGGTGTTTAGTTAGTGCATACCTCTATAACCAAAGCTTTTTTCTTTTTCAACTCTAGGGCAGCAAAGAAAATCAAACAGGTTTCAATATAAATTCCATTTGATTTCAACACTTTTTATCAGCTATCTAAAATGACAGACTTCCCTATGAGTCCCATGAACACACACACCCACAATAACTCAGCTACAGCAAACTGTTTCTAATTTACCCTCTACCAACCATTTCTCTTGTTCACTTCATCCTTTTTTGCTCACCTCTCTGCTCCCCAACCTCTTAAAATACCACAAGGAGCATCTTATTTTAGAATTAAGGTACTGTAGATTTTTCAGCAGTTAAAAACCTTGGTGCTTACCTTCCACTGAAAAGTGAACTGTCAGTTTAAAGCAGCCCTGTGAACACAGCTGCCTGTACACTTTGTGATATTCTCACCGTTCAGTGAGTCATGCCGGCTTTGAAAAGTTCTCCCTTACACTTTGGCTTTCAACAACATCTATTCAGATATGGAACAAAAGCACAGCAAGAACTTCAGTTATGCCAGGGAACAGGAAAATGCCTCCTGAATTTTAATTAAGAGAACACACTAGAAAATGACTGTACTACATCTCGTAGGGCTGCCTCCAAATCAGACCAACAAATTAAAAGTTTTATGTCCCTTTTTTATTTGAGTACTACCCCTTACTTAGCATCTTAAATAAAAGTTTCCTCACTTTTCCACTTTTGGCTATCATAATACCCAGTGATCACAATATCTAACAATCGAGCTCCTGTTTCAAAATAGCAAAATGCACATACAATGCAATATTCTCCTAGAAAAAAAACCTACAGATAAAAGTTCAACTATTACAGTATCACAACAAGATGGGAAGCTCAAAAGTTAGAGGTTAGAAATCTATCAAGATTATTATTTTCACTGTAGAACACTCCTCTTTTTCCACTAACCCCAGTTTTCTGGAGTGCTCAGACAAAGCTGGCACATTTCAATCGTGCCGTCACTCGCACTCACAGAGCACCCAGATGACCAAACAACATATTTTCAGCCCAGCAGGCAGCAGTGACATGCAATGGCCAGCGTACCTTGGACCCAGTCCTCCTGCTTATTAAGCAATGAAAAGAGGGGGAAAAAAGGACGTTTTTATCTTGAAGATGTTGGCACCTTGACAGCTACAGCAATGACAGGGTCTTTTGTCTAAACTTTAAACACTCTTGTAACCAAGACACAATTAAATCTTCAGTATTCTGAAGGGCATCACCTTCAAAGTATGCTAGAAAAACTTCTGAACAGCACAACTTCTCGGTTTGTACAGAGTGTAGATTTTCCTTTTTTCATGTCAGCCGATACTGAAAGAATATGAAAATGTTGCAGTTGTTTTAATAGATTTAAACAGGGGAATTAGTACACCATACATAGCAATAGACACATCTGTAAACTGTGCTAGAAAAGAGGGGGAAAAAGATTGTACAGTCCAGCAGAACTTTCTGAAGTAATTAAGCCTTACTGTTCCTCTGCTCATGGAAGAAACACTGCACAACTATTTCCATTATCTGTTACTTTCCAAAGACCATGGTTTAATGGAAAATGGGTATTGCTTATCTGACAGCTTTTTCAGTGAATACTAGGAACTGATTGACACAAATTACCATAGACACAAAACACAATCATATTTTAACCCTTTTGATCAGTTTAGGGAGAAGGTTTGTGGGGTTTTTATGGTTTTTTTTTTTGTTTTGTTTTGTATTGTTTATTTTTTACACAAAATTTAAATTTGTGAGATAGGTATTTAGTTGATCTAATCTCTTTGAATAAAAAGAATTTGTAAAGTCCTGCACAACTGACCAGAGCAGAATTCAAACCCTTGAACAACTTGTTCACAGTTCCAAGTGTTTCAGCCAGTATTGTACCTGAAAGTTCCCTCTCTCAAGCATGGTTATACAGTGTTTTCTCAGGTTATTGTGAAATTCCTCCTACCCCCTTTCCTGTGTACTTCTCAGTATTTCCCATTTCCCTTTTGCACAGAGGTTCATTGCATAATTAATGCATCCTCTGCACTTGGCATCAGCATGAACAAAAAACACTTAAACTTCAAAGTTCAGTTTCTACTCTAAAAATTTTCTGAGGCCTTTATTTTAGGTTCCCTTCACCTCATGTTCCTGATTGCAGAAAAAGTCTCTTTTTTGTGCAAGATCAGAACCCAAGTCATTGATTAAGACCTTCTAATACTAGATAAGGTACAAATGTGGTGTACAAAGAGATTCCTCCTAATTCTAAAGAATGCATAGGAATTTTACACAAGGACTGCAGCAAGTATAACAATTGGAACACAACATGAGAAGCTTCTGAAAAGGATTTACAGATTAAGAGTTTTAATTTTAAATTAGGCCAAAAGATGTCAAGGGATGACAATTCAATCAAATAATGAGCAGCTATGATTAACTACATACTTCCACCACAGGACTGACCACTGAATAAATGCAGCTGCCTGAAGCAGCTATAGCAGATGCTTGGTCATTTGCCACAGGCTGTGTGCAATGTGAGCATCCCCCACAGTAATGACAAAAGATAAAAACCAGATTACCAGTTATAATTGAAGTGCCAAGGGACAATGTGACAAAAAGGTACATAAACTTGCCAGAGTCCTAGTTTTGCTAGCAAGGACTAAGGAAAAAGCATTCTGTCCTGGGCCACATTCTCTAGCCCTGAACAAAGGTTCACACACACATTCCAAAATCTAAATGAACACCACACCTGAAGCTCTGGTGAAGTTTACATTTAGCATCCTGACCAACTCTTCCATTTTCTGATGAGTTAACAGCTGCAGTGTGAAAAACACTTCTGTGTTTTTTCACACAATATTTAATTATGCTACTTTAGTTCATTACCTGTATTCCTTGTTGAGTATTTTCACCTCTTTTAAAACCAGCTCTTTAACCTGTTTTGTTTCTCTGAAGCTGTTTCCTCAGTCCATGTTTCCTAGCTCATGTCCTGGGGCATGTACTGAACCAAGATCAAAATCTAGATCAAATAGCTTCAAACTGATTCTTTGCTCCCCTAGAATAACATTTGCTCCCCCAGTATAATACTTTGGATTTAATCCTTCATTTAAAACATCATCTTTTCCAGAAACACAATCTCTTCATCCATTACATTTTTGCCAGCTAACAGTTCCCTGTCAGCACGCCCACTGGAAACTCAGTGAAAGAAAACAGTAATTAAAATTCTTTAAATCAACATATCCAAAAGAGGCTAAGGCTCTCTCAGCACTTTTCTAAAACCAGCACTGACTACACTCACATTTCTCCTTCCAATGGCATCATGATAGTTACTTCAGAATGAGACACTGGAACCTGTGTGCAGTCACTGGCAACCAGAATTTATTCTGCTCTAGGAACTGTACAGAACTCTGTAACAGTGTTAAACCTTCTGAAATGCATTTCTAGCCCTTCTTTTCCTAAATAACGCTGAGTGAACCATACAGCCAGAACCTAAAAATTTGCCAAAGACAACTGCTGCTTTAGTCACACAACTTAGGCAGTGTATTTTGTGATTTCTACAAAAAATTACACACTGCTCTGCTCAACCTCCTGAAAGCATCTCCTGGAACAGCTTTATATGGCAGCTCCTATTTAAACTACTGGGATGCTGAGCTCATCAACTCAAAAAACTTTGCTTTGTGAAACAGCATTTGTTGAAGAAAATGCAAAGAGGCCTTATACAAGATACCCAAACTGCACTTTGTGAAGAGAACTGGTGTGAAAAACGCCAATCACTTGTTTTTAAAATTTTTTCAAGTTTAATAGTAATAAAATGGTTAAAAAAATAGTAACACAATTAGAGTAATAACAATTTGGACAAATTGAATGAAGACAATATGAGACAACAAAAACAAAGAGTTACAGACGTCCAGGTACCTTTTTCTGGGCATCACGAGCCCAGGAAAGGACACCCGTTAACAAAGGATTAACCATTAAGAACAACAGCCCAATGCATATTCATACACTTCATATATGATGCATAAATTCCATTCAAACACAGGATTCCATCTGGTCTTCATCAACTTCTTCCTCATAATCCTAACAGCGCCTTCAAGGCAGGAAGAAGTTCGTTTCTTCTGATAAGAAGGCAATAAATTCCCTTTCTCTGAAAGATTTAGGTGTCCTGTGGCTGCTATCTCGCTGCAAGTCCTTTCTTTTAAACAAAGCATCTTACATAGCATAGTTTCTATTTTAACAATTTTCATAACCTAAAACTATATTTAACACAGTACTTAAGAAAATTAATACAGAATTACTTTCTGACACAACACATATAATAATCATTTTAATATTTGCGAAAAGCCAATCATAAAATACATGCATTTTTCACAACTAGTAAAAAAATACAGAGATAGTAACCACACAGATAGTAAGCACAGATGGATAGTAAGCACAGAACTACAGAGACAGTAACTCCAGAACTACTGAGATAGTTCTCTAGAACTACAGAGATAGTAAACAAGTCAGTAAAATCATATTTCCTCAGGCACTATAGCAGCTGCTTTATTAACGATATTAAGTCAAAAGCACCTTTTTTTTTCCCATTAGGCAAGTTTACCATGTTCTAGAGTTTATTCTACCATTTTGAAACTGGCTGCTGCTGAGAGCATCACAATCCACCAATGTTCCACATGCATACTCTCCCAAGCCCGGTGTTTCACCACGCTGGAGGGACTCCGTGCCCGGCGTACTCCCAGAGCCACGGAGAGCTCAGCCCAGGGGAGGTCACAGCCGGTCCGTGGGTTCTCCCTGCTTCGGGCGTCCCATCGCAGGAACGCTGTCATACACTACGACCACAATTTCAGACAGCACCACCAGCAAGCAACAGGCTGCACACACCCTCTTCCTTTAAGCTCTTCGTGGTAGCCTCGCGCGACTCCACCTTTCCCACGCCCTCAGGCGCAGCCGGCCGTGCACCTGCAGAGGGCAGACCCTGCAGAGGGCAGCCCCGCCCCGGCCGCTCCCTGAGGGCAGCGCTGAGGGCGGCCCGGAGCCCGGAGGGCGCTTCCCGGCGCCGGGGCCGCCCCTGCGCGGGCCTGCGGGCGCCCCCGAGGCGCGTGGCGCTGCCGCGTGACCCGGAGCGAGCGTCGCCATTGGCCGCGGCAGCTGCGCGGGCTCGAGGCGGCCGCAGGGAGACGTCGCGCCCCGGCTGCGCCCGCAGTGCGGGTTCTGAAGCCGTCCTGGGGCTCTGGCTCCTCACTGAGGCGCTCCGGGATGCTCTCTCTCCTTTCTAAGGCGGTCTCCTACTTCTGGAGACGCGCAGGTGGTGAAGATGAGAGAGGGGCGACCTCTGGTAGGAATTCCGGGCCTGTTGTGGGTTTGTGGTGCAGCTTTTGAGCCGTGAAGCGTGCTCGTCCCCCACTGCCTGGAGCTGAGTGCAGCCCTGTTTCCTTAGGAAGGGATGTAAGGAGGAGATTGAGATGATACGGCATCATTGAGATGATAAGGCATCATTTTGACTCCAGAGCCTGTGGAAGTTTTCCCGGAAGTACTTTTTTTGCCGTTTCCTGGGTAGGACAGGTTCCTGTTGCTGCTGAGAGTATGGAGTGAGGAGTGGGAGCAGTGCCCGGGCAGCCATGGGGGCCGGTCATGTCCTGCTGGGGTGCATCAGGCACTGCATCCTTGGTGTGTGAGGGAGGGGTTGTCTGCTCTGCTCTGCACTGGGACAGCCTCACAATCCTCTGTGCACTTTCAGAGGCCTCAATACAAGACCTACCTCAAGCCATTAGAGTGAGTCTAGTTGGAGGCTGGGCAAGACGGTGACAGGTTTCGGGGGTGTGATTTAAGAGGAGCAGCTGAGGTCACTCGGCTTGTTCGGCTTGGAGGAAAGAAAGCTGAGGTGGGACCTCAGCACAGCCCACACCTTCGGGAGGGTGCTGGTCTCCTATCTCCGAGTACCAGTGACAGGACACAAGGACATGGAAGGAAACTGCATCAGGGGAAGTTTAAATTGGACAGTGGGGAAAGGCTCCTCACTGGCAGGGTGGTAGTCACTGGAACAGGCTTCCCAGGGAAAGCACCAAGTCTGTCAGAGTTAAGGGGCATCTGGATGATGCACTGAATCATATTGTTTAGTTTTAGGTAGTCCTGTGAGGAGGAGCAGAGAGTTAGACCCCCATGATCCTTATGGGTCTCTTTCAGTGTGAGATATTCCATTAATTCATTTTTTTAAGTACAGCTTTAAGCATGTTGGTTTTAAAATATTTGTATTTAACTAGCTTTCTTAATTGGTTGAAACCATAAATTGCCCTAAGATTCAAGACTTAATTGTGAAAATAATTAGTTGGCAGCTGTTGCTATTTTCGTTTGGCCTTTTGACAGAATGGATGTCCCTTTTAATAGCCTTCATGACTTTTTGCATAGTTCTGTAAACAAGTAATTTGGGTTAATGTCACCACTTTTCCTTTTGATGCAGATGAAAAAGCATTGAAAACAGTACAAGGAGTAGTGACAAGACTTTGCCATGATTATGGGATGATAGATGACACAATAGTCTTCACAAAGGATGTTGTTACAAAAAACATGTTGCTGGCTGTTGGACAAGAAGTTATTGCCACTGTGGAAGAGGATAAAACATCAGGTGGCCTGAAGGCTGTCAGGGTAAGAGGTGAAGATAAATAGTAGTCTCACTTTCTCCTTGAGTACCTTGAGGCTTTGTTTTGGAAGTTACTATAGTTTTAGCCTTACAAATTCTACAAAATAGGAGAAATTGCAAGCTGTTCACCTAGAGGGGATAAGCTGGGGTTTGTGGGTCATTTTATTGTTTCATTCCATTGCCTTTCAAACTATGTTTAATACTGATTCTCTGAATACAGGTGTAGGTGTAGTGAACAAGAAGCGATTACTTGAGATTATCAGGTCAAAATTTTAGTCATAGCTACTCCACATCTGTATAACTTTTCCAAGAACATAAATGAAAACCTAAACCAATCTGTACTTTGTGATGTATTGCCTTACTTTTCATATACTGGCACAAACTTGAGATACTCTGAACATTTGATAAAAACAGACAACAGTATTTGAATTGTAGTTGTTTTGCATGGTAGAGAATTAAGTCCATTTTCAAACCCCTAGTTAGAGGAGAAAATTTTGCTTCCTAACAAGCATAATTAATAACTACTGTACAAAAGGTACTTAAATACTAGTATCCAAATAGTTGAGATATTACCACTTAACTTTTTGTTTTAAGTGAACTAAAAGGTACTCCTCTATTGCAGACAGAAGCTCTGAAGCCTGGACACTGCCAGTGCAGTTTGGGGCAGAATCTGGAAGGTGCAGTTCAGACTTTGGTGGTGTCAGTGTGTTTATGTTGCTTGCTTTTAGGAAGACCATGGTCAGCTCTCTGCCCAGTGTGCTGTTTGGAGCTGCTGGCCGTGTGGTTTGGAAAGATCCTGGCTCCAAAGTTTGGATTTCAGTTTATTTGAGGTCCAGTCCTAATTAAACTCTGCATGGAATGATTATAGGTTTGTAGCAGGCTTTAAAAACAGGCTGCCACCAGTGGTAGCAGGAAGGCCTTTTTAACCTAGTATGAGAAAGAACTTTAGTTTTATGGGTAGAGAAAAGTTGAGAAGTATCAAAAGAAAATGTATGTTGGGAGTTTTAAGGTGTTATCATGTCTTAAAAACATTTCTTTAGGTCTGCAAATTACTTTCAAGTGTAAGTGCATGTGTAGTTTGCATGAAGTGTCAATTTACCAATCTTCTGAGGAACAGTTTGCTTATTCATGTTCTATCCAAGTGAAGCCATAAAAAGCACTTTGGAGAAAGTTTGGTATTCTTAGATCTTCCTAGTGAATGGGAAGATATGTCTGTCAGACTGGAACAAAGTATAGATTTTTCTTTCATTTTTTTACAGTAACTTTTCATGTTGTCAAGTGTTATGTAATAGTAACTCTTTTAATGCAATAAAACAGTATTGGCTAAAAACAAAATAGCTATTTATAGTCAACTAGTGTTTACAAACCTCAGAAGCATACATAGACTTACACTATTCATTACTATTGCAAATGGTAAGCATTATGTTCAACAAAATAAATCATAAAATTTAGTAGGATAGTATGCTTCAGGTTGGGTCAGACTTCAGTAAACTCATAGCTGAGGTGGTAATATGAAGAGTCTGTTAGAAGCTGCTCTAGGGGTTTTCTTAATCAAATTACTAAAAAGTGACAGGGTCAGTCTCTATATAAATACATGTAGTGTTTATAAATACCGTCTTGAAAACATATTTTTTGCTTTCTGAAATAGTCATTTTCTACTTCCACTTTTGTACAGACAGATTGCTGGATATGGTGTTCCTGTCAATTGAAAAATCTTAAGTAGACCTAGAGCAAGGGAGGTATGAGAAAGTTTGAAAAATCAGCATGTAATTTTAGCAGTTGTCAGCACTGCAGCATGCATTGCTCTTTAAAAGAGTAGTTTTAAAGTTTCTCTTTAAAAGAGAAGTTACTGTTTATTATTTACTCTTTTTGTGTCCAAAAAGTAAGAGCTTTAGTAAGTAATTTTGTAGTAAGCTTTGTCTCCATTAGCAATTGAAATTTTGTATATTTGTTGTAGGAATATGTATTTAATTATAAGTGTCAACTGTTTAAATGTTTGGGTTATTTTTGTATTAACAGGTAGACACCATCCAGAGTACCCAAGAAGAGTCCAGTCCTACTTGTGATGCCTCTGAACTAAATCAGAAAACATTAATTGGCAATATTACCTCTCTCTCTGTGGATGGTGGCTATATTAATCAGAATACATACTTTGCAATGCAAAACGTCTGGGAAGGTGTGTAGGGACTTCTTGTTTTCTATTTCTTAATAATTTTGTGTATACAATAGAAATATCTTCTGAAAACCTTGCAGTTGTCATCCCAAATCAATTCTAATGGAATATGCAGTGAGACATAGTGAAACAGCCAGGCATGGATGGAGAAAGCTGCCAGTGCATTCTCACTGAGCACAGCCTGCATTTAAGCATAAGTTACATGTTAGCAGGTGGATTTTCAGCTAGCATCTCCTATGTAGTTTGCCACAACCTGCAAAGTAAAGGACTGCAGAGAAAACTTTGGACTCAGTGGGTCTGAATAATGCATTGTTCTGGCTTTTATTTAACTCACACTAATTCTGTAGTGGAGTAATGTAAATAGTACCAATAGTAATTAACCTTGAGAAGTGTTCTGTTTGTATAGATTTCAAACCTTGTGAAGGGGACTGGGTGCAAGCTAAATATTATATTAACTCGACAACATGGAAGACTGAGGCAGTTGCTGTAAGGCCTTTGAGGTATAAACAAGTAAACAAGGTAAATGTTCTGCATGTTGTTTTTGGCAATAGGAATCCTGGGTGAAGTGGGGTTGCAAATTGGTTTCAGTTACAAATATTGGTAGATCTTCTATAAAACATCTTTAATTGAAAGATAAAATGTATTAATTCATCCATTTAGAGCATGTGTGTAAAATAATTTTGTTAAAAATAATAATTTTGAAAATGCATACATAACTTTCATTGAACAGAAAGAGTCACTAACTTACCTATTATGAATTGCTGGTTTGAATTCTTGCTATTAGTTATAATGAGGACGTGTCATGATTGGGAATTTATTAATTTTAATTTATTCAAGTGTTTCAGCTTAAAAACAACCACAGTCTCTTCTTTTTATTTTAATGAAAACATTTGTTTTCTCTAGTAATGCATATGCTATACTAGGTTTGTGGTTTCTTGTCTTTGTCTGAAATCTATATATTGAATATTTGCACATCAAGCATAGGAAAAAAAATGTCTCATTACTGCTAGTATGGAAGTGTAAATTAGTTAAGTTGACATGTCACAAGAAAGGTATCATGGTTAAGTCTAGTGCATGTTGTAGCATGCACTTCAGTGGAACTTAATGCTTATGTGAAGTACTCGTGTTTCTTTACTCTTCTAAATCTGAAAGCAGGCACAGTGATTCTGGGTTAGGGCTCTGTGTTTATCTCCTATGAATAACTGAAATTTCAGAATGCATTTTTGTTGATGCTAGAGGGGCTGCTTCAGGTGAAAAATAGTATGTGTGTTAGTTTACAGAGAATATCAAATAACAGTGAATACAAACTATTACAGGTTCGCATTTCCAGCATCTGTGGCAGAGCTGGGACAATAGATGACAGCATATTTTTCACTTTGGATTCACTGAGACTTCCTAATGGCTACCTACCTCGGAGACATGATCTAGTGAACACGATTGTGGTGGAGAGCAGCCAGTCCTGTTACATTTGGAGAGCTCTCTGCTTGGTGCCAGTCAGCCAGGATGGGTAACATTACTTTGTTCTCTTTATAGCAGTTAGAGACCTGGTGTAGTTATGTACTTGACATTTTATTGCATCTGTTCAGCAAGAAATACTGTGACTATTTCCCTAGGTGACTAGAAGGCATAATAGACCATTGGTAAAATCAGAGCTTGAGATGGTTTGGCCCTTGTTTGGGTTTTTATCTCCTTCCAGAAGGTGGGAACATGAGTGCTACTAGAGAAGCAAAACAAACAGCAGCTCCTCTCCGGGATATTGCTAGGCAGGGAAGGAGTTTTTTATGTATGTTAGTAAAATGCCAAGTTCATTGTGCTCCTCTAGTAGGGACTTCACTGTTTGAAAACAAATCACAGCAAAATTCACATAAAATACATGTTTCTTTAATCTATTTGTCTCAAGTTACAGTGATTGTTCGGATATCTGTCTTAAAAGGAAAAGTTTCACGGTCTAAATAATGGATTAATTCAACTTGCAAGTATTGATCTAAGAGGTTCTGCAGGGCCTTTAGATGTTAAATGTGGTATGAGGAGGATTTGCATACACTGCAGAAGAGGTTGAAAAAAGTAGGTGATCCTCAGTATGGAGAAGAAGCAAAACTTAGGGAAAATACACAAAAGTAAAATGGGCAACAGGTCAATAACAGACCTCAGCAAAGATCTGGAATTTGACTTTGGAGTTTAAGTGTCTGTACTGTGAAACACACAGTTACCACCTGAATAAATTGATATTTTAACTGTAAAGTCACTTTCCATGCTGAGGTCTTGGCAGGATTACATAGTCTAACTCTGCTGGCCAAAAATAAATTGTCAGTTGGAAAGTCCAAGGGGAGAGCATTCTGATATCTTTCAGACATCATCTTTGGGAGATCTCTAGGAAATTTAGCCAAGGCCTTGTGGCCATGTATATGTCTTCAAAGGATCTACAAAGAATGATATAAGCTGTTTTGTTTTCTCTAGAGATAACAGATATAGTAAGTTGCACCTAAATGAAACCTGAGGCGTTTGCATGATTTTGCAAAACAGTACAAATTGTTCATAATTTGTTTTTTCCAGTTGCACCTATTTTTAATTATGCATTTTATATAGAAAATTGATTGGTTTCTCAGGTTTAGTGTACATCTACCATATCAAAAACTGCAGCTTAGGCTGCAGTGGGAGACATCTAGTGGGCTTGACTAGTAAATTGATACAGCTAATGAAAAGCAGCTGCACTCATTTTCTGCTTCAGTATGTCAGATAACTCAGGATTAATGAGGGTGTGTACATATTAGTGAGATTATTAAAATATTTCTAAATTATTTTCATGCCACTTTATCTAAATTAATAGTTTCTTAATTACAGAATAGGAACTATGTGGAAATTTGTTTTACAGGTAGAAGACACCAGGAGTTTAGACTTGTGCTCAGTGTTTCAGACAGGAAAGAGCACATGCCTGGTTTCATAGGCCTTTTTCATTAGTTGTGTGTAATAAAAGTTTTCGAGGGTAATCTTTGGTTTTCAACTGTTTGTTAGTTTTGTCCTCAGCTTGCTGATTTCAGGTAGGAACAGTAAGCAGAAGACACAAGTGCATAGGGTGAAACACTTCCAGTCTAGTCATTTTATCTCTTAGCTGCAGTGCTAATCATGACTCTTGCTAAGGAGCTGCTCTTTGTTGTGTCTTTGTTCAGCTCCCAAAGAGAGCCATGAAAATGAAATTCCTTCACTCACCATTTGATTTAGTTTTTTAGCAGGGATTTGTTAACTCCTCCAATCATTTTAGTCTTGCATCCAAAGTTTTATGCTGGTTTACTGTGCTGCTGACAAAAGACTTGTTGCTGCTTAAATTACTTAATCTAATTTTCTTGGAAGTATAAATGGCTGAAAAAACAAATGAACTATCTCACCTGCTTGTTTCTAAATATTGTGACTGTGCCTTGGTATAGTTTCCTAAACTTGTGCCGAGTCAAAAATATTTCCTGAGGCTATTAGTGTTTAAAAACTGCTGCTTAAAATTATTTTTGCAGACAGTCTCACTCTAATGAAGGTAATGTGGATGAACCTTATGAAGACATAATGAGAGACAAAGGAGAGTTGAAAGTATCAAGAATGACTGACTTTGGAACTCTGAAGCAGGGGGAATCTAAAAGAATGATGGTCTGGATAGAGTAAGCCTTTCTGATTGTTTGAAGATTTCTTTATTTCTATCACTCTATCTGTTAACCTGTTTTACATTCAGAAGTCTCTTCTAGTTGAGCCTTGTGGTTTGTGTTATTTAAGTAACCTCCAGTTACTATGGAATTAAATTCACACTGAATTTAATGTCTGTAGGATAGCCTTTTTGATACTGAGCATTTATCTTACAGACAGTGTTTTGAGACTCTCCAGTTCTGTATCTCTTTTCAATCCTAGTAAAATCTTTCCTAGAGCAAGGATTGAAGCAAAAGCTTTTACTTGTGTGTTTAACTTAAGCTGCAGATACTCTGCCATCTTCAAAATCTTAGAACAAGAGGACTGTTGCATATTTGTGTATTAAAAGCAGAACAGATTTTTTTTTTGTTTGGTTTTTTTTTTCTTTTTTTGTTAACTTGATGCTGAAGATCTATTCGGTGCATCCTTGGGAGGGTTTTGTTTTGGTGGTGGGGGTTTTTGGGGGGTTGGTTGATTGGGGTTGTTTGTGTGTGGGTTTTTTTCACATCTGGGCATCAAGGCTTAAATGAAGACAAACCTGCATATCCATTCTTTGTTATTCTGTGTTCTTTCCTAAGAGTTGGTTACCCAATGATGAACTTTAAGCTCCCATTGTTTATATTATACATGGTATTTGTATATGCTTTAATGGTAGTTGATGCGACCTAGAAATATTAACATAAAGCAGAGGTTCTTGTGCTCATTAGTTGGAAGCAGCAGTGCAATTTCTTTCTGATAGCAGTTATGAAATAAGGGGAACTAACCTGCTGCAGACAATTGGATTTGACTTCAGGTAGAAATAAACTTCTCAAGAACATTCACCCTGCACTTAATTATGTAACTAATCACATAACTACTTCTAGGAATAAAGGGAGCATACCACAGTCCTTAATCAGCTGCAGATTAGCTGGATGGGTGAAAGACAAGCAATTCAGTATTGAGATTCCTCAAAACTGTGAAAACAGTCCATCTTTTCCAATAAATCAAGAAAACCTCTCAAAAGCTGCAATTAATTCATTTAACAACAGTGAAGGAGCATGTGAGTCATTGAACCATACATCCATTATGAAGAATGGAGTCATTCCAGGTACAGTGAAATGAGTGTTTGAGTGCTGAATGTTAGCTCCTCAGGAGACCAGTAGTTTTGTTTGAGAAGATTTGCCTGTGTTAGCAATAGAAATTGTGATAACAAAGTTTATTGTTATACATTTACTCCAGAAGGAATTAATTTTCAAGATACGAATTTATCAAGGACAAAGGAAAACAATTCTTTGGTGAAAGATGAAAATATGCAAAATGGAGAAAGTGAGCAAAAAGACCATGTGGAGCAACCAACTAAGCACAGCAATATTACTCCAGAAATTGTGATAGCACCAGGTGAAAAAATATCCATAGTGATTATATGCACAGCTGTGTAAGTATTTCTTTCCCTTATTTCTAACCAATACAATGCCAAGAAGTAGTGAAAATAGACTTAGCAGTTCTGTTTCTGAGCATAGTTCTCTTCTTGGCATGTTGTGCTTTAACCCCAGCTGGAAACTGATCCCCATTCAGCTGCTTGCTCACTCCTTCCAGTGGGACCATGGGGACGATGGGAAGAGTAAAAGTGAGAAAACTCATGTGTTGATATGAAGAGAATTGATAAGGTAAAGCCACATTAGAAGCAAAGTAAAACAAGGAATACATTCACTTCCATGGGCAGTCAGGTGTTCAGCCATCCCCAGCACAGCACGGCTCCATCACACATGATGGTGACTTGGGAAGACAAATGCTGTCACTCAGAATGTCCTCCCTTCTTCCTTCCCCCAGCTTTATGTACTGAGCATGATGCCCTATGATGTGGAATATCCCTTGGAGCAGTTGGTGTCAGCTGTCCTGCCTGTGTCCCCTTCCAACTCCTTGTGCACCCCTGGACTCCTCAGTGGTGGGACAACATGAGAAGGGGAAAAGGCCTTGATTCTGTGCAAGCCTTTTTCAACACTGTAGAAACATCCCTATGCTATCAACACTCTTCAGCACAGATCCAAGCCAGAGCCCCATACTAGCTACTATGAAGAAAATTAACTCTACCACAGTCAAAACAGGCACATGGTGTAGTATAAAGTAAGCCAATACATATTAGCAAAACATCTGGAAATGTATGTGACTGTGAAAGTAGTTACCATTTCACTGCTTGATTCTAAATTTTTATTGAAAGAAAATTGTAGTGGCTAATGAAACAATATGAGTGGGAGTAGGTTGCATCTCTAAAATGACACAGTGAAGTGAGGATAATGCCTGCAGATGGATATATTCTTAGTAGTAAATCCATTGCTCCATGAGCACTAGAGCTAATGCAGATTTCCTCTGTTATGTCTGATGCATTTCTTCTAGTCTTTAGTATCTGGTATTGCTACATGCCCTGATCTCAAGTTTTCCTGTTCTGTGATGTGAAATTCAAGTTATGTATGCTGAAATAGAAAAGAAAATGCTTCCTTCACTGAAGGTGTAATTCACAGAGGAAGTGGTTTGCAAATCTTAGAAAACCCCTGAAAAAGAAAAAATACTCAGCTGCACAAAATACTTTCTTCATTTAGTTAAGAATAGAAAGTGGCTTTGTGGGAGCTCCTGCATTCAAGTAGGAGTATTACATTTGTGTAACTTTCACTCACTTCCAGCTGTAGCTCTACAGACTTTGTGTTCCACAGCCATTGATTCCTTGGATGGTAAAGGAATAGTTGGACAGAGGAAAATAAGGTTTAATTCATTGAAGTAATGCTGCAATAATATTCACACTACTTCTCATTTTAAATAGTGAAGTAAAGGGTAAAAAATTTCTTAGGAGGATGATTTAGCTCTAGTTTGAAAGATAGAGCTGCAGGCATGGCTTGCCTTCATGCAGATAGACATGTAGAAAGGATGATTTATATTTCGCTGTAAAGCCATAAAAGACACAAAGTCTTAGAGTCTTCTGAGAATACAGGATAAGCCACACAAAGCTTCATGGGAGGCTGCAGCATGAAGTTAACAAGGCTTAACTGGGTTTGCTGGCCACTTAAGAGGCCAGAGAGACTGCAAATGTAGACCATAAATTTGGACAGTTTGGTGTCTGTTTTGAGTTTTTATGTCAGAGAAAACCAGGATATAGTTTTAACCTGAGCAGATAGTCTTAGTTGGCAAAAGTGGTTTTCCTGCCAAAGAGAAGGTAAGCTGGAATTCTTCTGGGATGCATTTGTTTCCAGCACTTGGTAGCAGTGTTGGACCATGTAGTTAGGGTATTGCACTGTAGCAGTGCTTAGGTTTCATAGAAACCAATCTGACCAAACCTCCTCTTTTTGTCCCATGTGTCACTGCCCAAGCAACACTTGCAAATATAAAGTATGTTTTCCAGATTTAGAGGATTTTTCCTGCTTTCTCCGTTCAAGTCTTGAAGTTAGGGTTCAGTTTAGAGTAGCCTTTCACAAGGTGCTGCAGAGCAGTTACTGCAGACAGTGAAGGGATGTGCTTCAGGTTCTTCTGTTGGACCTGTTTGGCTCTTCTTTTGCAGTAGCAGTAATTCCAAGATGTTCCTTGTAACAGAAGTATTAATTCTATGCCCTAGTAGGTTGAGTGGAGGGATTTTGCATTTTACCCAAGATTTTGATGAAATTGTGGGGTTGAGATTTTTTGCTGGGGTTTTGAGTTGGTATTTTTTGGTTGAGTGGGGTGGGTGGGGTTTTTTTTAATTTTTTGGGATACCTGGATTGAACTTGAGGTGGGGGAGCGTTGAGGAATTACCCTAAATTAGCAATTCTCATATATGACTGAAATGAGAATTTATCTCATGGCTGGGGAAAATGAAGTGTGGCCATGTTGGTTTTAAGAAGATAACTTCTGTTTACTTGAAGGATTCATGGGTACAGTAAAGAGCTCCTGCTGCTTGGCTTTTCTGATTTTACTGTTGGCCGCTATATTGAAGCCACTGTAACAAAAGAAGAAGAATTACTTATAGCACCTGTACAACCTTATTCTCCAGGAAAGCCTAAAAATATTCCAGATTCTCAGCTAAGGAAGACAACAGTGGCTGCCCCTAAACAAAAAAGGTACTGTCACTTTGAGTATAAAATAATACTTACCTAACACTGCTCTGTTTGGTATTGTTATATCTTTTCTGTAATGCTGAGAAAGAAAATGTGAAACTGGGAGAATCTCTGCATGTTTTTACATATGCTGTAAACAAGATGGTTGTGGACATTTCTGATAGAAGAGGTTGTTTAGTAATTAACTGTTTGATTTCTTTGTAGGTTTTTCAAACAGAATCTCTAATGTGCAGTATGGTAATTAGATAAAACACTGTTTCTTTAGTTATCTACTTAGTAACAATTGTGTTATTGTGGAAAAAAATGGGAAACTGAGAATAGTTTTTTGAGATCATAAGCTTCTTAATTCATTACACAACTTTAATGTCTACATCTGACTAATGTCTCCCATCTTTCATTCAAAACTTTTGTTGGTGGTTGTCCATCTTTCTAATTGGTGTAGGTCTCTCTTCAGTGATGCTCTGCATCTGAGGGAGTTCTCAGCTCCTCCCTATTTAGTGTCAGACTTACACTAAATTGGCAGACTTACTTACTTATTGGCAGACTTACTTACTTATTGGCAGACTTACTCAGCATACCTTCAAATGTGGCTTCTAAGTCATCTGAGAGGATGTTGAAGAAAAGTAGCCCTAAGGTGGAGCCCTGTGAAACCCCACTAGGGACAGGTCACCAGTCAGATGTCACCCCCTTCACTGTAACCCTTTGTGCCCAACCTGTGAGCCAGTTGCTCACTGTCACATGATGTGTTTGTCCAGCTGTGGGCTGGATATTTTGTCCTGAAGGATCCTCTGAGACACAGTATCTAAAGCTTTACTGTCTTGTGATGACATCAACCAGGCCTTTGAGTATTCAGATGAATACCATCAGGTCCCATAGACTTACAGCAATCCAGCAGCAAATCCTGCAGAAGTTCAGGTTCAACTTGGAGTTTATCATTCTCAGTCATGACTCCCCAGCTAAGGGCAGTGGCACTCCCTTAGCCCCTCATTGATGTTGAGGACAGAGACAAAGAAAGCGTTAAACATCTCAGCTTTGTCTGTGTCCCTGTGTGTGAGGTGACCATCCTCATCGTGTAATGGGCCAATAGTACTTTTTGCAATTGGCATATTTTTAAAACATTTTTGTTGTCTCCCACAGTACTGGACAGCTTCACCTTCAATTGAGCTTTGGCCACGTGCATTTTTTTCCCTACAGCATCAAGGAGCATCTTCATAAGATCTCTTACCTTTCTTCCCAGTATAACGAATTTCTCAGTTGTCACTTTGAAGGAGTCACTAGTCTGTTGTGTGTGTGTGTGTTTTGGTTTATAGTCATGGCGATGTGGCATGTTAATCAGCTGGTTTTTACGTACATTACTTGAGCAAGCTAAATGTAATGTTGTACATTTTCATTTTAGAAATAAGAGAAGGTGGTGTTCAAACTTTCTCCCACATTTTACCATACCAGATGAGTTAAGAAAATGTGTGGAACAGCAATTAGACATACTGACCTTTCAGCCCCTCCTAGCAGAGGTATGTAAGTGCAGGTTTTATATAAAAAATACTTTTTGATATGGTGTTTTTGTTCAAGCACCTTTAACTTAGGAAGAATGTATAGTCCTTAGTGTAAGAGAAGATGACATAACACTTGTCAGGTAGACTTAAACTTCAGTTTGGATCCCATAACTTCCATGGGTTTCAGTATGTTACAGCATCCAAGCTTACAAAAGCATAAATGGGAAAATCTGAAAAGAGACTTGAAGTGTTTTGGGGGTTGACATACAGAAGCTGAAGAAAGATTTCTCTGTATTCTCACTTTTTAGGCATCACTGGAAGGGGTTTTTTGAGACGTCAGGAAAGTTGTTATTTCATAGAAAATCGCAATCTCTTGAATTACTGCAATAACAGAGGATTCTTTTCTGATTGTTAAAAATTGTTTTTGTAAACATCTTCAGATGTAATTCACTAAATCTTGTTCAAATTCTTCCCACAAGTATAGCAGTTTCAGAATACATATAAAACACCCCCCAAAAAGCTATAAAGTCTTAACAAGAGTACTACAATGATTCCTTCTCCAAAACTTTGCTCTGATTTCTGGTACAATATGGCTGCAGCTCACATGTTTTTATAAATTTTAAGTACTTACAAACTGGAGCTGACACTTAAAGTAAGAGGCTATATTGTCTGCTGACTAAACATCTCACATTAAACTTGGGATCACAGCATTAAATTAGTAGGTTAGATATCCTCTCTCAAAAAGGAAGATAAAGCTCTGTAGTGTCTATAATAATTTTACAGTGAAGGCCTGCCATCAATGGTTACTTTTTTTAACCACACCCTAAGCTTAGATAGAAGTTGGTCCTGTTGGAGAATACCTCTGCAGTGAGATTCGGTAAGCTCTGAGGGAGAAAATTCAGGTTCTTTGAGCTCGCCATGAGTTGCATGATCATCAGCCAGGGCCAAGACTGACATGACTCTCTCTTTTCAGCTGTCTCTGTCCATCTATTTAGATTTTTTGTTCTCTGGGCATAAACTGAGCCTAGAACTCAGTCTGTAGACTGCCCCTGAATTCAGATGGTGAAACTGCTGCTGTAGTAAGGAGAGACTTGGTTAACTCTTTAGCTGAGGGGCTGTTGTATTTGAGCTCAAGGACTATACTAATCTCATTTTGGCTATTTAGCAGGTTTAAAATATTATCTAGTGCATGGATGCATGTATTTAGATATCTTATTTGGCAACCCAGTTGCTGTGCAGTCTGTCTCAAGAAGTGTTTTGTTTAATGTTAGCAATAGTGGATTCTGTATCTGCGTGTACAACAATAATGTCTTCTGGGTTTTTTTTTCAGCGTCTTAATCTAGATAATTATAAAGCAAACTTTTCTACTCTTTTATGGCTTGAAGAGATCAAAGCAGAAATGGATTTAAAAGATTACTACATGAGTGGGGTTACTTTAAAAAGGAATGGGAACTTGTTAGTGCTGGAAGTGCCAGGAGTAGAAGAGGGCAGACCTCGCCTGATTCCAGGTAGAAATGAATGTGAGATAAAGTCAAATGGCATGTTGATCTATGTTTTCACAATGCAAACTATATTGTTTATTCATTTGTTTAAAGAAGTCTTTCAGACGTTTGAGCACAAAGTTATTCATTTAGGCTACTGGACAGGGGACTCAAGGACACTATGTTAGTGTTTCAGTCTTACAGTGGCTGCTATCTGAAGCAGCATTGCATGTGTCTGTTCTTACAGATGTTTCAGCACTTTAGGATTTTTCTTTTACAATAATCAGTGGGACTTTCAGCAAAAATAAACTGTGCAATGTAGTAATAGCTTTAAAAGCAATAAGTGTAGCAAAAAGACTGGGAAAGCAGCTAAAATTAAATTTAGAATTTCAAGTAATATACAAGATAGTGTTTTCAAGAGGTGTTGTCTGATTGCATCAATACTAGATACCTTTTATAATATACAACTACATATGGCATTTCAAAACAGTACTGATGGATGCAGCAACTTTGCTGAAGTTAGCCTCTTCCAAATTCCTAGTTTAATCATGCAGGAGGGAAGGAGAAATTACATGCTGCAGTGAAAATGTTGCTATTACTTGTAACAGTATTTTGCCTTTTAACTTTGTTTTCAATTAGGTGATAAGGTGATACTGAAAAGTCAGGTCTACTCAGATCATATAATAGAGTACATTGCCTATGTCTCTGAGGTAAGAAAAGTGTTTCTCCTCTTGAAAATACCATGGTCCACAGGTTTTATAGGGGAAGCTTGCAATTCCTGGAGTTGGAGACTATTTTAACCTGACTTCTGAGAAGATAGGTTTATTCTATCTGTATTTGGAATGGTGATTTTGTATTTTTGTTGTATTTTTGATAACTCTGGCTTCCATATTCTTTTGAGGTTATAATGTTTGCCTGCTCTGAAAGCACTTTTAACATAATCTAGATATGTAATGTGTTGTTAGTAGGTAAATCTAGATTTACATTTTGGAGTTGGTGGGGGGTTAAGTGCTTTCAGAGGTGCTTTTTTATGTTTAAAGTACTAAATCTTCATCAGGATCCTGACTTCTTTTATCTTTGTAACAGATATGTGAAGAAGATGTTACTCTTAAGGTTAATGCTGACTTTGAACGTGCTTACAACTTGGAGCCCATGGATGTGGAATTTGTTCATTGCAGGTGTTTTTATAAGCTTCCAGAAAGCTGTGTTTAATGATTCCTCTAGTAGAATGACTTTTAAAATATGACCATCGGCTGTTTATTTTGGTGGACACAGAGAAAGACACAGTTAAGATCTTGCCAAGTTTTTCACTTCTTTTCCTCAACCCACCTTTGCCACCATATTCATGGTTAAAAGACTTTAACTGTACAAGTGTGCAAAGAGTTGTTATCTTAATCATTTCTAGATAGCCACACCAATGCCAGATAGAAAAATGGGGAGGAATGAGGTGGGGTGTTTGGGGGTATTTTTCTTAGGTTTTGGGTGGTTTGGTTTTGTTTTTGTTTTTTTAATGTACTAATATAGCTGCAAGACTGTGCAGGAAGTAAAAGTAGCTGGTGATAATCTCCCATTCTTTTATACTTTTGTTTAATTCATGGGATGTTGTTACCTGCTTGGAGTTACGTAATAAATCTTCTCTGTAAATTCAGCCTTGCAAAGAGCTTCCTTGAAAGTGTTGAACACCAGGCTATCTTTGTATCACTGAAAAGCCAGAGACTATGTGTGTCAATATTTTTCATAGCTAAGCTGTTTATACCTCTGCAACATATTTCTCAGTAGATTCTTTTTTTTTTTAAACACACATTTTTATATAAAACCTTTTTTTTAATGCACAGTAAAAAGTACCAGGTAACTCCTAGGAGTGTGCTCTCACAGTATATGGAAATGTAAGCTTTTACTTTAATTACAAATCTGTATTCTGGTTCCAGTATTCCTAGCAGGCGATGCCAGTTGGCCATTCAGCAAGCTGTGTACCTGGGTGAAAAAGGTACATTTCATTTGACTGTTAAGCTGTCTAGAGGAGTTTCTTTGTTTCTTTGTGCAGAGTCCTGTGGATTTTATTGCTTTCACATCAGGGCATACTGGGACGAATGCATTGTAATTTGTTCTTACAGGAGTTTTCCATGCCTTAGGGGCTTTTTGTTTTGGTTTGGTTTTTAAGAAGAAAAAACAATACTGAATGTGTAGAAGGTTTTGTCAAAATTATTTCATGTTGGCCATCACAGGCAGGAGGATAGGAAGCAAACTTTGTGAACTGTTAGAGCCAACAAGAAATGTAGGACTCATGCATACTGCTATAATAATAGCCAATGAAATGGCTGTGCTTTGTATTACCTCAGAATTTATTAAAAACCACTGATTTCCTGTTCCATGGTTGAGTTGAACAATGCATGTGAACTTCACTTATTATCACCTTAGTTCTTATAAACCAATTTTGGCAGCTCAGACTAAGCTGATGTATCAACAGTAAAATTAATCAGTGAAATATGCAAAGTGTTTGTTTGAAATTTCTCTACTTTCTTTTTCTCTGCTTAATTTAGTGTTATTTCCTGAAAGGCTTGTGTTACAATCACCACAAGCTATCAAGACCCAGAATGCTACAGAGTATTGTGCTGTTGATGATGGCCTTAAACAACCTTCACAGCAGGAAAGTAAGGTAACTATTCTGTAAATGTTCCTTAAAATACTCCTTCATTCAGATGGGTACCAGATACTTACTGTACAGCGATTGCCAGAAGGGACTTGAATAATGGAGTATCAAAGAATCAAATTGTATTCTGCTGCATTCTAATGACAGAAGTTTTTGTTTGCTGCCTGGAGATGGGAGATTTTATGACAGCTGATACTATAAAGCTTACAAAATGGAAAGTGCATATTAAAAAAAGTGTGTGATTGTGGTGGAAATTGTCAGATTTGCCTTAGACTAGTTCTCATAGCTACTGTTGAGTAGATACTGTAAGTCCAGTTAATGTGGCAGGAAATAATTTTGTAATAGAAGAAAAATCATCCTTTTCTGAGTAGATTTACCCAGGCTTAGCTGCCACTTATATTAGTAAAATGTAGAAAGGACTTTTGGAGGCTGCCTAATTCTCTTTCCTTTTTGAAGCAAGACTGTCACCAGCGCTAAATCAAGTCTGCTTGGGGGCATGTGGCAGCATTTCTTTTTTTTTTTTGTCTAGACTTTTCTCAGTGTCTGCATAACCTGTACTTCACCACCTTTACACTCAAGATTTTTTCCTAATTCCCTAATTATTTCACCTGGAGTTTGTGCTTTACAACAAGGAGTAATCAATCAATCTGATTTGGAACCAGTATTTTTAAGATGACATCCAGAACCTTGCCAACACCACATTCCCTACAAGCAGTTTTCTCCTGTGCTGCCATCTAAAGAGACATGTCCACCAAGGAAGATGTATCTTTCAAAGTGGTCTGGAATTTGACTGCTGTTGTGGAAGCAAACAAGTTATGTAATCATGGCTTCAGAATCCTCATCTGAGCCTGCAGAGTATTTATGAAATAAATGTCTAATGTTAACAGAGCCAAAGTATTGGAAATCTTAAACTTAACATGGAAATTCCTGGCACCTTCTCCTACTGTTCTTACCTTTCTGTCTTAACAGTAGGTATTCTATTTAATAGGAAAAAAATTAAAGCTTAGCAAATTCAAAATTATCAGGGAAGATAGTTGCCTGTCTTCATAAGGTTATAAATGCATTTATCTTCACTTTCTCTTTGCAGATCAGAAAAAAGCAGAACAAACAGACAAAAGGTATGACATCAAGGGAGGTGAACATAACAGAGGTGATGAGAGTAACTCTGCAAAAAAGCCAACTTGGTATATTTTCTGTGCTTAAATAATAAGTATCACATCAGTAAATCAGGCTCTGCCTTTAAAGACAAACTCTAGAAATACTAGCAGGAAGTTTCTATGGAGGCTTTTGGTGCATGACTTAAACATCTCTAATTCACAGAATCTAGAATGATTTGGGTTGGAAAGGACCTTAAAGATCATCGAGTTCCAACCTCTCTGCCACAGTCAAGAACACCTCCCACTAGACTGGGTTGCCCAGAGTTCACCCAGGCTGGCTTTGAACACTTTGTTTGGGGGAAGGGGGAACAAGCATCTGATATTTTGTAATAAATAAATAGTTGTTTCCCAGTCATTTACTTATGACTTTTTGATCATATTCAGAGTTTTCAATTTGTTATTGGGATGCTGTTTCTCATCTTTGGGAAAGTTTTGCTAAAGATGCTAAAACTTTTTCAAGTATCCCAGATTATTCCTATGCTTTTTTTTTTTGAAAATATGACTTTAAATATCATTTTAATGAAATGCCTGAGAGGAGAGTGATGATGCCATTTTTTGTCAAAAGTATTTTTAAGAATTTCTGAGAAATTACCTAGAATGCACTTCTGTCCAAAGTTTAATAAGATTCTACTGCAGAAAGCTGAAGTTAAACTAATTCAAACAGGATTAAGAAAAAAAAATTCTAGCAGTTGTAGCAGAGGGCTGATCATGTAATACTGGTACCATTCCCTAAGTGCCAGTTACTGGAAGTTTCTCAAGTTTTGCTGTTCTAGGACAAGAAAGTGAACTTGATTCTAAAATTACTGAATAGAGTTTTTATTGATTGTTTGGTTATGTAATCAGGGTCCTTTTCTGCTTTTCAATAAAGAGCCAGTACACTTTAGAAATATGAATGGCTTATTTTCTACTTGGTATTCAATGAAAATGGAATTTTAGAGAAATTCATTGGTTGTTACCGCAAAAGGAAAACAAAAAATGTGCAGAAGCATATTGTGAATTGGAATTGTTTTAATCTATTTACATTTGTGAATTTCTGAGATATGCTTGTCTCGATTACAGCTGGTGAAACTGTGGCACTTAAACAGAGAGATGGTGAATTTTTCAATCCTGTGCTGAATGTGCAACAGAAGCTGGCAGTAAAAAGGATACTGAGTGGTGAATGTCGCCCAACACCTTATCTTCTCTTTGGACCACCAGGAACTGGAAAAACAGTCACAGTAATTGAAGCTATTTTACAGGTAGTAGTAAATAACAAATCAGTCATCTCTAATCTTTTCCATGTTGGAACATTTATAGTATTTCTGTAAGTGCCAGCATATTTTTTTCCAAAGGCATTTTCAAAATACTCTTTTAAAATAATTTTCTACAGCTCCATGGAATGAGGAAAATCCATCTTCATATGGATTTAACAAAATTTTGAATGGCTTATTTTCAAGCCTTTTTGTCTTTAAAACTTCAGTGAACAGTATCTACTTTGTGATTCCAGTAGTGCATAATGTATTAATGAAGCACAGTGTACATTAATGTGATAATCATTAATTAGTTCTGTTATGGCTACACTCAGTTTGAGACTACTTAGTCATAACTGTTGGCAGGAGCATTTCTGAACTGCAAAAGAATGAATGGAAATCACACATGTGCAGAACTCCTCTGGGTTCTGTATTCAGTAAAATAAAATGGGAATGTTTGCACTACTGCTGCTTCTTAAATAACCTTTTTTTTTAATATCTCTCTTCTTTAATGTAGATACACTTTACTCTGCCAGACAGTCGGATTTTGGTGTGTGCACCATCAAATGCTGCAACAGATCTGATTTGCTTGAGACTGCATCAAAGCAATCTCTTAAAACCAGGAACTATGGTTCGAGTTAATGCTGCCTTCAGGTCAGCAGAGGTAAATATTAGAGATGCCTGCCACTTAAGGTTTCCATTTTAATATTTTTACCTTAAAATACTGATTTAGTATTTTAACTCTCAGTGGCTATGAGGCCGCTTAGGTTTGCTTAGCATCCAGAGTATTACATTTCTTCAGCTTTTCCAGAAGATTAACTGGAAAGTTGATCATAATCCTTAATTTGATTGTATGAGCATAAGATCTTCACTTTTTTCTTGCTATGCATTACTCTACAAACAGCAAATAGGCATTGGTGGGGATTTTTGATTTCATTTAGGTTTTTTTTTTGTTATCAGTCCAGGTTAAGACTGCTTACACAGAAAGTAAGCAATTAGGATTGTCATCTCTATGCAGGACACACACCTTGTGGGTTCATTTCATATATATACATGTATATGTATACATATGTATATGTATTTACATGTAAATGTGTATATATAGAGATATACATTTGTATGTATATACATATGTGTGTGTGTGTGTGTGTGTGTGTATATGCACATATATGTTTGTGTATATATAGATGAGTACATAAAATAGCCAAAAGTTCCATTTTGATCCTTACAGTAAAGCACAGATGTCTTCCATATGTACTATTTTCTTAGGAAAATCAGTTCATTCATTTTGGTGTATGAATGGGTGTTAGTCTATGTGTTTTGCTCAGCTTTTAAAACAGTTTTCAGAGAGCTTGCTTTTCTATTCAGATTTAAAATTTCTGTTTTAGGCTGGCAAGTTGTTTTACCTTTTTATTTTTTTTTCAAGTGTTTTTTTACTTTTTTTTGTGCAGCAAATTGATGACATGGTGAAACCTTACTGCAAAGATGGTGATGATATTCAGAAGGCATTGTGGTCCAGGATTGTAATTACAACATGCAGCAGTGCAGGACTGTTTTATCAAACAGATACACGGTACAGTACCATAGATAGCAGTGTCACTGAAGTGGCTGAATGACACAAACCCCAGAGCTTTTACAGCCTGACTGACCTGTCACTTGGGCTGTTTTAATAGTTTATTGCATGAGCCTGTATTGTGTTAGAGAGCAAAGCACTTGGTTTGAGTAATGTTTGAGCAGAAACTTTCCTCATGGTAAATTTAAGAATTATCTTGAGAAATGTTTAAGATTTTTGAAACAATAATGTCTCCTCTGCCCCCTGTGGGAATTACATTGCTCTTGACAATCACTTTGGCTCAAAATGATTGCCACACTAAAAATTACCATGTATTTGGTTTTTATCAAGTCCCCTTTAATAACTGTAAACAACTGTCATATCCAGTTCTTTTAACCAAGGTTGTGTCTGACTTGGATTTTAATTTCAGAAAAGGACAGTCTAAAGCTTTCCTATCTCAAGTTGTTTGGCAGAAACAAAGCTTGGGGATTGTTTTTGCTGTACCAAGTGCCTTGTTTTAATTCAATATCTTAGGAATACTGAGAATAAGGGAAGCTTTTCTAACTATCTTAACGTTGCTACAATGCTTTAATTAAAGGTTGTGTATATCAGAGTATGTAAGTGAAATCAAAGAAGAAAAATGAAAGTTAGGGGATTGTTTTTTCTGTATTTCCTTCTGGAAATACCCATCTTTGCTCTGTGTCTTTGGGTTGCCTGGCACACTTGACAAGGATGTTAACACAATTGCTGAGGTCAACCACAGGGTGGCAGAACGAACTAATCTGAAAACAGCCCTGTTTCAGGTTAATGTTACTTAATTACAGGCTTGGACATTTCACTCATGTGATTCTGGATGAGGCAGGTCAAGCAAGTGAACCAGAGAGTCTCATTCCTATTGGGTTGATTTCAGAAGCTGATGGACAGGTAATTCTCTTAACATCATTTACTGAAAGGGAAAAAGCTTGTTTATTATTTTCATATTTTGTGGATTATGTAGAGTGCAAGCAGCCATTTTCTGGTAATGAGTTTTTTAATAGAGATTATTCATGCATAATATCAATTCTCAACACTTAAACAAGTTTCTTTACCTCTAGAGCAAATCTGTGCTGGGAGGACTGGGTCTGTGTGGGAGATACCACAATAAAGGATGTGTTCTGTTCTTTGCAAACAAATGTTTGAAAGAAAGCAGAATACTTGATATGAATTGGTCTTTGAATTCTGAAACATGTATGTCATTATAAAATGAAGTTTCAGTAACAATTATTTTAATCTAAAATGGATGTTTTTAAATTTCATATACAGATAATTCTCGTTGGAGATCCGAAGCAGTTAGGGCCAGTAATAAAATCTAAACTTGCACAGTCTTTTGGATTAAGTATGTCCTTGCTAGAAAGACTGTCATCAAGAGAGCTATATCTCAGAGATGAGGATGCCTTTGGTGCCTGTGGAGCATACAATCCTTTGTTGGTGAGTTAAGCCTTCCATCAATCTTTTTCAGCTCAATCAAAAAAGGAGAACTTGTGGCTTCTTGCCACCGTTTTGCTCCCTGATGCTTAATGATAAGTCTAGCTTGAGCATGAATTCTCTAGAAAAGCTTGATTAATTTGCATATGTAGTCTGAATAGTAAAGATGCTGACTCTTCCATCATGGTAAAACTTTTCTTTGAAGGGATCCTCTATTCTTAAGTATCATAAGTCAAATATGGTGCACAAAGCACAGTTGTAAATAATAGCTTAAAATTCTCTTTCACATTCATAGTCCAGGTTTACCATTACTTCATTTTCCACAGATGAAAAAGTACAATTTCTGCTTTTACCATAAAAAGACAGAGTATCTTCTTTGAAGATTAATTTTGCAAACATCATGTTTCACAAAGGAAAGAAGAGAAATTGTTCTTATTTCTGTATCATGTCTTCATTTGAAGGTTAGCTTCCCCAGATTTCTGTATGGGCAAGTACCTAAAATCTATGTTAAGTGGCAGAGGTAGCATAGTATTTAAACAATTACAGATGTTTGAGCTGCTTTAATTACTGTCTGAATCCCAAACATAGGGCTGATGTTAAGCTTCCTAAGGTGCCTTCCTATTCTCATGGTGACATACTTCAAAGGACTAAACTGAGAGCAAAAGATGACTAAATGACCATGGAAATAGAGAAGGGAGGAAATCTGATGGCACATTTAAGGGTGAAAGTGAGGGTATTTGGACCTAGGCTTTAGGTCAGGTTCAGCCTGCTGAAAAACCTGTCACAATTCCTCCTAAAATCTGTTAGCACAAACTCTGGTTGTTGTGTTCCTTACGTGGTGCTTGAGGAGAATTGGCATAGTGAGAGATCAGGAAATGGGAGGGCTTTAAGGACAGGTTTTGACTGGAATATCCTATGTTATCCCTTTTACAGGACTGGGGTTTTTTGAACTGGTCATTACTTTCTGGAATGCTTCCTTAAGATTATTTTTTCATTTAAAGACCTTTAAAACATCTTTTGGATGTTTTAAGGCCAGCTTCTGTCAGCTGTTCCGATGCTCCCTGTTTGCCTGTCAAGACTTTCTCAGAAAAAGACATTGTATCCATTGAAATCCCATGGAAATAATATGACTCTTAAAAAAGGAGAATGTGTCTATACATCAAATGTTTCAAGAAACTGGAGAATGTCCCATTTGTCTATCATGTACATTCAATTCTCTTTGCTTCCCCTTTGGAAGGGAGGGAGATGGTCCTTCAAAAAACTGCTTTGGTGTACTTCTTACTTACAGAGGACCACAACTGCAGTTTTTGCCTTGAATACAGTTCTTTGGCAGCCTTAGAAATGCTAAATGCTAGTGGATGGTAAGGTAGTAGCTGTGTTCTGAGAAGTCTGATGAATAATTACCTGTTTCAGTTACAGATTTTGGATTTTGTCTTTGCAGATCACTAAACTCACAAAGAACTACAGGTCACATTCTGCGTTGCTTGCCTTGCCATCTAAATTGTTTTATCATAAGGAGCTAGAAGTTTGTGCAGATACCTCAGTAGTGACTTCTTTCTTGAACTGGGAGAAATTGCCCAGGAAGGGATTTCCATTAATTTTTCATGGAATAAGGGTATGTGAAATGTTCATACAGTGAACTAAATGTATAGGCTTGCTAGCAGCTTGCTGATTTCTTTAGAATAAATTCTAGAAAGGATATGAAAAAAGCTTAATATGCCTTTCACAGATAATGTGACTTCCTGACCATCTGGTTTTAAAAACAAATACTTAAGTCACATATTTAGTAGGAACTTGAACAGCTGCCTCCTGAAGTGCACTGTGGAGACATTTTCATGCAAGTTTAAATTCATAGCAGATGACCAGACTGGTGTTACCATCAGCTGCTCTAGATTGCTTTTGATGAGGGTTTCCTACATTCAGATGGTTACAAGCCTCTAAAACTAAAAGATCATTAGAGCTTAACTTGGCAGGTGAAAAAGTAGTATCTTGGGAAAAAAAAATTCTTGAATCTTCCAAGAAGTTAGTAAGAAGTGGTAATATCTGCTGCTTGGAGAGGCTTGGTTTAGAACTCTTCCGCCTTGAAAAAAGCAAGATGTCAGGTTATTAACATGTTATTCTGAGTTGAGCTATAACTCCTTTGTTGCATACTTAAAATACTTTTGTTATATTGCTTATATTTATAAATTATAAAAATATATATAAAATGTCAGGTAATACTTGTTCTCTCGCAAAGGTGTATAGAGAGGGAGAGAAATGATATAGAATATTCCATCACTTTTTTTTGCATTCAGGAGGTATAAGAATAATGTGTTAATAAGTACATAGTCATTTCTGCGCCTGATCTCCATCATCTCATTTCCTTTCCCCCAACACAGGGCAGTGAAACACGTGAAGGTCGCAGTCCTTCATGGTTCAATCCAGCCGAGGCAGTCCAAGTGATGACGTACTGTTGCCAGCTGGCCAGAAGGGAATACTCTGCAGTGCCAGTGACAGACATTGGAGTGATTGCACCATACCGCAAACAGGTACAGTGTTCAGCAGGTCTGATGTCTTCAGAGCCTCAGAGTTGCTGTATTCTCCGTTCTCAGCCTGTTGTCTCTGCCTGGTTAGGCATAGAATGGCCTTGGGACAACCCACGCTCCAAAGGACGAGTGCACTCTTCAGATTTTTCGGTCTTCAATATTGTTTATTAATTCTTATCTACAAAGTCGTCCCCCAGCCTGACAGAGGTCTGCCCAGCAAGACAGCCATGGGCACACTGACCTCCCACTGGGCAGTCGTCTATTTTTATACTAAAAACTACGTATAAGATATTTACCTTCACCTTCCAATACCTTTTACCCTTATTAACAAGTGCACATTTAATGTGAACCAATCTTAAAGTGCCAGCATCACCACCAAAGATGGATGACAAGAAGAAGAGGAGAAGGACAAGACACGCCCTAATTCCTCCATCTTGTCTCCTAAAAACCCCCCTGTACCAAAATCCCAAAACTTGTATTTTCACCCTGTGAATAATCAATTCCTTCACCACTTATCCCCAAGTGGTGAAGGAATTGGACACCTCTTGTCCTCACAGAGGTGGCACATCCCGTGCAGGGTCAAAATCCAACCACCAAGCACTTCTGGCAACATTTCAGGATTTCCGAGCCCCCAAAGGGTTGTCTTGGTAACTCTGGACATGAGGAGTGATGTGCTGAGTTCCCACACTGTATTTCATGGTGGCTGTGTTTACAGTTATTTGTTTTTTCAAATATTCATAAGTATTCATACTGTTGATGTTACTGAATTTCTTACACTCCATAAACAATAATTTCATATGATTTAATGCGACTTTGTCCTTCATCTGCCTATAATACAAGGCATATGATAGTAATGTCCACATTAAAAAAGTCACTTTGTATTGCAGGAACACTGATTAGAAAGTAGTCTTTGACTGTAATCTTCAGCATAGTCAGGCAGGATTTCTTCTTAAATCTTTTGGAGCACTTCAGTTATAATCTCTGAACAACTTTTAGCAGATGGCAGTGCAGTAATCCCATATGTACCAGGATCCCAGTGCCTGAGACTCCTTGTTCTCTCTCTCTTTTGATGGGTACTTAAGATCATACCCCACATCTGCCTGTCCCTCTGCATGATGCTCCTGGCAAGCAAAGGTGGAATCTTTGTTGTCATCTTCTTCAAGGGCTAATGGAAGCTGCTTGTCCTTGGATCTGTCATATGCATCGTTTTGGATATGATGCACACTGGAAAAAGAGGGTTTAAGGATCTGAGTTATCTTTAAAATCTGGACTACTAAAAATCTTGCCTTCTATTCAGTTTATGGTAGAGAGTACTCCTTTACCTAAGTTGTGTATTAGCTGTGATACTTTCTTGTAGGAAAAGTTACTATGTTATTTGAAAATCTTACTAGTGAATGATTGTGTAGCTTGGTGTATGTGGTATGGTTTCGGTTTTAAAGCAGTCCACCCTCAAATGTAACACTAAATTCCCTCAACCACATTTTTTTTTTCTTGATAGGTGGAAAAAATTAGATTTCTTCTCAGAAGTATTGATTTGGAAGACATAAAGGTTGGCACAGTAGAAGAGTTTCAAGGGCAGGAGTACATGGTTATCATCTTATCAACAGTGCGTAAATTTACTGTGGTACTATTGAGAATTTTTATGTGTCTAATTCTCTGTGTTTCATTTTTGATATAGGCCTTTAAAAAATTTAGAAGCGGTATTTTTGTCAGTCTATCACAGTATTTGAAAGCAGAGCTTATTAAGTGCATGCTTGTTTAGTTGCTCTTCTCTTGAAAATATGGATTGTTAAAAATCTGTTGCTTTCTGTTTAAATAATGGTAGTAGTACTTCATACTTGCAGCTTGGAGGAAGAATCCAGGATTTTCTCACTTTTTTTTTTTTTTTCTTCCTGAGGGCAGTGGTACTGTACTTACTTTCACAAGTGGTATGATGATCAGCATCATACCATAGCTTTTCAGTCCACTATTAGAACTCCCTTAAAGTATTTCTAGGTATGTACTGCACTCTTATTTATAAGAACTCATTATTTAGGTAGTGAAAATTTTCTTTTTTCAAAGATAAGTTCAAGTATGGATGAAAAATGGGTAAAAAAATAATGAGTCACAGTTTTAGCACACTACTTGCTTTGGCTGTTTTTCCTATGTTAAGACAAAGCACACTGATGAGGCTACTGAAGAAGGCATACTGAAAAACACATTGTGAATTGTCATTCAGCTGAGTGGATTTTTGCAGTAAGGAAATACTATGTTAAAGTTACACTGTGGTATGTTGTATTCTCATCATTTTATTTCTAAAACTATCCTTAATTTTAGGTGCGATCTCAGAAAATGGTAATTGATGATGAAAAACACTCTCTGGGCTTTCTCTGTAACCCAAAGAGATTTAACGTAGCAATTACTCGAGCAAAAGCTTTGCTGATTGTCGTGGGAAATCCTCACGTTCTTGTGAAAGTAAGTTTTGGGTTTATATCTTTGAATTGCATATGTTATTTGCCCCAGCAGTTGTATGATTTTGTGGTTAATCTGATGTGAGGAAGCATCAGAACATGTTAGGAATATTGTCCTCAGTCTGCATTTGGGAGTATCTGATCTCCGTGTGTTCAGTACGAACAGACAGTTCAGGCACACACACAGTAGATTTCCAAGCACAAGGGAAATCCTGCTCTGTGTGTACAGACTCCTAGCTCCTTTTTGTCTCCAGCCTGGAGGCTCTGACCTCCTCTCAAGTTCTCCAGCAGCATGCAAGTCCATTAAGCATGTTCTGAATGACCTCACACAATTAGGTTCTTCACAAAATGTAGTTGCATCACTTCAAGTGGAGGGTGGCAGAAGTGATTGTTCTCAATTAATGCAACAAGTGCCAGGGAGGACTCCTTTTGGACTCATGCATGGTCCTTCCACAGGAATAACTTCAGCTTGTCTTAATATCTCATTTTATGTCTGACTTCACAAACAACAAGGAAAACTGTTCCAGAAATGGTCTGAATGAAAATTTAGTTCCCCTACATCTACCATGTAACTATGGAAGTGAGAGCAGCTGTAGGTACCTTCCTCGCATTTTGCACCATACTTGCACCATTTGTAGAGTTCTGTTTCTGGAAGAGATCCTATTAAATCTCTTACATTCATGTGCCATGTTAATTTGTTTGCAAATTCACTTTACAGAGCACCATGATTACAATTATATATTAATTTTCTCTTGTAGGATCCCTGTTTTTGTGCACTGTTAGAATACAGTTTAATGAACAGAGTTTATATAGGTTGTGACCTGCCCACAGAGCTGGAACACCTGCACAAGTAAGTGTCTGGTCTTCAGTTTAACCTTGCCAGATATTGATCAGTTTTCAGTATTTTTAGAGCTGGTGTCATTTGGAAGATTGATCAGTACAACAGCCTGGGTTACCATAGTAGGATTGGATTTTGCATTCCTAAGTAAACATTATGTAAACATAATGGTGTAATGTAACCCTGTTTTCTCCTGCCCCGTAAAAGAATCTGACCATTAATTATTAAATAAGAGCTGTTGTTGACTTTGGTATCTTATGTATCCCCAAATGATAATGGCATATTTGATCATCATTAAGGTGGAGGGTACAGCAGAAGTATTTAAGGTGATTTCACTGTAGTTAAAAACAAAGTGCTTGAAATTTTAAATATGTTCCTTCTGATAACATGTAATAAATACAGTGTTCAATGGGTATTATAGGGTTCAATGATTACATATAATCACCCTAGATTATACTATTTTTTTAATCAAAACTGTTGTTTATGGGAAAAGTAAGCAAGATTTTTATGTTACTCTCTTTAATTGACAGGTGTGACTAGTTTTTTGATATTCAAGATGCATTCAAGAGTTTGGTATTCATCTGTTTTGAAACTAAAAACACTTATAAGAAATTTAGTCCTGAGCAGATCAAGCACTTTTTGTCCTCAGGGAGAGGCACATGTTCTGAAATGGATAGAAGTTTCTGCAAACAAGATTTTTTTTTCTTTTAAGAAGTGAAAAAATTGAAATTAATACTGTAAAGTAGTAGTGGCACCTTATTAGCTTTTCTGTTTAAAATGTGTATTAATGTGCCTCTGCAAAGAACAAGTATGCCTGAATCCTTCAGACTTCAGGAGAAAAGTATTGAAGGACTCCTACATCAGCTTTTCCATATTCCATAATTGTTTCAGCTTCTCAGTTTTCTCAGCCTTGTGTAGTGCCACCTAAAACTGGACTGTCCCAAGAACATAAATGTGTGTCATTGTTGTGGGAGCATTACAGTAATGTATGTTTGATGTGAACTGGAATGATACGTTAAATATTTCCACTCAACTGATACTGAGTACCTTAAGCCAAAACCCCACTTCCAGTTTTTAAGGCCTTTGTAAATACAGCTGAGATCACACAGGGTGTTCTTGCTTTCCGCTGTAGTTTAGCCATCTGCTGTGGTGCATGTCAGAGCAATGCCTTAAGTGGCGGGTTAAAGAAAAAAAAGAAAATTAAAACTGTTTTGCCTTCCTGTAAATGTGCTATAGAATAAAGTATTGTGTTTATTTTGGCAAAATTAAAACAAAACCATAGATTAGCAGTATTTCTGCTCTTGGCTTAATTTGGCACTGTGCTTTCCCATTAAACAGTATTTTTGTCTCTTCCTTGTCCTTTCCTTGGTGGTTAAGTCTTGCCAGACAGCACTTCAGGAGTAGCACGACAATTAGACACTGTGTTTAAAAATTGCCAGTACAGCAAGATGGCTTTCTGTATCAAACAGAAGCGTGTTAGATAGGAGTATAGGCTGCAGAGAAACAAATAAGGCAGGGGGAAAAGATGGGAAGCTTCTGTTTGTCTTTTTTACAGTCCTTTCATGCCACTTCCATTCCTGGTATGCACTGTGCTTCTTTCCCTTGCAATGCACAATGTGCAGCTACTGTAACTTATCTGCACTCTTCTTAAGGAAAGGTGGTAATATTGAATCTGCACATGGGTGCTAAAGGTGCTGCTCTAGCTGGTGGTGAGGGAGCTGGGTGGTGATTTGTGGCTTCTCAGTTCTTTCATAAAAGCACACAGGTGATAATGCAGAAGGGAGGTCCATGAGACATTCCCTTTCTGTCAGGTCCTAACATGCTTGGGCATGTCTTTATTAGCACAGTAAAGCTAGAGCCCCCAAAATGATTTTGCTTCAATAAAAGTTGGGGATTTGGTGCTATTTTGTGAACAGAGAGAGCTCTCTGTTAATGTGCCTTTTAGTGCAATGATGCTTAGTGGAAGTGTGAGTTTTCATAAGAGATCCATGTATTCCTAACAATATGGCACTTCCCCATCTCTGGAAGTGTCCAAGGCCAGGCTGGATGGAGCTCTGAGCAAGCTGGTCTAGTGGAAGGTGTTCCTGTCCACAGAAGGGGGCATAGAACTAGATGATCTTTAAGGTCCCTTCTCACTCAAGCTATCCAATAATTCTGTGAGGCTCTGTCTGTCAAACAACAAAACATGTCCCTGTATGACTGTGGGAAATGAAATCTGTATTGTCTCACTCTTCACATGAGACTAAAAATAGAATGAAAGTTTTTAAAACATCTCTCATTTGCCCCATCTCTGGATCAGAAAGGTTTAATCTGATAAATGAGTACCAGAGAGATGCTGCCAGTCACTGACAGCTTGGAAAGTGATGGCTGTCACAATATATGTGTGTGTTTAGCTGCCAAAAGAGCAGTGAAGCTACTGTAAGGGAAAGGGGACACAGTGTTGTGCCTCAGAGTGAGACTTTTTAAGCAACAGCATACCTTGTTGACACTCCAAAGGACAAGTGCTAATGGTGCATAATTGTTATTTTAATTGGTCCTTGACAGCAGAGTGGCCCTGGGGCAAGGGAGGGTGGCAGGGCCTGCAGCATGACCTGGCAGAGCAGCCCAGCTGGAGCAAGGTGCAGGTCCTGCTGCACTGGAATGCCTGCCCTTGGCACAGAGCAGGTGGCCAGGCCAGCTGGGACAGAGAGCTGAGCCAAGCCCATACACAGCCCTGGCAGCAGGGAGGGCAGAAGCATGAAAATATGCATATTGTCAGCTCTTGGCATTTTGCTGAAAACAGCTTTTGGGAAGTCAAGGGCCTTTGGTGGTTTCTGTTCTGTTTTTAAGTGCTGTGCCCTGGGCAGTGAAGAGGATGAGGTAGTGAGAGCAGAAGGGTAGTGAAAATCTCCCCTTTGGGTTCCTTTAAATTAATGAGCAAACTGCCCAGATGGCCTAAGTGAGGCAGAAGAAGAAATCCAACATAAACAATTTATTTAGACTGCCTAAAATGAAGACATCCTTTGTGTGGAACAGAATAGTGACCAAAAGGCATTTTCACCTTGCGGCATTCTGTTTTGGGAAGAGCTCTCTCTGCAGAGTGTTCAGGTCTTGCTGTGGAAAAGAACTGTGCCTGTAGCACTCCAGATGTGTATTTCCATCCTTGAATTAGCATGCTTGTTTTAATAGATTCCCTACTTCTGCCACCAGTCCAACAGCCTGTGCAGAAAGGGCAGGTGCTGGCATGGTCAGAGCCAGTCAAGTTCAGTATGTGCTGTACTGTCATTTTTCTGGCAGGTGATGCAATTTCTTCTGTCCAAATTTCTGTAGTCTTGAGGTTGTGCTGGAGTTGCATCTTGGAAGACTTGACATTTATCAGATGTGGTGATTTTTAACTTTAGAGCCAAGGAATTGCTGGTAATAGGGTAGAAAATAGCTGCAGTTAACTTTCTCAGGATGGTCATTTATTTTACTTAAGCCATCACCCATTTTTAGATACAATTTTTGACCAGTCTTCTGTCAGATTCCTTCATCTGAATAATACAATCAAGGGGGTTTTTAAGTGTGTTACACTAGGTACTGCTAGCCAGGGAATAAGTCATTCCAGATACATTCTGTCCTGTTTGAACTGAAAATGGTAACAGTAATATTATCCCTTTTTACTTTATTATATCTAGAATTTAAGTCCTAAAAATGATTGTGTGCTGCAGCCATGTGTGGCCTCTATGGTAGTGCCCTGTACATGAACCTCATTTGTGTATGGAGACATTGCTACCACCGCAGAAGAGTCTAGCAAGAGAAAACTTCAAAAACAGATTTTAAAAGAAAAAAAGGGACTCACAACAGATACACATGGAAAGAAACATGTAACAAAAAAAAAGGCTCAATTTTTTACTGAATTTATTAATAATAGAAATAAAAATAAATTCATTACAAGCAGATTAATGCTATGTTTTATATTGCTGTGTAATCTTTATCCAGATTAATCTGCACATCTGCCTGGGATTGAAGTTAACAAGATTTGGTCTGGACTTAAAAGCCAATCTGTGTTGTCCTGCTGCCTGCTTGTAGAGATACCCTAAAACAAGTTACCATTGTTTCCTCACCATGAGAAATGTGAACGCTTCAGCGTCATTTCCCCTCTGTTTCCCATGCCCAAGTGTTTGTGTCACTCTTTGTACATCCAGGCCAGAGCAGAGTGCTGCCTTTAGTCATAGGCTGCTAAGGAGTAACTCTTGATAAGCATCAGCCTTGCACGTCCCATACCTGAAGAAACAGTAGTGCAAGCCTGGTGACAGTGGTTAGAACTGCATGTTAATGTTCCAAACATGTTCCTTCTATAAATGATGTTTCAGAGAGTTTTAACAGTAAATTTTCCAGTGAACCATGTGGAAAATTCAACTTTTACCTCATAGCACTGTAGGTACATTTTTAAAATATCTCTTGAATGTGGTAAAGTGCTAAAGTGCTTTAAAATTGCATTCTCTCTCTTTACTTCTGTTTGTCCCCAGTGCATCAAACTCCTCATTATTTCCTACAAAATAAAATTACGTTTGCAATCCAGGAGCAACCTGTTCCAAAAATATCTATTTTAGTAATTCTTTGTGCTCTTACTGTAAAATGAATTTACCATTTCTTTTTTTTTTTTTTTTTTTTTTTTTATACCGGGAGTTTTTGCACTGTGCTTGTGGCTGGAAACCCATAGCACATCAGGCCTTGTATCAGCAAGGCTTCTGCTGAATGATAAATCCACTCATCAGGAACTTACCTCATGCAGTCTGAAGATAGGGCTTAGATACAAAGAAATAAATTCACTCTTCTCAGCAATGCCATTGAAATTCAGATGTTTTCCTAGACAGGGCTGAGTACTCCATGCCCAACGAGGAATGTAATTTAAATTTTTGTTTTTGTCCACCTTGTGGACTTTACAGAGTTTTTGAGGCTGTAGATCTGTTGAAGAGTTTCAACTTTTTTTTTTCCCTGTCTCCTTTTTGTGCAATAGGTAGGTATGTATGCAGAAAGTCCCACAACATGTGAGGAGGAGGTTAATGCAGTACCCTGAGTGCTCTTATGTAAACATAGACAGCTAATGTATGTTAAAAGTGTGAATCAACTCACCATTTCCATACAGCCAGGCCTATGGAGATGTGGATTTACTTACCTCATGTTAAAGACTGGGAAATGCAAAAATGTTTGAGAACATGAGGAATGAAACCATCCCAGATTCTCTTTAAAGGTAATCTCAAACATTAGCTTCTAAAAAATATCTGTGTACTGTTTGCCCCTAGAAAATTAACTTCTTTCTTACTGAGTTTTTTTCTTTCTTTGAAATGCAGCTGCTTTATGCAGTGCAGATACAGGCTCTGTGTAAGGACATTCTCCATTCTCCACTGACTGCAAAGCTAAAAATCCCATTAAAAGCCCAGGAGGTAATATGATTTTTTTTTTCATGTTCACAAAGTGCACTGTCTCTACATCAGTGTGTATTTGCATGCATGGGGCTGAAAACCTTTCAATGATGACTTTCAGTCAGGTACACATTGAATCTCTTTCTCCCCTTTTACCACGATATTACAGTTTCAGTGTGAATTTTTGAGCAGCTGCTGCCTATTTTGTGGTACATGTAAGCAGTGTCTTGATCCATTAACACCTCAGTGGTTCCATTAGCACAGATAGAATGAGACAGGTACCTCAGCAATTATTCCACCTCACTGACATCTTGTGCATCAGCAGTGCCTGGGGAGGCACATACCTTCCTGTCCCTGGCAGAGCAGGGAATTACTGCACAGCCTCTGCAGAGCCACAGAAGTGTTGTGTTTAAAGAAACCATGGAGCCTGATCCAGCTCCTGCTGCCAGCAATTCCTTGCTGTGTATTTCAGATTTTGGTAGTGACTTCTGCTTTCCACTGTGTGATACAGAGCAAGTTGTATACAGCACCTTGTTTCTTTCTTCAGAAAATAGGCTTTTGCAGGTTTTAGTAGTTGACATTCCTTTAACACTATTTTCTGGTTTTATTTCTTTTACTAATCAAAAATGTGTATTTGTCTTACATTCCCATAAGAAAATACACTGGGACCTAATATCATAAAGAGTAATTTTCCTTTTGTGGCTTTAGAATCATGATGAACAGCTATAGCTCACAAACAGCTGAATGGGCAGTGTTATATTTTCTGCGGGTATTACCTGTGCTGCTTGACTTGACTGTTACTTTTTACTTTAATTTTTCTTCTTATGTGAAAATGTCATTATATCCAAATTTAATTCTGCTCCAGCAGAAGCTTTATTTAATAATATAATTTATTTAATAACATATGTGTCTAACCTTTCTTCATCAAATATCTTTCCTGTTATTGTCGTATTTCTAGCAGCTTGTGAATAAGCATGAAAGTTATTCATATGCTGTAATTTTCAGTATCAAAAAACTAACAAATACATATTAAATATCTTAGAAAATCCTTCAAAAGAATCTAGTACATCAAATAATTATTTCTGAGTATATCAACCAAATATGTCATTTTGTCCAAGTGTATTTGATACAGTTGGCTTCAGATATGGCTTTCTGGGTTCCTGGTATAAATCCTGCTCTTCTCTCTGGTTTCTTTTAAAATGCATCAGTTATAAGAAGCTGTCCAGCATGGTGAAGAGCTGGAATGCTTTCAGTTCTTGCCTGCAGAAAACATGACATGATCTGACACTAACAGGGTTAGGAAGAAGGCACTCCATTCCCCAGCCTTCATCCCAGGGGGTGTCTGCCATTACCTGGTTGGTTGGTATTAGCTGTGACACTTACACAGTCTGATCTCTGCAGGTTCTCTTCAGGCCAGATCACATGGCCCAGAGTTCCCCAGGTATAATGGGGGAAAGGGATGTGTTCCATTTTTAATAGAACTTCAGGGTTCAAGCAGTTAAGTTGAAAATAGTTCAGATTACTTTTTAATTAACTCCTTAATAAACAGTTTGCAGACTGTTTCCTTTAATTTGGGGGGATTTCATGTGACTATTTTTGAATAAGCTCTAGTAGAAAATGATGGGATATAAAGTATCTCCCTGCTACTTTCCAAAGAAAATGCTAATTTACTAATTTAGTGTAACTTTATTTTCTGCATCATGACTGACAACTTTACCATCCCTGCCCACTGTCTACCCTGTCCAGCTCTCAGAGTTTCATCTGTTGCAAGTTTGTATAAGGAACTTTACCTCTTGTGTCTGTCTGGACAGACAAAATGGATTTGATCCATAACTTCAGCTTCTAGCCTTAGGCATGCTGTAGCAATAGGGGCTTGTGTCCAAATTAGTATTTCGTAATATAAATTCAGAATGGTGAGAAATGATGCAACCACTGATATTTACTAGTCAGAGGTAAATAGTTCACCCAGGATACTCCTGGAGATCTCCACATTACTACACCTAGGTTACAGAGCATCCAGCAAGAGCCCAATTGCTAAGCCATGCACAAGCACAGATTGTTTACACACACTTGTGCAGTGCTGTAGCTTTACTAATGAGAATATTTCCACTTCTGTAAGTGTGGCTGGCTGTGTAGAGCAATAAAGTTAAGAAAGTGTGCTAGGTTATAGAAGGTAGCCATCAGCACCTGCAGGTTTGCCAAATATAACAAAACACTGCATGAATTTTAAAAGTTTTGCCCAAGGCTTCACTCATAGAATTACAAGAAAAACCTGTTATGTTGATAGATGGTAGTCCAGGTCTTCATTACATGTGTCGCACATTACATGTCCTCCTGATAGCTCTTAGGGGGAACATCCCTTACAAAGCTCAATGTTTGCAGCCAGGAATGGAGGGACATGATTTGTAGCTACTGTACAGCACTTAACAAACACTACATCCCCAAAGTATATTTTCTTTCTGGGTTTGGGCATCTTTCCAGATGTAAGACAGACATGAAATGCTACCTGTGTAGCATAAAGGCATAGAAGAGTTTTAGTGTGGAAGAGACCTCTGGAGATCACCTAGTCCATCCCCCGTGTTCTGAGCCTGTCCCAACAGGGTCTGGTTACTCAGGGCCATGTACAGTTGGATTTTTAGTAGTTCTGATATTGCTTATTGCTTTTAAGAATTTACTCCTTCTCTCATATATTTGAGTTCTAATTTTTTTGAGAAACACTGCAAGAATTTTTCCTTTCTCAGTTCTTTACTTCAGTCACTCTTAATCTCTGAGCTGAAACTAAGCCAAAATATTCTTGTGTAAGCAATAGTCAAAGGGGAAAAGATTATGAGTTCTTGAATAGTAAAGCCAGATATTTTAACTCTTTCTCATTGTTGCTGTATTATTACTCAAAACTGCTGTATTGTAAACTTGCCAAAGCACTGGTTTTATTAGGAGTTTTTGTCCAATCTTGTTGGACATGTGTATTTTGGCATCTGTGAGAAAATAGGCTTACATCTGGAAATTAATGCCAGGAAATGGAAATTTGTACATGCCCATTTGCAAACATTAGGCAGCAGAAGCCACTGAAGATTGTATTTTGGTTCTGCATTACCTTTTCTGGGATATGAAATGAGGAATGTCACCAGCTGAAGTTCCTGGACACTAAGTCTTTCCAATATCATGGAACATGTCTTGTGGGTAGACCAATGCCTGAATTCATATGCAGGCAGCATCTGCAAAAAGATGTGACAAAGGCTGCCTGACCCCCACACTGAATATACAAGAAATAATTGACCGTACGAGGTAGGTAGATGTTGGCAAGTATCCACACATCTGCACATGTGGATGCCAAGCTTGAGACGAGTACATTACCTTGGCACCATGCCTGCTGTCATGCCTGACAGGCTCCAGGCAGCAGCCCTCATGGTCCTGCTGTGCCTGTGACAGTGTTATGGGAGCTGCAAGGAGCGAACCCGCCCTCCTCCATGGGAAAGCAGAACTGCTCCCAGGGGCACACGTCCCTGTGGTGCATTGTGAGGCTTGGTGTTTTGTAGCAGGCTCGAGGGCAGAAGTTTGTTGGGCTGCCAAGGCATATGGCTTTGCAGGGCCTGCACACTGCTTGTGTTTGCTGGCAGCTGTGGCTTGGGACAGCGGATCAGAGGGGCAGTTCATCATGATGTGAATTCACTGAGTATGGAGACTGAACACAGACCATACAATAAATCTGGCAAACAAGGCAAATGCTGCATTCTCATCCATCAACACTTGGGGAACAGTGGAACAAAACACGGCCTGGTAGGTGGGATGGTGCTGCCTTGCTGACATGGGATGACCAGTAAAGGCTCCACAGTGTCTGGAGGATGGTGTGGCTGCAAGGGAGGTACTCCAGCCTTTCAGGTCCATGGAACATCACTGACAAAGTCCATTCAAGTACTGAAACAGCTCTCAGCTATTTTACTTTGCAATCCAGTATACTTAGAAGATGCAGAGTGGGGCTGGCCTATGCATGTGGAACACAAAAGCAAAATGGTACTGGCTTGAAAATCACCTGGATGTTAAGACTGTACATACAGCTATGACTTGGTTTTGTCACAGTCTGTAACTGCAAAACTAGACGTGTTTTACAGATAACTTACAGATTTTTAATGTTCTTCTGCCTTTTGGCATTTTTTTATTTGAGCACTCCTGGGATGAGGGCACTGTTAATCTTTATGGAGTATTTTGTGCTTAATTAATTATAAGGACTTAGGTAGCTGAGGGCTTTTATTTTTCTTTACAGAGTAAGATATCAATTAAAATGTAAATCTTTACAATTGCCTTCTTTGGGACATGGGGATCTCTATAATTGAGCTGTGTAGATTATTCACTGTTTTCAAGTACATTAATAATAATGTGTTGGCACAGCCTCTCCTTCTTAATTCCTTGCAATTAAATGGACAATGCTAAGTGTTAAAAACAAGTAATGACTCATATGCATTTTGTCAGTTTATGCAAAGAAGGTTAAAATAATGAACAAAAAGTGATGAAAAATGGAGGAGGAGCTTCACTTACTTTCTCATCCCTTCTCATTTCCTTTCCATTTTTCATGTTTACTTGATTATGTGATGCAGGGATAGCTAGAGGCTACCTGGATGAGACTTGTTTCTCCCCTTCATTTGCTTGAGCTGTCCTCCTTGGAATGGCCTTCATACTGCAGTAGCAAAAATGTAAAGGCCAGATTACCTCCCTGTTAAGCATCTGCACAGGAATGTTTGCAGTGAAAAGCATCTGCCTCTCTCCTGAATGAGGCAGAGACTTCAGATCCCCACTGCAGGGAGAGGGGACTGTGTACTCATAACCCTGTCTATGAGATCCTCATAACAGGATCACAGACCCACAAGAAAACTCTCCTGACTCCACAAACCTGTGTTAAGTTCTCTTCTGTTAGTCCTGCTTGTCTCTCCTTCCTGGAACACAGCCTCTCTCTCTGCCTCTGCAGCACAATGTTCCACAGCTCTCCTCCTAAGCCCACACAGGGTAGCAGCAGGATGCTCAGCCTTCTGGCAGCACAGCTCTTCGTGCAGATCTGAGAGCTCCCTCCAGAAGCCACCATGCTAGAATTCCTTAATAAACATGCAAGAGAAGAAATCCTTCCAGTAATACTTCTGTATGTCAAGATGTAGAGTTAAAACCTTCCTTCCTCTTAATATACCATTTATTTGAATGTCAAAGAACAGAAATAGCAGGGTAATAATTGATCATAACAGAACGTTCTGAGCAACTATAAAATTGCATTAGCATTTTCCTTTATTTTTCATTGAAAATTCTGAAATCCAATAGCAGAGGAGACAGTGTGATGTCCTAGGGATTTTTCACTTATCCTTGGAAGTGAAAAACCTGAGCCTTCTTCAGCCTGAAGAATTTGAATATGTAGTTCTCAATAAAATGCCTTATCATGCTATGAAATAGGCTACAGCAATGTTCTCTGTCTGCCTTGCTGAAGCAGAACCAGAGTGCAGCACAGTGCAAGATTAATGGGACCAGGGAGAGGGGACAAGCTATAGGGGACCTCTGTGTAGTACAGCAAGATGAGGACTCCCAGCAGTTTATGAGTTCCTTGGCTCCAAATTATATTTCTGTATTTTAGCTTGTGATGCTCAAACAAGCAGGACTTAGAGCAGATATGAGGGCTCTTATTCCTTCACTTAGGACTTAACAAAAAGAACCATCATCATCTCATCTGTGCTTCCTTCTTCATTTGCATTACAAGTTTACTTCAACTTTAAACACTCCTTGCTACAGTGAACTGGAATTATGACTGCCTTCCATGTGATACTTAATACCACCGTCTGGCAGAATGAAGCCTTCCCTTTGCAAGCTTCAGAGTGGAATTTCAAAGAATGTTGCTGATTGCAGTCTGTACTGAGAGCAAAGCGTTCAGTGTGTGCTTCGCTTACTTTGGTCAGAATTTAAAATTTTGAAGCAAGAGACTAAAGCAAGAAACAAGCTCTTCTCTGTCAGCAGAACGATACAAGTATAAAGACCACCCTTAAGTCAATATTGTCATGGTTTAACCCCAGGTGGCAGCTAATCCCCCCACAGCCACTCACTCACTCCCCCAGTGGGATGAGGGGGACAGCTGGAACAGTCACAGTGAGAAAACTCATGGGTTGAGATAAAGACAGTTCAAAAGGTAAAGCAAAAGCCATACACACAAGGAAAGCAAAGCAAGGAATTAATTCACTTCCCGTGGGCAGGCAGGTGTTCAGGCATCCCCAGGAGGGCAGGCCCTCATCATGAATAGCAGTGCCTTGGGAAGACAAACACACTCTGTCACTCCAAGTGACCTCCCCTTCCTGCTCCTTCCCCCAGCTCTAGATACTGAGCATGATGCCCTGTGGTCAGCTATATCCTTTGGGTCTGTTTGGGTCAGCTGCCCCAGCTGTGTCCCCTCCCAACTCCTTGTGCACCCCCAGCCTCCTCACTGGTGGGGCAATGTGAGAAGGGGAAAAGGCCTTGTCTGTGTAAGCACTGCTCAGCAACAGCTGAAATTTCCCAGTGGTTTCAGCACAGATCCAAATCAGAGAACCATACTAGCTACTGTGAAGATAATTCACTCTATCTGAGCAAAAACCAGCAAAAATACACAATATATTATGTCTTTAGTCTCCTTCGATGTAATACAAATTGTCAAAATTAAATTCAAATAAATTTTTAAGATGCTGTTTTCTTGGGGTTTTTTTTTCCTTGGTATTTATTAGTTTGTGTACTTTCAGTGGGCTCTGCCTGAATGTCTCTTCAGTCTCCCGTTGGTGATTCCATCCTCAGGTCCCATGCTCTACCATGCCAACCTTTCTAACACTGTGCACATTTCTGGCCACGAGCAATCTGTATGCAGCTGCAGTCTCTGCTACTGAAGTGTTTCAGCCCTGTGTCTTCAGCTGCAGTATTGAGCCCACTCAAAACTTTGGGCTTGCACCACTGCAAACTGTCTTGGTTCAATGATCAATGTTATAATGACACTGGGGAAAAAGCATTAAGCCAATGCTCAAAAAGCCCCACATCACAGGACAAAAAGTACTGCCCATTTAATCTTCTTCATTGTTGGGGATAATCAGAAAGTCTTGGGAAAATGAAATGGTTTTAGATTTTTGCATATAAAATAGCTTTTAAAATAATGATTGTGGTATCTTATGTTTCTGACTCTGCTCCTTTAGACTGGAGACCTGATAATGTAACTAATACTAAAATTGTCTATTGATTAGTGTGCACACGTGTAAGAGACTGATAGCACTTTAACTGGCTAATGAACAAATGTCTGATGTGAGCAGGACTCACAACTGTATCACCACAAGACAGCAATTCTGAGTTACAATTCTGTGGCCTGTTACTAGTACAGCTAATTAACAGCTGCTATGCAAGCTCCATCATGCCACAATTCCCTTCCCTTTTCCACTTACTTACTATTGGGCACAAGCCTTTCCCTCCTCACCCCACCCTTGCACACAAGTCTTTTGGAGGAGGTTGTTGTCTCAGGGGTGTTGTCTGCCATCCTGGGGGAGCTGGGTCACAGAATAGCTTTACCACTGGAGGTGTTCACACTTCTAGAACCAGAATATCTCATCCCTCTTTGTTCTCCACAGGAATATTCCTAATGCCTGTTTGGTTTTTGTTTTTTTTTTTTGTTTTTTTTTTTTTTTTTTTTTTTTTATTATTATTATTTCCTGGGCTTTTTTTCCTATTTAATTAATTCCTAGTGGTTATTTTCCTGAACCTACCTTGTCACCAACCCTGCACCTTTTTTTCTCTGCCTAGGGTCCTCCCAGACAAATAGGACCTATTTAATGACAGGCTTCTGATTATTTTTTCCTTAGTGGTCCCAGTTCTGCTATATCCACACCCAAATTTGGTGTTTCTAACACTGTTATCCAGGCACCTTTGATCCAATATGGTATTGCTCATACTGCTATCTAGATAGTCCCAAAACTCCCTTTAGACCCTCGTTCAAGCTGGTTACATTTCCTCTATACCATATGCTTTTTGAACAGAAATATGTTATCTTACTTCAGCCTTGACTTCCCTACCAGCTATTTAAGCCAAGCAGTTTCTAGATTTATGCAGAGACAGCTTGCATACCAGAGCAACAGAATAACCCATTTTGTGCTTACACAATCTCTTTGCCCTTGAGCAGCTTCAGTTACCCTGCAGGTTCCCATGGTGGCATTAGCTGGTTTTGAAGCCCAATGTTTGAGTCTCTGGCTCAGAGTAAGCATGTAAGGAATGTCCTTTGAGGAGCAGTTGAGTACTTCAGGCCTGTCTGCTTTGGAGCAAAGGCTGAAAGGTGACCTCATTGCTACTGAGGAGGGTAGGTGGAGGAGGAGACTCTGATCCCTTCTCCATGGTATCCAGTGATAAAGTCCCATGGGAATGGTTCAGAGCTGCCCCAGGGGAGGTTTTGACTGGACATTGGGAAGCATTTCTTTACTGAGAGTGTGAGAAAACACTGGCACAGGCTTTCCAGAGAGGTGATGGATGCCCCCAGCCTGTCAGTGTTTTAGGGGTGTTTTGACAATGGCTTTAACAATCTGCTTTAACTTTTGGTCAGCCCTAAAATGGTCAGGCAGTTGGACTATATGTTCACTGAATCTGAAATGGTCTATTCTGCTCTAAACAACCCCTCTAAACAACCCCACTAGCAAGAAGATGTGCATTGCAGCAAAAAATACTTCATTGCTGTCAGCAACCATATCACATCTTCTTCTTAAGAGTCACTTTTTCTTCCCAGGGAACACAGAGCCTCCTGCTACTGCCAAAATGCCAGGCTGCATTGCCAGTTGCTCCTTTTCACTATCACCTGGCATCTCACTTCACTTTACCACCAAGACCATCACCTAAGACACAGTCACAGCTCCCTGCCATCTGCCAGCTGGCATTTCCAACCCTACACAGTCCTGTCTCGCTGGGAGCATTCTGCAGAGGCTGCACTCACCAAAGCTGTGCCTGCTGCTCACACAGACAGACAGACAGCACCTGCACAGCCATGGCAGCACTGACTGCAGACCTGCCCTGGGGAGAGCATCCCTGCCAGCACGGGAGTAGTTGGGCTGTGCAGGGCCACACCACCCCCAGGAGGAGAGATGTGATTCCCAGGGTGGCTGGTGGGGTAAAGACCACGTGGATTTGAGCCACAGCCCTGGCTGAAGGTAAGAAAAGCCCCACAAGTGCTTTCTAGTCCTGCTCCTTGACAGTGTTAACAGGGAAACTGCATCCTTTCCGTAAATTCGGTGTGAGGAACTGCATGAAAGGTTCATGGCAGCATGACCAATTTTAAAGCCTTCATATTAAAAGGCAGCAATTCTAAGGACAAGGACAGCACACAGTCGCCCTTGGGGAAATGGCTAAGCTAAGACAAGCTGCAATATAAGAGACAGTCAGTGAGTGGGATTCATGTGTAAACTCTGGACACCTACAATGTGTAAATGATTCATCTCATTTGGAAGAGAACATCTACGTTTGGTCACATGAACTGCACTGTTACATTTAGCTGGTTCTCCTCCTACGTGGTTCAGGAATAGTGCTCTGCAATATCTCGCTCAGGCACCTTCGTGTTTGGATAGATAAATCTCACGCCACATCTAAAGGTAGTATCCCTCTGCTTAGAAGGTAAATTCTAGGTGCTAGAAGTGTCCCTGTCAGAATTTGAAATCAATCATTTGAAATCAATCTCAGTTTTTCTCATTTGCTTTTGAATTTCTGAGCCTTCAGAACTGGAGAAAACGAGACTTAAAAAAGACCCACACTTTACCTTCAATAATCAGTATTTTCTATGTGATAACAAGTGATTTATTCAAACTAAAAAAATAATACTTCTTTTTTGATCTTTTGTTAGAACTAATTAGAATTCCTTCACATGACTTTCCACTTTGATCTGTAAATCAATTTCTGACCCTACCAGCAACTTGTGAAATATTTATTAGCACAGGAATATTATCACAGGCTGATTATTGTCTAGATCACCCAGCAGCATACATGCCAGGATGTTATTACTGAGAAACTTGACTGTGGTGTTTATCTGTAAATTGTGACAGTAATTTTCCATGTCCCACACTCTGCCTTGCTACAGGTTTTTGTTTACCCATGTTCTGGTCTGACATACCATTCCATCTTGCCTCTCTCTTTGGCTTGCTGTACAGACATCATCTTGCAAAGCAGGATTACAAAATCAATATGATTAAATCAAATAATGGCATTATAATGAAGTAAGCTTCATAGGAGAAATTTTAATCACTCGTGGATGTCACATTTATGTTAAAAGCAGAGTGTCTGATTTATGGTTAGTCTTCTATGCCCTGGATATTAAATGTGGAACTAGATATAATTTAAGGGGAAGATATAGTAGATGTCTACAGAAGTATATGCGTCATGGAAAAGATGGGCAGGGATGGATCCAGATATGCTCCCATAGGGGCCTGTCTAATTTGATTATTTGATTACCTTTGGAGCAAATAGAACAAGGTAGGTTGGATACAACAGGTTGTAAGCCTTTGGAATTCCTTAATAAAGAGGCTGTGGATGCCAGAAATTTACACAGTCCCAGCAGGAGACCAGAAAAAATACCCTGCGATCTTTTGGGGGTTATCAAACCATCACAAGCTCAGGAAATTCCCTCAACATTGTTGGAAGCTGGAACAGTTAGGGAAAGGAATCAACACAGGCTACCTCATTTTAACACTTCCTTAACTGACCAGTTGCAGCCACACTTGGAGATGTAGGGGAGTAGATGGCTGCTCCTAAGTTTGTAAAGTTTGTAGATGTTTAGACCAAGGTTCCTCAGAAATGGTTACTACAGCTGGCATTATTTCTTCATGGAAAAACATGAGCAAGCATCTAGAGTCAGCATCTAGATAGCAGATGAGTGCTAAGGGCTGAGGTAGGGGAAGATAGGAGAAATGCCACAGGCAGTTTCTGAAAACAAGAAGCAAGCTGATTGTTTTGAATTAAGTAAGTGGATGGGTGAAGGAGGATTCAAAAAGAAGATGACATAGTGAGAATTAGAAAAGTGGTCTTTCAGCTGCAGTCTCAAGGAGCAGAACGAGATTGTCAACAGCAGACAAATCATGGGGAAACAATTACAGTGTTGAAAGTCTGAGCAAAAGTTTTGCACAGCAGCTGTGCTGCCTCAGGCTGTCAGTGCCATGCTCAGCATCATCCCTCTGGCAGCAGCAGTAACAAGTGCAGAAGGTATTTTGGTTCTTTTTTGTTGGAATGGAAAGCTCTTTATTAGAGGCTGATAAAATACAAATTATTCCAAATGCAGCTAGAGCAAGAGAAATTGATGCATCTATCTCTCATCACAGATAGCTAGGATTATTGAGGCTTGCAGCCTGTGCCAGAAACTGTCCCCACTTTTCCTCAGCTGTGGGAACAACACAGGCTGTACACTGTTCCCAAGTTCACCACACCAGGATCCTCACTGCTCTGCCTCCTACCTTGCCCTGCCCAGGGTACAGCTGGTCACTCTACTACATGACAAGTAACCACTGTACCTGCACAAGGGGGTGAGAAAAGGGGACCTCTCCTCCCTGCCTTCTGCCTATGAGGCAGATCCTGCATGTCCTTACAGAAAACCAACAGAGGTAGAGCCCATGGAGGATTAGATGCAGGAAAAATTAAACGAGTGATGGTTACAGGTTCAGGCTCTACTTAGGCTCTATTGCCTTCAGTACTCTTCAGGAGCATGTGGCACCAACAGCTTTGTGTCTGCTGCCTGGGATCCTTGCTCAGTGACCATCAGGACATCCCTCTTGCCTAGTTCATTATCTCCCTGCCTGGAGGGAAGGACCCCTGCCAAGAAGTATTATTTAAAGCTTGCACCCAATATTTAAACTTGAATAATAAACACAACCATCATACTGTCACAGTGACCAGGGAAATGAAAATTTCAACGCAAAGATAAAAATCCCTGCCTTGCTCATGTGAGTTGCAGATGACAACTGCAAATCTTTGACAGAAATATCAGCAATATTTAAGTTTATTTCTGGTTTTTATCTAAGTACTGCTAAATATAAAATCCATAAACAAGAAGCAGGATCTGTGACCTGGAGCTTTTGACACCATGGCTGCAGGCTATGATGCAGCACATATGGCCTCCTTTGATGCTGTGTGGTGTAGCTTTATTCCCAGTGTGTTAATGCGTGCTCCGTTCCCTGCCTGTTCCAGAGCACAGCAAGGTGTGGCCATCTGTGAATACACAGGTCTGGACATCATCAGAGGCTCTGGGTGAAAGCTGCCCTCCGCTTCTAGACTGTTTTACCAGGTGTGGCCGACACCTTCTTTAAAAGGACAGCCTCTGGAAGGGCTTTCTATTGGCAGCACTTAAATCCCTGACGTGCCCGCAGATCCCAGACCTTCAGGGCCCGCTTGGGTGAGGGTTTCCCTTTCCCTCATCACTACCCTCTCTATCCCTCAGCCGGGGAGCTCCCGCGTACCCGCGCCTGAGCTGCCGTGTGCGGGCTCCGGGCAGGAGAAGGGAGGGGCCCCGCGCCCCGTCCTGCCGGGATCACCGTTCCCGGTGCCGCCCGTGTCCCCCCGGCCGTGCCCGGGACCCTCCCGGGGCCGCCGCTGCCCGCGGTGCTCCCGGGCCGCCCGGCGCATGCGCAGTGCCGCGGCCGCGCGGTGGCTCCTGCGGGGACGCGGGCGCCGGGGCCGCCGCGACGTGTTGCGCTCGGAGCCCGCATGGGCTGTGCCGCACTGGCTGCTGCGGCCGCGCCGCTCCCGGCCGCCCTGCTGCGGCCGCGCCCGGCTCCGCAGGCTCCAGCTGTTCGCTGGGATGCCTTAAAGGACCTCTGCCTTCCCGCAGTTCATTTCGGGCTGCTCTTGCCTCCTCCTCCTCCCCACGGCTGCGAGCGAGCCCCTTCTTGAAACTGCTCCGCACGCTATTGCTGCTTGGTGCAGGCGGGCATTTCCATGCGAGCGCCAGGCGCCCGCTGCCGTAACGTGCATCAGCGCATCAGCCACCTCCCGCTCCGAGCCCGGAGCGATTTCATTACTTGTCGTGGTGCAGGGACCATTTTTCGGCAGGAAGGTCCAGTGTAAGTTTATTTTCGGCTTCCGCTCTTCTGTACGGCCGTCGGTTTTGTTCAGCATCCCCCGGGAGCCGAGGGAACCGAAGCTGCCAGGTAAATGCCCCCTTCCTTGTCTGCAGCACTTGGGGAGGCGGCTCCGGTCTGCCTGCTTGCATGGCTGCTGCGCCGCTGTTGTACGGCACGCGTTGCGAAGCGGAGGCAGCGCTTATGGCACAGCTGTCACCGGGCATCTCGTGTCGCCGCCCGCCTCTCGTGATTTGGCTCCGCAGGCTGCGGGGAGCGGGGCTGCCGTGCCTCGCACAGCCGCTGCTGCCGCTGCCGCCGGGGTCGCGGCCGCCCCGCCCGCCCCGCGCTGCCCGGGCCGGCGGGGGCTGCGCGCCGGGCCCGCGGGGCCGGGGGAGCGCACGGGGCCGCTGCGGCAGCGCGGCCCGGCCGCGGCCCCGCCGTCACCGCTGTCGGTGTTGTCCCCGCAGGCCGGGCGGGCGCCGTCCGTCCCCGGGGAAGCCCGGCGGCGTGAGGCCGCCCGCCGCCGCTGCTTATGCAACACATCATCGATAACCACCCCGACATGGCCACGGCGCTGCTGGCGGGCGAGAAGCTGAAGGAGCTCATCCTGCCGGGGCAGCAGGATGACAAGGCGGGCGCGCTGGCGGCTCTGCTGCTCCAGCTGAAGCTGGAGCTGCCCTTCGACCGCGTGGTCACCATCGGGACCGTCCTCATCCCCATCCTCCTCGTCACCCTCGTCTTCACCAAGAACTTTGCCGGTAAGGGCGGCAGGACGGGCAGGGTCGTGTGCCAGTGCATGCTGAACGAGACCCTGGTGCTGGGAGATGTCAGCCAGCCCTCGCCGTGGCGGTGGGGACAGCGGCAGGGTGGGGACAGCGGCAGGGTGGGGACAGCGGCAGGGTGGGGACAGCGGCAGGGCGGCAGTGCCGCTGCCCCAGAGCCGCCTGTGCTCGGGAGGCGCCGCTGCCCCTCGCCGTGGGGGCAGGACAGCGGTGTTGCCTCGCTGGGCAGGGTGGTGCTGTCGCCGTCCAGGCCGGTCCCCAACGGGGACAGCTGCTGCCTCTTGCCCTGGCCGGCAGGCGAGGGATGGGGCGGTGCTGGTGCTGCCCAGCCGCAGGTGAGAGCTGGCGTGGGTGACAGAGCAGGTTAATAATGCTTGAGGTGGATCCTGGACAGGTCCTGAGCTGGACCCTGGCTGATGTCAGGCATCGTCCTGATGTTACTTCTACAGCGTGAGTGTTAACACAGCCTAGCAGGGAGAGGCTGATGCTTTCATGGAGACTGATACTATATATGGAGCCCCATGCAGTGTGCTCTGCCAGATTGTGGCAGTGGAAAGAAATCACTGGTATCTCTTCTGCTGAGGGTTATCTTGCATAAACTGGTCTAAAAAGCCTGGTTTGAATGCCCATCACCACCAGCCTCAGAAGGTCACGTTTTGGTGAGCCTTGAAAATTTCCGATCCAGTGAACTGTTATGGCACCTTTTGGGCCACTAGCACACATGTAAACATTGTTTTGCTGTGTGGATTGTAGGCTTGATGAGTGTAGCTGCCAGTGCATGACTGCTTTTAATGTCCCTTGCAGCTCCATACTGAAAATCCATGGGAAATTATTAGTGCTTTAATGTGCAGGACTGACCCGGCAGATCTGGCAGTCCGTAGCTTGTGAGGTGAGAGTTGGCTGTAGTTAACCAGTTTAAACATACCAGAATCAGGCTCTTGGTTTTTATGCTGCTTTGGGATTGACTTCCAGTCCTTAATACTTGTTTTCATTATGAAGTGAATTAAATCACCTAGCAGTATAACTGCTTACAAGTGGAGTCTGGAGATTTTTCTTAATTATAGTTAAAACTTTTTTAATCTACCTCATTTTTTAAAAAAATTAGTTTTATAGCTCAAGATCTTCAGCCACAGTTAGTAAGAATCTCATCTTTTGGCTGCTCTTCTGGAGGTATCTTGGAGAAACCACGTTTACAGGGACATAAAAACTGGCTCTTCATAGCAACTGAAAGACAGGTTTCAAGGTCATCTGTGGGATGCAAAAGTTTTGTGATCACTTCCTCTGCAGAGAACTAAGCTAATGAAAAGGCGATCCTACAGCAGCTCACAGGAGTGCATGCTTACATATATGCTTTCATACTGTTTGAGATGCACAGATTGGAGTACACCTAAAGACGGCCTTGGATGCAGGCAAGGTCTTGCCCCTTTCCTGTGTGTTCTTGAGATAGGGCAGGATTGCTGGCAGAAGCCCCTTGGTGCCTCGCTGCTTGGTCAGATCGCAGCAGCTTGCTCCATGTGAGGAAACCACCTGAGGCTGCAGATGGTAGAGAAGTGTCCAGTCTGAGACTCAGATTTATACAGTGGATGTCCCTGTGTAAACTGTGGTCCACACACATACAGAAGAAAGAGGGCCTGTTGAATTTGCTCACATCTGCCTGTACTTCTGCTGTTGAGTTTATTTTGTGGTGTGGAAGACTGTTATCTAGGCTCACAGCTGTGTTCCAGATTTTTTTTTCAGAAGGACTAAAGGCAATGTCACTTATGTCTACTTATGGGCTGTGTGTGCTGATTTGACCCAGTCAGATAGATAGATTATCTATCTAGATAGATAGATAGATAGATAATAAGCAGTAGGCTATTGTGTCCTGCCGGGACAAAACTTATAAGATAACACAGAAAAACACCTTTACATCTCTGGGAAAACGTGGGATAACGTTCATTATCTCATATGATGTCATGTTTGTTCAGATGGTCTCAGTTAGAAAAATAATACGGGAAAAAGAAAATGTTATGCAAGAGAATGTAATGGAAAAGGTCTAAGGATCTAATAAAACTAAATAGATAATTTTTAAGCTTAAGTCAAAGAGTTCCAGGTTAATGAATTCATTTCTGCTTCCACAGAGTTCAAGAGCAAAACTTACATTAATTTTAATGTGATCTTAATCAGATGTTGCTCTTTTAATGAAACAGTATTTACTCAGACTTCTTTGCTAAGTCATGCATGTCCAGAGATACTGACCCTGGTAATAACAATAGTTCAGCTGGATTCATGCTTACTACTGATTCTGCAGTTTGTGTTGTTTCACCCATACACTGTCACCAATCTTGAAAAAAATCTAACTTTTTTTGTTTTGAATACTGCTCCTTCTGTGCAATTTAAATAGTAGCTATGCAAGTACAACCTTTGCTGATGAAATTGAGTAAGGTACCTACTGCCTTTTGGTTGTGAATATCATAATAGCTTCCCAAACTTTGCTTTGGGCCCTTGTGTGCTTATCTGATACTTGCCATTATTTTTCATTCTGTTTATGATACCCAGTGCAAGCTATGTGAAGATACCATCATGCCACTAAACTGAAAACAACCCCTTTTCTGGGGTCTATACCACGTTACTTAATCAGTATTGATAAAGCTGTTGGAACAATGGTGTGTGCACTCGAGACATGAAAAGGTAGTTGTCTAAAAGCAGTGATTTCTCAACACTTTTTTGCTGAGGATTGGAAGAACTCTCATGATCAGTGGATAGAGGAGATCAGAGCCTCTTATCTAGTTTATGTGTGTGCAAAGTGTAGCTGAAAGTCAAGACCAGCTGTACAGTCTGTGCAACAAGGCTGGAGAGAATTGGTCAGGCAGGGTGGGTGTCCTGCCCTGGGGATGTGCAGAAGGCTCCCCATCATCATGGAAAGCTGGGAGTCCCCAGGCAGCAATAGCTCTGCTGGGGACAGAGGCTGCAAGGAAGCATGAATGAAAGCAAAGTTCAGCCATACATCAGAGGACAAAGAAAGAGCATGGTGTTTATTTAAAAGATTGTAATTGACAACCTTAAAAATCATTATGCCTGTAGTATAATATATTGTATACTCTATTTTGCCTGTGGCTGCCTAGTGAATTATGTTGTTTTAGTGCCATGGGCAAAGTCATTGTTTAGGTAAACACATGTGCTCTTCATATAAGTGATTTATTTGCCCTTGAGTTGGAGTGTTCTGATCTTTATATTTCTTTTGAGAAATTTAATGACAAATTACTGTTTTGGTAGCATAAAAGGCAAGACCTAATTGTTTAGCAGATACTGTGCCAATATTGTGAAAAAATCACAGTTCATCTGAGCTTAATGTGTTACAAAAGACTTTAAATTAGATACTGTGCTTTTCTGCTATCATAAAGTCATAGAACGGTTTGGGTCATAAAGTACTTCAAAGATCATATAGTCCAGCTCCCTGCCATGGACATGAATGCCTTCCATTAGACCAGGCTACTCAAAGCCCTGTCCAGCCTGGCCTTGAACAGTTCCTTGAAGAGATGGGACATCCACAACTTCTATGGACAATCTGTTCTGGTGCCTCACCATCCTCACAGTAAAGAATTTCTTCCTTGTGTTCAATCTAAAGCAACCCTTTTCCAGTTTAAAACCACTGTCCTGCGAAGCAGGCCCTGCTAAAAGTCTGTCCCCATCATTCTCAAAGCCTCCTTTCAGTGCTGAAAGGCCTCAGTAGGGTCTTCCTGGAACCTTCTCTTTTCCAGGCTGGACAGCCCCAGTTCTCTCAGCCTGTCATAGAAGTTCTCCATCCCTCTGATGATTTTCATGGTCCCTCTGGTCTCACTGGGGCAGATGTTTCCTGTGCAGAGAGTTTCAGTCCTGCACATGGAGTCTCATGAGGACAGAGGGGACGGCTCTCAACCTCCTCCGTGTTGTGCAGCCCTGTGTGCTTGGTGTCCTTACAGTGTGGCTCAAGGGGGAAAGAGGGGTTGTCATCCCTGGTGGGCTTTGGCTCTATAAATGAATCTGTAACGTAGCTAAAATGTATTGGGAGATAAGGTTTTGTTTGCATACTTCACTACTACGTTGCCATCTGGGGTGCATTTGGGGTGAAACTGAGCTCTCTGCAGGAGGAAGGCAAAGGGCAGACACACTGCTAGGATGTGCTCCTGAAAGTTAAGTTCAGGCTGCAAAGGAGGCAGTAAGAGCTTGACCATTGATTTCAGTGGGGACAAGAGTTCACTCTGATGGCTGAAGAAGATATGATTCCTGCTCTGACCCCCACTTCCTAAAGCTTTTCACAGGAGGAAAGAAAGTCATGTAGCTAACCTCCTACAGTGTCACTTCTGAGTCTCCTTAATCTCCTTTGGTTTTCAAGCAAACCAGTGTGATTCCAGAAAGGACACCCCTAGAAAGTTAATTAAAATAAATCTATGAATCTATAAATCTTTTCCATTTTACTGAGCATAAGATCATCATAAAGTCATCTAGGAGCGATATTCAGTTACCCAACACAAAGAAAACCCACATGAGCACTCACAGAAGAAGAATGAATATTATTTCCCTTTCTAAAACTCAACCATGAATGGACTTCATATAAAACTAGAATATCCTCTCTTTAGAAGTCAATATATGATGACCTTGAGGATAATAAAGAAAGTTTTTGAGGCATTTTTCTCTCACCTAGTGGATGGAATCTGTATATAATTATGATTTTTCTGGTTTCCTGGAGTGAGGGGGCTATCAGAAGGCAGCGTAGGCTAAAGGATATCTCTCCAATAGCAGTGTCCTTGTTGAGGTAACAGTGCATACAGTGGGTGGTCCCAAGGGAACTTTGGTTTGCTCTGTTTTTGTTTGAAAATTACTGATTTAAAGATAACAACTAATTTTTTATTTAAATATGAGAGCAAATGTGTTTGAAAGAGCACATGGCACAACCCCCATCAGAACAGTGACATAACCCCCATCACACCCTGTATAGTCTTAGCCATCTTCTGGAGCACTCATGCAGATGTGCATGCAGTTCTTTGCAGAGATCCATGCTTGTATTTGACTCTCTGGAGATTTGATTTCTCATACCAAGCTTTTTATTTCCTAGCAGTTAGTTATTCCCGTGCAAACTAGAAGTAAAATACAACCAGTATGAACAGAGAGTTCAGATTTGATAGTACTGCACTGTCCCAGTGTAGGAATAGGTGACTATTCATACTGGTACTGCCTGGTGGTAAAGCAAATTTTATTGCTTGTTACTTTTGTATTTCCCTTTTAGCTGCATTGAAGCCTCCTGGATTGTTTCCTATGATAAAGGTTTTGGGATTCTTTTTATTGGAAGTGTTTCTTTCTGACCTAAGTCAGCCTTAGGTTAATATTTAGTGAAAGAAATGGTAATATACCAAATTTAATTAAATTTAGAGGGTAAGGATTTAAGGTACATAGTCTTAGTCCAGCTGTAGTCTGTGTTCGTTTTCAGTTTATAACTTTTTTTAGTTACAAAGTTTCAGTATCTCTTGTCAAGGCATGGTCAGTATGGATATAGATAAACAAGATCAGTCCATCAGCCTTTCCATTTTCACTTCCTTTCCAAAATGCACAGAATGTGGAGTGTTAGACTGCCAGTTTGAGGTGGGTCTGTTTGATGTTCCATGTTTTTTGTCCTTCACTCTCCCCGGTTTTGCCGTGGCACCAGTGCACACCAGCTGCAGCCAAGGGTGGGATGCTGCTGGGTCAGCCTGTGCTGTGTCCTCTCCTCCCTGGCTGGCAGTGGTGCTGCAGCAGCAGGTGGCAGCAGCCTTTGGTGTTGAGTGTCTCCTGGCGTTTGCTGCACCTCCAGCACACTGTTCTGTAATCCAGTAGGTTGAGAGACACTTGGCTTTCATGATGTGCTGCTTAGTTCTTTTGTATCACTTACTGTTTTTAGTGAGTGGTTTAAATATTCCAGTGTTGTGCTGGGTTGAGAAGCAGCCCCATCAATAATGTCTGTGGGAAGTTCTCTCTGTAAGGGACCAGACAGTGGTGGGTTCCAAAGGAGATTACATTACTGGGTTTGTTGTGTTATCTTCACAATATTGAAATATTTTGGTTTCCAAACTGATGTTGTAATGGTACTGCTAAGTCATATCCCTCTTGTACAGTGCCTCACACTTTCTGTTCACAGTGAATTATTCTTTCCATATTGCAGTCATGTTTGCTTTTCCCACCTGTTAAATGCTGGTATTTTATTAAAATAAAGCAAAGCATTCATCCAGTTGATTTTTATACTTTAGTCAAAAGCCAAGCTTTGGCATTGGTTTTCATGGTAGGTTCTTAGAACACTGCCTACAAAATACAAAGGAGGTTGCTCAAAAATACTGTATTTCTGTGTCTCTTAGCAGTGGTGTAGTTCAGCCCTCTACCATCCTTCTGCTGGAAAATTTTCATAAGAAAACAATGGAAGGAAACAGTGTTTAATGGCTGAAGTATCAGTTCAAGGTTTTATGTTATATTTTCTGATTTGTAATCATTTGCATAAGCAATGCTTGCATTACTGTGTAATACAGTATATGCATGACTTCAGTGTCTTTTTCACTTTTCACCCTACAATATGTTTGAAATAGTAGATGTCATATTTTTATATTGTGAGATGGAGTTTTATTTTGTATTTCTGGTCACTTTTCTATTTCTATTTGTTTCAGATTCTGTCAGAATAATTACATATGCTTATTTAGGTGACTTACCTAATAGATGGCTTTTGATCTTACTTTCTATTTTTTCTCTCCAACTGCACTTGAAGAAAGTGAAGATGGCATTTTCCCAAGTGACTTTGTTAGTGCTAAGAGTACAGAGCTGGATTGTTCAGTGTATGACAAAGTGATGACACCGCTGCAGAAATTGTTCTGAGGTGATATTAGCAGAGAAAAGAGGATTTAGGGAGGGTAGCAGTACCACTTAAGTGCTTTCTTAGCACATGTTTTTTAAAAGGAATACAATGGTGCAAGCACCCACAGGCTGGCTGCAGTTTGGCTGTTTGCATTGCTGATGGAACTTTTCCCAAAGGATAAGGGCCCTTTACACGCACACAAACTCGAGGTGTGCACAGGATGCACTAGCTGGGACTCTGTGAGCTTTGATTGTTTAAAGATTTCCAGTTCCACAGGCGAAGGGTGAATAGAAAGGTATTCTTGAGGAAATGCATGAGCTTTACATCACTCCACTGCAGTTCCTAGGGGCTGCAGATATTTTTTCTGTCATAAATTCCATTTCTCAGACCTCATCAACTCACATGCATCATCATTTTTTAATCATGTCTTTAATGACCTGTTTGCATTATTAACCCCTTTATTTTTTCAAGTGTCATATGTGGGAAGAGGTCCAAAATACAGATGAATTTTAGCTTACTACATACTTTCAGATAACCAACAGATTTGAACAGACGGCAAAAAATATTTTTATTTAAGAGCTACCTAATTTATTCACCTTTGACAAAAGGAAGCCTTGTGAATAAATAAAGAGTAAGGTCAAGACTGTTTTTCAAAGTTGAGTTATTTGAGGCTCTTTGTTGTCTATAAACTAGATAGAAATCATGCATCCATGATGTAGAGGAAATTTCAGCTTATGTGGTTTCTTACATGTATAAAAGTCTTCAGGAAGAATCTGCATCATCACTGAATTCCTTGGGTCCTCTCAGTATTAAAAATAGTTGCAGTGGACACGCTCAGTACGTGTATATGTTTACAAAAGCTGAATAATTTCACAGTAAACCAGCATAATTCTTGTAGGTTCCTTCTTTTCCACATGATACAGGATTTATTCTAAGAAAAACATTGAAATCAGGAAACACATTTCCATCGCTGGGGATTTTGTCTCAGGCCTGTATTACACTCTTGCATTTGAATGGATGCAGCTGTTCACTGTGACAGCAGGCACAGTTAGCAAGCTTTGGGGGTTTGTTTGCTTTCCTTCAGTGGCACCAAGCCTGTCATGCAGAGTTCATGCAGCAGTGCTGCAGCCAGGTGCTGAGGTGTGTGGTAGGGTTTTTGCAGCTCACAGCTCAGTGACCGTTTCTGGAGTTTCAGTTTAATTTTAGTTTTATGATGATGTAATTATTTCACATTTTGAGGTTGAGGTACCTTACCTTCTGTGAGATTGATGTTTTCCTCAGGAGGTCAGGAGCCCTCCACACTGGAAAGGCAGAGGCTTGGGAGTCTCGGGTGGTGGATTGTTCTGTCTCTTCTGTGATGAATCAAAACAGTTCTGATGCTTCACAAAACCCAATTTCTCTACACATGGAGGAGCCAGTTTTCCAAAAGCAGCAGAGCAGCCATCTCTGGCCTCTAAATACTATGTTATTAACATAATGTTATTACCTAATGAGCTAACTGTTGGTCCTTTTCTTCTTTTTCAATATGAATTTTTCCGGGTGCTGTACTTTATGCCAAGAGGTACTTAATACAAGCCATCTTTTTAATTTCTAGTCATTAAATAATAATAATAATGCAATAGAAAGAACATGCTGTTTCCTCTTGCTTTCTGTGATTGTAATTTGTACTCGACCCTTGATTTAAGAAGCCACCACAGTTCATGTCTCATCAGTTTCACTGGATTTTCATGATTCATTTCATTTCAGCATTTATTCTTGCAGTTCCTTCAGGTGTTACTGCAGTCCACGTTATCATCCTCTCTGAGTGCATGTAATTGCTTTGGGGTTCCATCTCTAGAGGGCAATTTTTGACCTCTGCAAAACATTAAAATATTATTTTCACACCTTACTACTTCTCCTATGCAGAAGATCTGTACATCACTGAAATTCCACTCACCTCCTCATGCAAGCACTAAATTTAGAAGTGAACGTTATTCAGATCTCTTTTGTAGGACTGACTGCGTGGCTGAATTTCGTTAATTATATTTAGATTAATACATTCCTTTAAATTCAGATCTAACCTTCCCTCAAATCTGGGCACCAATAGTCAGCCACTATAAATAAGCTCTCTTTTCAGTGACTTTACCGTGCTGCATGGCCACCACATGGTAGAGGGCAGCTCATGACTGAGGACACATTCCTCTGTAGGAGCAGCCTGAGGGATTTCATCTAAGTGTTTCTGCACCTTCCTCAAAACAGCTGCTGTTTCCAATACACACCAGACAAGCAGGAGTAGGTGTCTGGTGTTCTTGACTAACCTGGGCAGGTGTACAAAGCCTGAAGCCTCAGATTTCCAGTAAGTGTGAGCACATCAGCTGCTTTTAGAAGAGCCAGAGTCTGTTACATACAGGGAATATGGTTCTGTAAATTTATATATACACTAGGAAAGTGCATTGTTAATTCATTGATTCTACAGATCCAAAATATTTGCAGTTCAAGCAGCAGTTCTGCAAGGCAAAAAGACCCAAATTGGAAATACAGGGAGACCTGCTGCTACCCCTGCACTTCAGTTACCCTTGTGGGTGAGCCATTGCCAATCAATCTTTGAAATTGCTTATCTGCAGCTCACTCTTTATGACTAATCCTTACAGAGTATAGGCAAATAAAACCCAATAGCAGCAGTGGTTTCCTGTCTCATTTTTTTAGGGACTTTCTTTTCAAGATTTTTTTCTTAAACAGGACAAGTGGTTTCAGAAATTGGGCAAAAAAGGCTTTGCTGATCATGGAGAAATTTGTACCTTAGGAAGACTTCATGGGCATGGAACCTCTATTCAGACTGGAAAGAATATTCCCTAAGAAAGGTAAAGGTATTTTCTCTTTATTTCAGTAAAACTAGTAATTTTTTATAATTAGCTTGCTGAGTTAAGGCTTTGTTTGATGGATGTTTTCTCATTCATATGAGTAAAGTCAGTGAGTTCAATAGGACTGTATGACACACAAAATTAATATCAGGGATCCATCCTTACCTTGTACTAATTTCTAGCCTTTAAATATCCTTTAAATAAAGTAATTTAAATAAAGTAGTTAAAATAAGTGAGTTTTTCCTTTTGCTGACAGTTAATTTGGGTATTAGCTAGCATTTGTTCAAATCATTTGAAGCAGAATTACATATTCCTTTTGGACTGTGTGACTGGGATGGAAGACATGTATACTGTTTAGATGATATTTTACTTTCTTAAACTACATTTTCAACCTCAATAACATAAATGTTATTTATTCATTTTTTTCAGAGAGAAGAGGATCCAGGACATTTCTTCTTTTCCATTTAAAAATTGCCGAAAAAGTACTAAATAAATTATTTCTGTTTCTAAAAATAAACAGTTTGCCTCCTGCTTTCTTGTGCAATCCTTTAAGTACTCAAGATGAATGAGGCATGTATGCAGATAGCTTCCATGTATGTGCCACAGAGCAGTATGATAAGGAATACCCTTGTTAAATACCAGCATTTATTGCTGAATTCAGGGAGTTTCTAATTTGTTTTGTCTATTAGAAATGTGGGTACTGGGGAGTGATGGTCAGGGAGATTCAGAGATTCTACCTCAATGTTGGATTTCTCCTTGGAGACAAGAGGAGAGGACTGCACAAGGAGTGCTTCAGAGATCCTGGCTGGATTGCAGCTTACCTGCAGAGGCAGGTTGGGCACAGGGATGAGGATGATTTAGAGCTCTCTCCAAGAGGGCACAGTGCCAGTTGCTAGGAGGCACTAGGCTAGCATGAGTGTGCAGTATATTTACCTCAGAAACTGCAGTTATCAATATCCTTCCCTGATACTTAGCTGGGGTCTCCAGCTCGAGTGTTCAGGCCCTTGTCCAGAGGCTGGAGATGCAGCCTGTTCACAGCACCTGGTCACCAGCTCTGCTGCCTACGCCCTGGGTGGGGTACTGACAGTCACATGGAATGTTAACTAGATCCTTGAAGAAATCTTCACACAAGAGCATACTTACCTTTGCCTTGAATTGAATTCTTGCCTTGCAAGAATTTTCTTTTTATATTTTTGTATTATATTTTCTCAAAGCTGTTTCGTTTTTTTCTGTCTGCTGTTGGAAAATGTTACTGTTTCTTTTGCTTTACGCAATTATTGCGTTGGAATGCTAAATAATGCATTTCAGTGGGAAGATTAATGAAGAGTGATTTCTTTTTCTAGAGTGAATTCTAAAAGCTGGAGGTCACAGGAGGCATATGCAATTTTTTATCATGGTTTATATTTTGGCAAATATATTTTATTCCACTGGGAATGTATTAGGTATAAAAAATCATTTGCCCTGTTATGTAGGAGCATATACTGTTTATTATTAATATTTTTTGTAGTGCCTACCAAAGCACTCTAAATGTGTATTTTGCAGCCTGAAAAAATGGTGTTTAATTCAGGGCCTCTCAAAGAGCACAGTTGAATGTATATTAAGGTATGTGGAGGTTGGGGGACCACTGAAAGGAGGTGGCTGACCTTGGGTTGGGAGCAGTAGGAGTGGCAGTGTGTGCCTGCAGGAAGCCCACAGGCATTTCTCCAAGCCTTTTCTAAAAGCAGCAGACTTGACAGCTCCTGGCTTCAGTACTCTGACACTTCACTCCTTTCCATGCTATCTGGATTCTTTCTAAAGAGGTGTTTTTGAGCACAACCCCTTCCATTATCCCTCTCCCTACCCTGAGTGTCTTCTGCAGCCATGCACTTTCATTCCTCAACTCTGAGATAAGAGTTCTGTGCCACAGCACCTCCCTCAAGTCACTTCTCTCCCTTTCAGAAATGCTGAATATGATGGGATGTTGCAGAATGAGGAATGTGAAAAAACTTATCTGCCAAGGGATTTTAATTTCTCAAGTGGCATAACACAATCAGTTGTATTACACAACTAAGTAATTCTGTGTTGTTTATTTCATCTTGATTGCATGTCTGAAAAACGCAGTCAGATCTCTCTCATACCTTATCCTAGGGGACAGTTCTGCAGATTTCTAGAAGCTACTTAGGTGCACAGTGAGCAGGATAAAATGAATTTACGTGCAATTGTTGAAAACATCTGACATATTGAAAAAAGGGAAATGAAGCTTCTTAGTGTGCATGTTTAGGCTTAAGTTAATATGAAAAAATCATCACATATTACCATCAAAGCCTTTTTTTTAATGTAGTAATTAACTAGGAATATATCTTTCAAGAAGCAGAGAGACAGATTATTTTTATGGGCTTTAAACTAGACAACGTTGAGAGGATGACCAATTCACTCAGCCATAAAAATGCTCCCTAAGCTTTTAAAAATTTTCTTTACAACACTTTACTTCATTGCTGTACACAGTTAAACTGTGGCATCTCAGGAAAAAGCTGTGTTTCATGGTGGCTGGAATGGCTATATGAAAAAGGACCTTCACAAACTGTGTAATTTTCACCATGAAAGAAGAGTATCAGTAGAAACTTTCTATATTTATGAATATAAAGTTAAAAGCAAATGCATTTTGTATATTGCATGATCCAACACCAGAGCTGTGATTTTAACACCATTGCAATCTTTTTTTAATGCTACTTGCCTATCAGGAGAACATTGTAAAACAAGCAAACAAAAAAAACTGCTGTGTCTTCTTGCCAAGTGCATTAAGCAGAGGTCTCCCAGCTAAGTGAGTTATATGTGTGAGAACAACGTGTTCCTCTGCTGTCCTCATCAGATCTGCATGTCAATATCCAGCTATACATCGCTGCCTTTCATAACAAAATCAGCTACTGACATGGTGGTTTTCTTTTTCATTAATTAATGATGGACACAGGCTGCAGTAGAGAAGAAACAGTTCCATACCCTGCTGTACCTGGATCAAACACCTTCAGGGTGTTTGTTAAATGCCAGGTTAAATGGTGCCACTGTCTAAGAAGGAACATTCACAAAAACTAACTCAAAACCTGGTGTGGATCCTGCTTGGCAGCCTCTTGTCAGTGCAGAGAGACAGGTTCTTTGTCCAGGCAACAGCTAAATGCTTTTGCTTTGAATCACTTCAGAAGGGAATTCCTCTCTTCTCAGTTGTCTGGACCATTTTCTAGGGGAATGAGCTTCTAGGTTTGATGCAATGCTTTGTGAGTGAAGTCCTGCTAAATATCCCTGTGGAATAACTTTACCAAAATTTATGACATTACCTGGCAGTAATTATAGCTCAAAGATAATGCTTAGAGAGGTTGTGGCAGCCCCATCCCTGGAAGTGTTCAAGGCCAGGCTGGGTGGGGTTTTGAGTAGCCTGGTCTAGTGGAAGGTGTCCCTGCCCATGGCAGGGGGACTGGGACTAAATGATCTTTAAGATCCCTTCCAGCCCAAACCAGTCTGTGATTCTATGATTCTATATTAGAAAATACCATCTGAATAAAATTATGTTGGAACCCCACTGCTCTCACTGCAATCAGTTAACAGAAGTCCCACTGCTCTACAGAGGATTTGTTTTTATCTGAAGAGTCTTGGGATTTACATGTTATACAATGAAAATCATGCCAATTTTGCAAATATGCAAAGAAAATACTAGACTAGTAGCAACAAGGTACAAAACATAGAGTAAGAGTGGGACACCATGCTCAGCTGGCCAAATAAATTAGAGATCTTTTACAACCTCACAGACAATTAGGTCAGATAAAAACAATTTGAACAGAGGAAAAGAGAGCAAATTCCTCTCAAGTGACGTTTGCTTTTCCTACTGTTTGGGACAGCTTCACTTTGTAGCCTGTAATGCAGCTGGTCTGTCCAAACTCAAGTTCTGAAACTCTTTAGACTTTTTTCACCAAAGCAGTGGCAGTGGATGGAATGCAGTTAGTCTATCAGTGATCTGTCCAATGTAATTGTAAAATATTAAGACATTTTCGTTTGTTTTTTTTTTTTTTAATTATTTTTAAAGGAAAAAGATATTGGATTGTTGTATATATATACAGTTTTGGCAAAGGTCACCCTAGCTTTTGGGTCTCAGTGAAGAGAACTGAAAGAACTAATCAGTTTATTTTATAGCAGTAACTGATGCAGGAATCAAAAAATAGTCCTTATGGCTGATTTGTAGCAATACTTGCTGCTGTTTTCCCAAGTATTTGTGATGTTGAGACCTGGGAGAAATGAACTCATGTCTGCCAGAGAAAACATGGTTTCATATTGGAAAGTTCTACTGGGCTTAGGGATACCCAATTCAAAAAAATTCTGCTTATGAGAAACATAGCATTCTGCTTTGCCTTTTTTACCCCATGGGAACATTTTTACATGTTCTGTTTGGTCTCCTGGAGAATTCTACAAGTCTTTGACAGTAGGAGATTAATTTTTTTGTATGCATTCCTTCATGGGTAGGGTTGGGAGGCTGCGTAATTATGAAACCAAGGGAGTCAATGAGCATTTTTCATGTTACATATGGCTGTAAGTACACAAAAATAGTCTAAATTAAAGGGCTTAATCCATCCTCTGAGACTGAAGTTAGCTCATTTTAAAATAGTCTTCAAAAACTATATTAAAGTATTTGCAGGGCATGCTCACTTTACATGCTGTCTTGAGTAGCAGCATTTATTCTGTCAACTCTGTTTAAGGTGGTAGTATTAATTCTCTCTAGGTCACAGAAGAGGTTTGTACCTCGACACCAAAGAACTAACTTTAGCTGTGCTCACATGTGAAAAGTAACTGGTCAAGTAGGAGTCATTTGTTAAGCCAAAGATTAGTGGGATTTGCCTGTCTATTAATTTTTAATATTCAATTTGTTGTTGTCAATATGATTTTTTTTCATTTTCATTATTAAGAGAACAGTGTCACCATGCTCTTCCAGGGAGCTCTTCTTGATCTGGATTGTAAACTTTATTCAGAGCCAGAGCAGGCTTGGTGTTCTTGAGCAATTCTCAAGTCAAGAGAGCATGCCTTTTCCTATGGGCCTCATTCTGGGAAGTTTTTTAAAGGTGTACCAGAACACTCTAAAATATATTCTCTTTGTTCTACCTGTCAAAACATGAAAACATGGTCTTCCTCTTTGAATAGGATGTCTTCATAATGGTCGTTGTTCTTTGGGGAATTAATGCCGCTTTAGATTTCACAAGTTTTTTCTCTCTTTCATGTATTGCTAGAAAAAAAAGATCATGTAAGAACATAATTTATCTACTGAGTCAGGACCTTTATCTCAACATTCTGATGATGATGGTAAAACACAAATGTTTAGAAGGAGTGTTAAAATAGACAAGGAGGTGGTGTAATTTCCTTTGACAAACCCTTTCTGTCCTCCAGCAGACTATGACTGAAATATTTCCTGAGAGAAAAATTGCATCACTGTGAATTTACTAATCCTTGCTATACTTTCTCTCCTATTACTTTGTCTGATTTCTTTCTTGATCCCCAGTATCTGTTTCTTCCGTAATACAGTCTGAGGGCAAGTTGCATTTAATTACACATTGTGTAAAAATATCAAAGTTACAGTTTCAAATGTAGACTTTAATTTTCATAGCAATGAATAGTTAACACACTAGATTCTGTCCTGGTCAGTCACATTTTTATTCAAGAATATTAGCTGAGAGGGATACAGTTGACTAAATCTTTGTATGTCTCGAGTTTCATTTTTTTTTCTCTCAAATCAAATGAGTTGACTTTGTTAATAATTATTAAAAACATTGCCTTAAGCTACATCTAACTTATTTCTATATAGAAGAATTCTTAGCTGGGATAAACCTTAAATTTCATATAATTTTCAGCATTTGCATGGAACATCCTCAGCTACTGGCTTTGTAGTGAATATCAGGTCTTTTAGCTTTACAGAGTTCACGTCGCAGTTGCTCAGGATATTGTTTTCAGAGAAGTCATTAAACCAAAATATGTATTTCTTGCTGACATTTCTAATTCATGGTCATTCTAAAACTTTCAGGTAAATAGTTTTGCCGTAGGGTTTGTGAGGATGTGTTCAACCTGAGCTGGCTAATAGATGTGGAGGGCTTAATGGTCATGTGAAGATACAGTAAAATAAAATTGATATAATTTGAAATGTTTATTTTCCAGAGCCCCTTTTGTAGGTTAAATGCACAGCAGTGACTTTTCTCTCTGTTATACAGAGGAGCCAATATACTGTTACACACCACACAACTTCACCCGCGATCAAGCCTTGTATGCCAGAGGATATTGTTGGACAGAATTAAAAGATGCCTTGCCAGGAGTTGATGCCAGCCACTGGCCCTCCTTGTTTGAGCATAAGTTCCTACCTTATGCACTGCTGGCTTTTGCTGGGATAATGTACATTCCAGCTCTGGGCTGGGAATTTCTGGCCTCCACTCGACTGACTTCGGAGCTTAATTTTTTGCTTCAGGAGATCGATAACTGCTACCACCGTGCAGCTGAAGGGCGGGCACCAAAAATAGAGAAACAGATTCAGTCCAAAGGCCCAGGGATAACCGAGAGAGAGAAAAGAGAAATCATTGAGAATGCAGAAAAGGAAAAAAGCCCCGAGCAGAACTTGTTTGAGAAATATCTGGAAAGAAGAGGACGAAGTAACTTTTTAGCTAAGCTTTATCTTGCAAGACATCTGTTCATCATCTTTTTAAGCATCATACCAATCACATACTTATCCACCTACTATGCTACACAGAAGCAAAATGAATTTACGTGTGCACTAGGTGAGCCTCCAGACAAAACGAGCAGCTCCAAATTGCACATCAGAGTGAACTGTAAACTGCCATCTGTCCAGCTCCAGCGGATTATTGCTGGTGTGGATATCGTTCTCCTCTGCTTTATGAACTTGATAATCCTCATCAACTTGATTCACCTCTTCATATTCCGCAAGTCTAACTTCATATTTGATAAACTGAACAAAGTCGGAATAAAAACCAAGAAACAGTGGCAGAAGTCCCAGTTTTGTGATATTAATATTTTGGCCATGTTTTGTAATGAAAATAGGGACCACATTAAGTCATTGAACCGTCTGGATTTCATTACAAATGAGAGCGATCTGATGTACGACAACGTGGTGCGTCAGCTGCTCGCGGCGCTGGCCCAGTCCAACCACGACGCCACTCCAACCATGCGGGATTCAGGGATCCAGACCATAGACCCAAGCGTTGATCCAGCAGACATTGATGCCAATGAACAGCTCATCATTAAGAGGCCAAGGAAGAAGATGAAATGGATCCCGACCACCAATCCCCTTCCCCAGCCATTCAAGGAACAGTTAGCCATCATGAAGGTGGAGAACCACAAGCCTGATAAGCCCAAGCCCGTGCGGAGAAAAACAGCGACCGACAGCCTTATAGCTCCTCTGTTGGAGTCTGCTGCAAAGACCTCACAGCAATCATCCGCTCACAAGAGCGAGCCAAATGCCATCCCAAGCACAAGCAGTGAAAAAAAGCACACACGGCACTTTTCCTTGGATGTTCATCCATATATACTCAGTAGCAAAAAACCCAAGCCAGAGGTTCAAGCCATGCCCTCGATGCCTACATCAAAAAGCCAAGAGGGTGGATTTTTAAACCAGGAAGAGAATGTTGTAGTGCATGTTACCTCCTCTCTCAAAGGTACAGTATGCCATAATGCCCATACCACCTCCACAGGCCATAATTTACATAGCAATCTTAAGGAACTCAGAGTTTATTGAAACTGTTTGACCTACCTTGCTAGATTTGGGGATAGCTGGTAATCTCAAGGTTTGCAGGTCTCAGAAATAGAGGTTCTCTCTCTTAAACAACTGTATGGAGGGTAAGGATTATTCCAGGTAGAGCTGTACAAAACAGCTGTTGCAGGCTGTTGGTGTGGGTAATCTTTCAAATGTAAGCAGGTTTTCACAACTACAAATGTGGGCATGCTCTGCCAAGGAAATGAGGAGCATTTGGCTTCCATGATACCCTTCCTGCTCCACCAGCACCTGGCACATTTCAAACCTGCCTTATTTTCAAGTCATACAGAAACTGACATGGTAGATGACAGTACCCTGAAAAGTAACAGCCCCTTAGGGGTGTGTGGGAGACTATTAATGGCAGTTAAAGCTGCCTGTGGAAAAAAGATCTCTTGGACTACCAACTCTCAGGGGTTGTCATATGTTTTTCACCTAGATAATTGAAACTCAGCTTGTTGACATTGTTCTTCACGCACACTTTAAATTGCTCTGTGTCCTATGTGGACCAGAGGATGGATGTTCTGAAGTGTGGGTGCTGGTCAGGGATTCAGGATTTCTGCCTTTCCCTTCCCATGTGGCCTCACAGGAGATGCTCTTTCTGTGCCTCAGTTCCCTGTGGGTCCTGTAAAGCCTGTCCCTTTCCTAACTCAAGGGAGTGTTTCAAATATATAAGTAATTGCTATGAACTAGGATGATGAGGAAAGCCATTTGAACATTACAAAAAGTGATAGATCAGTAAATAAACTGATAGAGAGATATCTTCTTGTTTATTTTTGTAAGCTACTGACATAAGAAAGAAGCACAATGCAGTTGAAGTTACAGAAAAATCTGTACGTACTTAAAGCAATGGCTCTCATCTCATTACAAGCTAAGACCTCCCTCTGGGCTTCGACAGACTGACCTCTACCGTCACCCCACTGCCCAGCAAAGAAGTGATTTGAGGTATAAAAGTTTCTGTCACTTCCAAATCCCTATGCTCCTTAGAGTCCTCCAACTCCCCAATGTGCATGTGAGCTATTCTACAGCATTCTTTATCCAGTCACCTGCTCTGATTTCAACTCCTCAAAACTTCTGGGGTTTTCTGGTTCAATTACCTTAATCTAAATTAGTGCTTGAATATTTTAAGGGCAAAAAATAATTACTGGAGTTTTGAGGCTCTGTGACTCCCTATTCACATTAAAAATTTTCAACTTTGTTTTTGAGTTAGACCTACATTGCAGTCCATCAGGTAAGGCAGAGTTATAAATTCTGGAAAGAGACTTCAGTTTATGACAAATTGCTGAGTTCTTTCTAAAGACAAGTGGCTTACAATGTGTAACCACTGGTTTTTCTCATTGAAAATATCAATGCCTTTTGTATTGCATCCTGTGGATTTCAATCGTCATTGCATTTGTCAAAACATTAAATAATACTGTTTTAAAAACACTGACCAGGCTAGGAGGGGAATAAATATACTTTTCAGTTGTTTTGGGTTTTTTTCCTTTATTTTACAAAAATATCATTCACATAAGGAAGCATGAGCATGCATAAAAAAGAGTGAGATTTAGAAACCCCACTTCTTGTTTGTCCTGTTTCCCTGGGCTTATGACCCTGTTGTTTTCAAACAGTCCTGTTTGGATTTCTCAAAGGGTCCCAAGAAAATTCCGCTTGGGATCCTCTTCTGATCCCACTGAAATCAGTGGCGAGACTGCCAATGCCTTTTATTGGTTCAGGACACTCCTCGCTGATGGGCTGGAATGGTGGGAGACTACCTGTCCTTCATCTGTGTGTTTTGTTCTCTTGTAGACACCCCTCACCCTGCAAAAGAGATCCTGTACTCATCCGAGGCATGCAGAACTGTGCCCGCGGCTGCGGCTTTTGTCACGTGCAACCACAACCACATAGCCACCACTGCTGCTGCCACCAGCGTGGCTCTGAACCAGGTCAAGCCAGAGCCCGCTCCTGCTCTGAGCTGCAACCCAGCCCACCCCTTGCTGCACATCAACACGCTGTACGAGGACCACGAGGAGGAGGTGTCCAGCATGATGGACAATGGCATTCACTCTCCGGCGGAGCCCGGGGAGATGCTCTCCATCCCCACGCCCAAGCAGATCCGGCTGGCGACGTTTGACGAGCCCATGGCCATGGTGAGCTCGGTGGAGTACTGAGGGCAGGCCCGGGAGCGCTGGCCTCGGTCCCTCGCCCAGCAATGCAACTCACTGCATGAGCATGGAGAGTTTTCTCACGGACTATCGCTTCTGGTAATAACGCCAAACGGTCCTTCAGGATCACATCATAAGCACTGGCAGTCATTTGCAAAATAGAATAAAGGAAATCTGGTGGAAATAGACCTTTAACACTAAGACAAACCATTAGCTCTAACTCTAAACTATAGCTTCCTGATTGAAATGGGAATTAGCACAATTTATGAACATTAAGAGTCTAATGGCATGCCACAGCAATTTTAGTGAGTGTTTAAATCCTTTGCATTCAGAATCACTGATTAAACTTAACATGGAAGTGAGGTATACTTCTTAATGGCAGCAGTTAAATAAGAGTTCTTTTCTAAGCAGGGAGGATTTTTTTTTTAAATTCAGGATTATGAAAAAGTTATATGCAAGCAAAATTTGTGTTTGTTTGTTTATTTAGCTCACTGATGTTGGGCTTGATGAAGACTTAGCTGAAAGGGCCTTACTACCACCAGCATTTAAGTGCAAAAGATTGACACACTCAATCTCTTGCATTTATAAATGAAAATACCTGAATTATGCCCCGCCCTTTAACATGCTTATATGTTTGATGGAAGATGATTAAATTAAGAGTTTATTTTTTTAAATATATTTTACCATGGAAAAAATTACTTTAATAACTTTTCAAACCAGGTGTTACTTTTAACAAAATGTGTAGAAGAGAGTCATTGTAGCCGCTTATTTTTTCATAGTGTATTTATGAACCAGGTTAGAAACTTTCATGGGTGCTTCACTGATACGAACAACCTTACAGGGGTCATTACAAAATATCTTACAAAATATGAAACCAGCAAACCTGTTTTCAAATAACACACAGTTAAAGAAGTCTATTAATTCAGTTCTACAGATTTGGCTAGTCCTTGATTCAGCAAAAATTAAGGCCATGGATGACACTGAAATGACTCATGTCTAAAACTAAGCACACACTGAAATGGCTTTGCTGGATCTGGGCTCTAGTGAAGGCAGACAATAATGCTGCAGTATGTGCTATCACTGATTCAGTATTTGCCATCCTTGGCTCAAAGCACATCTTCATGCCCATTTTCCTATAATTATGATATGTGTGATCTAATAGAAAACTCTAGTATAACTAAAACGTCTATAAAAGTGTATCATGCAATAACCATTCTCAGCAAAATTATAGTGAAACAAAAAGTGACTGTGTAAAACAATATTCCTAGCTGCATTCAGAATTACAGACTGTGTGTGTTTGCTTCAAAATTATGTATAATGGTAGAAAAAAATATGCAGCACAAATATGGGACTGAAATCTTGAGTTTATTTTTAATTTATTACCTCAGACATGGATATATTATACCAATATTTAATGAAAATAGTACTGAAAATAAATGCCTATTATTCTGAATATTTTAATGTGTACTACTTCCTAGCTTAGTGTTACAACCAACCCTTAAGCAGGGAAACTGAAGTTCTTGTCAATAGATCCCTTGGGGTGGATTAGAGTAAAATGACACTGAATCACCAGTGTACATTTTTGAGGCAAGTTTATTTTAAAACAAATTGGTTGCACTGGAAAGGAGCCATTTTGTTTCTTCTCTATACAATTATAAAAATATGACAAAGAAAGTATATGAGGAGAAGAAAGAAAGAGGTGGGAAGGACAAGAGTAGATAGTGGGGAGGAAAGGTGTCACTGGCCATGGATCTGCAAAAATACTTGATTGTTGCAATTTTGATGTCCATGGTTGGAGTCATCAGGGCAGTCTTGATCTGTTGGGGCCAGCACCCAAACAACAAAGAGTTTGACAGCCTATATACATTCAGGTTTATGTGGGAATGCCCCAGTAGTTCCCTCAGGGAGGGGTTTCCTTTGGGGGTCTTTTGATGGTTTGTGGCCCCTTCCAATGACATGGTTGCTTCTTTGGTCCTGTTCCTGACTGTGCCAGCTGTGCCTCCTTAGGCAGGAATAGCTTCAGGCCCCTGTATGAGTGCCCAACACCTGCCCTGGGAGGGAGTTTTATGCTGTCAGCCTTGCTGGGGGAGAAGAAATTGGTATGATGAAAAGCACTACCTCATCTCTGCAGGATGGGCTTCTTAACAGCCTTTTACCTTATCTGGCATAAAAATGCTTTGCTGAAGACATCATTCCCATGTTATGAGGGAAACAACAGCCAAGCTCAACCAGCCCATCCAAGCAAAGTTCAGTCCATCCCACATCATTACATTTTATGATAAGCAGTATGCAGAACCTGTGATTTACATAATGGAAAACCACCATTCCCCTTACATTAATTAAATCAGTTGTGCCCACTGCACGGCCTCTTTGGCCTGAACAGCCCAGTCCCATAATGGCAGCAGGGCACAGGTGCTGCCAGCAGGGCAGAGGGTTGGGGACAGCTGGAGGAGCTGGCTGGAACACCCTGAGCTCTCGGAGCTGAGGGGGGACGTGGAGCTCAGTCCTGGGCTGCTGGGAGATGGGACTGCAATGCTCCTGCTGGCTTGTGTCCTTCCAGCCCTGGGCAAAGGCACTGGAGTGACTTTAAATAACAAATCTGCCCCTGCATAGCCTGGGTCTCATCCCACTCAAGGTACAGGAGTGGAGCATCACCTGTGATAGGATTGCAGGCAAGGTCAGTGCCTGGCCTGGTGGGTTACTGCCAGTCACTCAGAGTCACCTGAAAGCAATGGCTCTTAGCTTCTGGAGATGAGTCAAATGCCCCACTGCAATTTTTTAGATTGATTAAAACCATTATAGTCCAGAACTTGTTAGACCAATAAATAATCAGAAAAAAAGAAAACAGAAAATTGCCATAAGACTGATTACTAAAAGCAAGGTGAAAGAATAGGACCCTAAGGCCAGTTTTAAAGTGATGTAACTTCCTTATGCCACTGTGCTCTCAATTGTCAGTAGGCAGTGTGCTGAATTTCTTGCTGGCTGCAGCAGCTCAGCTGACAATTTCACAGCTGAAATTGTGGGGGAATCCTTGAGGCTGCCCATTCACTCTCCACTTGGTACAGCTACATAGGTCAGTACTGGTCTGGAGTGATACATACCAGTATATGGAAGTACCAGTATCAGGTGAAGCAGATTGTCTCAAAATCAAGGATCTGCACTTTATGAAGTGTTTTGAAAGCAGCAAAATTCCATAACTGGAGAGAATTTCATTATGTAGAAAATGCAGGGCCAGATTCTCAGGCACGTACCCTTACTCATCTGATGAGGGTGGTGTTTCCTAGGAAGAGTTGCCCACAGAGGTTCACATGTTGCCTTTTCATTCAAGAGCAGGACTCAAGTCTGTGTGGACAGTGTCCTTCTCTGTGATACTGCTGGTTCCTATTGATTTAGCAGCTGTTGCTGCACTCGTAGAAATCAATATCAGACTTGACCTATTTAAAGAAAGAAAGGAAACCATATACCTTCCCTCATCCCTGGGATAAGCTGAACTCAGAGAGCAGCCACTTTATTCACCTCTACATGTTGTGTTCCAGCACCAATGCCTTTCACAAGCTGCTGATGCTGGGCACCCAGCTCAGTGTTACCCCAGCCCTGCTTGCTCGGGGCAGGCTGTGGCCCACACCTGGTGTGTCACTGACCAAAGCAGCAGACAGCAAGTGCATCTGGCCTGATGTTGGGGTAAACAATGGATGCAGGCACATAGCAAACACTGCTCTGCTGAACTAAAAGGAAAATTTTAGTGTCCTGCCCACCAAAGGGGACTCATTTAAACTGAATGACCAAAGAGGAGAAAGATGAGATAATGCTGCATTTTTAAAATGTCTGTTCAGCCTGGATTGCATTTACATCTCCATCTGCCTTGCCTCTGCCTAGTGGTTTCAGCTTGACAGATCTGATGACTCACATTCTTCAAGGCTGCTTTCCCTTTTACTTCACAGGAAACAGGACTGCATGTTGAGAGCACAGAAACCCCTTTCTCCAGGGTACTCTTACTCAGAGTACATTTGACAACCAAAAAGAGAGACAAGTGTGTCAGAAACATCTTTTGAGCTATAATTAGGCAGTATAAACCCAGCAGGAGATCAACCATTTCTGTCTCACAGCAGCTAGAGAAGTGCTTCTGTGGGGACTTTTCTAATGAAATAATGATTTTAGTATTGATGTTACTAATATTTAGCTATACTGAATAAATGTACAGCTACACAAATAAACATTTATATATATCAACTGTACACCTACAAATTCTATATATACATGTAAATATGCATCTTGCATAGGAATGTTCATCTTCTGTACTTCACTTTGTAAATAAGCTATTTTTAGTAATTTCTTTTCCCTTCATTTCCCATTATCACATATTAGGCCAGCCCATCTGGTTACATCTTGCTGACTGCACTGGCATTTTCCAGTGAGGATGCTCTGGTGCTGCTGGGCTGATACTGTCAGTGAGTCAGGCCCTGATGGTGGGAGCTGTTCTCTGCATTGTACTTCTGTGACTCCTGACACTAAAGCCCAGGGTGGAATTTATCTCTGTGCTGCTGGGGGCACAGTTAGTACAGCTGGCAGTCACTGTGCACATCCTCTGTGTCTCCAGCCCCCAAAGCCAGCATTGGACCGGAGGGAGCGGAGCAGAGTGAAGCTCTGTCACTGTCCCAGCCCAGGTTATCGTCTCCATGTGAAGTTCAGCAAGGCTGGAGCTGGCAGGCTGCAGGAGAGGCTGCACCGAGGGAATGGCATCTCCAGCTTGAGGCAAGCTTGGCACTGCCCTCTCAGGCTTACATCAAAGGGAGCACTGATGAAAAGCTAACCTAGAGCATGAGCCCAGGCTGCTAAAGCCACTGACTGAAGGAGAGCTGAAGACAGCCTCAAACACACTTGACCTAGCATGGCATAGGGGAAGATTCTTGCCTTTATATCACCGTCACAGAAGAGTATTAATAGGAACAGTGAAAACCATCTTTAGCCTTTCAGTCAGAGGGTTCAAGAAGCTCCGGAAGAGCTCATCCTTATTATCCCTGGCTTACAGTTACACGCACTGAAGCACAAGAAAGTAAAACACTTTGTCCCAAAGCTACTCCAGCTGTGTCTAAACTATCTAATCTAAAGCTGACAATATGCCACAGGTAGAGCAGTACCTGCCAGCAAAACCAGGTCAGGATGGGTTTTGGTTCTGCAGGAAAGCTCTCTGAACTCTCCTCCTACTGGAAAAAAATATTTTTTTAATTCTGGCAGAATCATTGTAGAATATTGATCAAGGATTCATTGTAAAGACTCAACATCTTTTCTCATTAAAATAATTCTGCTAAAATACATGCCACAGAGCATATTGGGAGATTTTACAATAATTTTTGAGACATCTTCCAATATTTTCTGGCTTTTAATGATGAATATTTCACTCTGTCTGTAAACAGACAGTAACTAATAGCAAAACATTCTGTGTTCTTTATTTACAAGAAACAAATCTTCAGCTTTTGCTATTCCCCCAGATGTTAGCATTTTTAACTGGTTTATAACATTGTATAAGCAAAAATAATTATGAATGACTGCCACAACATTGAGGATCTCAGGGCTCTGCAGGTCAGAGTCAAGGAAATGCTGGCCTCCCAGTCCTGCTGTCCTCAGTGGTTTTGGATTCTTCTCTTTTTTGATGCTTCACTGATTTGCTGTTTGTTCACATAATGGATTTGCCTGGTGTCAGTGCCAGCTTAAGCTGAAAGAAGTTGTTGGGCCTCCTGCTGCTCTCGAGAGCAAAGAAGTTTACTGACTCTTGCTCAACTCATTTTGCTTTATAATCACAAGGCTCATAGCAGTCACCAGCCTAGCTTTCCACAAACACATCCAGGGACAGCAAAGACTGCAATAAATCCCTGAAAGAGGAATACATGATTCACCAGCAAAATCTGACATCTTGCATGAAATGAGACAGAAAACCACCCCACTGCAGATGGGTGCCTGTAAAGAAAAATTACACACTTAGGAGATTATACCATTTTTTTTTCTCTCAGAGCTTTTACAGCATGGCAATAACCCCATGGCAGTTTACCAGCTCCTGCTCTGGAATAACAAGCCTGTGCCCAGACCCCGAGGCGCACAGCAGAGGAGACAGATGGGTACATTTTGTTGCTGAGGAAAAGAGTTTCTGAGAGCAGTTCAGGAACTTCTTTTGCAAAGTGATGGATGTGTTCATCCATGCAAACTTGGAAAAAGGATGTGCCACAATGGGGGCTAAGAAAACTCTGTACTGTTTGTCCTCTATGTACAGTCCTGCAGAGTTCACATTGACAGATTTATCCTGTTATTGGAAAGGCTTGGACAATATAAAGGAGTGACTAAATGTCCAGAATAAATTAATAGTCAGGAGAAGGGAAGGCTCCAGGGAGATCTTATTGTGGCCTTTCAATACTTAAAGAGGATTGTAAGAAAGATGGAGGCAGACTTTTTAATAGGGTCTGTAACAATATGACAAGGCATAATGGTTTTAAACTAGAAGAGGGTCTAAAAGAGAGTTTGAACTAGAAGAAGATATATCTAGATTCAGACTAGCTATAAAGAATAAATGGTCCAGAATAACAAAGCTGAGAGTCTGAGAAACCCATTATCCCAGGTTTCTTCATAGGATGCTTCACATGACAGCAGAAGTGGCACAAGAGTCAAAGGAGCTCCTGTGAGAAGCTTAAGTATCATGAGAATTACTCCAAGGCAATGACAGAGAATATTTTAGCGCTTGGGAAGGAGGCATGAAGGGTCCCAAAAGTGATGGAGGTACTGGAGTATCTCTCCTATTAGGAGCAGCAGAGAGAGCTGGGACAATGAATAAAGCCTTTCAGCTAGACAGGCTGTGGCTGTAGAAGGAATGGCATTGGACATAACTAATGCCTCTGTCCCCCCCATTCCCCTGGCACCAAGCTCCCTCAAAACCTCTCCATGGGACCATGTGAAATCAAGGAATTCCCTGTTATGGAAAGAGAACATCAGTTAGTATATATACAGAGAGGTAACTCTCCCTCTATGTTTAAGATCTTTTCAAAAGTCTATTGAACTCTTTTTACCACGTGTTTGTCAGGATGTCCCCCAGCAGCAGTCAGTGTTTCCCTGCAAGCCTGTCTTTATTTATAAGTGTTGCTGGCTTGGCCTGATTTGCTCTGAATCCTCAGTTTCTACTCAGCTGCTGGGGAGGCCCGGTCTCCTGCCATTTAAACTTTGTTTAAACAGAGTTTCATATTAAAGTAATGGCAAGATGGGGACCAGGAGCAGATCCAAGAATAAAGTCTTGGAAAGAGACCCTTGGACCTAAAGCTAGAGCTATTTCTTTTCATATTTTCCTTTTACCATCTAGATGCAGGTTTATGTTACACTGAATTTCTGGGTAACAACAGAAGAAATGTGGGCTGACAAATGAAATTTCTCCTGCAGGCATGCTCCTCTTATTCCTAGCAGAGCAAGTGTCTCCTTCAGAGGTTCTGGCCCTGGACTTTAAACAATTATAATCAAAACTTTATGGTCTTCTGTGGTACTGCTTCCTTGGCAAATACATGTTAAAATAGGGATGTCATTTTCACTACAAATGGGAATTGGATTTTTGATTTTTATCCTAAGCATTGAAACAAATCCATAAAATTTTAGCTAATTTCTTCAAGTTTAAGTAGTGTAATTAAGTTTTGTAAGTTATGTAGTGAATTAAAATCTGAAATCTCTAAGGGTTTTATAAATGCTTCATATTTGGGCTAATAGTAAATTGCAAGATACTTGGTGACAGATTTCATGTGCAAAATCAAAGCAGAAGCCTTCTGATGAGATAACTTGCTAGTTTAGCACATGTTACTCCCTAGTGTTTGGACAGCAGCAGTGCTGGGAGCTGCTGTCACAGAGCTCCTGTGGAAGCTGTGGTATTTGCTAGGACAAAGAAGGAACTGATGAACCTGCATCCATATTCTTAGAAGGCTAACTTATTATTTTATGGTATTATATTAAAGAATGCTATACTAAAACTATACTAAAGATACAGACAGAAGGTTTAACAAGATACTAATGAAAACCTCGTGACTTCTTCCAGAGTCCCAACACAGCTGGCTGTGATTGGTCATTAAGTAAACACAATTCACATGAAACCAATCAAACAACCACCTGTTGGATAAACAATCTCCAACCACATTCCAAAGCAGCAAAACACAGGAGAAGCAATCAGTTAATTATTGTTTTCATTTTTCGCTGAGGCTTCTCAGCCTCCCAGGTGAAGAAATCCTGGCAAAGGGATTTTTCAGAAGATAAGATGGTGACAGGAAGCACCTTGCTCTGCCTCACCCAGGCATCTGCCTGGCTGCAGCTCATCCCCACAGCTGCCATGGAAGAGGCTGCAGAACCCTCCCAGCAGTGAGGAAAACAGGAGAGCCAGCAGGTGCCAATCCTGTTCACCAGCTCTGGAGAGCCAAACTGAGTGGAGTTTACCAGCTTTGCCCACTGAATGTGCTAACATTCAGCTTCTGTGAGGTAAAATTAGACTAAAATTTACAGTCTATTTACTACCTCTGTGAAAATTATGTGGTGTGCTTACTCTTGCTCCATGCTAAATGTTAAATAAATCCCTCATTTTCAGAGCAAGCTTTTCTTTATCACAGGATGGACACAAATACAAGACTGCCTGCCCCAGAGTACCTAACACCTCCCAAATCCACTTTCTGGCCTCCCCCACCAGTTTCTTGTATCCTCTGGAATTGACTCCATTAGGAAACTCCTTAGAGACAGGAATATTAATGTCTTCATTGTAATGTTGAAATTTTAAATGTTCATTTGTTGTTTTTGCTTAGGAAGCCAGAAACCATGTGATAAGTGATACCAAATGTGTCCAAATAAGCCATGATTGTGCTGAGCAATCTATCAGGTTAGAGTAATAAATGACTACACAAACAGCTAGCTTTAATGATGTTTCCTCTGCAGATTTATAGCAGAAATAAAGCCCCAAAGCATTTGGCTCCCAAGCAGCACAGACAAGACCTGTTTAGCATTGATGTCTGATACACACAGATTTTATAGCATAGAAGTTGGTACATCTGAATAAAACCTGAGGATTTTATGGTACCATTTCCATTTTCTTCCTGCTGAATGCTAATAAAAGCAGCAAATGTATGAATAAGATAACATTGTTTCTGTTAGCAATCACCTAACTAACTTTCTATGTGCACTAGGTAATTTGTATGTGCTGGTCCAATTCTGTCTTCCTCCTGGAGAATAATGCCTAGTATTTAGTAGAACTGTTATTCCAATGACATATTACCTCCAAATGTTTCTGTTAAAATATCTTCTTCTTGATAGCTCCCTTAATCACCTTCTGAAATGTTAATATGTATCTGCCCTTGTGTCGATATATTAATTACTTTTCTTTTAATTAGAGAGTTCAAAGGCAAAAGCTTTACAAACAAAAGGGAGTCAACTCTCCTCTACATTAGCCAGGGCCATTTATTTTGCTATCACTTGGGCTGGACAAGGAGCTGCTCCTGCTGGCAGGAGTCCTGCTGGGCTGTCAGGATGGCCCTTGTCCTCAGAGGGGCTGTGACAGAAGGGCCACCTTCCTGCTGAGTGTCCTCCACCACAGCAAACTTGGCCAGCTGGAGCCTCTACTTCTGAGGCATAACCACACACCAATCACAGCCCATAGAAATGCAGGGGGAATTTAATATGGACTGCTTTATTCAGGCACAGGACCCTTTTTTTTGTAATTATTATAAAATTATTATTATATTATTTTCTGAATTATTTTCATTATTTAGTTATTAAGGTTAGCCAGAGAGTTCTGTGAGCTTATTACTTTAGTACATGTGAGGGAAAAAATATAAATAGAGTTGCAAAATATTTTCTGAAGTATTGCTTTTTCTCTCTCCTGCAAAAATGTTGGGATGAAAATACCTGACACATATACAGGAAAAGCAATGTACAAGATGAAACTAGAGATGATAGTGGATACATATATGAAATTAGTAAATCAAAACTTAGAGATAGTTAAACAAAAACAGCTTTGCAATTTTGTACAGGCAAGTAGCCTGCACCAAGTTGTATATTTACCCAAGATTGTACAGGTAAAATAAAGGTGTTCTATGTGCCATACCTAAGCTAAATGTCAAGGTCAAATGCCACAGTGCAGCTCTCCTCTGTGAAATGAGTTTTCACTGACCTTCCTGCACCACCTCTTTACCATGCTGCTTTCAGCACATTGATAAACACTGTGGATAACAGATGCTGCTTTGGGGAACAGGATTTGGCTATAGAAGCCCCAGTGTCTTTTGTTGGGATATTAAGATTGTAACTTGTCTGATTTTATTATTAATATGTCTGTTGCCACTGAGTTACCATACACAAAGAAATTCATTTGGGCAAGCATAACCTCTGCTTCTCTGAGGGGTTTCACATTTTTTAATGTAAAGGCAGCAATGCAGGCTGAGCATACTTACACTCTGTATCCTGACTCTTGAGGTTTCTTCTTCAGCTAATGGCTCACACAAGCCTGTCAGCTTACAAGACAGCAGGCTCCAGCCAGGCTGCTTCAGGATGCCATACCTGTCTCACCTGCAGGAACCATTCCTGCACTGTCTGAGGCCGCATTAAAAAACCCACAGTGCCTCACCTCTGACACTTGCAAGGTGAACAATATGAGTGCAGGTGGGTACACCGATTTATTCACCAGTTGCAGCAATTCCACTGCCTTTCCATGGTGTTATGAAGTGAGGAATTCAGCTCAGTTCTTACGCTTCCTAGAAAAATATACAATTAAAATTTACTTAGGAATTTTGGATCAGTGGGTAAGAACTTTGAAGCAGACAGATTTTCTCCCCTTTTCCTAGGGTTCAGTGTTCTGAAGTGGGATGCAGTTCTTTGTCTCAGCAGCAGCACTCCTTTGCTGTTAAAACTGTCCTGTTCATTAAGAATCTTGCAGTAAGAAAGGTTCTCTCTAGCCAGTGAGTCTGACACAGTGAGACTACACGAGAGGCAGGCAGAGGACCAGCCTGTGTGTGAGCCTTGAGCTGCAAGGTGCTGCTGCCCAGGGCTCATTTGTTACCTGCTGGGAGCTGACAGCACTGAATGCCCAACGCTCTGTGCACGAAACAGCATTGCCACACACAGCACACAGCCAGCATTTCTGAACAGCTTCTGCCAGCTGCTCCTGCTCCTCTCCCCCCTCACCAGGTGACTGACCTAAACACTTTTAATTTGTTGGCAGGAGCTGCCTTTGGTACATACATGGAAATTTTTCCATTAACTTCAACATCGGCATTGATCACAATCATTTCATGTGGAAATGAAAAGTTCAAAAAGGAACCTTCTATTTCTAAGTTTCTATTCCTTCTGATAAATTAATCCAAAAGGTGACATTTTGTATGTCATTAAACCAGTTCTGTATAGACTTACTGAATGTCCAATTTTTCTGGTTAATATTCACACATATCCATTATTAACACCATTCAAAGAGATAAAATGTATTCATTTGTTGCCATTATGTGTCATTCTATCATTTGGAATGATTTAGAATGATAAGTATTTTAACAATCTCAGCCCTTATCCTGGTAACTAGGTTTAATAACAGGTTTCCTAAATGACATATAAGAGAAATTAATCCTGCATATTGCATGAATTATGCATTTACCCAGTGGCAACAATGAAAGTTCAAGCTTTGCCCGAAGCTAGACTTAGGAATCAGCAAATTTTTAACAGTTTAAAGCTAAAATCACCTTTTATGTAATTTCTTATTGAGAAATAATCATAGCATTGGTCTTGCATGTAACTTGCAGATACAGGCATTTATTTATCTGATTTTTTCATACTTTTTTCCTTACCATTTGTTATCAGCCAAGGTAACTACACATCTTTGCATGTGTTGTACAGTCTTTTCTATCAAGAGTTTTATAATCAGTTTCTGGAAGAAACTAAAATTTTTATATTGCAACGTAAAAGCTAAAACTGTCGCAAGTGCAGGTGACAGAAATAGAGAAAACATGTTTCCAAAAAGCTTATGTAATATGATCTGAATTAATCTCAATGATAGACAGGGAGTAGAAATTCTTTTTACTAAGTTGTCTGGAAAGAACGCCCTCCTAACAGTAAGCAGCAATGTTTGTTCTTGCACTATCATAAATCATATGTAGCTAAAAACATTAATCCCTCACTTCACTCACAGCTCTGATGAATAACATATTAATATTGCACAGAAAGAACTTGGAACATTTTCTCATATACCTGTCATGTGTGCTTTGTGTTTATGCTAATTTATTTTATGGAATTAGAGTGCTCCCAGTGGTACTGCAATGAAATCAGTAATTTGATGTACCTTGCCAGAGGAAAGGTCAGCTTTCAAAGAAGAAGGAATAATTTCACCTTTCTCTTTATGAGCCAGACTCCTTTCTGATGTGTACAGATAAAGCCTGAATTTCCATCTCTTTTGTTGGCTGACAAATTTACTGAATTCTTTCTGAGAAAAAAATAAAGAAAGAACCCAGAGTAACCCTTAGCTGAAAACATTTTCAGGCTGCATTTAGAAATCACTTTACTCATTTCTGAAGTGCAGTCACCCCAAGTGAAGTAAAATGGCTTTTCTAATAGGAAGCAGTGTCAGACAATTTCAAAGCAAAATTTCAGGGGCAATGGAGAGAAGTCAGGCTGTAATTACACCTGGTGAAAATTACCTGGGACTGAAGGCTAATAGAACACTTCTTTTTAAGTCTCATGGGATTGTTTCAGGGACAGAAGGCAGCAGAGAATTCTCATCACAGGATGGGAGCAGATGAGGCAGAACAGAGAGATAAGAGCCAATCTGTTGAAGAGACAGAGATTATGTAAAGGATTTGGGCATCACCACACAGAGAGTGGGACTGGCTCTGTGTGAGCTACCCCCAAACTGCTGAGCAGGGTAACAACCCACTGAGGCACAATCCTGCAGTTTTGGGTTGGGCTGTTGGGAAGCCCATCTCTGTGAAGCCCCATGAGTCCTTGTTTGTCCACATCAGCCCAAGCAAGCACTTACTCAGGAGTTTCCACATCTCTGTACACAATCTGTCACATCCTCATGCTCTAAATTATCTGAACAAGTACATTCATAAATATCCAGGGATCTCAAAAGTCCCCAGGGAAATGAAACAGCTCTTTCTAGGCAGGCTTTGTGGAAACCAAACTCCTTTTTGGAAAATATTGGTTTTGCACAAGTAGAATTTATACCATTGTGCTGGGAGGGCAGTTCCACGGCTGGCATTCCATGGCTCCGGGTAGGATAATGGAGCACAGCTGGCAGCCCAGCCCATGTGCAGAATGCAGCCACAGTGTGCAGCAGCCACACTGCTTCTGCAGCCAGTCTGTCCCTCAGGGCCCTGTCTCTCTGTCTGCAACAAGGATTAAACACATTTTATTTGTACATTTTCTGATGGGCAAGGTCAGTCTCTGCAAAGATGGGCACTGGATCACGTCACGCTGCATCTGAGCATCAGTGACCCATGAAATTGAAGGGCATTTTTGGTATTCACTTGGGACAGCCCAGGTTTCCCAAAGGTAGATCTGCTCAGAAAATCCTAGCTAGACTGAAGAAATTGTTGGTAGGTGGAATAAACACCTGAACTAAAAATATTTTAAAATTACAAGTGGAGCTTGAGTCCAGTGAAACTGAAAAGTGGTAGTGGTTTCAGCCTGTTTTGTTTTGTTTTGTTTTACATCAGAGAGCAAGATACAAAAAAGAGAAACAAAAATAATCCTAGAGATGTGCTATATCTTAAAATCTTTAAGGAACTAAAACTGTAACATAGTGATTAGGGCAGCTTATAGGGTGCATCAAAAACAGCACTGTGCTATCTGCAAGGATCTGTCTGTCGCCAGGTTTTGGCAAGAATTTGAGTCCTCTGAGACACTGTGAGGGGGAAAGAGCCTGTGAGGAATTGTCTCTTTCCACAGCTGTGGTCACAGAGGTTATCCTCTGATCCTCCCCCTCAGTATGTAGTCTGAGACTTTACTGTGAGGTTTCGGTGCCATACAAGTCTGCTGCCACCCAAAGCTGGAACCATCTAGATTTGGTGATGCAGTGAGTGAGGGTCCACATGAGTGAGTTGCAGTCTGCCTCTGCTATACATGACTTTGGAGGGGCTTTCCAGAAATCCCACACAATGTGACATGGAATCCAGTTGCCTGATCTTTCCCCTGCTAGCTTGATAGACACTAGCCTTTGGATATGTCCATTGCACTGTTAAAACTCCCTGGAGTTTCTCCAGCTGTACATGCATTACTGGCTTTTTAATAACATTAATACATTCTCAGAAAACCAATATAACAACATCAGTTATACTGATATCAATAATCAATATAACAACAATCAATATAACAGCACCAGAATTTACCAGCCCAAACTTGCTCATGTGATGAATAGGAACAGTTGTGCAGCCACTAAGAGACTAAAAATTTCTCAGCCTGAAAGTCTCTAAAAAGGAAGATGAGAATTACTTTTTGAACACAAAAACTGCAAATGACTGATGTTTGCATCAAGAAAAAATTCATGTCAGCTTTCCAGTGTCTAATACAATTATGTCAAGCACTGACTTTTTACCACATGTAAAGGGCCCTCTAGGAAAATGTGTCCATGCACCATTTTAATCTGAATGACAAGCAGCATTGCAAGCAGTGATTTCTCCAACCTAGCGCACCTGCTTGGTATTTGGGGCCATAGTCTTGCTTTTAGCCCAGGGTACAAAGCAGAGATTTGCAGGAGAAAGAAAAAGAAACTTAACATGAAACTGTATAGTACAGTCCTTTTTGCCAGAAATGGTGTTAATACCTGCCCTGTTGAACTGCAAACATTCTTTTATATCAAACTTTATAAAACATTTAAGATAATCTGCCTGGAAATCAGATGCCTGGCAGCAAGGTGAACAACTGGCTTCTTGTCTGTTCTTTACATAAGGCACTTTATGTGCTCTACTTATTAAAAACGTAAAATTAAGGAATTTTGAAGCTAGAAATTGCATGTTTTAATTGCAGGTGCTTGTTTAAAATACAAGCAATAGACCAGGAAATCCTTACATAAGGGTATTATGAAAAGTTTTCTGGCATTGGTAAGATAAGTTACATGACATTGATATTGATGTTTTCTTGGGTGTTCTATAACAGCGTTTTCAGAGAGATGTTTCATTTACCTATTGAATTACTCTATTTGATCCAAATTTTAAATAGTCAGCTTAAGCATTTATCTTCTTCTGCCTCTTATTTTATACCAAAAAAAGTGCTGCCTGGATTCCACAGTTCAGATTTATTCTGCCCAGTGAATGCAGGGCACTGTCAGACAGTAAAGGAATTGGGAATATGGTGGCTTTGATCTGGAGCATCCCCAGTTTTGGAGCATCCCCAATTTTCAGGCCATATGTCAGGACACATGTCATCAACAGAAACAAGTATCAGAACAACTCGAAATTCCAGTAATCTCTTCATCTCTCCCCAAGGAGATCTGTGGCCCAGAACAGCCAAACCATTCCCTCTAGCATTCTCAGCACCTTCTCTATAGTCCAGAACAGTTGAAGTCCACATGTTCAACACTGTTACTCCCTGAATTTGCTTGCAACCTGCACTGGCACAAAGGATTTCACTGAAAGGAAAGCTTCCTGCTGTGCCTGTAAAACTCCTATTTCCCAAAAAGCGTTGTCCCAGCAGGCAGTGTACTGGAGATACAGAGTGCCTAAGGGTACCTCCTGAGATGATATCTGCTTTCTAGAAAGCGTCCACATTAATAAAAGTACCAGCTATAAGCTCAAGGCATACTGTTCAGTAAGTACAGGACCATTAAAGTAACATCTACTCATTCTACAGAAGCTTATTGTGAGTAAAGTGTAGCTGAAGTGTTCCAAAATGCATTGTAGCACATTTTTAAGATCAAGATTCTCTTAGCAGGTTAAAATTTATAACACATTTGCAATCAGCTTTTATCCTGGCCTCTTCAGAGTGTGTAACACATTCCCATTATACAGAAAATAAAAATGCAGGATTGTGCTTAGCCATATTCTATTACAAAAGCTGCTGCATGCCAAGGCAAGGCCTCAAGAACACTTGACTGGCCTGTCCCATCTGTTAGCACTCAGTGGCTATTGTTGAACATCTGGTTATATTTTTCAAGAGTTTCAATTCAATCCTTCTGTGAGCCAGCAGTTTGACTGGTGCTCACAATGGGTGTGGGCTCTCCCAGGCTGCTAACAGCAGTGAGTGAACCCCAGAAGTGACTGCAGAGATGCTTCAGGCAGCTCTGTGGGAGCCATCGCTGCAACCAGGAGCAGGGCTAGCCATGCCAGCATGTGCCCCAGATTATGGGGATTTATATGGGCAGATTTATATGGCACTCACCAACTGAGGTGTCTGTCCTCTATCTGGGCTTCTGCTCCTGGCTATGCCATGGTTCTTCAGCCCTTCTAAGCTGAAAACATCCCCAAGAATGGGTGAGGGAAGGACAACTGCACAATAGGAGCTCATACCACTTCAACCCAAGTGCCTGCACTCAGCACAGCAATAAATCAGTCAGTCCAGCCTGAGAATAGGAGTAGAAGATGAATGATGTACAAAATCTCTGGACACAAATATTAACTGCCTTGTCCTGAAATTGCTGGACAAGATAGTGAAAAAAAATCACTGCTTCTTGTCTCTGGCATAGTGGGACTGAAATTAAGCATTTGCTTTCCTTGCAAGTAAAGAAAAACATATTACAATGCACTGCTACCAGTGGCAATTACCTACACACTGTTTGCTCACATAATGATTGTTCTTTCCCCCTCAAACCTTAAGTGTGACTTACATGCATGTCAGTCCCTACAAGTGACCACTATGTGATTAAACACAAGAATGCAGAATCTGCAAATGTAGACAGCTCTGATACCCAGAGAACTGCATCTTGGGCATACTAAATCATGCCATGAGAAACATGAAGAGAGCTGTTTGATGACCCCCCAAGCCTTTTTGTCTCCAGGCTGAACAAACCCAGCTCCCACAGCCTCTCCTCATATATCATGTTGCCTAGCTTCCCAACAGACTTAGTGACCCTGGGCCAGATAAGTCACAGTTTATCAACTTATCTTGTCCAAAACTGGACACATTTGTTCAAACACAACCTCATGAGTGCCAGAGAAAAGGAATTAATATTTTCTTTAATCCTGCTGGCTACAGTTCTGTTAACACAGCCCAGAATGTGGCTGGCTACCTTTGTCACAAGAGCACCCTGCTAACTCCTTTTGGACCCAGCCTCCACAGCCGCCAGGTCCTTTTCTGTAAACCTGAGAACAGAATAAACTTCCAGAGCCTTCAAAAGTAATCCCAAGGAGAACCATTTAATGTTTCTTTCTTATCTCTAGAATCTACCCTTTGATGAATTGATACCCTCAGGTAACATTCCCAATTCCCATTAGCTCCTTGAGCATGTGCTCACCATGTGAGCAAAGAGCCCCTGCAGCACAGTGCCAGCACAGCACAGATAACACTTTTTGCACTGATAACACAATCACACTGATCTGTCCTGCAGGAAACTGCATGGACCACAGAAACACAGCACCACAGGCTGACCACACAACTTCCACAGCCCTGAATAAATCAGCAGGGATCTGGGAGCTGTGATGAGACGGACTGTGAGGTCTGCCTGCTCCCATTGCTAGCCAGCAGATGGGACTGTCTCTTTAAGGTCATCATGTCCAGCCATTAACCCAGCACTGCCAAGGCCACCATGTCCCTAAGTGCCACATCAACATGTCCATTAAACACCTCCAAGGACAGTGACTCAACCACTTCCCTGGTAAGCCTGTTCCAATGCTTGACCACCCTTTTGGTGTATAAATCTTTCCTAATATCCAATCTAACACTCCTCTGCTACAACCTGATGCCAGTTCCTCTCATCTTTGTGTGGGAGAAGAGGGTGTCAAATACTTTTAAAATCTCATTTGAAGCAGAATAGCACACCTTGAAAACATGTAAATATAGGATAGAAATCATATGATAACAGTCAAGAGGGAAGAACAAAAAAAATGAAGTTCCCAAAAATGTACCAGCTAAGGATCTGACCATTGTACTAAAATGTCATAATTAAAAGCTGGAGAGGAAGCAGCAGCAGGGGAATTACTTTAATGAAGCTTAGATGGTACAATTGAGTAAACTCTGACAAACAAATTGCTTAAAGGGAAGCTTTTTTATTATTATTATAGTCTCTGTGGACAAGCTGATTAATCTATGTTTTGTATTATAAATTAGAAGCAAACAAGACACCGAACAGTGCAGGCTCAGAGAAAAATAGGGATGTCCTTTTTTAGGGGTGAAATATGTAGGAAGCACAGGAGAAATCTTATTGGATCTACCAGCAGAGACAGAGTGGTTCTTCAACATCACTGCTAAGCCCCCTGCTAAAGGAAAAGAGCATGATGAGTGTCTTAAGGCAAAAATTGGGTAAGAAATAAATGTGAATGTCATAAGCACACAAGGAACATCAGATAGAATGGAAATAAAGGATGACATCCCTGACACATGAGAAGCATGACATATACAACACATGCTATTAAGCTGGCTTTGAAACAGCATTCACATCATCTCTTCATTTCTACTTGTCAGCTGTATGAACCATGGGTATGTCTCAATGCCCTCTACCAGGAGACTTGAAATTATCTGTATTCTGCTTTTAAGCCATGAGACTTGTTTTCTGGGACCTTCATTTTTTCTCCACTAAGTATCTCATAACACATTTATTTTCTGATGAGTTAGCTCAATGGTACCTTCTAAACATTATTAATTAAATTATTAATGTAATCACTAGAGCTGATCAAAACCCACTTATTTCTATGTAAAATTACTAATTTATCTTCTGCCTAAGTTTCCCAGAATATTATCATTTTAACAAAAAAACAGCAACAACACCATCAAGCCAAGAGAGATGATATATGCAAGGGGAGCAGAGAGCGAGTGAGGGAGTGTTGCAAGGAGAGCAGAGGGAGCGTTGCCTTTGCTAAGAAACAAATACCTGATAGAAAAATAGCTATCTGAAATCATTGTTTAATTATGACTTTCTGTCAAATTTTTCACATAATTGTAAACTACTAGTGCTAGAAAAGTGCTGTTACTAAAACAGGCCAATCAAAAGGCTTCTTTTCAAAAACCTCTCCAGCAAGGAGCTCAGATGTCGAAGGACTGCCTGACCTTGGGGTGGGAAGCTAGAAAATAAAGGAATTTGTTTAAGGGAGCCCATAAGGTAGCAGAAAACTAATAACTGAGATTACAGATAAATACACTCCAGGAATAAGGAGTGGAATTAGAGAGGTAGGTGGAAGGGCAAAATGGATTAAAAAGTGTGAACATGCCACACTGGTGGGAAATTTTGCAATATTAATGAGTTTCCAATTCTGCTTATACCTCAGTTATTCTGATGTTTTCTTTACCTGTTTCAGTGAACTATATTTTCCAAATTATGAGATAAGTATATTTAGCTGTTGGATTTGTGCTTTACCTACATGATTGTTTTCCCTGAACTCTGCACTGAAACTCAAGGTGCTACTGCATCTGACAAGCCTCCACCTCTTCTCTTCTGAGGGTTTCCAGGCAAGAATGGCAGTCCCTGGGATTACTGGGACACCAGTACACTATGGCAAAGAACAAGACATAATACTCCAGCACAACTACTGAGAAGAGTATCTTGTCCTAGAGGTGGCTTTTGGGACCCTACACAGTGCTGTCTACCAAGTCAAGGAACCAAAAGCAGAGAAACAGCCCAGGAAGATGCCCTCAGAACAGCAGTAAAGCAGTAGAACTACTGCTACTGATGCTGACATTTTAACCAAGATATTCTCAATCCCAACCCTACAGTCAGTCCTAGAAGTGACCAGAGATACTCTCAGCACCCCATCTCTGTGACCTGGAAGAAGAGAAGCTATCTGAAATTATTAACACTAAGCATGAAAGATTCCTTTTCTTAGGTTGTGAGACCACACCACTTCTCTAAAGTGCTGATACCTCAGGATGATGCATTCAACTAAGACAGAGAAAAGCTGTAGAACCATTATTTTGGGAAAACTAGAAACATGAATTACCAAGCAGTATGTGATCTCCTTGTTGTAGTGTTAGGATGGAATTTGATAGTCTTTCAAGAATTGTCAGTCCCAAGGAGTTGACTGTCTTGGTCAATATGAGCATTGCACTTCCCTTTATTTTGTTGTGGCCCTGCCTAAGACTCAAGATACCATTCAAAACCAACAAATACAAATGTTATATTCACAATGTGTCAGTCTGAGTACCCTAATATGACAAATCAGGGATAACATCTACAAAATGGGAATAGTCTAAGACTGAAGCTTCAAACACTACTTAACTCAAAACTTAGCCAACCTTAGAGTGACTCTAGACATAAGGAGAATGAGTGCACAGGAGAAACAAAGCTGCACAGAAACCACTTCAGGTAGATTAGAGAGATCTTGATAGAATTAGAGCATTTTAAATAATGCTTAATTTGATAATTTTAATTCTGTAGCCCAGATAAGATGGTCTAATAAATTCTGTTTTGTAGATTTAAAAGCATTAACAAAATATTTCCTCCTTACAACAGAGTACTGTGTGTTAATTGCAAATCAAAGGTAATGTGAAGGACAGAATAGGTTCCTTAGTTTGCTCCTTTTTTTCTGTCTCATTCACAAGCAAATCCATATATTTGACCAATATGCTTCTGAAGAATGTGTATGTGTGATGGTGTTCTCTGTGATAACACGGGACACTAAATTCTTTGATATTTGCATTTTACTGGCCCAGAAAGTAGATGGCAACAGTAGAGGGCACAACAAAGCAGGATTAAATTGTGGTACTTTAAGTAATTTCTCAGCAAACTAAAATGGCGTATTGAGCAAAGTGAAATCTGGGGGTTTGAATCACACAGAGTTGAGGAGAAATACGTATTTTTACCGTTTTGACTCACAATGGGTGCACGACCAATGAAATATTCACTACTGCTGTCAGAAGGCTTACCCTACAATGACTGAAATGGAAACAGAAGAATCACAGGAGATCCTACCACTAGATTGTTTTGCACTCTGGTTTGCTTTGAATGACTTTCCAAAATATCATCCTGAAAAGCTTAAACTTCAAGGAGACAACATGACTGCCATTAACTTTTCAAGTGGCACAAAGTAAACAGTGGCATTTAAAAGTAAACTCTACATACATTGGAAGGCAAATTGTTTAAGTTTTCTGACCCCAGAATAGCCATCTCTTATTTTAAAATTCACCTGTTCTTATCTAAAAACTCATCTGTTATAAAGGCCATTTTTAGTTCTGATTTTCTGTAACACAAAGTTTAGCTACAGTAAATAATTCATATTGGATTAAATATCAAAGCACTTTTGAAGTTTGAAAGATTTATATTCTTGGCATTCTAGATCAGCATTATAAAATAGTCCTTGTTTCATAACAAGGGTCTAATCTTAGCACCCTGTTAATCCTAAATCTCACTTTGTCCAAACAACAGAGCTGTTGTGTCTACAACTGCAACACTGCTCCTTGATTTGAATACACAGTAATGTTAGAATTTATATTAGCCTTTTGCAAAAAAATTGCATGATCTTTTATTAAAATATACCATTTTGATGAGTGACTTTAAAGTTGAAGCTGACAGAAGACAAACACATATTCCAGCAAGGGATAGATGGTGCTGTCCAGAGTAACATTTTCCAGTTACAGCCATCCAGAACAAAATGAACCTTGAATCCAGATAAATTTTAAAACTTAAAGTAAGATTTGGTCACTGAGCACAAAGAATTTCTGACAATTGAAACAGTTTCTGGGAATCTCTTAATCTGGAAATTAATTAGAGAAGAATGACATTTCTTTCTTACAATTACAAAAGTTAATGTTGTTAATTCTAGGAACTGGCAATAAATATTTAACTAACACTCACAGCCAGTTCATTAAATCTTTGGTGATATAAATATATTTAGCACTTACGTGGTCATTGCCAAGGTTTATCCTATTTTAGTGAGGGCAAGAATGCAGAGTGATATTTACATTTTAAATTATTCATTACATTCAGCTGATATCCTCAGATTCAGACCTGATCACCATACAAACATACACTGGTATGTTTCAAACTTATTCTTATTTTGATATTCTTAGCAACTTAAAACCAGAGTAAATTCACTGAAGAGCACATTTACACTATGTGTGAATGTGTTTTAGCAGAGTACTTAATTTTGACTGACCAGCTTTGTGTCACATAAAGCAAAAAGGGTCAAAATCAAAGAAGAAATCACAGAAGGGTCAAAATCAAAGAAGAAATAATTTTAGTCATCAGTGAAGTAAAAATAGAGCAATGTCATATTCTTGTAAATTTTCAGAGCCTATTAACTCAAATAAAGATCTTTTTATAAACCCAGTGCAATTCCATGTCCCTTTCCCACACTCTCTACAAATGCCTGTTTTATTGCATCTATAATGGATCTTTTGAATAATAATTTTTAAAACCCACAACATCCTTCTGTCTCTACATTTCAATGTACACTTCATTTCACTTGCATTTAGCTGCACCTTGTGTGGACATTCAGCAATGCAAATACTCTGAGTTGACACAGTGACCTGTTTTGCTCTTAGCAGCTGCTAAACTTTATTTCTCAAGTAACATTTACCATACAAACTATACTTTTTGCCCATTGTTAAAATTGTACAACATCATCTTGACTTCCAGAAAAAAAACAGGAACTCCACTATTGCATAACTCAAAAAATATACACAGACATTTACAAGCAAAAACAAAAATTATATTTTGTAAAATAATAAACATCAGCCCTCAAAATTAAAGCACAGTTTTGCCTATAGAGATTCCTAACACATTTGCAGGGTCCACCCATGCAGATGAATACCCAAATGACTGCAAAGACTGTTCACACTACTACACTGTTACCCTGGAACATGATTATCATAGCTAAATAGCTGCCTAATACATGAAAAAAAGCTTTTCCCCCAAAGTTGCTCCACTCTTCCATGAAGATACCAGTCATCTCCTTTACTCATTTGATCATCCTCCCCAACTTTGCAAGCCACATTCCTAAGAGATGCCATGTTCTGGTGGTTCTTGTGGTTCTTTTCTGAAATCATTCCTCCCCTGTTTGCTGGTTAAGGTGGGCATGTCTGTGCTGTGAAGTAGAGAAATATGTAAAAATAGAGTTCATGGGTATTAAGGAAGTGGAAAGAAGCCAGCGTTAAGCTATGAAAGTTCAGGACTCTCTGAAGTGCATGGCTTGCTCTTCCTCAAACTCCAAATGCAAATCCAGACCTGTTGCAAAAAACCCCAAATTCTTGTAGATTTATTTTGCTGTCTGACCTGAATACACCCAGGGCTGCACAGCAAGTCTTGGGGATTCTCCATTTACTCTCAGGTTGTATACAGGTCTGGCTTCAAAAATGTAGGTGGGGGCAGACTTCAGAGACAGATCCTTTGAGAGAGGAACAATGTTACAGTCTGAGGGCTGTTTTCTAGAAACCCTTTTATAAAACAGTCAGCCTATTCCATTCATCCCGATGTTAACAGTAAAAGTCCAAAACAAACTTCTGAAGGGTAGTGAACCCTTCCCTCCTCTTGCCATCCCTCATCAGATCTGATCGTACAGCTTTTGCCATCTTCCTGTACAACAGGGACCAAGGTTTTAGGTCTTTTCAGCCCGGCAAAGATATCTATAACCAGCCACACACTGGCTACGACGACAGGCATATCCTGAAGGAGGGAGTAACACTTAGAGCTGCAGCTCCACCTTTGGATGGAAATCGGCATTGGAAACAGCGGGAAAAGCACACGTAGCAGCTGGACAACTTGAATTCACTCACACCGAAGGAAGGAGGATATCTGCGGCAATGGGATGCACGGTGCAAGACAGTCCCTCAAGCAGCTCCCAGTGCCAGCTGCTGGCACGGCTGTCCCCTGGACCAGGCCTGCCCCTCGAGCACTCCAGCAGCTTTCCAGTAACATCATTTTCCAGTCTCAGAAGAATACTCACATGGTGTAATGTTGAGACACCTCTCTTGCTCTCCTAGACCCTCTACTCTTTCCTGGTCCACGTTTAGGTGCCTTGCTGTTTACATCACCCAGAAAACCGGCCAGCCTTGCCACAGATGTCCCTGCTGCCTCAGAGAGTGATGTCCATGCTGCCACCACTCCCTGCAGAAGTTGTCCAGAGGCTCCAGCGGGGACCTGCTGCCCTGCAGGACACATGGTCAGGCCAGCACGCACCTTCCCAGCACCTTCCCCCCTGAAGGACTTAGATGCTCATAGCCCCTAACACAGGCTCCAGAGGAATGGAGCCTGGAGGACGATGCTCAAGTGGAAATGCTGAATCTGAAGGAAGGATATTCCCAGTGGGATGTACACAGTTATGAGGGAAAGAAGAGGGCAGGAGGGGACTAGGGGTAGGAGTGGGGGGATTCAGCGAGGGGTGGCGATGCCCAGCAGGTGGGCAGGGACGCGGGCAGCCAGCAGGCAGGCCAGCACGATGCCGACGAGCTGCAGCAGTGCCAGCCCCAGGGCAGCGGTGGCGACACAGTACAGGTTGCTGCCGACGAAGGCGGACACCCTGCCGAAGCAGCCGTCGCGGTGCAGCCAGCGCGCGTCGGGCGGGCGGCGCTGGCAGCCGCGGCGGGCCCGGCAGCAGCTGAGGGGCACCGAGCCGTTCTGCCCCAGCGCCCAGGGCGAGCGCAGCCAGTCGCGGTAGCTCTCCACGCCGCAGCAGGACAAGGCTCGCTGCAGGGCGTCCAGGGCGTCCGCCACGCCGTCGTCCTCCCCGTAGGCCAGCAGCGCCCGGCGCAGCCCCTCCTGGAAGCCCTGCGCCAGGGTCTGGCGGTACAGCAGCGCCGAGAGCCCGGCCGCCAGCCCGGCCGCCAGCACGGCCGCCAGGAAGGCGCTGTAGGCGCGCAGGAGTCCCCGGTGCTCCGTAGCGGCGCCGAAGCATCCCAGGAAGCCCCAGATGATGACAGCGACGCCGGTGGCCAAGAGGATGGTGGGGGCGCTGGGGTAGCCGCTGGCCGACAGCGCTAAGTAACTGCCCAGAGACACCTTGGCCCAGAGGCCGATGATGAGCATGGTCAGCCCCGCTGCCCAGAAGACGAAGCTGAAGGCCATGAGGGACAGCTTGAGCAGCGTCATGGTGCCCTCGGGCCCTGATGTCGTGGGGAGGGCGGTGGCGGTCACGGTGAGAGCCTCCCGCGGCCGTCGGTGCCGCCGGGAGCTGCGCAGCACGGGCGCCTCGGCGCTGTCCGAGGTGCGGCCCCGCCGGCTCCCCGAGCAGCCGTCGGTCGGTGCGGCCCGGGGCCAGTGCCACTGCAGCCGGTGCCAGTGCCGCCGCTCCTCCTCCCCTTCCCCTTTTGAGGGCGCGGCCCGGTGCCAGTGCCGCCGCTCCTCCACCCCCTGCCCCTTTTGAGGGCGCGGCCCGGTGGCACTGCCACAGCTCCTCCGCCCCGGCCCCTTTGGAGGGCGCGGCCCGGGGCAGCCCGGGGCACTCGGCCGCGCTGCGGGGCTGGGCGGGGGGGTCGAGCAGCTGCCCGGCCGCCGGCCCCGGGCTCCGCTCTCCCCTCCCCGGGCTCCGTGAACGGGTGCGACTGGCAGCTGGCCGTGCCCGCAGCACTGCAGACCTGTGGTGGTGTTCGCAGGGGTCCCATGATGAGGGAAGAGACGAGACGAGAATGTTCACTCCATGTTTCAGAAGGCTTGATTTATTATTTTATTATATATATTATATTAAAACTATACTAAAAGAATAGAAGAAAGGATTTTATCGGAAGGCTAACTTAGAATAGAAAAGGAATGATAACAAAGGCTTGTGACTGACCGAGAGTCCGGACCGATGGACCGTGACTGGCCATTAATTAGAAACAACCACATGAGACCAATCACAGATGCACCTGTTGCATTCCACAGCAGCAGTTAACCATTGTTTACATTTTGTTTCTGAGGCCTCTCGGCTTCTTAGGAGAAAAAATCCTAAGGAAAGAATTTTTCATAAAACATGTCTGTGACACAGACCCCCAGCTGAAAACATTCTGAAACAGGAAAGCTCAGTGTTAAACTTTAATGGCATATACTGCAGCCCAGGTTTACCCTAGGCAAGGGACTAAACTTCTATAAGCACTAGGAGTAATACCTAATACATAGATAACCCACAGGAAGCATAACGTGAGGTTTTGGTTTTATTTCTTTTACTGCATCAAGCTGTACTATTAGGACCTTTTGTACAAATAAGCATAAATCTGTACCTGAATATTAACTAACTACACATTCAGTCAGTGACTCAGTTTAGAATTTCCCTGCTAGAAACTATTTTCAGTGTGGCCTGGCCCTGTTAAATATTCATTTGATTTAGCCCATGATAACACTGAGCCGCTGAGAAGACATTAAACCACAGCAAGGTACTGTTATGTAACTAGTGACCCAGCATGCTACAAGGAGAGATTCCATCATCAATGTAGTCTCATTGCAAAAGAGCAAAAGGTAAGCTACTCCTACAAGCCAGGTTAAAAAAAATTAGTAGGAAACTGTAAAAGAGACAGTGTCTCAGTCAGAGGTAGAATTAGCATCTCCAGGGCAACAGTCACACCAAAAAAGCAGGTTGTTGTGGTTGACATCTTTATCAAACCCTTTTGGGACTGAATTCTGAGGTTTACTTGTGTTTCAGTGGTCACATTTTCTTGATTTCTTTCTGTAACAGATTTAGGGAGGGAAAGGAAGTGCTTTATGTGTGACATCTTAATGCACAGGTTTAATGCACAACCAGAAAATTAAAGGTGTCAAACCAATAATTTAGCATAATCATAACTGAAAAATCCCTTGTTCTTTATTAGAGGCCTTAAATTCTGTCCATTCTCATAATCCATGCTCCTGGAACTGTTTGCGTAAGTAAAGGAGGTTGGATTGGACTCCCTGAGTGTATAAGAAATGGTGAAACAGCTTCAGTGTCTGAAAAATAAATCTACTAGAACACCTTGATTTTTCAGACATTGGCCAAATCATAAATTATATTGACATCTTAGGAAGAAAACAGTTAAAGAACCTCATGAAATCATACAAGTGAATAAATTTTTATTGCATTACATGTGATATGTGGACTGACAATCTGATGAAAGAGATGTCCCATTCCATGTTGTTTTGGAAAGCGAAGTGTTGTGGAAATAACATAAGAAGGGAGGATTCAGATGTGCCAACCCCACTAAGAGCAGCACTACTGATTTTCAAAGAGTGGTTACAAACTTGGGTATGAAATACACTGAGATTGACCCTGGAAAATGCAAACTAATATATCCTAGAGAAAACTGGTGCTTAGTGATGCAAGAAGCTGCCTGCCAAACTGTGCATCTGAAGGACATGTAGGTGATGGGAGATGCCTAATTAGGCAGTGCTCTGCAATACTATTTGGCAAGGAAAAGCTGTCAGCTTGAAGCATGAATTTTCCTGTTTCCTTACTCTTTTGGTTTGGTAATATCTTAAGTGTTACATCTTCTTCCTGGCAGATGCATGATGATTTTGATTTAAAGTGATCCTCTTGATTTCTTGATTTCCTGTGGGGTTTTTTTGGTTGTTTTTTTTTTTTTTTTTGGTTGGGTTTTTTTTTTTTTGCTGGAGTTTACACTTGAAAATCTGAAGTGACTATTTCCCATCACTCTGTTACAGAGGGGAATAACAATGCAGGGATTCTTCATGGCTTTTCAAGGAAACTGAGCCTTTTTGTGGTCCTCAGTTCATGACTATTTAAGGTACCTCTGGCTAGAAGAATGAGTGGCAGTACTGGCACAGAGAGCCAGATCAGGTAGTTAGGAGTTCTACCACAAAAATATGGTTAGCAAGAGTAGCTTTAAAAAGTATTGGTTTAATGCTGTCAAGTTTTCTCAAATTTTCCTCAGACACTTGAATGAGATTTTCATGTCATAACTTACAGAGTGATAGCAGAGCTCATAAAGTACCTGTATATTTACCTTGGGGAAAACTAGAAGTCCTATGATGCCAGCATGGGTTCTGCTGGTGTTATACTAGTGTACCATTGGTCTTGTAACTATTTATTATTGGTAGTTTATTGTCTGGCAATATACTTAAGAGCTCCTCCCATGGACAAGATGCCAACTGGATGGGATCCCTGTAAATACAAAACAAAAGGGTCTCCTATAGTAAAGTCTGATATTGCAATGCTTCATCATGTTGAGTGATTTCTTACACCCTAAATTCAAGTCCATTTGAGTTCAACAGAAGTGTTAATAGAAAAAGCAGTGTTTCAGTGTAAGATACCTAACTCCTATTGAAATTATTTTTATCTAAAACTGAAAGTTATCTTTAAGTTTAATCGGATGAAACAGAAGTCATAGTTTTACAGACTCCCAGAGCTGTGCAGAATGGATGTGGTTCAAGTCCAGGTTGAACGAGAAAAGACAGACTTGGGGAAAGAGAATTTCCTCTTAATCTTTCCATTCATTCTGGGAAGGAAATATGTCAACATTTCATAACAGAACTCAATTCCAACTCCAGGTCTCTTCAGGGAAAATTAATAGATTATGAAACACCATGTATTACTTGCCCCATCACAAACCCTTTGTCCAAGAGGAAATATTGGATAAACTGCTTCTGCTCATCAGCAGACTCAGAGGTGCAGCCTGGGCAGAGCAGAGAGGCATCTGTGTGGGGTTCCTACCAGCTTGCACAGCTGAGCAGATGTCTCTACCTGCAGCAGCTATGATCCTGAGGAAGAACTCAACCTACTGATCCTTGGAATGTACTATTGTACTTCACCAACCGTACTAGCACAAGCACTAAATTTTTCACAGCAAGTTTATTTTAGGAACTCAGGTGTGTAATCTCTGCTATATATCAGTTTGCTATTAATAGCAATGATCGGAGATTCTTTGAATTAATGATTTACTTTTAATGTGTTTTTTAACCTTAAAATAGAGCACAAAATTTAATTTTAGCTGTACCTTCACTGTAACTAGAGGAAAATATGATCCATGCCTTGAGCAAGTCTCTCAGGGCAAAATTCATTGCACTTTCCACTGACCCCACAGAAAGTTATTATATGCTAGACATCAGATACATTTCAACACTAGTATATCCAAATAGCATGCAGGCTAGGTTGGTGGTAATGTGTCAAAACACTATGTCAAAGGAATAAAAAAAAAGTAAATCTTTAAACTTTTCAGGGAGCAATGGAAGAACAAGATAAGATTAAACATTGGCCAATTTTACACTTAATTTTTAAATATTTGAACATATTTCTAATAATTCTCTGTTCCCACTTGTATTAGGAGCTGAGGGTATTAAGCATTTCACATATGGGATGTGTGTCATGTGCATAGTGACAGCAGTTCAGTGTACTTGGCAAGTCATCATTCATATAACACTTATCAATACAGATTTCCATACTTGAGATTTACAAGATCTGCAGCAAGAAAGATTTCTTCCACTTTTCACTTGGTTGGTGTAATTTTGTATCACCTTTGCTGGGTTTGAAAGTTAATGACCTTATTTCTTTATAGCCCCTTTTCCTGTCTCATCTTAAACAAATGCCATGATACTAAATGTGGAGTAGCCAATCCAAAACAGAGTAAACTGGGGTATCACATTGCATAGAACAACCACTTCTCTGTTTAATTTTATCACAATAGTGGGGGCTTCCAGTTCATAAATGCTGATGCAAGGGAGAAGACTGTTCCTCTGGATGCATAAAACAGACCCCAATACACCATGTATTTTATTTTGTTATGTAATCAATGGACAGTAGACTTTCTAGTGATATTCTAAGTGTAGCTTTATGGAATGAACAGCTGTCAGTACTGATTATATAAAAAAGATAATGCACACAACCTGATGTATAGAGGTGATCTCTATATTGCCTATAATGTGCTTTTATCAAAAAATACCTATCAGTAGTCCCTTGCTTCCTACTGGTGCTTGGCACAAGGTTAATGGGGAAAAGGAATATTTGGTTACCAGCAAGGTTCATGCTTTCTGTGTCCCTGGGTGAGGGACTGGGAAATCTCATGGATAATTGCACAGCTGAAGCATTTAGCAGAAAACAGATGTCCAGTGCAAAGGCAGGTACCTGCTGATTCCTACCTGCACACGTATCCTCTTTGTCTCTGCTGTGCCTCTGTGTTTTGGCAGATCTTGCCATCACAGGAGAGGACAAGGTGACCACACACAGTGTGTGGGCTGGTGAAAGAGCGGCACACTTATCCTGGGGTCACTCAAACCCATGTCCTTGCTGAAGTGACTGGTTATGGTTTTTCTGTAACACAACAACAGTACAACAGCAGGGGTTTTTCCAAGCCTTGGGGCCTGGATCCATGTTCTTTTACAGCTTCCTTGAATTGCTCACATGAAGTGTGCTGTCCTCAAGCAAGCATTGCTCTTGCCTGCTGTAAAGGTCAGGAAAGGCTTATTCAAAGGAAACAGCCTGTGTGCAAACAACACCCCACACTGGCTTCATTGCTTTAGTGAGGACAATCATTTGTCAGCCTGCCAGTCCTTCTCTGATACTCAGATATGAATGATCTTGTTTTGTTCTCTTAAGATGATAAAATCTTAAGTGTTCTTACCATAATTTTGTATTCAAAATGCCTGTTACATTATTAATTCTATAGCTTGTCTGTAGACAGTAAAGCATTAATCAGCATGGTAGAAACATGAGAGCTACAATAAGTTTTCTTACAGTTTCCCATAGGAAGAATTGCTGAAAACTTTCTTCTTTTATTTTTGTGACACATTTTTCATGTACTTTTAAAGTTATGATCTTCATGGGATCATGAGGGGAAAATCCTGCTTAACTAACTTAATTTTTCTCTATGACAAAGTCACCCATCTAGCTGACCAAGGGAAGACAGCAGATGTGGGATTCTCTTTATTTTGGCAAAGCTTTCAATAGTCTCTCACAGTATCCTTCTGGACAAAATGCCCAGCACACACAGCTGGATGTGTCCATAATACATAAACAGTATGATTTTATACTGTTGTACTTTGGATTTCTTTTCTCAAGAAAAGCAGCCAATTTAAGTAGTAACCTGTCTGGGGACTATTCAGGTTTTCAGATGGAGAAATTTTATTGCAGGGCACAGGTAGCCCTTAAGCAAGTAGCTTGGGAAGTTATTGCTGTTAATTCCTATATTCTCACCAGAGATGGAGGGACAGATTACAAGAGTGCTTCTAGGCAACTGTCATGGCAGGTAGGATTGACTTGCATAAACCCTCTCAAGTTCACTAGGGGCACTAAACTCTGACTGAAGGGCAATAACTCTTTAAACTGCTCCACCAGGGCCACAGGGGCAGGTGAGCAGAAGCTGTTCACTGTGACCATGTGTCACAGCACATGCCACAGCTGAGACAGCCACAGTACACAGAGTATCACCATGCAATTTCAGAGGGCTTTAAGCATTCACCCATACAAAGTAACACTATACCTCATCAGAAAGCTTTGAGCATCTGCCCATACAGAGCAACATCACAGCAGAAGGCTTCAAGTGTCTGCTGTCCTTGTTCTTTAGCCCAATTTTTTATAGTCTTCCTGCATTGCACCTGTGTGTCCTTTGGTGTTGGTCAGTGCACTGTGGGCACTCCATGTCTCATTGCTGTCAATGCTGCTCACCTGCCTTTCACAGCTGTAGCGCATCAGGGATGAGGCTCTGCCACAGCTGCACTCCCAATTACCACAAACTGTGTACCTCCAATCATGAGGTAATTTTATTCTTCATTTTTCTTCCTAATAGAGTCCTTTTCAAACTTGTCTGCATTTAAGCAGTAAGTTGTCCACCTTAGAAATCTTGAGGATGTTTCCTTCCTTCTCTTCACTCTTATCTTTAGGTGTATGGCCCAGGATTTTTTGCAGAAAGTTTGAACATATTTAATTTCTTGGAAATCCCACCTCTTTGTTTCAAGGTCCATTAGAGGACACGGGCATGGGAATTGACTTTTTGACTCAAATCCTTGAGAGGCAATTGAATATTCTGATATGTAGTAGGTATAATTTTGGGTTTTAGGTTCTGATTCTGCATTGTACAACTACTACCTACTACTGAAACATGTACACACAAACATAATGTAACAATACGGTGCCCTAATGATTTTATTAGCAACTTAATTATTTTTTCAGGAGAAAGGCATTATGAAGGGACCTCTCATGTGTTAAGCACTTTCTTCATCTAATCTATGAAGGTAAAAGCAGCTGGGGTTTGTGAATCACAGTATTTCTAGATATTAGTAAGAAAGGGATTGTAATCATGTAACAGGGTTGATTTATCTTTTAATTGAATTACATAATTGAACTAATACAATACTAATGGTATTGAGGCTTTCCATGTTTAGCCACTCACAGCAAGCTCCTGGAGCCAGTGGCCAGGTCCTGTAGCCACGGAAGCAAGAGAGAACTTTGCCAGAGACTTCAGTTGTGCAAGTCCTCAAATGAATGTCCTCAAGTGAATGCAAGTACACATAAGGAGTCTTACAGCTCATGCAAATAGGGGAGCTGATGAGTGGGCAAGTTGATTACAGCACTTTCACTGATTCCACATATGGACGCAGTATGTGGGAAAATGTTTGCACCACCTGCTCAAATTAACTTACTGTTCTTTGCTTAGAAAAATCCCCTGGGGAATCAGTGGAGAGCAGAAAGCACCCAGCTCTTTCAATCCCTAGTTCAATTTGTTGTAGGAGAAGCTGTTACTGCATATGTATGCCCTGAGGGTTTTGAGAACAGAGGAATTTAAGAGAAAAAAATCCCATTGCCAAACCAGGGGTTTCAGTACAACTTTAAACCAAGTATCTGGACCCCTCATTCTATTTATTGTGTCCACATGTCACATTGACATCAGCAGTGATTTTCAGTGCTTCATTAACTGGTCTTTATGTTCAACTCATTTGTTTACTTATTTGCAGGGATTACAACCAAGCCTCCCATAATGCCATACAGCCTCCAAATCTGAGGCAGACAAGTGTGCATTATTGCAAACTGGCATTAGCCCAGATTTTCTGCTCTGTAGCTCTAATCCAGTCTGTTATTAGTTGAAGGCAGCACCGTGCAATTTAATTGTTCATGTGTAGGAACAAGACCACATATAATAGCTCTGTTGTGTCTCCTTGTCTTCCAAAGCTTATGGGGGTTAGGTTTTGTTGTGAGACTTGTGTTTACCTCTGGTGAACAGAAAGATTAATTTGTGCAATCCTCAGCTTCCTCACAGAGGTACATCTGTGTACAATCTGTTTTGCCTTCTTTTCCAGCCTTTCCTGTAGAGAAGCAGTGGCTAATTTGCCTCCTGGACAAGGAAAGCCCAGAGCCAGTGTCTCACACCCACCTTGCTGTCACAGCAATGCCATGTTTCTTGCTCCACATGCCTCCCACACGAACGATCTCACAAAGAGCTCTGTGCCGATGCAGCTTCTGTATCAAAGCTGTGTTACCCACAAGTGCTAGGAATGCCTCTGCAATGCACTGTGCTCTGCAGGTCTGCTACAAATCTAATGGAAAGAGGGAGAGCAGGGGGTGGGGATGATGCAGGGGAAGAACAAAGGAGCTGGAGCCTTTCCACCCCCTCTGCCATCAGCACCATCCTCCTCCTCATGCTCGCTGTGGACTGCACAGCAGCCTGTGCCCATGCTGCAGTCACCAGCACAGCAGCTAGGGCTGGACCCGGGGCTATTGAAGCCTTGCTCACAGTCATCAGCTTCCCTGCACAGCAACCACTCATGATGAACTGTCCCCACACCTCACACAAGTTTTAAGGGAAAACTGTAAAGTCTAGAGACAGTTGAAGTAGTCCTGTGTGTGGTTGGGTTCTTCTGATTTACCAAATCAGCTTTGTTGGAGCCAACTCCAGCCACATACAGCAGCTCCATCGCAGAGGCAGTGTAGGAGGAACATCTCCTAGACCTTCCCAGCCGCAGGAGCAGATACACCGGTGCACGGAGGGCACTGGGTCTAGGTGGCACTGGGTCTGGGTGGCACTCCTGACATGGCAGGCAGCCATCCCTGTGCTTCCCGAGTGACACAGCAGCCGTATCCCTCCTGGGCGCAGAGAAGCGCTCTCTAACTTCCCTCTTAGCATTTTAGATGACGCTGTTTAGAAGCAACGTGAATTCAGACCATACTCCCGATCCGAGGGAGTGAAGCACGCTGGAGGTGGCCCTCGGGGGCTTTTCTGAGCCGTAACATGCAGTGAGTGAGCTCGAAATGACGGAACCACGCATCTCCTCCAGGGAGGACGGTCAAAGAAATTCCGCGAAGCTGCTAGTCACTCTGCCTGTCTTCTTCTGCTTCGCAGTCGGAGATGGATGGTGTCTCCCAGCAAAGAAGACTGCGGGAGGGTGCGGGGCTGGGGCGGCTCTGGAGGCCGCAGCATCCCCGAGGCGCGCTGACGGAGCGCGGCCGCCAGGGGGCGGCGCAGCCCCGCTGGACGGGCCAGGCCCAGCCCCGCCGTGTCCCCGCCCCCTGCTCCCTTCCCTTCCCTTCCCTTCCCTTCCCTTCCCTTCCCTTCCCTTCCCTTCCCTTCCCTTCCCTTCCCTTCCCTTCCCTTCCCTTCCCTTCCCTTCCCTTCCCTTCCCTTCCCTTCCCTTCCCTTCCCTTCCCTTCCCTTCCCTTCCCTTCCCTTCCCTTCCCTCTGTTCCCCACTCTCTGCTCCCCGCCGCTGCCCCAGCGCGCCCGTGACACGCTCCCGCCGGTATCCCGACGAGCCATGGTCACGGCACCCCCGCCTTGCTCCCGGGCTGGAAACGCCGGAGGTGGCGGGGAAGGATCCTGCTGATCTGGGGAGCGCTCAGCAGTGCTGGGTCCAGGTGAGTTTTCCAGGCAGTGTGCAGTACCGACCCCAGCCAAGTATCCATGAGGATGGGACTCACGGAGAAAATCTTAAGGCTCACTAATCTGGAGAAGGCAAGAGAAGGCGTGACAATGTTTAAGCAGCTGAAGGCTGCTACAAAGGGAAAGTTGTCTTCCAGTCCCACAGAGCATCAGCTACTGGGCTTGAATACAGGCAAACACCAGTTTAGGTCAGATGCTTGAATAACGTTTCTAATGCTCAAGGTTTTTTGTTTTGTGTGGTAGTGGTGATTTTTTCTTTATTACCAGTTCTTAAAAACCTGTCGTGACCTGGACAGACATATGGCCATCCAGGAAACAGCCTGGTACCTTCCCTGGCAATCTGCTCAGGCGCTGATTCAAATGTTGCACTGGGTCTCTATTTGCTACACACTAGAGATCACTGAAGACAATCCAGCTCTTCTGGCAGATGTCACCGTTACTCCTTTCAATTCTTCAGAAACCTTATGTAAAAATAACTTCTTAAGAAAGAGAAAGAAGAGGGCAGAGTGGATGGAAGATGAAGGCAGAAGGGAGGGAAGAAAAGAAGGAAAGAGAGGAAGGGAGGGCAGGCAGAAGTGCACTTAACTTCCCCTCCTCGTTCCTAGTCCTGGAAATCCCAAAAATTGCTGGAAATTCTTATGCATAAGAACAGTGGCATGTTCATGAGGAGCCTTTCTTTCTGGCTCCTTACACAACAAACTTACTTCAGATATACCGTGCTGTGGCTGGTAACCATTCCATGAGGATCAGTTTCAGTATAAAAAAGAAGTATATTTTAAGTAGAATTGAAAGAATGAAGAAATCTGGGAATCTCTACCAGCCCTCTCTTCACTACTGGTATTTGCCATTGATCTCAAAACAATCCCACATCAACAGTAACATTTAAAGAAAATATTCAATGTATTAAATGTTAAGAACACGATTTACATGTCACATTAGGCTTCTCAGAAGACACAAGTGACTCATCTTGCAATTGCTAATTAATGGAGTATTCAATTACCACAACTCTCTCATTCATTACTCAGAGCAGAACACAATTTACAGTCATGCAGGCTCTTGCAGAGACACCACAGTTGTCAGAGGGATCCCTGGCACAGTCCTGGCTCAAGGGAACCTCTCTGACCTCCCTCTCCACTTTCAGAGGTGCTGTGCACCACAAGCAAAGCTGAAAGGGCACAGGCAGAATCTCCAGCCACATTGTTTCGTGTCAGTAGAGACCTGCATCTTACTTTAGTCCTTGTAAAGGCATGTTCAGCCAGCACAGCTCTTGCTGAGCCAGCAAAGGAAACGCTGCCTGAAGTATACACAAAAGTACCGACACTGTTGACATAATCAGGGTGCAGCATCACAAGCTAAAATAAAATCAGGCCAGCAAAGGTTCCCTATTCCCAAAAGCACAGGGCTTGTCAATCAGATCGGATCAGGTGAGGCATTTCCTGCAGGCTAAGGCAGTGCTCCCATGCTCTGACCAAAGAATCATTGAACTTTTGCATCTGGGAAGCTTGGGAAGAGATATGTGTTCTGTCAAAGGGCTCACAGAGTTTGAACAAAACACCATTGGTGGGGTAGTAGGAGGAGCTGCAGTCAAAAAATACTGACCTGTCACTCAGTATCAGTACCAGCTTGAACCAAACACATGACACTGCAAATAGCTGGGGCTTGAGGCTAAGCGTGGCACACACTGATAGCTGAGCAAATCTGAGGATAAAATCTGTGATCAGCAGTGTAAGGGACCCTACTGCAACTTGATATTCAGGCTGCTAAGCATAAGGGCCTCTCGTGCTGCTTAGGCAATGTTCACAGGGCTTTACCTGCTACGGGACAGCCCTGGGGAAGATCTGGCACCACAGAAAGCCTGTGGCTGGGCAAGGCTGATGGCTGGAAAAGGTGGGATTAGAAGCAGACTCAGAAGCAAGGAGCTGTGGTGTCAGGGGGAGCAGCTGCATCTGGGGCTGATGTCCTTGGACGCCAATAAAGCCATCAGGCACGCTCCTCAAAAGCATCAATCAACTTGTTCTGATCTAACAGAGTGTCCCATCTTTCTTGGTGGCCTTCACTCACCAGTTGTGGGGGAAAAACAGTCTTTGGAATCAGTGTACAGCTCTGGATTAAAATGCCCAAAGTGATTTTTTTTTCCTTTTATGTCAGACATTGGATGGTTCTTCCTCAGAACTGAAGGTCTGTGTAGCTTGCACCTTATTTGATTCATTCACACGTGAAATGCCTGGTCTGGGCTTTTATAGCAAGTTGAAACAGGAAGTAAAACTCCCAACTGTCTCAACATGTCTGGACTTGATTTCCACATACCACATAGTTGCAAAGCTCAGCCTAATCCTTAACTAACTCAGGGTGTGAAGTAAGAAAAAATAAGAAAACAAACCTTCACATCCATTCAAATAAAACTGTATTTAGACAACAAATGTGTGCTCAGACTAAATGGGTGTTGAGCCATACTGTCACCGAACTGTGACTTATCAGAAACAGAACAGAGAAACAGGAAAAGGATAGAGACAATTCCAGGACACACCCAGTTGTTATAATCAACTCTTGACACATCTTTCTGAAAACAAATATTTTCTTGATCAGTAAAATATTTTTATGTGTCAGCCTAGTAATTTGAAGTATCACCAAATGCCCCTTGTACTTAGAGAGGTGGCGTAACACAGATTATTCATGTTTTGTGGGAGAAACATTTAACTCTTCCAGCAGGAAAGACTCATTGCAAGAGAGAAAGTGAAGGTCCAGAACAGCAGTGGCCAGCAGGGCTGCACATCGAGGAAGTAATGGGTGAATTCAGAGATGACGTCGTTTGGAGAGTGATATCCCTGCGATTTCAGCCCCAGGCCCCACGCGTGTTTTCACATGGACACCCCTGCAGTCCCACCCGTGAGGGCTCTCCCTTACTCCTTACAGCCGCACACATTTCATGCCCAGGGCTCCAAGGACGGCCCCAGCAGGCACGGACACCTGGGCAGCGCTGCGGGCTCCCAGGCCAGGGCTTGAAGGTCGCTGCCAAGCCGGACCGCCTGCACCAAGCCGGGCTGGGCCGAGAGCGGCGGCCGCGGCCGCAGGGTTGATCCCCAGTACAGAGAGAAGCAGCCTCAGAGAGAGACGTGGCTCAATTCCTGCCAGAGGGGCCCCCGCCCCCCACGGAAGCTGAAGGCACCCGTTGATGGTGGCACCCCGCCCGCTCCGCTCCGGTGCTCCCGCAGAAATCCCGAGCGCCCCTGGCGGTCCCTCCGCCGGCACGGATCCGAGCGGTCGCTGGGCCCGGCCCGGACATGGGGCCGCGCAGCTCCGACCCGCAGCGGAGCGGCCGCCGGCGGAGGAGCCACGCGGGGCGAGCGAGGGAGGAGGGGCCGGCGGCGGGCGGGCTCGGTGGCCCTGGCGCGCTGGGAGCTGTAGTCCGCTGCCGCCCGCTACTGCGCGACCGGGAGCGGAGGAGGACTACAGCGCCCAGGGTGCCCCGCGGTGGCCCCGCCCCGCGCTGACTCGTGCAGCACGTTGTCCGGCTAACGCGCCCCGCGCCCGCTCCGCCCGCAGCGCCCCGGCCAGCGGCGGCTCCGCCGCTCCCATCGCCCAGCACGGCAGGTCAGCGGGGACGGGGGGCGGCCGCGCTGCCGCGTCCCTCCGGGCCGGGGGGCGGCGGGGCCGTGCTGGGGCCGACCCCGGTCGTGGTGGGCGCGTGCAAGGGGAAGCGGATGGGGGCTGCCGCCGTTCTCCCGGTGCCCCGCAGGAGGGGAGGGGGCTGCGAGCGGCGCGGCCGTGTCCCCTCGCTGTTCGCCCTCGGCACGCACCCGGCCCTGCCCCGCCAGGTGCCGGCCCGGAGGTGCTGCCGGGCAGCGGCCGCTCGGGCGGGCAGGGAGGTGGCCGGGGCGCGGCGGCCCTGCTCGCTCCCGTCGCTGGAAGCGCTCCCCGGGCCTGGCGAGGGAGTTGCAGCCGGGGCTGCTCCGGCGCTGCCCCGCCGGTGACCCCGCGGGCGGCGGGACCGAGGGGCCTCTCCTCGCGAGCTCCGTCTCGCAGCGGGCGGGCTGAGGCCATCGGCCCCGCTCGAGGGGCCACAGGAGGCCGGTGCCGGTGCCCGGGGCGGCCCGCGAGGAGGCCCCGCGCTGCCCTGCCCTGCCCTGTGCTGCCGACCGGGGAACTGCGGCTGGGCAGGAAACCTGGGGGGAAATGCGGCTCTGGGGCCGGTTGTAAGGTGTCTTCAGCTCCTTCGTTATGGCTGTTCACTGGTTTGGGGGTTCACGGACGTGGCACAACGCTCCTGGTCCAGGTGTTGGGTGATAAGAGCGTGGGATTTGTTTGGTTCTGGCGGAAAGCTGCGGAAAAGCCGAGACTCACAGTTTTTCTTCTTTTCTTTTTTTTTTTTTTCTTTTTTTTTTTTTTTTTTCTTTCTTTCTGGTTTCTAAACAGTTGTGTCTTTTTTTTGAATTCACCTCTGAAAATAGTTCAAATTAACCTAGCTCTTGAACATAACTCATGTCACAGGCTCTTCTCTTGAAGAAAATACATTTTCTGATGCAGATGTCCATATTATAGAGGTATTTAATTTTGCTAGCTTTCTGGAAGAAAAAGAGTATTTTTGTTTGGTAAAACTTCGGAGAAAGTTGCAACTGGTGGGTTGGAAAAGTGAGAGAACGAGATGGTCTTTTACAAGTTAGATGCTGTTTCGCAAATGTAGTGGTGACAATACTAGTCTTAAAAAATACCCGGGGTGTCTGGAATGACACTTCTCCATTTTGTAGAGTTGTGTATCTGTGCAACTGCTGTCCACCTCATTAATGGAAGTATTCCTTCTTAGAAAGCTAACAGAGTCCAGCAAAAAAAATTTAAAAACCCAAACCAAACAGATTCCAGAGGTTTCTCATTTGTATTTTAGTAGGGAATAGACCTTACACAGTAGGGGGGAAACGTATCCATTTAATTATTCTAAGCTAAATAAGTTTATTAATTAAAATATTGGGGGTGTGGCTGTGGCACTGCTGTTGGTGGCAGTAGACTTTAAAGATTCAGTAACTTGAATTGACTATTCTATTGTAAATTTCAGTTTTAGGTTGCTTATTTTAAATGTCAGTCCTCACAGTGTCTGGCACTCTGGCATCTTAACTGTATACCACTTAGATATTGTGTAGCTTGAAGAGTTAGATTGATTTTTCAGTAAATTCTTTCTTCCATATGGTAAAAATGATGAAACACTGCTGCTGCTGCCACCACAACTGTGAATGAACCACGTGGTATTACCATCTATTTGTGGGAGAGTCATACGAGTGCTTTTTTTTAAAAGAATACTTTTTGGAAAGCATCTTCTTGTTCCTTATTTGCTATTCAGGAAAAGTGCAGAGAGAGATTTGGGGCAGTCTTTGAAAATGTAGAAATGAGAGCAGGCCAGAGATAAGTGTGCTCCAGATTTAATGGGAGTGGTGTGTAACTGTGTCTGTCTGAAGTGATATCACAGCATGTGTTTTGCCAGCCAGTGCCAGTAGGAAAGAAGGATTCTGTAGCTCTCCCTGTCCTGTGGGGAGACAGGACACTGGCTGTCTTTCATAGATGATTTAGTACAAAATCTGACCAATATATTCTCTTGGTGATAGTTGTTACTAGATTAGAAACATATTTGCAAATACCTATGTGTCTTGAATCTGAGATCAGACCTTCAGTCATTGAATGCTTTTTTAAAGGCCCATTCAAATTTCTGATGGTTTGAACATGTTAGTTAATACTGCAGTTCTGTATTTGAACTTAAAACTTTTGTAGTGAAAACTCTTTTCCCCCTTTCTAATAAAGGACTAGGGGAACATAACTTTAATATTAAACCACAGTTTATGGATTTGTATGAAAACGTGCATGCACTCAGTGGCAAGTTCTCTTCCTGTACACTTCTTTTTCTCATAATAAAAAAAAAGGTAGGGGAGCTCTTTTCTACTCCTGCCTCCTTCCTTCCCTTGCCTTTAGTTGACCTGTCTTGCAGTTTTGATTGAAATCACTGAGGGATGCAGGATCTTAGCATGTCCCCATGCAAGAATTTAAATGTCCTGATGACCCTGCCTATCAAGCACTGCAGTGGGGCTCCAGGAGTGTATCTTCCAGTGGGTAAGCCCTTCAGGCTGTCTGCTGAATAACTCTGTCTCTATTGATAGTGTGACGTCCTGCTCTTATGTTGAGAGCGTGTCTATCTCAGGAAGGGTGTGCACGCTTTTGAGAGAGAGCAGGAGCCTACGCCATGGCTGAACAACAGCACCATGACTGCTGGTGGAATTGAAGAAAGTGTCCAATCACCTGTGTGCTGCTGCATCAGGAGATGCTGGGCTTGCCTTGCTAGGGTGCATATCTTGCATGTTGTGCTGGTAGCTGTCCTTCAGAAGGACAGCCAGACTGCCGGTTACAGTGTAGCCTGGAAAGAAGGCCTGTGTGTGAGGTGTTTTTTGTTGGTGTTTTGTGTGTGTGTATATATATATATATATACACACACAGTGTGGCCAGCTGTAACAGAGATGTCACCCTTCCCCTATGCTCTGCACTGGTGAGGCAGCACCTTGAGTGCTGTGTCCAGTTCTGGCCCCTCAGTTTGGGAAGGACATTGAGACACTGGAGCGCGTCCAGAGGAGGCTACGAGGCTGGAGAGGGGCTGGGAACACAAACCCTGTGAGGAACGACTGAGGGAGCTGGGGGTGTTAGTCTGGGGAAAAGGAGACTCAGGGGTTGCCTCATCACTGTCTGCAACTCCCTGAAAGGTGGCTGTAGCCAGGTGGGGTTGGTCTCTTTCTCCAGGCAGCAGCTGACAGAATGAGAGGACACAGTCTCAAGCTGTGCCAAGGGAAATAGAGGTTGGATATTAGGAAAATGTTTTTCATGGAAAGAGTGATAAAGTTCTGGAATAGCCTGCCCGGGGAGATGGTGGAGTCGCTGACACTGGATGTGTTTAAAAAAAGAGTGGATGTGGCACTCAGTGTTGTGGTTTAGTTGAGGTGTTAGGGCATGGGTTGGACTCAATGATCTTTAAGGTCTCTTCCAACCTAGTCATTCTGTGAATATACTGAATTTGTTAGGTGCAGAGTCCTTTACAGGTTAAATGAGTGGCTCAACAGCTGGATGAACCTGGAAGTAGAACAGCTTTCCTGTGAGTGTGTCAACAGTACTGAATTGTTAGTGTTATCATGGGGCTTCTGTGACTGCAGGCTGGAATTTGCTACCCTGGAGCTTTCTTTCTGAGGAGTTTTTCTTCAGTTCTCTGCCACAATAGAGCTGTATTTCTTTACTTGTTGCCAGAAGATGGGCTCATGTCATATAACTGCATTCAGCTTTGTGTTCACATAATGATTTTGAAAGCTTGTTCACAGATAGTGTTTGGAGAGTAGGATGAAAGGGACAGGCAAAAGAACACTAGTGATAAATAATGTGCTTGGCAGTTGGGCAAAATTATTTGTCTCCTCTGAAATCCCAAGTTTAGCATCATAAGGATCATGTTTCAGAATGTTTATAACAAGAGTGAATGTGTGTGCTGGTACTTTTGAGATGCAGCAGACAGCCATTGACACCACAGAATTTCTTCACTTGTTTCCTTTGCTTGCTGCTTGTAGGTAATGAACAGAGTGGAAGAGCTGCTTCTTGTAGAACTCCATACACGTGCAGCAGCTGTGCTATTTCCCTGCTGTTCTGCTTGGGAGTGTTTTGCAGAGGATTTTCCAAAACCAGAAGTATCGCTTCGTTCATAGCTTTATGTGGCCCAGAGGGAGATGTACTGATAGCTTACCCTGAGCAGCTGGATACAGGAAAGTCAATAAAATTATTTTGGTTCTAGATATTTGCTGAATTCACATAATTCACATTGGAATGCAATAGGAAGGTGACTTGAATAGATGTGTAGGGTCTAAAAAAATGCCAGTTTCTGAGTGCCTGTCCAGACTTGAGCCACATCACTGTGGTCTTTCTGTCCCATGTTTCTAAATTTAGCAGTATATTTGTAACCTCTGCAACCTCTTAAAAGAGTAAGCATTTGGGCTAATGTTTGTTCATAAATTTGCAAGGCAGTGCATTAGCATCCTGATTCACCTCATACCTCACTCATTTCATCAAGTAGCCCCAGTCAGTGTAATTAGCAATAACTTGTAAAACCACAGAGCATATGAGAATGCCATCTTGTCTTTCACCCATAAACGTGTTTTTAGTGTCCCAGGCCACATATGCTCATGTTTCAACGCCTCCTTTCAAGCAAAATGAATGTAGTTGTCTTTGACTTTGATGTTTTAACTACCAAAGCCTGCAAATGGACAATGACCCTAGTGTGCAGGTACCTGAGTTTAGGCTGCATATGTCTGCACAGTTCCTTTTGCAGGAAAACCTCATTGATGCTCAGAGGGTAAAAATATGCATTTTGAAATTTCTGAACTTCTGAGTGGTGAGAAACCAGAGCCACGCTCTACAACCATCTGTGATTACAGAACCAGTTGCTCATTGAGTTTCAAAGGCGTGGGTTTGTGTCAAAGAGATAACATGCAATATGTGGAGTAGGTCACCTTGGTGATAATTTTGAAATACATTCCAATTTCTGAATTTGTGGCTGTTACATTAATTGGTAGACAGGTCTCCACAGATGCATCCTTCTGAGTATGAACAGGCTATCAACAGAGTAGACACCATTTGGAGCTGATGATTGTTTGTAAACATTTGTGAGATTTCTGTGCATAAGTATGGAAAAAACCTCATCTATCTTAAATACTCTGTTTATGTTGCAGAGTATGAGACTTCAGAGGTTATCTGTTATTTTGGTTTTGCCTTCTTAGTAGGTTAAATGTTAAGCATGGAAGGTGCTTTGTTAGGTATTTCAGCAGTAAGTAAAGAATGCAGCAGTTTGTCAGTGGGAGAAAAGTTTGGTCTGTATCTTCTAATACTGATATGCCTCTTTTGTTTACATAAAATAAGTGATCCTCTTAAAAGGTGGCAGTATTCAAATGAGATGTGCTTATGCAGTGCATAATATGAATATAAAATGTACAGACTATACCAGCTAAATCAAATATCCATTGCTAGTGAAACTGCAGGTTTAGAGGATGAAAGGAGCACAGCACTCTTAAGCCACATAGGTGCAGATAAGTTTTTATTGCTGCATCTCAAGCCAAGCTGTGTTGGAAGCTGTGTTCTGGCCAGGGATACTGGTGTTAGAGGACTTGCACACAAGTCTGTTTGTGACATAGTCTTTTGTGTGTGCTTGTGGCTTATGTCCAGTGCAGGGCAGTTTTGGCTCAGTTGTTGCATGACCTATGTGAGGTGTGCTATATTCTCACTGGAGGATTCCCACCTTATTGTTCAACACCTTGCTCTAAAATTCAGTCCTCAGCCTATCTCTTGTCTTTCCCACAGCAACTTCAGAGAAACAAGGATGGGTGGTGGTGCCTTGTTACTAGGAGGAAGTGCTGTCCTGTGGGGTGTGTGGGGATCCTAGAAGAACCAATGATTAAAAAGAAAGGAAAATTCAGATTGCAAAATTGAAATGCTTTGAAAGTTCCATGAGCCTTCTAACTACTTGTTTAGCTACCAGAGGTCAGATTTGTAGGCGTATTTAAGCATTCATATACCTCAGTTACTTATTTGTAAGCAGGAATGTATGTACAATCCTATCTCAGAGGCTACAGGATTAACACTTTGATATTAACACTTTGATTAACACAAGAGATGTGGGTACTTGCTGCAATGTTAGTGAATACTGTAGCTATGAAAAGCACTAATAGATAAATTGAGATTTGTTTGTTAAGGAGATCAAACACAGAAATTTTTGCCTGTTCCTTTCAATAAAAGGTGGAACAAGCTGTAGTTTGGTGACTCCTTTTCTAGTGTCTTTACTAGCTATTCTGATGTGTGTGCAGCACATTGAAAATACAGAGCAGTTATAAGACTATGGACAACTTTTATTTCCCTCTTACAGTGTCAACATGTTGAGGAAACAAAGTGCTGCTTCTGAATTTCTGTATAGCTGAGAAGGAGGAAAACATCCAATAAAAATCTTGTTAAAAAGTGGCTGACTATGTTGTTTTATAGACAGGAGCATGAGAGGTTTTTGAGAGCTTTTTTATCGATTCAGTTGAATCACTGTCTGAAAGAAGCAAATTTAGACAAGACATTAAGGGAACAAGTTTAGCCCTACTGTAGGAGGATACTGGAATGAACTGTCTGTGTGGTGTTTGAATTTTCTCACTGAAATTAAACAGGAAAGGGCCTTTTGTTCTTTAACTTGCCTTGCTAGAAGCTGATTTGTGAGTGCATGTACCTCTTGTGTTCTTGAGACCGCAAGACTAGGAGAGTTTCAGATGCCTAAATATGAAGCTGGAACCGAAACACTTTGGTTGACTAAGGCTATAAAAATGAGTTCATGAGAAGATTTTGTGCAAGGAAGTTCTGCTGAAGCTGGTTTATGTTAGGAAAACTGGAGGGCTGATGTGAAATAGCATGGCAGGGAGTTCTTTCTGCCTCTGCTTTGTCAGCATGTGCAGGGAAAGCATTGCTAGAAGATGTTGAACTTTTCTGTGTGTTCCTTTCTGAACTTGCTGTTTTGGGGGAAAGAGAATAATGCCCATGTGCATGGGAACAATACAGCCCCTCTTTGGCAGTACTTTTCTCAGTAGCAATGGCTGTCTTGTGTGTGCTGTAGGAGCAAAAAGAGCTTGAGAGGAAATGTGTGCCTATCAGTAGAGATGAGTAATGGCTAAATTCTAGGTTTGCAGTTTATTTGGTGGTCTCAAAAACTCCTGTTGGGTTCCGAGGTATTTCAAGAGTTGGCAAAAGGGCTTAGTTTTTTCACATGTGTATGTATAAACAACAGTTTTTAATGGCCCAGTGAATGGCAGGTCTCCTCAGACTAACAAAGATACAATAAGCACAAGAATTCCATTTGCCTGGGAAAAAGGTGTTTGAGGTGGAGATTCAATCATCATTCAATCATCAATCACCCTTCCTTGTTTCTTCTAGCTCCAGGAATTTTCTTGGTAGTACTCCAACCAGGAGAATGAATCCCTGATTCAGACAGTCTCCTGGCAGATAAGAGAACAGAAGTTCTTCCTGATCTCTGATCTTTGAGTGCCTAAAAGCTGAGTCTCCCAGTGCATCTGAAAGAAGTGCACTGTCATGTCTGAGATTTTCAGTGTATGATATGTCTCACAAGAGGCTCTTCCAGGCCTTTGAAGTAGCTGGAGGAGGGGAATTTGATTGGTTTCACATGTTCATGCCAAATCTCATGGTAAGTAGAACTTGAGGTTATGAGATACTGCAGTGTACTTATTATGGAACACTGTAAATAATTGTCTGAACAGTTTTTTTGCCTGTGGCTTTTCAGCTTGGGATTGAATTTCCTTCTGTTCCCTGGCAAGTTCTGCAGACCGCCTCTTTTTCACAAGCACCTCATCTAATCTTAGTGATCTTTTTCTCCCGGAGGAGCAGTGCTATGTGTGGCACTTTTGAATGATTGTGAGACTCTTCCCTGCTTGCCAAAATAGTTTAAAATTCACCTATGGGTGAACAAGCACAAACAAATTAGATGCCTTGTCACCTTGTGTCATTTCTTTAGGAAAGTAAACTTAAAAAAAGAAAAAAAGCCCAGAACACAGGTTAGAAAATTGAACTCCAGGAAATTTTGAAATGCATGGATGTAAATTGTTCAAATGATGCCAGAGTTTGATCTGAATTGGCCCCTTTTCTTACTATTGGACATGGTGAAAGGCAGTGCATATGCATTTGTGCACTTCAGTTGGTTATCTGTGTAACAGCAAGGTACATTTGGTGTTCTCTCAGAGGCTTCAAATTATATTGCAAATATCATAGCACTCACATACCTTGTGTGAATACACAGAAGTACAAGGATAGTGTCTTTCATGTGGATGAACTAGATCAGCCTGGAGTCCAAGATATTTGACTAATTCCTAAATACATGGACTTTTGCCAGTGCTGCTGAGGAGGATGCTGCTAGCTGAGTACCCAGCCTTGCCTGTACTCTAGTGAGTCTAGAACAAGACTTCTGCATGGAAAATTTCAGCTCCAATGTAACTTGAGCAGATCTAAGCACCTGAAAACAAGGGCATATAATCCTGGATTGGAAGGGATCTTCATCTAATTCCAACCTTCCTGCAGCTGACAAGCTCCTGTAACTAGACCAGGTTGCTCCAAGCTCCATTCAGACTGGCTTTGAACTCTCACCGGGGTAGGGCATCCACAGCCTCTTTGGGCCTTCTCTTGCTGGAGACCCCAGAGCTGGACCCAGCACAGCAGGTGGGGTGTCACCAGAGCAGAGGGGCAGCATCACTTCCCTCTCCTGCTGGCCACGCTGCTTTGGATGCAGGCCAGGACACAGCTGCCTTTCTGTGCTGCAGCTGCACATGGCCAGGTTGTGTCCAGCCTCTCATCCACCTGCACCCCCAGGTTCTCCTCAGCAGGGCTGTTCTCAGTCCCTTCATCCCCAGCCTGTGTTGATAATGGGGCATTGCCCCAACTCAGTGCAGTACCTTGTACTTATTAAACCTCATGAGATTCCCATGGACCCACTTGTCCTAAAGGAGAAAGATGGCAGACTTGCCTGTCATTGTGGCTGCACACTCTCTCATCTGGCCATGGAAGTATTGTTCCATGGATTCCCTGGAGCTGAAAACTGCAGTGAAACAGTGAGCTGGAAACAGCTTGTTTTCTCCAAAGGTATAGGTCAGTTAAAAACTGGTGTGAGTTAGCTTGAGTAAACTTCAAAGATCTCTCCCCCAACCCCACCAGTATCAGATATATAATTTAGTTAGTAGTGAAAATGGGATGATGTTTTCTAAAATGTCACTTGGTGGGAAAAAATACCATGTAGTGCTTCTGTAAAGGAGTCTATTTTTAAAACAAAACTTGCACTTCATTAGTTTGAAAAGTAGTCTGTAGATAAGAGACATATTTTCAAATGCCAGCAGACCTTAATCAAGTGTAGAACTTTAGGTTGTATTTAGGGCCAGCTGATTCACTGACAGAAAAACTCTGTGGTATTTTGCACACAAACCAATTGAGAATCAAGCCTAGAGCTGAGCATCAGAGTATTGGTACACTGAGGGATGCTGTAGTTGAACAAGTATTTTCTTAAAGGGCAGTTGGTTTCAGTATCTCTGCTTCATGCTGTTCCTCAAGTTTTGGTGCTGCAGTTCTTTCTGCAGCTGTTTAATCATGTGAACTAAAAATGCCTTGGTAGAGTGGGGGGGAAAAGTGGTGTTTTTTTAAACTGAGCCTGCTTTCCAGTGTGGTTTACTGTCTAAGCCAAGTAGTCAAGCCAGTCTGTCAAGACACAGGACAGGATAAAAAGAGGTACTGAGTTTACTTAACCCCACAACAGAGAGACTGTCTGGAATGAGGTTTCTGTGGGCTGGTGTGTCCCAGTCAGGTTGCAGGTGTCAAGGCAGGGCTTTCCTTCTGCTGGACTGCTTTAGATCTGTCCACACTCGTAAATTGGGGAAGTACTGAAGCAGAAGAGCAGTTCAGTTTCACCTGCCATTTGAGCTTACTCTAACATCCAGATTTCCTTGACTTGACTCCTTGGAAGGCAGGAAGGTCCTTGTTTTAAAATTTTGCCTTGAAGCACAACAACTGGAGTGCTTCTGTTGCCTATGCAGACTTCTTGCATGTTTTTGAATCGTTTGTTTTAATGAACCTCTTGGACTGTGTGCAGTGTGTATTTTTTTGTTTTAATGAGGTATTTGCCTCGCAGCTCAGGAGTTGTGTCTGTAGCTGTTACCTGCTCAAGCTGTGGGAATCTGTTGGGTTTCATGGGGATTTTGCTCTAGAGACCATGCAGAAGCCAGGGTTTTGGCCACTCTGCTTTTTTCTTGCCCAGCCTGCAGCTGTGATCCCAGTTTGCTGGCTGACCATGAGCAGTGGATAGCCAGAAGGCACAAAATCCTGAAATCCCTCTGCTGCATGATGGGAGATGTGCCAGTGGACAGAATTACACTCACTTGCTTTATACTGCCCAGGCAAATGCTCTTTTAAAGAAACATATTTTAAGCAAAGCTAGAAAGTAAAATGGCTTTCTAGAAACCAGAATGCAGAGCACTGATCCAACTGCAGGAGACTTTTGTATTTGGGGAAGGGGGAGGCTTGCCATTGCCATCCCATTTGTGTGCTGAAGTGTGCTGTCACCCAAATGCCAGCCAGCTTTTCTCCAGCCTCATCTGGGCAGGAGCCAGACTTGTCTGTCCACTCCTCAGAGCGGGGCTGCAAATGTATTCCATGAATAAGTTGTTCAGGAGTGCTCTCTCTCTATTTAATAAAACAAAACAAAACACTGATCACATATACTGTGAAATAGCTCAAATGGAGGTAGCACAAAACACTGCAGTAAAGAAGCAGCACTTTTTTGGAGTGCTTCAGTATTAGTGATGGCAGTGAGAATAAGCAGAATGAGCTCTAGTCATGCATCCAGTGTCTTGTGTAGTCACCTCAGGGTACCACCCAAGTCCAATCACAGCACTCTGCCAGCAACAGGGACAACTTTGGACTTTCAAGATTCCTTCATCCCTATTGTTAAACTAAAACATGGAAACCATTCAGTAAGGGTTTGAAAACCCAGTTTCACGGGTTTGTCACACAGATACTAGCTGACCTTCTAACCCTGGCATATTTATAAATATGTGTGGTCACATGATGCAGATAAAACAACATGTATGACTATAGTTGAATATTAAGATTGTGACTGCTCTCATATTCTGTGCAGCAGTAAAATACTAGAAATATAGATGATTCCTAGAATCTGCCTAAAAACTGTCTTGATGTAGTTAATATGAACTAGACAGAACTACTGACTGAGTTGAGTGAGATTTTTGCTGTTGCAGAAACCGTTCTCTGGCTTGAGCCACCTCCAGAACCGTACTGAAACAGGCTGGTTTTACCTGGGGGAGTTGCTGTTGGTTTGTTCTGGTTCTCTTAATGGCAGTAGAGTTGAAGAGGTGACATTTGTGCCTCTTCACTTTGCTGCTTTCATTACTCAACCTTTATTAGAGACCATAGAGACATATATATTTTTTTTTCCCTGGACAATTCTTGAGCAGATATTCTGAGTCATGCCAATAATTTTTAATTCTCTCCCATTTGTTTTTGCTTCTTGCAGTTCTTGTGTGGTTGGTGAAAATAAGCCTACGCTGCAGAAATGCAAGAGGAGCAACAGCCTGAGGTAGGGCTTGGAGATGAAGTTTGTATCTCAGTACAATTGCAGGGAAGATCAAGAGTGAATCAGCCAGGTTCTTCCACTTATTTTGAGCAAGTTCTGCAAAGTCTTAAGACTGAGAATGCTGGTGTGAGACCCCTTTTAAAATGGGAATGGAGAGCTGAATGCTATTTTGCTTAATACATTTAGGTTCTTTTCAGGTTCTCTTTCCCTCCAGTTGCAAAAGCTAAAATGGATCTTTTCTATTATTCTACTTGCAAGTGAGGAATTGCATAAAATCGCCTAACCTATGAGATTAAACCTTTAGGAGGAAAAAGGTTTTGTGAGTGAATTACAGAAATTGATTATATACAAATAATCTCATTGTACATGGCTGAAGTTCCTTGCCATATTAAACTGAGATTCTTTTTCTATCCTTTCTCTTCCTTTCCTTCTTCTTTCATGTCCATGTATTTCAAAACCTTTTTCTGGTATAATAGGTGAAACTCAGGAAATTTTTATTTCATGAAGTATAAGAATGTCAGTTCTTTTGTCCAGTTAATAGAAAAAAGGACAACAGATTCCTAACATGGTGGCTTAGTGCTGTGCTCATTGCAGTGTTGTGATGTTGTAATGACAAAGCCAGCACAAGTGATAGGATTAATTCCATATGTTACAGATGGATAAATTTTTCCAAAATATTGTTGTGACTAGACTTAACATATGCAAGCAGTAGTCAAGCCATATGTTGTGATCAAAAGCTGAGCTGGTGTTAAATTAGATTTGTGAATGTAATTGCAATTTGCAGTGTAATTGCAGTTTGCAGTTGTCAATGAACAGACTTCTGCTTTGTAGTGAAAGGATGATGTGTTGCTGTGACTATTTTAAACTTTGCATTATAAAGCTGTTGTACATTTTGGGTTTAGTCCATGAAATGTATCATAAATTTTTCCTTGCCTTCAGTGGGGCCACGGTAAGACTCAGGATTTATTTTCTCAAAATTCCTGTTTGGCATTATGGAATGCAAGAAGAAAATAATTACTCTTATAGAAAGCTCTTAACATTTGGGTGTGCTTTGTACAGCCTTGCTTTAAACCTTACCAGGTTAAGTGCAAAGTACATAAACCAGTCATTTTAGCTAAAAAGCTGATATGCATCAGGAGAGGTTGGCTGCCTGCTTGCTGACTCATTAATATTGTCTTTCCTTTGGAAAGTACTTAAATGGTGATGGATTCTCATCCTGTCTCTAACTTTTTGACTTGGTGTTGTTCAGAAATTCCAAATTCTTCCAATAATCATCCTCATTAAACTTTGAATTAAGGTAGTTGCCTAAAGGTAGTTTATAATTTAGCTTTCCCTTACTTCTGAGTCTTTTCTGCACTAACTGTGCCTCTCTTGCTTGAATGACATTGGCTGAATAACTGGAATTATTTAAATACTATGCACGGGTTATAAAACTTGCTATTTAATTAAAAATCAGAAAGGTTTTTGTTAGCCAAAGACCTGTATCACATACTTCTAGGGATAATATTGAAGAGTCAGTCTTTGTGAATCTTTTCAATTGCCTTCTGTTCCTTTAGAGAGCAGAGCTCTGCAGGTGCCTTGTATCTTTGATTTCTGATAGGTATAAAGTCAACATGTGCATGAATTTTGTAAGATTTGATGTGCATATTGTGTAATTGCCTTATTCCAAGAAATACTTGGCCTGACTCTTCTAGAATGGATGTGTTTAGTCTTGTGAGTACTGATTAACTTTGTCAGACTCCTGACAGACAAATGCTGACGGGTAGTTGAGTCAAATGGTATAAAATAATCAGTGCACATTTTAGTTCTCAACACAAAGTGCTGTAGTAGCTGTAGTACCGTAGTAATGTTAGAGATAAATTTGTTCTTTTTATCCAGAATCCCATTTATTTTAAAACTCTGTATCAGGTATAAATCTTATCTCTTAAAATAGGCATGAAGTAGTCCATTTTTATCTATCTCATACTCAGGCAGCTAGGAAAAAATAGTTGTAAAATCACAGATGTTTTGAATTGTGACACTGCTTAAATTATTTACTTGCTTGAACATTATTGGTAGGTTCAAATTGAGTAAACTCACAAAGGGAAAGATGTATTGAAACATTTCATTATAATTCCCAGCCTCCTTTTGAATTTGTTTCATACAGGCTGCTGCAGATCCAATGTCGTCCTCTGATGCACCAGGAGATGGCCCAAAGGGAGCACCAAGTATATCACAGAATATCTGTATGTTTCTGGTTGGGCTGGGGAGGGTGATCTTACTGGAAGGGGTATTCAACTAAATGTCCTTGCCTTTGCCTTACCTAAAAAGGACAGGGCTGCTGGCAAAAAAAGGAGATGCTAATGAAGACATGGCTGATTTAATCTGTTCTTGATTTGTTTCAGGGCCTAGTTGTGTAAATCAAATTGAGAAAGAGCAATGACATGTAGATTGTCAGTTTGCTGATCCCATACTTTCAAAAGTAAATATTTTTAGATTTAATAGGTACATTCAGCTATTGTTTTAAGCTTAGCTATTGCTTTCTAAGCCAGTGAGGCATGAGTATATGTTTGCTTTGACAGTCTGGCATCTAGTGATACAATGGTGATGAGTTGTCCCACATAGAGAGCTTTGCCCATGCTAGCATGATAATGTTTTGGCAAGACTGCAGGATGTGGCAAGTATTCCAACCAAAACTGTCTTGTGAAGCCCAGGAAGAGTATCTTTTCTTACCTGTTATTGGCAGGCTCAGATAATGACAGGCATTTCTCAAGAGGAAAAAAACAAAGGCTTCTTAGGATTTGCTTTATCTGTATTGATACACTGTTATTATATTAGTGTATCCGGTGCTGATTTGTAACAATAGGAGCATTCAGATTGTGCTTTCTGGCAAATAATAGGCTCTGAACCACCTTAGGGAAAATTAGTGTGTAACAATAACACTGCTGAATAATTCCTAGGGATCTCAGCTTTCATGGGAGCAAACACAGCTTTAACTAAAGCTATGCAGACCTAAAGAAGCAGATTAATTTTTTATGTGGCTTTTTTTCCAGGTATAGAAGTTGGTTCAATAAAAAACATAGCTGCTCCTGAAGATGTTTTCCTTAATTGTGTTCTTAAATTAGATTATAACATCTGGTGCTGTACCACTATCACATTTTTTCTTCACATGAAACATTATTCAGTCCAGTACTGAGGTGAAAGCTTGAAAAGTAAATAGAAATTACACCCTTTAAGGATTACCAAATGTGTAGAAACCACTTTCAGTTAGGGGAATCTGAATCATAAATGGCTCTAGGCTAGGAAAGTATTTGAGGCAGGTATTACACACACTTCCCCATGTATTATATTCTCCATTAGGCATCCACTTTTGATCATAGTGGGAGGTGGGATATTTGCTTAGGTGGGTTTTTGTTCATCTGCTATGGCTGCTTTTATAATTATGTGACTGAGAGGGCTACAAATGCAACAGCCTTACCTCTACTTCCTTTTTCAGTCATGCTTTTCTTACCTTCTCCTCAGCATCACCATCTGTTTTGGCAGCAACATTTTCATAGCTCAGACAGTACTGATTCCATCACACCATGTTCTTGGGTATTGACCATGAAGTAGCAGGTTGCTCAAATGCTAAGAAGGATATTGAAGAGTTGCTTTTGGTTTTTGGGTTTGGGTTTTCTCTTTTGTTTGTTTGGTTTTCTCCTAATTTGGTGGGATTTTTGGTTGGTTGGTTTCGGTTTGGGGTTGTCTTTTTTTTTTTTTTTTTTACATAAAGTCTTACAAGATTAGTCTTTGTGGGACACAGCTGGGGCCAGAGCCACACAGCTAAACCAGATTCAGAAAGTGAATGTGTGGTAGGAGGCTGTAATTTATCTGCATCTTTGACATCCTGCCTACAAACTGTTCACTAATCTTTTTTTTTTTTTTTTTGTTCCCCTGGGCTTATGATCCTATTCCAGGCTTCTGGAGACCACTTGAGACTTCTGCTAACTTGTGCAGCAGCTTGCCAGAGAAAGAGAGTTGGTTGGAAACAAAACTCTGCTTTCCTGCTTGATATTTTTTTCCCTAAGATGCATTACAGCTTTAAGATGACTCATTCAAAACAACTTTAATTTCTCATTGATAAAGAGTTTAAAGAGTTAAAGCTTCTGTGTCTCAGTCAATGAGGCTACCTGGCAATGAGCATCTGTGACAAAGCTGATAGATCCTCCTGTTTTCCCTCCAGGAAGATTGACATAGAGAAGCTAAATTCACTTTGTACCATTTTGATCTTAAATAGTTGTTGAATCTAGGGAAGAATGAATGAATTCCTGACCTAAGTATCTGTTGAGGTTTAATTTTCCTTTGTGTACTGATCCCTGGTGTGTTAATCCCAGAAAAGGCTAAGGTTGGTACTGTAGGTATCCTATATGTGCCAATATGTGGAGGTGACTTTGCCATCATATTCACACCAGTGTCCATGTGTTGCTATGGTTTATATAGATAAGAATCCCAAAATGGAACACTTTGGGTTTAGAATTTAAAAAATGCTTTTTTTTTTCTTTTTCTCTAATTTAGTGTATACCTTTTCTAAGTATTCTTTGCTTCTCTGTCCACCTCACCTGCCACACAGCTTCTCTCTTTCCCTTACTGAACTGCGTGGACAACCTGTCCCAGTGTCCACAGGGTAGGAAACCTGGACTGAGACCCATGCTTGGAGGCAGCCTCTCCAGTGATGGCACTCTCAATGATGTAGCTTCAGAATTGAATGTAAGATTACAGTGGTAAATCAATGGCCTTTTAGCTCTGCTCTGCTGTTTAGTGGCGACATTTTTATTTTCTGTCTCTACTTACCTGCACTTTATATCATGTGTGCTTTTCTTTTCTGTTTTTCTTTACATTTATAGCTGATGCAGATGCATTTAAAATCCTCCTGGAGATGAAGCTGAAGAAGAGGCAGAAAAGGCCTGCTTTACCAAACACTGTGACTGAGCTTAATACTGAGGATGGTTCTAAAGTGTATGTGGTTGGAACAGCCCACTTCAGTGACAGCAGCAAAAAGGATGTAGTAAAGGTAAATACTCAGTGTGAGCCCTTCAGCAGCATCTTTATAATGTTTCAGTTTAGCACTAAGTAGAATGAAGTCCAGCTCTCTGACTTGGTTCTGTGCTGTAACCTTCAGGCTCTGTTTTTTGTAATTGGCTGTTGGAGGGCCAACAGCACTATGGGATGAGAAGCAGACATTTACAGTAATAATTTTTCATGCAATACATTGGTCTCCCAGCTCAAATATTTTTATTTGCCCTTCAATAAAAAAGGCAGATACAGCATCAGTGTTGAAAGTAGAAATCTCACTAGTGAAGCTTACAGTGCCTGGATAGTATTTGGCTATAAAACCATCCTGCACAGCAATTGGATTCCATTCTCAAGCTGCAAATAGGTCTGAAGTCCTAGTGCAAGTAGGAACTATTTCATATGGTACCTCCTGCAAACTCTGCAGTTTAGACTGCCTTTATTCAGGAGGTAGAGGGGCAGAAATCTTGTAAGAAGCAGGGTTGCAGGGTTGACAGTTCTGGCACAAAGTGTATTCTGTCTCAGATGGTAAAATACCACAGAAAACAGTCAAATGAATTTTGTGAATGTGAAGAGTTCAACCTGAAGTGTTTCTTCCCTGCTCCCCTCCCCAGCACAGTATGTTCACCATTATTCTGTCCCAAAGCATCCAGTAACTAAGACATTTTGCTGTCACCTTCCTTAATATTTATGTCAATGCATAGTTATTTGGAGAACTCTTATTTACTATTCTGCTTTTTTTACTTTAAAATTACTATTGGAATGTGATTTTAAGGTCCTGTCTCTCTTTAAAATGTTGATATTGGCTGCATTTCTGTTTATTCCTTTCTAAAGCAGTATAAATAAATTCATCTTTTTCAGACAATACAAGAAGTGCAGCCTGATGTAGTTGTGGTGGAACTGTGCCAGTACAGAGTTTCTATGTTAAAAATGGATGAAAAGACATTACTAAAAGAAGCCAAAGAAATAAATCTGGAAAAACTTCAACAAGCTATAAAACAGGTATGATTCCTACAGTGAGAATTAAAGGTTTGTGTTGAGAACAATTTGTCAGATTGCAATCAAAACCAGTGCTCCCACCAGCTGGCAACCTAACACTGTTGATGTAGGTGAGAGTACTATTAAAGTGGCAAATCTAGGTTTGGGTGTTATTTCTGTTTTCAGATGGAGCATTGAGGGCTTTCTTTTCACAAGGGGATTGGTTGGGCAAATTGTTGACCTTGACAGGAGTCTTCCTGCATTTAACAGCTGCTCCATTTGCAGGACACAGGTCTAACTTTGCAATTGCAATGCTCTGCTAATATATTTAAATGTTATTATTATTCCTGCAATCTGCATCTGCATAACAACTATTAAAGAGCACTTAATTTTGGTATTTTCTGTTTAGCTGCATTCCTTCTTCAACCTAGTGTATTGCTCTTTAATTCCTACCTATCCACTTGTCTTTGGAGTAGTTTGTAATTGACAGTAGGCCCTAGAGGAAAAATTTGGGCTAAGAAGTGTGGGATTCTCTTCAAATTATAACTACTCTGGCAGTTTGATGTGGACAAGTCTGGATGTTTGTGCAAAAAAAAAAATCCCAAATTTTTTCAGTTCCACTTAGCTAGGTTGTATTTGAGTGATTTTAAGCTAGGCACAGTGCAACAACACCAAGTTGACTTAAAAGTGTCAGGGCACTTGATTAGAATGGCAGTGCTTGATCAGTAGTAAAGAGTTTGTGTGTCCAGTTGGATGAAGAAGTTTGTAGATTGTTATTTTGATTGTGTGGTAACTGTATATTGGAATTGCTTTATTGATGTAATTGGGGATTTCCAGGAGTGTACCCTCCCCTCACAGGAGTACAATCTGCATGCATGCAGAAGCCCTTGCAGTGGCTCAGGGCTGTGCAGTGCTCACACAGGGTCTCAGAGCTGGCTTTCTGACTCACTGAGGGAGGCAATAATGTGTCTTTCCTGTTTTCTTTGTTTATGCCCTATCAAAGGAAAAGACACTGCAAAACACTTGCATGTTGCATGAATTGTTGCATCTGTTTATCGTAGGTAAGGTGGATTATTCTGATGCATGTAGCCAAAATGCATGTGTCCAACAACTGGAACAGAATAGCTGGGGGTCTTCTGACTTTGTGAACGGGCACAGAAACTTTTTTTCTTTATATCAAAGCTAAATGCAACAGTTTATGTTGTGTTAAGAGGAAAAGGACAATGAAAACAAAATAGCAGACTTTTTTTCCTCTGTGATGTAAAGTCAGGTTGGCAACTTTGCAGTTACCACTTCCTACCAGGGCTTGAAGTGATCTTGCATGCAGACAGTAGAAAACACAGACTCTATTGGCTCCAAAGCCACAGAATACTGCAAAGATCCTTCCTGTTATTATAGCTCAGTATTAGTCTCCTTTCCTTTGTTTGCAGGAATAATGCAAATTAATAAAATTTGAACATTGGGCCTTTTAAAGAATTCTCGTATTTCTCTTATCTATGGTCTCAACCAAAAAATTCCCCAACCTTTTCCCTTTGAATCACTAACAGTATAGATTATATAGGGAAAACCAGGAAGAACAGTCCAACTGTCTCATGCCAAATGATAGTGTCTTTGTTTTTCTCTGATAAGCATCAGACCAGCTGGTAAGTTGCTCAGTTATGCCTTAGTTGCCTCCTCTTATTGAAGTGAGACAGGCCCAAAAGCTACACTAAAAGTCAAAGCTGCTTTCAATTTTTATCCTTAAGTTTGGAAATGAGGGAAAAAAGCCCAAATGGTGTCTTTTTATAACCACATTAAATATTAAGTGCAAAAAATGGATTCATTTGTCTTAATTGAAGCTGGAAGTTGAGCACAATGTTAACATGAAACATACATATTTGCAGTGGATCACTGGCATCCACAGCTTGTCAAGTAACTGCTGCAGGTTAAAACCAGACTTCCTTTAGCTCCTCCTTGAATTTCAAAACCCTTACAGTCTTTGCAGAGAAGTACCTGTTTGCTTTCCATTAAGCAAAGCAACATGGTGCAGACTGGTATCTGGCTCAAATGTGGATAACCTGGAGATGTGCAGTACCAGTTGGCTCAAACCAAACTGATAAGACAGGTTTTTTCTTCCCTTCTCCCTGGCTTCCTGCTTCCACTATCCCTTCTGTGTCCATACCACAAAACTGTTTAACCATTGAGTTATTCAGACACTTGCTTCAAGCACAGAGAGTAAATACAGACTGAAATAAATCTGACTATCCTTCTTTATTTTCTTAACCTATACACAATCAAAATGTACAAAAACTTGTACATTTTTGTTGCAAGGCAGAATACTTTGGCCACACAGTGAGGTAAATGATAAAAACTGACATATGGGCTGTATTTGATCGGTGCAATTGGCCCCAAAATGTAGCTTCAGTGCTGTTTCTTCATTAAAATAATTAATGGGTTTTTTCATTTCTGTGAACAGTGCATTCTTCAGCCTGTTTTTTTAGCATGTTTTTCTCCCTCTTCTGCCAGAACGGAGTCATGTCTGGATTGATGCAAATGCTGCTTCTGAAGGTTTCTGCTCACATCACAGAGCAGTTGGGAATGGCCCCAGGAGGAGAATTCAGGGAGGCTTTCAAAGAGGTGAGAACTTGAGATGCCTTTTCTGGGGTCAGATTACTGGCCTTTTGCTTCCAGAGCTGAACTCAATAAAACCATTTTGCAATTGCCTAGAAAAGAGCACTCTGGCCATACCTCTGCTGAAGCCAATGAAGTAGTAAAAATAATTTTTGACTTCAAATTGTACTTTTATGTCTACAAATCTTTGTACCATAGTGGTAGGAAAGCAATTCAAATAAAGCATTCGCTTGATGATATTTCTGAAAACATTTGTTTTCATTAATGATTTAGTTTCTTTTATATAATTATTTTTGAATTCTCAGTATTGATCTTGGTCCCATTGTTTGGTGGTGTCAGGCTTTCAGGCTGTGAAAAGCAGCTCTAAAGGATTAATGAGATCTGATTTGTTCCATTCATCTACAAAGATTGGGGAAGTCAAATATCTGACTGATCTGTTGGTCCTGTATGGTCTTTTAATGTCACCTTTTGTACTACTGCCAGCAGTGATACAGGAATTAAATCATAGCTGTGTTTTACACTACTCTTATTTTTTTGTTTGGGAATACTGAGACACTATTTTCTGTATGTGCATCCATCTTGCAGAATGTATCTTGCTATTTTAATGTAAATTATGCACTAGTAAGGAAATCTGAGAGACATTGCTGATAAATAATCTGGAATCATTTGTTATATTTATCCTTAATAAAAAGAAAACTTCTTTAAGGTTTATTTTCTTGAGCATTCTAGACCAGAATGAAACATTTTAAGTGTTTCCTATTTTAAGCAGGAAAGAAAAAAAATTAGCTCTGTCCTATTCTAAAGTGATTGCTGGAAATTTTTAAACAACTATCCATAGAAAAGAATTTTCTAGAAATTCCATACTGTGCTAAAATATGTCAGGGTGAGCTACAGCCAAGTCTCCCATTATCGTGTGATATCTGGCATCAGTTATTGTCTCATAAGCTCTTTCTTTAATATCTTTTACCATGACCAAATGTAAGGTTAATGATCCTGACAAACCCTAGGGGAAAGCAAAATGATGACACCAATGATGGTTCACCTCAGACTTCATTCAGGCCCAGATAGATATTGAGCCACACTGTCATCTTATATAGTAAATACTCAGAAGCTTTGTGCTTCAGTACAAGTAACCTCAAGGGTGTGGCATTACAATTTAATGGAATACCAACTGCATTGTGTAGTGGATTTATTCCTTTATGAAGTATTGTAGTAATATTTTGTAAATTTTACTTATTGCAAAGCCAAAATATTTTTTTATGTTGAAGTATGAAATATCTTGCTCTTTAAGATACCTTGTATAACACAGTAAATCATTAATAAGAATGTGCTGTGCTGCAGTATGAAATGCTGACTGGTTGTTTGTATCTTCCCTTTCAGGCCAGTAAAGTACCTTTCTGTAAATTCCACCTTGGTGACCGGCCCATCCCTGTTACATTCAAGAGAGCAATTGCTGCGCTTTCCTTCTGGCAAAAAGTCAAGCTTGCCTGGGGCCTTTGCTTCTTATCTGACCCCATCAGGTATGAATAAGCACCCCATATGTTTTATGTTTGGGGTGGATTATTCAATTCTTCAGTTTGACTTTAGTATGAGGGTACCCAGCCTGATGCAATGAAATTTAAAGTTAGTGAGAGGGATGAATATACATACTATCCTGCAATAATATGTATTTTTGAAGTGAAGGCTGTCTTTCTGATCTTGTCAGGTCTTTCTTTGTCTTTCAATGGATTACTTCCAGGTGAAATGTAAGATTTGATGCTGAAGAATTTCTAGTAAGATTTAAAAATTTCTTTAAATTATTATTTTATTATGCAAAAAAATGAAATCTTTCTCACTACTGTGTGGGGATATTGTAAATAAGAGAGTAAAGGCTTCAGTGCAATAATTTGTATATTCTTAAGAGTTCCACATCCAGCCATTAACATGAGATTGGATGGAAAATGAAGTAATAATTCAACATCAAAATTGTCAGTCTGTTGATGTTTCTGGGTCTGTTGAAAGCTAGCATTTTTCCTTTACCTTGCCCTGCTGACATTTGTAGTGTCCTTTTCATCTTGGAAACTAAAGGAAGCCTGTTTGACGTCATTCTTTGATAGACAGTGATGCTAAACCAGATAATGTCATTGCCACAAGCTATGACCCACAGCTAGGGGTGCTAACAGAAGGGTTTATAGCATCTATGAAAAGAATAAAAGCTCATTACATTTACTCCTGCAGTTCCTTTTTTGCATTTCCTGCCCGTTTGCTATTTTTCTGTTCTGCAAATTGGTGTATAACTTTCACGGCCCTGTGATTGACCCTGGGAACCTGCAGATCTTTCTCCATGCCCTCAGACTGTGCATTACAGTGTGCCTTTTTCATTCCTTAAGTAGAGTATCTGTGTGTTCAGTGATCAGATCTGCTTCCTCAGAAGAGCTGTGTGTAGGCTCTTCTAAGCTTATTGAAGCACACTGAAAATGGGGCACCATGGTAACTCCGGCCTCTGACGCCCTAGTGGTTTTACTGACTTGAGTTGCCAACTTTTAAAGTGGGAAAGGAGAAAATCCAGTTGAACTGGCTAAAGGCAAGTGACCTCTTTTCTTTCCCTTTCCTTCACTGCAAAGGCATTGTTAGGTATCAAGTTCTACAGGTTTATGGAGATTATTTTCCTTCTAGAGAGGAAAGCTGGGGGAAGAGAACTGCAGACTGTGTTTAGTTGTAACACCCAATTGTTTTGATACATTAGTTTCTCTATGTTGACCTTTAAAAGCGTAATAGATACTGAGAAAACTTACCTTTCTTTCAGTAAAGATGATGTGGAGAAATGCAAACAGAAGGATTTACTGGAACAGATGATGGCAGAAATGATTGGAGAATTCCCTGATCTTCATCGAACGATTGTCTCCGAACGAGATATTTACTTGACCTACATGCTGAAGCAAGCAGCAAAGCAGATAGAACTACCTCGAGCTTCAGAAAGTAATTGTTTTAAAGCAGAGATTATAATCAGCAAGGTGTTCTTTGTGTACTGGTACAAAGTTCAGTTCTCAAGGAATTTGGGATGTTCAGTTCGTGAATGCCACATGTCACATAAGATACAATGCTTAAAAAAATTAAAAAGGGCTTCTGTTGAAACCACCTAGAGCAGTAGACTCTAAATTATGTTTCCTTTCTCATTGTGCTATTTAAAACTGGTAAGTACTAATTAGCCAGACAACCATTTCAAAAGGCAGGGGTCTAAGTATGACAGCACTGTATGGGACTGTCATCTATCTTGCTTGTCCCATTTTCTCACCAAATTCATTGTTGTCACTGGCTACCGAGGGTCTAGTTTCTTGATAAGTTAATTCTCTAATTTCAGTACTCTTCATAGGTTTTTTTTTATAATTGTAAATTGGGCTGCTAGGAACTTTGATGATCTGGCAGTAATAATCATATGTGACTGCTATTTCAGCAAGGTATAGGCATATAGAAAAACAGTACTTTACTAATCTTTGGAAGTATTCTGCTGCCATATGTAATTGGGATGCCCTTCCTATAGATAAGCGTACTGAAGTGTGCTACCTCTTACTTAATATCTTAAGAAGATAGTGTTTGTTCTGCACTTTAGTGCAGAACTGTTGCTGCAGTTCTGCTTTAGAGCAACTCTAGAGTAGACTGAGAAAAAGAAAACTTAGAAAAACTAATTTGGTAAATATGTATAATAGTTCTATGTTTTCAATACAGATTTGTTCCATTTTGAGGCTGGCTGCTCTTCACGTTTACTTTTTTCCTGGAAAAATCAAGGGTGAATATTTAAAGCAAAACAGTAGAACTTGTATTTTATATTTATATATTATGTAGAATTTTCCTCATAGGAAAGCAGCCTGATCATTATTCCTTAGAAAGTTTTTTGTGAGTTATTTTATTGTGGCACAGTGCTATATTTCTCATTGGGGAAAACTTCCAGAAGCCACATTTTGGGTGTTATGAAATATGGATGGTAGATGGGAGGTGAGGGTGAGAGCTGGCACATGTTGCATTGGTCTGATGGTTGCTGGCTAACTGCTGGATGTCTCTGGCCTGGGTTTGCAGTTGCTGAGGCCAGGTCTCTAACAGAGAGCTTCAGAGGAACAGGTGTGGTCTGAAGCATTGTTCTCTGATTGTGAGCCCAAGTCTTGTTACACTTTATGTGCCAAGTGCTGCTGTCCAAAGTGGCGGAGAAAGTTCAGGAGACAGCAAAGACCAGGGATGTTCCTCTTGAGCAGCACAGACACATGACCTACACAGAGAAGGAAAGAAGTTAATTTAGCTTGCATCTGCTGAGCCTGTCACCCTGAGGCTGAAGTATGAGCACTGGCTAGGTCTATTTATTAAATAATTGGTTCCTGAAAATCCAGAAACCATGCTGACTTTTTCAGAGTTTCAATGAAAGAGGCAGTAGGTGAGATCAGTATGCAACAACAGGGTTTCAATATGTGGTAGTGAAAGCCCCTATATCTTGGAAAAATCAATTTTGTAGTCTCACACATTGGCTACTTCTTTATAGCTTGAAATATAGTTCTTTTACAGATATGTTCCTTTCTCTTCATCTTTCTTTTCTCAGATGAACCTAGAAAATACATCCCAGCTGTTGTAGTTGGTGTTGTTGGCATGGGTCATGTACCTGGGATTGAAAAGAACTGGAATTCTGACTTAAAGATCCAGGAAATAATGAGGTAACAGTTGTGCTTTACTACATGTTGATATAACAGCTTCTTTTGCTAAAAATCTGAAGTTTCTTTGTAGTTTTTTTGGTTGATTGTCACAGCTTGAAGGAGCATCTCTGCTGTCCTCCCGGCCTGTCAGCTTGCTGACTTGCTATGCAGTGCTTGCAGATTGTGCTGACAGCAAAGAAAAAATCACAGGAAAAAAAAAAGTTGAATATGGAGGGTAGTAGAGATGAGAATATGCCCTTGCCTGGACAGAAAATTAATTTAAGTCTTCTAAAATGAAATTCAAATGAGGGCTGTTAAAGATGGTGAAACCAGAACAAGGGTTTTAGTCTAACTTAGGTAAATGTAAATCATTGGATTTAAAGCTTTTGTTTTGTCAGGACGCTGCTGGTTCTGGCAAGCTTAGTGTTGCAGTTGCTTGTACCCTATTTTAAGTGTTTGTCTAAGTAATGACTTGTTTTAATGTGTATACCTAACTAATTATGAGCTGGTTCAAGCCATGTACCTTGTGAACTCTTGCTTCAAAGTACCTATTAAAATGGACATATATGCTTTGTAACAGACAGAATTGAAGAACCAAAGCATTCAGACTATGTGTATCCCATAAAGCCACAAAGGTCAGGCTTCAGAAATACAGGAGAGATTATAATATAACCCAGTAGTATTTGTCTGTGGAGCTTTAGGATTATGGAGTCTTTCAGAAATTCACACTTTCCTTATCACATCTGTTTGTGGTGTTAATGTAACCACCTCACTCATCTCTTCAGAGGCAATGAAAACCAGAAAAGACTGAGATCCACATAAATGTTATATTTAGACATCTAAAATATGATTTAGAGAGACTTTTGTTTCTGGATTCAAGAATGCAAAGTATAGAAGCTCTGCGTAGCCATTTCTAACTCTCTTTCCAGGCTAAGCCTCCCCTGGAGTCACAGACTAGATGTCCATTTTCCTCTGCACCCTCACAAATAACCTGTGTAGTTGTGTGGTGGCTGTTGGTTGCATCATTGACAGCACAGAACTGAACAGCCCAAAGACCAAATGCATGTCTTCAAGCCTGCACAGAAAGTCCTTCTCATCAAAGTTTAGGCTCTGACTTGATTGCCTTTAACATGCCAGTGCCATAACTGAGCAGAAGAGTTACTAGTATTTTACACAAGGCATTAATATTGCATTAACTTGATTTTCTGAAATAATTTGAAGCAAATGGCATTCATAAGAGTGATATATTTGCAAATTATTTTTCTTTCAACTTTCTTGCCCTTCCTGCTGTTACACTGCAGTTGCAGAGCAGAGTTAGGGCTTTCTTTTGTGTGTTTAGTGTTCATCACTGCTCTAAGATAGCAAGTTTTTAAGATTTTCTCAGATATTTAATTAAGTTTTAGAAGTTGGAACATGAACTTGAAGATTTTCTGGATAAAAGCATACATATATTTCTAATTTTTAAGTTCATGCATTGAACCTGACTCCAAGCCTGACTTCAGACCTACTGTCTGCCACAGAATATTTTGAGTAGGAAGGGATGTACAAGGATCATCGAGTCCAGCTCCTAAGTGAATAGCCCATACAGGGATTGAATCCATGACCTGGCCATTATTAGCACTGTGCTCTGATCAGCTGTTATTAATTGGTTTTTTAAAATTGTGGTGAGGTATTAGAATTGAGAAAGAGTAGATGGAGAAAGGTATAAGAACATATAAAGAGATGCCTTTACACCATTCTTGGATCAACACATACACTTTTTTAAAACTCTCCTCTGTGTTGCTGTAATGTGCAAAGTCTTACCAGTGATAACTTTTCCCTAGTTTGAGCACATGGATCTAAACTCAGTCTAGTTGTATCCTTATCTCAGCACATTTAACCTGGTTTGAGAGCATCCAGTGTTTTTGCACTATTGTAGCTGATTACTTCTGAGTACATTAGAAACTTTTTCTGGATATAAATAAATGATAACTTGAGGCTCCTCTGAAAGTTAATGGAAACCTCTGAGTTGCCTGTGAGAGGATTATGAGTTGCTGTGGGTGCAGAGGGGATACAGGGCTGCACTTGCATGTGGCTGTGCTCTCAAAGTCAACTTTATTGGGAAGGTAATATTAACTGCTTCATATGCCCACAGTGAGACTGACTGCTTGACTGTTGGGGGGCAGACCTGGTGTGCCTGTTGTCCTCTGCCCTCCTGGTTCAGGTGGCCAGTGCAGAGGCTTCCAAGCGGCTCTGTGAAAATCTCAATATTTTCTTTTAGTATACTTCAGAAAGTCTGAATATTGACTTAATTATTTTAGCAGGGTGATGGACAAGTAAAGGTTCCTAGCCATGAAGAGTGGCATAAGTAGAAGGGGCTTTGTTAGTGTTTATTAATTTTTATTGTTATTTAATTGTATGTAGCCCTTGAACATGAAAGAATACATTGTTCATTCATGATGCATCTGTTACGTGAAAATTTCCTGCACTGGGAAGGAAGGGGAGAAAAAAATCCCTTTTCTTTCTTTTAATTGGAAAATGCCTACTGTTTCCAGCTATGCAAATATTAATATTGTTTTCTGTCTTTTATTTCAGTGTGCCTCCTCCATCAGCTTCAAGTAAGATTTTCAAATTTGTTTTAAAAGCAACAGTGTTTGGACTGCTGGGATACAGCTGCTACCGAATAGGTCACAGGACAGTTCAGTTTGTTCTCTCAATGCCAGCAACACAGAGCTATCTTCAGAGGCTGACAGAGATGCCTCAGCAGTGAACAAGCAGTAGAGCCTCTCTGTGAAGAAGGTGGCTGAAGAAAGGGCGATGGAGGCAATGCATGAACTGGACTGAAGGATGAGGATTCTAGTCAGACCTGATTGATGCTGAGCAACACTCAATCACTATATAATAAAAGATTTGGTACTGAAGTTACACCAGCTATGATCTAATTAATAGTTTTGATTCTTGATAGGTGTGTTGCATGAAACCAGATGATTCCAGATTGAGGTAAAAGAAATGTGTATCCAAATTATATATATATATTATATATGCATACTATATACATGTACACTATATATATGCATTGTATATAATATATATATATAAAACTGATGATGTAGTACAGGCAGCTTAAAGGGTGTGTGTTCATGGCTCCTTTACAACACAAAGTATCCTAATCAGCTGCATCTCCTCTGAAGTTCAGGGACACTTGAGTGATTCTTTCCTTTTTTCTTAGGTATAATAATACCAAGTGTTTGTTTCTGGTGCCAGACACTTTTACACATAATTTAAAGGACATCTTCTCAATGTGTGTTTTATACCTAAAACATTTAGGCTTTTTTTAAACGTAAGAGCTTTCCAGAAATTTCAGAATTGTACAGGCTGTCATACGTACACGGCTCAAATTTTTTACAAGCCTTACTGAAGAACAGGAATGTTGCCTTTAGATTGCATCCCTTGTTACCACCACCAGTTGAATTGTCTTTCTCCTGCATAGAGAAGGTGTAGCCACCCCATCAGAATGCAGTGTGGTTTGTGTCAGATGTTTACAGGACACTCTGTTCCTTTAGCTTATTTAAACTATTATTTAGCCAAATCCTGCTGGTTCCAGTATTGTAAATTTAAGAGACTAGAACTACTGTACAATTTACTTTTGTTTCTCTGACCTTTCATATTTGGCATAAAAAGCCTGGAATTAACCTGCCCCTTGTTTTTGCTACATGAATATACTTTATTTATCAATGTAATTTCTTGGTGGATGAATATTTTAATCTATTTAATAGGAAAGCAGTGTTCAATTTAGTTTTTCAACCCAATGTAGCATTTTATTTGGATTACCTGCTATTTATATGCAGAATTATGGGTACTACAGACTGCTGTTACTTTCTTTTTTAATTATCTGGAACACTCATCCATCATCAATCTTTCTTTCTTTCTTTCTTTTGTTTTTTTAATCCTAGCTTCATATTTCATTGGAATTTTTTGGTTCCTTCCCTTTTTATAGGATTGTCAGTGATTGTAAAATGCTCTTGGCAATCAGCTAGTCCTGATTCAACAACAGAGATAACATTGTCATATCAAAGTTAACCCAATGTATTTGAGTGGAAAAGTCCCATTTGCTCCTCAGGCTCATACACAATTGCTCCTTGCTTAAAGTGAGGTTTCTATCTGTATTAATTTCTTTTGGGAATGAAAGATGGGAACCAATATGTGAGGCAGGAGGAGGAAAAGGTGATGTTGTGTTTTGTGTTTCATTGTGGTTTTTCAGTTGGTTCAATAAAATCCAGAAACCACTTTTAATAGGGCATATTTCCAAAGGCTTGTGTTGGAAATAGTTCCATACAGTCTTTGTTTGCTAAAAGTATGTACATCTGTCTTCTGTACAGTATAGTCTTTTTTGAGCTTTTAAATTTAAGGGCCTGATGCTCCTCTCTGTGATGGCTTTGATATTGCTGGGAGTTGGTCTGTCCATGCAACCTGATGCTTTTCTGGCTTGCTCTTTGAGAACTGTATGAGTTCCAGTGCAGCAAATGATTAAAGTGCATGTTTATCTTAAACCTTACTGAATCTAACCCGATTCTACAGAGCTCCTAAGGTGATGCTAGGTGCTCTTCTGGGTCTGGGCCTTACAGGTGTCCAGGGAATAAATCTTAGCAAATGAGAATGACAGCAATTCATGCTTCTAGGACACAAAGTATAAATGATAATACAGAAAACAGTGGGGGCAGGTCCTTTTATTTTCTATTTATTAGTGCTTAAGAAACCACCAGCCATCTCTAGCAAGAGGAGAAGCAGTATTTATAAAGAATTTATAGAATAGTAGAGTGACTGCCTAAATTTTGATTCCTGTTTTTTAAAAACATTTAATGTATTGTTTACAATTAAGCAGTACTATCTGAATAATTCTATTACGTTTTATGTACATTTTTTAAAAGATGAAAGCAGAAGCTTAAGCTCACTCTTCTCCTGTCTTTACTGACATACCAAAATGTTGTTCTGTTGGTTATTTTCTTGAGAATATTTAGCTAGTAGAATTAAATATATGGATATTTTGCTTTAAGTTATCTACAGATTTTTAAAGTATCTGCAGCTATTTTAAAAGTTCTGTAGATCTTTGATATCTGTGCTCAGGTAATTTTACACAAAGGAAAACAAATCTAAGGTAAATTTTAGATAGGAGCCTTAATCTTGGGTGGGACTAATGCTAAATGATTGTCATGGAGCATTCTTGTACACTTTGTTTTATGCTTTTTAGCCAAAAGTGATTACCATCTAAGGTGTCCATTTGTTATTCAGTTATACTCTCCAGTCAGTACCTTAAGTCTATTGTTTCAATCTTTTTCTTTTTTTGTTTTATTTTATTTTTTTAACAAACCATATCAGCTGATTCTTCAGAGAACTTCTTGGAGAATTTGCAATTTACCTTCCCACTGTTGCAAATTGGCAGATCATACGCATGCACTGTTTATTCAGTGGCACTGGAAAGTGGTGAATTTGCAGAACTAACAATTCTATTAATCCATACACAGATTCTTGATGTTGTGTATTCAATGTGTTGTACTGTTTATATAACATAATCCATGGTTTAGGTCCATTCTTTTCTGTTCTAGTCAGTCCTTTCAGTGTTAGCAGCATCCTGTAAAATTTAAGTATATGTTGAATTGTCCCAGCCCCACCTCAACCTTATGAAGCCATATTGTATTTTTTTGGTGACATGTACATCTGTTTTATGCATTTGTACATGTGATGTAAATTTGAAGTATTTTTAACAATGTGTGCCTTTAAAGTGATTTAAAGTAAACAGCAGTATGTTCTATTATATAAAAAATAAAATATTTTACCCACCATTTCTGTTGAAGGTATTTATTTTCCTAATTAACCAGTATTTTTATTAAGAGCAAACACTGGTTAGCTAGATCTAGTACAGGATAATTCCACCATCTAACACATTTTCCTGGAGAACATTAGTTGGATTAATTATCTTCTGCTGAGTGTAATACTGGAGCAGGGGAACTAGTTTCTCTACCTACCCCATGTAACTGGTTAAGAGGAAAAGGATGAGTTTCCCTGCCCTACTGAACACACAGGTAGACTGCTCAATGTGAGAACCTAAATTCAGAGTTCAGAGTTAGGCATGGTGAGTTGACTTTGTTGTTGTTGCTTTTCATGACTCCAGTGCTCAGTCTTGCAAGGAGCTGACAGCTGTAGTCCCAGTCCAGCAGAGCACTCCAACGTTGGCTTTACATCAGGCACAGTCGTTTGTACCTAAAGTGCTGTCCTCTGTGTGGGAAATAGATCCTTTAAGTGCAAAAGATGTTGAATCATGGCAAAGAGCTTTATCTTTCAAATTGACACGGGTAAATCAATATGACCATTACTTAAAAATATATATATTAATACAAAGACCCTGTATTCATATATATGATAAGCTGTATTCCATACAGATAATGTATAGTCTGTGTGTACCCTTTGTCAATCAGTGGTCCATCTTTTTTGATTGTGTGTAAAGCAAAATGCAGCCATTTTTTCCTTGATCAGGCAAAGTTCCCTCCAGTTGCAATTGGAGCCGTGGCTGCAAAGGATTGCTGGTAAAACCATTTAGGTGGAAGGAAAAAAACTTTAAATACTGTAGTGCTGTCCCTGGGAGTGGCAGAGGACACTGCAAGCAGCTCTGCTCTGGAGCAGTGCTGGCTCAGACAGCTGCCTGCTTTGGGAGCATATCCTTCACCAGCATGACGTTGCACACTGCTGGCCCACGTCACATTTGAGGTGTCTTTTCTATACCAAATACTGAACAAAATTTAAAAACTGACTTTTTGAAGTGGATTCAAATGTCTGTTTCCACTGGAAGCTGTATTTCTGTGTGAATTGTAAAACATCTAAAAAGAGAAACATATCAAGTTACCTCTAAGTGCCAGGCAGTGGGAGCTACACAGGGAAAAGAAACATCACGTTCCCACTTGTGTAACTTAAGATACTCATGTATGTATTTCCCTATTTCTTTTTAAAACTGAAATAAGCTTTAATTTTAGACTTGAGTGTTTTAAGACTGACATTTTTGTAAGATGTGGGAGTTTTTAAGTGTTGGCAGGAGAAGGGTCACTCATGTGGGGCTGACTGATGGACAGACTTCAGTGGGGGACCAAGCCCGTGCTGTAGAAAGAGGACACATGGAAGACATTTAGCACAGGACAAAAGTAGCTCCAAAGATATACACACCTGAAATCAGTCTACTGTCTCTTTGGGTGCAAAAATGCACCAGCTGTGCATGTCCTCACACCAGCAGGTCGTGTGTCCGTGTGTGTATGGGAGGACTCCAGGAACAGCCGAAGCAGCTCTCCTGTTCAGCCGCTCCCAGCTGAAGAAGCTGGCTGGGGGCTGTGTAGTTATCCTCTCCTTCCATCATTTGCCTTGTGCCTGCTGCAGAGACGAGCTTTCTGTATTCCAGGGAGGCAACAGCAGCAAAGATGGGATTACCCTTACCCTCACTCCCAGCGGAGAAAAGGCTGGGAGCTGGGGGATGTGTACTCTTTTCCATCACAAGCCCTTGTCCTTTGAGTCCTGACGCCTGACCTGGCTCTGGCTCCTCCTTGGTAGCTCCCTGCTGGGAGTGACTGTGCTGCAAAGTGAGCAAACACTTTTGCTTGTTGGATGTTTTATCTGTTGGTTTGTGTAGGAAAAGCTCTAGTGATGATAGGGGCAGGGGGAAAGATGCACACAGCTACTTTCACTCTTGCCTTAATCCAAGATACTTGTGTGTCATAACTAATGTATGAGGGAAAGTGGAAAAAAATTATCCCAGCTAGGTGACATTATTTCAGTGGTAAGATCAGTCCCTGATTCTGGCTACAGAGATGATTTACAAACTGGACAAAGTAATGAAAAGCGATATTTGATTAGAGCGGGCTGGTTATTACTGTGATGTGTCTCTGCAGCAGCTAAGCTGCACATCTGCTTTCTCCAGGGCCTGCAGGAGAGCTGTGTGGGCAAGCCTGGCAAGGCTGCTCAGGTTCGTACAAGTGCAACAGGGTTCTGGGTGTGCATCACCTGCCACTGGGCAGCTCCTCTCCCTCTCCCTGCTGCCATCACCGTGTTGTCTCTCTGCTATGGTTACACCCCAGTTCTTTAGAGCTGAGACTCATGATTGAGTTTAGTTGGAAAGTACAATTAATAGTAATAATTTAGTGCCATCTACTGTCTGCAGATGGTTTACCTGCTGTGTCCGGCTTTGAGTGGAGGCGTCCACTAGACCCTTCAGAGAAAGTAAATGTGCGAGCCTTGGGGGGATTTGGTCTTGACCCACCACTGTGATGGCTGCTATTAATTGAAATAACACAAAACAGGCGCATTCTGAATAAGTTCTGACTTGTGGCATACATTCGTTTATCTTCTTCTTGTGGGTCCAGCATCCCCGCGACCGGCTGGCTGCGTGCTCCCCCCGGGGAGCAATTTTACCCGCCGGGCCCGGCCGCGCTCTCGGCTCTCCGGGCGGGTTGTGCCCACGGGCGGGCTGTCTGTGCCCACGGCCGGGCTGTCTGTGCCCACGGCCGGGCTGTCCCCACGGCCGGGCTGTCTGTCCCCACGGCCGGGCTGTCTGTGCCCACGGGCGGGCTGGCTGTGCCCACGGGCGGGTTGTGCCCACGGCCGGGCTGTCTGTCCCCATGGGCGGGCTGTCTGTGCCCACGGCCGGGCTGTCCCCATGGGCGAGCTGTCTCATGAGCGGGCTGGCCCCACGGCCGCGCTCCCTGTGATGGGCGGGCTGTGCCCACGGCCGGGCTGTCCCCATGGGCGGGACTGGCCGCAGCACCGCCCCCGGCAGGGCCGCATGGCCTCGGTGCTGCGCAGCGCCCGCCGTTTCGGCCCGCGGCTGCTGCGGGCGGCGTCGGGCCCGGCCATGCAGCGGCCCGAGGGCGGCGGGGGCTGGCTGGGCGCGCTGCGTTTCGATAACCTGGCTCTGCGCTCGCTGCCCGTGGACGCCTCGGAGGAGAGCGGCCCGCGGGCCGTGCCCGGCGCCTGCTTCGCTCGGGTGCGGCCCAGCCCGCTGCAGAACCCGCGGCTCGTGGCCATGTCGTTGCCGGCGCTGGCGCTGCTGGGGCTGGAGGCGCCCGCGGCCGACCCGGAGGAGGCCGAGGCCGAGGCCGCGCTGTTCTTCAGCGGGAACCGGGTGCCGGCGGGCGCGGAGCCCGCGGCTCACTGCTACTGCGGGCACCAGTTCGGCAGCTTCGCGGGGCAGCTGGGCGACGGCGCCGCCATGTACCTGGGCGAGGTGCTGGGCCCGCGGCGCGAGCGCTGGGAGATCCAGCTCAAGGGCGCCGGCATCACCCCCTTTTCCCGGTAAGGCCCGGGCGGTGTGCGGGGAGCACGGGGACGGACTCGGCGGCCCGCAGATCGCATTAGCGAGGGGCTGGAGCCCTGCTGAGGGTCATTCCCTGAGGCAAAGGTCGTCTCTTAAGCCCTCGTGGTTATTTGTTTTTTGTTTACCTTTGGCAGCAGCGAGTGTAGTGCTTAAACGCCAGGTCAGGAGGTGGCAAAGTTTTCCACTGGGAAACAAGAGTGTAACTGCATCTCACTGCATCGTTCAGGTGGCACATTACTTCTGTCCCTGGTTATCCTCCAAGGATAACCCTGGTAATCCCTGCGCTTTCTCCCTTTGGGAGGATGCAGGCCATGATGACAGTGGGGAGAGCAGTGTGTAATTGCTGCCCACACAGATGGTATTTGAATTTGGGCGTTTTGGTCCTGCTGGTCCTTCTTTCCACTCTTCCCAGCTGTGGGAAGCAATAGTGGAAAAGTCCCCAGTTTTGGCCAGGCATACTGGCCAAATCCCTGCAAGGGATGGGTATCTGCATTAGTCACATTAGCCTTTAAACACTTTAAATATTTCAGCTGATTTTTCCCACTTGCATTTCCTGTATTGTCTGTTCCAGCCCTACAGTCTTGGTAACACTAGTTTCATGTATGTGGTCCTTTGAAGGCCTTCTTCAGGTCTGTGAGGGTTAAGGAAATCTCAGTGAAAGTCCCAGATATGGCGGTGGCTTTGTAGGTCTGCCCTGGGCAGCTCTCCTGCTTGCCTGTGGCTTTGGAAGTGCTGGGAGTATGGGCTGAGAACCACCTGTGTCTGTTCCATTTGCTTAGTATCCATTAAATAAACTAGTTTGTTGTCTGTCTCTTTAGTTTTTTTAGTGTAGCTGTTGTGCATGCTCATATTTAGGACCACATTTCTAGATTGCTTACCCAGAAAGATTCAAAATAATATTTTTCATTATATTTCATTTAATGAAGAGGAAACTGCTGAGTTGATATACAATTAAATAGCTATAGCTGTCCAAATAAAAAAAAATTAAATAGTATTGCATCAATAAAACAAACATAGTTAATGATTAGAAGGGATATGTGTGCCTGGAAGGTTTATTCTGTTATGTGTGCTCTTCATTGCAAGTTGTTGTGTCCATCTAATTGAACTTTAACAGAAGTTTGAAGGTCCAGCTTCTCACATCTGCCGCTGCTTTTTGTGGCACCATGGACAGAGTGTGTTTCTCCTAGGCTTTTATTTCTCTGCTGCTGCAGAGGAGACAGGAGTTGGTGCCTCAGAGGCTCGTCCTGTCCGTGTGTCCCTGGTGCAGGCAGGCGGATGGGCGGAAGGTGCTGCGCTCCAGCATCCGCGAGTTCCTGTGCAGCGAGGCCATGTTCCACCTGGGCATCCCGACCACCCGCGCCGGCGCCTGCGTCACCTCCGACTCCAGAGTCCTTCGGGACGTCTTTTATGATGGGAACCCAAAACATGAAAGGTGCACAGTCGTTCTGAGAATAGCCTCTACATTTATAAGGTAGGAGCCTATTCTGTTGATCGGTTTTGTTTTGTTTATTTTCCTTTAAAACGAAGCAGTCTTCTAAAGTGTGTTTCTCTAACAGCACCGTTTGTGTTTCTTGTTCTGGAGGCTTGGAACTTCTTTTGCTGGGCTGTAGGAAACTGCTTTTCTTGCTCAGCAGATGGCATGGGCTGCTGTCTTTGCACAGAGACAGATAAATACTAGGAATGCTGGCCTGGTAGAAAGAAGAATTAAGTTCTGCAGACTTAGGAGAAGAGATTTTTCGTGTTTATTCCTGTACAGAATACATGATTTTTTCTTTTTAATAGTAGTAGTAGTGGTGTATTATACCTCCATCCTTAATTCCAGTTCTAATGTAAAGTTCTGTGAAAGTGAAGTTCTGTAAAGTTCTGTGAAAATTCTACTGAGTTCTGTGAAAGTTTGGGGGTACTTTCCCTGCCTGAGAAGTGTATGAGGTTCCTGCTCCAGCAGAAGCTATTAGGCATTTCAGGAAGTTGCATTGCTTCCTCTAAGGTTACAGAAAATTAGAGGAAGGTGAGGTATGAGGAATATGTGCTTTCATATGTATGTGTATATTTGTGTGCATTCCTGTGTGTTTACATAGCTGGAAAATATATTTGGTATGCTTGATGTACAGTCTAGTATTTAAAATAAGTACAACTTCTACATACCTGCAGGATAAAAATTTTTCAGTAGGAGGAGTTGTAAGGAACTTTAATGAGCTGCTGTTGAGTACTGGCAGAGTTGGTCAGTTTAGGTCCATGTGGATGTAGGAGCTTCCTTTCACCAAGTCACTGAGCCTCACCAGGTTCAGTGCAGGAATCTTGCAGGTCTTTTCTCTCAGTCACCTAAGAATTGATGTTAGGAGATGATGTGCTGTTACTGCAACAGCAGTAAATGTTTTTATTACATGCAATATCAAATTATGTTAATAGTATCAGATAATTCTCAAACATGTTTTCATTTTGAAACAGGTTTGGCTCTTTTGAAATTTTTAAGCCCCCTGATGAGTACACAGGACGGAAGGGCCCCAGCATGAACCGAAATGACATTCGAATACAGATGCTTGATTATGTGATCAGCACTTTCTACCCAGAAATCCAGGAGGCTCATTCAGACAACACTGTTCAGAGGAATGCTGCTTTCTTCAAAGAGGTAAGGAAGATCAGATTCTCTTCATAAATCCATACCAGTCGTCTTGAGGAAGTCCATCTGCAGGCACAGATGACTGGAGTCAGCTAGAACTTTGTATCACTCAAATGTCTGAACTCTTCTTTGAAGAAAGCACTCTTAGTAGACCTTATTGATGAAAACAGTGTTGATATTGATCTAACCAGTGGAAACAGTGTAACCTTCCTAATGGTAAATCACGATTTCCCTGCTTTGGGGGAGCTTCTGAAGGCTTGTCTCCATTTTCTGGGACTGTCTTAGACTGGGAGAAGGAGTTCTGGCTCTGACTGTCAGATGATGACTTGATGGTGCTGAGACATTACTTGCAAGGCATCATTTTGTAAAATACTGAGATGCTGAGTCTCATTTTCCAGATTATGAACAAGAATGTTGTCTGCAAATCAGTTTAACTTCAGACTTTAGAACTGAAATGTTAAAAGGCAGTTGAGCACTTTTATAACTGGCCAGCAAACAGAGTAATTAAAAAATATCAGTGTCTAATACTTGACTAGTCTATCTGAAAGCTGTTGTGGTGCTTTGAAACCTGAAATGATCTGGTATGGACTGAGGGAATGGCTGCAGCATGATGCACTTTCATACCAGACTGATAAGAGCTCAAAACCCAGACTTGACAGCTGACATTCCAGAGTTTGGTTTCTTGCCCTTTTTTTTTTTTTCTTTACCACAACCTGTGCATACTTGCATTAATTCTGCAAAGCCAGCTGTGGCTTGGTTCACCACTATGTTCCAAAGAATTTAACTCTTCTGGACAAGTCCTTTGTGTGTGAACAATTTGGTTTGATGAGGAGAGCTGTGGCTTGTCACTCACTCTGTTGTGTCCAGCTCTGTAGTGGTGGCATGTTTGCTTCCGGATGGAACAGAAGTCATGGGACTTGGGATCATTGTGATGTGTGTGTGTGTGCTCAGTCCTGCCTCTTCCTGCTTTTGGCTGCTTTTCCTGGCCCAGTTACTACTGGTTTCCTTCTCCTTCCCCCCACCTGTATTCCTAGCATCCTTTGCTTGTTTCCCCAGATCCATTTTTTGTTTGTTGTGCTCCTCGTGCCACCGCCTATCCCCACTCCATGTCTGTGCTATCATTGCCTCCTCATGTTTTCTCTCTCATCCTTAGTGGAGACTTCCAGACTTTCCTCCACCTGAAAATCACCCCAGTCCTTTTTTAATTGAACAAACACATCTATTTACAGGGAACTGCTGTCACTTCAGCTCTATCTTGTTTTGTCATTCTTTCTGCACTGTGGAGGAAATGGAGAAAAAAGTACATTGCATTGCATGTGATTGCATTTCACAGCACTGCCTAGAAAGCAGACATCATTATCTGTACTTCTCAAATAATTTGTAGCTGTTTTCTAAATTTAAATGAGCATGTCCTTCAGCTGACAGTCTCATTTATACACACACCATACTTGCCTTCTGGTTTGTCTAGCTGTAGAAAAATGTTGATCAAAAATAATAAAGGTTAAAGAGGATGCAGAGCTGTCTCTTCATTATCAATATACTCATCTTTGAGTGTCACCCAAGCTTTAGTTGCTTTTGGGCACTCTCATCAGGGGGATTTCTTTTCACCAGAGCCCTGGTGGCGTGCAGTGCATCCATACAAAGACTGCCTTACCACTGGAGTGCTTTCAGCCCAACCCTGGTGGCCAGGATTTTTTATTTTTAAATTTTACATTTTCCTGGCACAGAGCCGTTGTGCAGGGTGTGCCTCTCTTACTGGGTCATGGCCTAGGTAATCAGTTTTGGACACATGCAGCTGGCTGCTGGCTTCCAGCTGCCCCATGAATCAGCATTCAGGAAAGATGTGTAAAGTACCTACCATGAGAATATTGGAAAAAATACAAGTGTGGGATCTCAAGGTAGACCAAGAGGTTGTGTTTCATGCATCATTTGTGGTTTTCACTGCCTGTCAGGGCAAGATTTGTCTAATTTTTCTTCTTTACTTGACTTAATGTATTTTTTAAAAAAAAAGGTAGAAAAATTCTGTATTTGAACACAAAGGCATAGAAACATCTAATTGAACAATTAGTAGATTGTTTTTTGAACCTTAATGGAATACACTTACATTGCAGCATGGAGCAAATAGTTGTTTTGAATTTCTGTGCATTGTTAGCTGTTTGGGAAGAAAAATTATTTTATCTATGAAAATAATTTGATTTAACTTTTAGTGAATAGCTATACAAAATTTTTACTTACAGCAATTTAATAAAGTATTTGCAACTAGTTTTATTTAAAAACCATGTTAGCTTCTGACTTGTAGATTTTTAGTATTGTAGTTGCCAGGTGGGTTAATGTATTTAAATAACTAGAACTGCTTTAAAATATTACACTATTTATTTGAAGGATGGGGCACATGCAGTGATTTTATTCCATACAAATAGTTCTCAGTTCAGCAGTGGAAAATTACTAATGAAACATGCATTTGGTGAAGAATTGCATTTAAATAAAATCATCATTCTTGCAATACTTTCATTTAATCTTGTAGCCTTATTTCCACTCTCAGAACATGGAGATAAATGTTTATCAGTGCTAAAACCTCTTTGCACTGAATAGGTTTTTTGTGTCAGCACTTTAGCCTCCCTGTAAATCACCCCTACATATGAGGTAAACCAAAAGACAACGCTTACTGATGTGATTTCCTGCCTGTAGTTACTCTTTAAAATTAATATTAGGCAAAATAATATATTAGTATAATGACTACACTAGTATGCAGGTCTGATGTCAAACAGTTTATTTCAGTGTCATGTCCCCAGAGCATTTGAAAGCTGTTCAGTTGACTGGCCAGTCAGGCATGGAAGGAGAGAAGTGGATGCACATGGAAATGGGAGGCATGGAAACAGGAGGAGAGGGGCAAACTGTGCTTAAGATGTCTGTGTGCATAGTGCCAGAATCTGCTTCCACTGGAGCTGTAGAAACATCAGTTCAGGCTAGGAGATACATGGATGTGTTGGAAATAGGTTGTTGTGGTGCCAGATGAACACCAGGCCCTTTCTTTCAGGTGACCAGGCGCACGGCGAGGCTGGTTGCGGAGTGGCAGTGTGTGGGGTTTTGCCATGGCGTGCTGAATACAGATAACATGAGCATTGTTGGACTGACCATTGACTATGGCCCTTTTGGCTTTATGGACAGGTCAGTGGGGCATCACTGTTGGGAATGTGGGTATGTTGTTCTTACTTTGCAGGACAATCCTTGTGTTCATGGTTGCTTTAATACTTTAATTCTAAAGTAGATTTTTGAATTATCTTCACGGCAAAGGAGGTCAAGGTAGTTCTAGTTCTCCTGTAATTCTTCTTGTCAATGTAGTTGCAACTGTGTTCACAGCATCTCAGCTGTTAGACTGTTCTTGTAGCCTGTGGCTTTGGGAAAAGAATCAAGGGTTGTTTCCTTCCAATTTTTTAATACCTAGAGCAGACTAAAATAATAAAAGTACTACTTCTCCCAGTATTGGTGTCCAGGTGAGCAGAAGAATGCTGACAATTTCTTCTCCTGCAGGTATGACCCTGAGCACGTGTGCAATGGTTCTGATAACACAGGGCGCTATGCCTACAACAAACAGCCAGAGATTTGCAAGTGGAACCTGGGGAAACTTGCTGAAGCTTTAGTTCCAGAGCTGCCCTTGGAAATAAGCCAACTCATCCTGGAAGAGGAATATGATGCAGAATTTGAGAAACACTATTTGCAGAAGATGAGAAAAAAACTAGGCCTAATCCAACTGGAATTAGAAGAAGACAGTAAGCTGGTGTCTGAACTGCTTGAAACCATGCATCTCACAGGTTGGTGAACAGCACAGAAGGTGCTTATTTAATAGCCTGTCAGAATCTATTATCAAATCAAAACACAATTTATATCTTGACCTTAAAAGAAAGTAGCCTTGTGCAGCTACATTGTTATCTGGGAGAAGAACAAAAAGCTGAAAACAGTTACCTTATTGTGAGCTGTGGAGTAGTTGTTGCCTAATGCAAGGGCCCCTGTCTCACATTTGCACCCTCACTGAGAGATCAGTTTATTTGCCTCTTTAGAATGGTGACCTGTACTGCTGGGGGAGGAGGTAGAAGGAGGTATGGAAACTGCTTTCCTGCTGATTTATTAGTTGCATTACTCATATAATTATTTTTTCAGCTGGAGACTTCACAAATATTTTTTACTTGCTGAGTGCATTCTCAGTAGACATTGATCCTTCAAAATTTGAAGATTTCTTAGAAGAGCTTACAAGTCAGTGTGCTTCTGTGGAAGAGTTGAAAGTTGTTTTTAAACCACAGATGGATCCAAGGTATTACTCTGCTTAAATGCTTTTGGTTTTTGCTTTTAGTTTCATTATAACCATAATGAACTCTGCATGGTATATAATATCTCACTGATTTTGAGATTGGAAGTGTCACTGTTAAGAAGATGCACCATGATACACACTGTGACTTTCAGCAGTTGGCTCTTGAGTTAAAGTTGTCTGAGCTTTTGCTTGGTCTTTTTTTTCATTTCCTTCCCTGTCTCTGCTGACTTGAGGCAATGAGAGTGCCAAATAATGAAGTGATATGAGAGTATTGTACAGAAGAAATGGGTTTGAGCTACAATGCTGCTGTGTCTTGCTAGTGTACTCTCAGCAAAAAGTCACTTTCAAGTGCTGAAGTTCTGGCCTCAGGATAACCTTTAGGTGGTGTAGTCCATGTCCTGTTTGTTCTGCAGCCCAGCTTCTCTGAGCCTGGAAAAATAATAACTCATGTTCAACTACTGCAGTGACTGCAGCAATTTTTCACTTTTTGCAGATGGGGAAAAAATTAAAGATACTTTGGGTATACTTCTCTCCCTTCCCCCTGCCTTCTTTAAGTAAGTGCTCCATGAAGGATGAACCCACCAAATTTTTCAGCTTTTGCTGTGTGTTGACAGCACAGTACAGAGATAGCTTTTGTGGTAGAGATGGGACAGTATTTTTTAAACACTGCATTCAGGACTAGAGAAACATGAAAAGTAGCTATAGGTCATCGTGATAGGGATGTGACATTTTGGAGGGGAATAGTACTGTGTTAATGTGAGTGCATGACTGATTTCTTTTTTAATCCCAGCCCTTTGATATCACAGATCTAGGCATATCAGATGTGTACATCAGGTCTCAATAGTACTTTATATAAACTCAGAAGTCAAAGCACCTGGCTTATCTCTGCTGACTGAAAGTAGGACAATATAACTTGATATAACGAGTTGTCTATTTTGAAGCCAGGAGAAATGTTTCTTTTGTCCTTTGCTTAAAACTGGATTCACAGAGGAAATAAAAACACTTTGTATTTTGATATGCTGCAACTCTTTGGGTTTTTATTTTACTTTATGCTATGCTGCAGTTATTAATTCAGGAAAAATGAAAGCTAGCATAGTATTGCAAACTAAGGTGGAGCTATTGTACAGCACCAGCTAACACAGTGAAATATAAAAAGATGCAATCCTAGTCAAACCTGCAGCAGAGTAGTCTGGATATTGTGTGGAATTTATTGCCAGAAAGCAGTTCTCATCTGTGATTTAGACTGGCTAACTAAAAAAGTCAAACACAGTGTTGATCTCATGGGACTTAAATGAAGTATTTTTCCCCATATCATTTAGGTTTTTATTAGTACTGGCAAAAATAGGTGTTAAAGAAATAATAAAAAAAAAACCTCCAAACAACAAAACCTGTGAATTCTGTATTATCGTAAAATCTAAATAAGATCAAAATTTTTAAGCAAATTCCTTTTGAAGTTCAAAGGGTATTTTGATAAGAATTGTGCAACTAAACCAGTAATTTTGAAAATCTACTGTCTGCACTTTATATATCACAGGAATATGAATTAAACACACTGAAGAAGGGAGAAGAAACAGTGAAATTAGGATCATTTATAATAAAAGTTGTTTTGCTAATTACGAATGTCTGTCACTTAACCTCTCTAGTGAAATCCCAGTTGTGAATGTTTTTGTTTCTACTTTGATTGCAAGGAGATGGTTCTTGATGAGCAGCTCAACTTTAGTATCTAACTTTGTTTGTTCTTTTTGTTCCCAGACAGCTGTCAATGATGCTGATGTTGGCTCAGTCTAACCCTCAGCTGTTAGCATTAATTGGAACAAAAGCTAATATAAATAAAGAGCTGGAACGCATTGAACAGTTCTCCAAACTGCAGCAGTTAACAGCAGATGATTTACTTAGCAGAAATAAAAGACACTGGAAGGAATGGCTGGAGAAATACAGGTAAAGTTTCTCAGTATTGATATCTTACTATTGATATTGTATTTCTGCATTTTGAGAACAATGTGCATGTCTCACAAAAGACACCAAGTCTCAAATACAGATTAGGAAGGTGAGGAGGGCATGCAACTGGAGAATATTATCTACTGCCATGATCAGTGTCCTTGTTGCTGTGAAAGTTCAAGGTCATCTTTTTACTTTGTTTACTAAATTTTGAAGTAGTGTGAGGATGTAGAAATCCCCGAGCATCAACTCTAGTATGAAAAGTGCTTCACCAGTGTTGATATTGATTCTGACATAGACTAATTCCAGTTGTGAACTTTTAAGTGCTCAGTAACTACAACTGACTGACCTCTAAGCATTCTATCCTTTGAAATTTGTGTTAATATAGAAAGCAAGTATTCTTAATCAAAGAGTAAAAACAGAAATCATGGCCAGGAAAAACAAATATCTAGACTGTTCTAAAGCCTAAAAAGTGTTAGCAGGAGATTTTTTTTTTTTTTTTAAAGAAAACCCCTGAATACAGCTTTAATTTTTTGTACTCTGTGTGTGGATTAGGGCAGATCTTTCCTTTCCTGGCTGTCTGTGATCTTGTTCTCCAGCAGGGCTGATAGAACAAGATGGAAAGTACCTCAAACTGCCTCTGCTGTATTGCATCCTTGTGCTTTTACCAGAACAGCAAACACTTTAACCAATAAACAATATAGAAATACTTGAAAGAAAAGACCTGACTGTGTCAGTTATTGCAGAGCAATGCAGAACAGACCATATCCTGTGTCTTCACCTGAACTTTAGAGAACAGAAAAGCTGTGCTGTGCCACTTCCTTGAGCTGTGTCAGGACCTGCTGACTGTCCCTAGTACTGCTTTTAAACTAAGTGTGTTTTCTCTTCTCTTGTCATGCTGCATTTTATAAACTGAGAGGATTATAGATGATGTAGTATTTTTTAAGAACTGCAAGTGAAGTATCTCAAAACAAGAAAATGTGTCCACATTCTTGGTTCTTGGTAAAAACCAGTCGTTGTCACCTGCTTAATTTCAGAGTCCGTTTGCAGAAGGAAATAGAAAGTGTTGGTAGTGCTGATGCCTGGAACACTGAGCGTGTCAAGGTCATGAATTCAAACAATCCAAAATATATCTTGAGGAATTACATTGCCCAGAATGCCATAGAAGCAGCTGAAAATGGGGATTTCTCAGAGGTATGCTATTACTGCTCTCTCTCTATAGGTTTGTGTGGATGTGTAGTGGTGCTGTCAATGACTGACATTATACCAGGCAAAATTTAGTCTGGACTCTTGGGCAGTAAGGGCATTGGGAATTCACTGCTCAGGAGATCTCTATTGTTTTTATTGTCACTGTAATTTTAAGGTCTGCAGTACAAATAATGGAGTCAAAACTCTGAATCTGAACTTCACCAGCTCTTGTAGGCTGACCTCAGGACAAAGCATGTACACTGCTTTTACTGTCCTGAGAGTGGCTTGGAAGGAAGTTAGGAATTAATTTTCACTTGTTCCTTTCTGGAAAATGTTATCTTTTAAAATTTACAACTTTCACCCTCAGCATCTGGAACATTACATGCAGAATATGGGAAAATTACTTATTTTGAGAAATTATATAAGAATTTGTATTTAATATTTGCATTTCAAGTTATTTGAGCCTGAGTTCCATACACATACAAACTCAGCCAGGTTCAGTTTTACAGTTTGCATCTTATATATATTGTTCATCTGTTTAACATTTGGCTTGTCTGGAGTTCATGTATTAGGTACAATACACTTGCTCATTATTTGGCATGAGGTTCTCCATATCATTTTGTCTTCACTTCCTAAATTCTTAACAACCATGCTATGTTTTCTCTCTAGGTAAGAAATGTACTGAAACTTTTAGAACATCCATTCCAAGAAGCAGAAGGGTTCCAGGAGGTGAAGGAGGATGCAGAAGAGGAGGGAGCAGCTGCTGCAGCTGCTTGTTCTCAGGAGAGCAGAAGCAAACAATCCTATTGCAGCAAACCTCCGCTCTGGGCTTCGGAGCTCTGCGTTACGTGATCTTCATAACTGCCTTGCTTTGTTTTTTGCTGTGAACTGAAGACTCTGATCCTCCTTCAGCAGTGAAGAATTCAGCAAGGCAAACATCAAAGTGCTATTAAGTTATTGAAACAACACTACATTTGGATGCATCTGCAGCAGTCTTCAGCTGTGCTTAATTTGAAGCAATTGTGGATCTTGGAACAGACCAGTGACAATCAACAGCCCATACACATCAGTAATATAAATGTTTAAAGGCCCAAAGTCTTTCCTTTATCCTCACTACAGTGCAAGTCAAAAGCAGTATTTTATCTTGATGTAGGCTGAACTTCAATCATCCAAATGGAATTGTTGTTATGTGAAGACAAAAATAGCAAGTCAGGAATCTGATCTGTTTTTGTCTGATGTCTTAACTAATAGTACTTGTGGTATTTATTTACTGCTTTCTCTATGCAGAAACTTTTAGTCCTCTTTAATGGAGGAACAGATTCATTGTTGCTTGTTTGAAGCTATGTTTCATTTAATTAAGTAGTTCATTTCTTCTGAACCTTCAGATTGGTATTTAATCATTATCTATTTTCTGAGAATCTGTGCAGGCTAGAATTTGGGGCGAGCAATTGAATTTTTTTAAGAGCAGAATTAAGGGAGATTACATACATCTGCACTTGAAAACTTGGTGATGAAATTTATTCAGGTTCAGTATGTCTGCACACAACACCCATAAATATCTAGTAAACTCAGGAGTGCAGTTTGTAACCCAATTGCCTTGGGCAGGATCCATAAGCCGAATTAGCTTGAGCCTTAAACTACCCCAGCACTCAAATCCAGGTGTGTTGTGTATTTATTTCTGTGCTCCTAACAGAGTCTGCCTGTTTGAGAAGTGTGGCAGGTGAGGTACCTGCTCATCACACTGGTCAGTGGGGTTCTTCCAATCCTTCTCTACTCTTGCACTATTTAGTTGGTTTCCATGGTTCTTGAAAATCTTCAAGCTGGAAGTTTGTCATTTAGGAATGTGCTGTTTGAGCTGGGGTAAAAGATGCTGGAGGATGTGGGACGAGAGGAGGAGCTGACTTGCTCACAAGTTATTTAAAATGCTTCACTTGAGGTTCCAGGTGAAGGTTGGTTGCCATTATTGTCACATCATCAGTTGTTCTGTAGTTAGTTGTTACTGAGCTTTCTGAGTTTCTGTTTGTTACAAGTTCAGACACCTGAAAGGTTTGGTTTAATGCAAAGGCTTCTCTTTCCAAAGAGACCACTGTCTCACACTTGTGATTTATGTGTCCTTAAAGAAATTCTTCTGCTACCCCCATGCAAACTTGTTACCAGTTTGGGTTGAATTGTGGTTTTTTTAAGTCTTCCTCAGTATGAGCTGTCAGGAGACATGGAGAACAGCTGGACTGTTGCTTTTCCAACTGTACTAATAGTCAGTTTGTCCTCCTCACTGTCACAGGACATAGGGCATGCTTTGAATGTAAACATTTTCTCTGTCTTGGAGCTGGAGGAACTGATTTGTGATGAACTGTGATCTCTGACAAGCACAGCACTTTCTCTGGGATTTTGGAGTCCTTAAAGAAAGGACAGACTAGGTGTATTACCTAGCCCATGGAAGAATGGTGTAGTTGAAAGAGGCCTGCTGGGAATAATCCATTTTTGTGGGAATTCGAAGCTTTCATTGAGGATTATCCTTCCTTTAAATTTGGGTTACTGAAACCAAACCATTTAATAGAAACTTTAAGAGAAAGTCAGTGCTGGGTAAACAGGATTGCATCAGGGAGGGAAAGTGTGCTGGCAATTTGCAATACCCTTGAGACATCCCCTTGCAGAACCTGTGCTCTCTTACAGTGTGCCTGCTCCACAAGGGAGTAACAGAGGGGGGAGAAGCTGCTCCAAACTGATCAACATGACTGTGCTGATTCTGTTTCTCAGTCTATATCTTTTCTTTTGGGACACAGAGGGGAACAGAGTTTTAGAGGAGCTCTGTCCAAGCTTTTTCCTGACCAAAATGGTGTAAAAAGTAATGATTCTTACCCATGCCTAAAGTATCAAGTCTGTTTAACAGCATTATAATAATAATAATTTGGGGGGGTTGAGTAGATCTCTATTAATAGTGGTTCAGAGAAGGAGAATATTATAACTGTGTGTTTGGACATGCAAGAATTTGGATTAACTACCAAATTACTGTGCACCTATATTGCCAAAATCACAGAAGGAGATACTTTGAAATAATTTACAAGCAATTATCTTATCTTTAAAAGGGAAAATGAATTGTACAGTGAGAACTGCAAACACAGTGCTATTTGCAGCTAAATACTCTTTGCTCACATGTCAATCAAGTGCAAGAGGTCTTGCAATCAATGTCCGGGGTTGGAATGATTAATGCAGCCCCTTGGTGTGCCACTCAGTAAAGTTGTATGTCTGACAGATGTTCACCAGCAGTAGAAACTCAGGTTTTCACATGTTCAGCTGCACTGACCTCCAACTGCTTGGTGCCCCAGGGCATGAGTAACATCAGGGCTTTGTGCTTGAAGAAGCACAATGGTCCAGAGCCAAGTGGAATGCTTGTGCTCTTCCAGCACTCTCATTTCTGCAGGTGGGTCATAGTTTGATCCCTGATGATAGTGAGTCCCTTCTGTTCTTGTTCCTGGAGCAGTGTAGAAGCAGGAGGTTGAGCAGCAGCACAATTATTATCACTAGAATGTTATCACTTAGCTCAGTTCCTCAAGAGAAGGGAGTGCAGCTTACAGCATTTGGGAATCTAAATACTTAAATCATCATTTGCTTCTTGATTTCTACTGCTTGTATTTGCAATAGGTTCTGAAAATAGTATTTATTATTGGCCAAATATTCTGTTTATATAAAAACCATGGAGTTGTGCTCAAAATGAAGTGGTGACTCTTCCTATCAAAAGCTTTCTGTGGAAATACTTGATCAGACTTAGCCTATACCATATGCTAAGCCATGTATGTGGCTATACCATATATCCTGAAGTACCCTCACATAAAATCAAGTGGCACCCAGATTACAAAGCTGAAATGAGAACCTGTTGGAGATGAGTCTCTGGACAGTCTTATGTGATAGTCGGACTCCTTTCATGACTTAGGGTAAGATCTCACCATAACTCTGCTTCATGAGCTTGTAAATCTACAGTTGCAGAATGTTTTAATGTCAGCTCTTATTTTGGAATGTTGTGTGGGTTTGGGGTTTTTGTTTGTTTGTTTCTGAGTTGGGTTTGTTGCTTTTTTTTTTTTTCCAAATAAGTGCTACAGATTTGATTATTTTATTAAAATTAATTAAAATAGCAATTTTAATATTTTTCTTAATGCCTATTTCTTGAAAGTTTTACTGGTAACAACACTGATCACAGATGTGAACCCAACAGGAGGGTTTCACAATGGTGTCACATCCAGTGTATGATCACACAGTCTGAATTCTAAATAATGCTGCCACTACCTTGGTTACATGGTTACATCTTGTCATTTGGCTTCATGCTTCCTGTGTTGACAGTGGGAGGTGTTTAGTGTGCAGTGCAGTTCTCAGTTCCTCTCACCTGTATACAAATGTTGCATTTGGTCCTGCCACTTCCCCCTAACACCTCTCCTTTCCCTCACCCTGACATCAGCTGTGGAGCTGAAGGATGCAGCCACTCTGTGTGCAGCACAGGTACATGCCATGTAAATCAAAGGACATGAGAGGCTGGGATAAAGCTCCAGACAGACATGAGTACAGACTGCTCCATTTTTGTTTGTGCAATTCTTGCAGCAGATGCCTGATTAACAGGGGAGCAGAAAACCAGGGGGAGAAGCCACATTTTCTAAGCTAAGTGTGCAAAATCTCTCTGTACTCCTAGATTAAAAAAAACCATACCCAAGGCTTGATATAAGGTAAACTTTGATTCTGTGTTTAACACTGCCTATATAGCCAAAAAACAAACTGTTTTCCATTGTCTAGACTTCAAGGGATTTCTTTTCATGGCATGTTGCAGAAGTGATAGAATTGCAGCTCTATGAATCATCAAAATCTTGAAAGAATATTCCATTGAAGAAAAAAAAACCTTTCTAAAAATGTGATTGTAAGTTTAAATGTTGCAAGACCCACCCTCAGGGAGCAGGCAGAGCATTTTTGATGTGGCTTTAAATGTTTAGGGGAATTTTTGAGAATTCCCCTAAAACCATGGCTCCCATACAGTGTCCACACAGGCAGCAGAGAGATACCCAGCCCAGCACTTGGCCTGAAGTTATTCTCTGAGTGGATATGTAAGTTCACAAGGTTGATGTTGGGTACATTATGGTGTCACTCTGTGTGACCAGATCCATCCATGTGCCCTATTAGCAAATTCCTCTTGGCACTGTTCTGTAAGAATAATGTAAATACATTTTTGGGTTCTCAGAGGTGACTTTTCTTGGGCAAAACGCACAGGTCTTCAAGAGAGATGCTTGAACATCTAAGATGGAAACTCCTGTATTTAAAACATTCCCCTAGGCTTCCTGTGTAAAATTAAAACATGGAAATTAAGAGAAATAGCTCCTTTCTAGGCAGTGAGTCACCTGGTATTAGCATAGACATCTAAATAAAACGTGTAAATCATACCTCAGAAGTGTCTTTTTCTCCACATGAGCTATAAAAAGAGTCTAAACAACTGACTCAGATGTAAATGTCTGCAGTGTAGATGATCAAAGCCAGGTGAGGCACATCCACCACTGGAGCATGGGGAGGTGCAGACAGACAGACAGCAGCTCAGGCTCTGAGAGCACACACCACCAGCTCATGACTAGGTTCTCATGGTGCCTGTTCTGGTGGTAGCTCATGCTCCAGCATTAATGAGTCCTTCCCCCACCCTTCCCACAGTGAGTTGCTGACAAATGATCAAAATGGTCCTAAGAAGTCAATCACCTCTATGCCAAGTACTTGAAAGCGGAAAATATTTAGGGAAAAAATGTATTTACTCAGAAGTTTTATATCTAGAAAGAAACAATTCTGCAATTTTTTCCTAAAACTTCCTAGTTGGAATGTCCATAGTCTAAATCTTATTTGGCAGACCAACTTAAAAACACTTGAACATTTGAAGGAAGATGAAATAAGCAATGAATGACAAACATCAAATAAATAATTTAGAATCAGATAAAAATATTTCTTTTTTTTAAACCTCTAAATGCTATTATGTTGCTTTGTTATTAATTTTTTTGGCTTGGTTTTTTTTTTTTTAATTTGTATTCAACACTTAAAAAAATTAGGAAATTTGGAAATAATTGCAGATAAAGGGCTGGAGTTATTTAAGAGGAGAAACTGATGGGAGCTCCAACCCTGTAGCTGAGCTGTTCATTTGCCATGACAGAAGCACATGAAGGCATCCTTTTCCTGACTCCTTGCAGCCAGTGATTGAAACCAGCACTCCCTGACATCAAGAATCTGCCCTAATTTCAAACATGCTCCAGGATGGCATTCATTGCACATGTCCATGTTTGCATCTTAGCTTAGGACTGATATTCTGATGCCTCTTTTCCACCCCTGCTCACCACTGGGATTGGAGCACAGAGCTGTCCTGGGCCAAAGCAGCAGGATCAGCCCCTCGATGGAGGGAGAACAGGAGCTGTGCCCCAGCTCCGCTGGGCAGCCAGACCTCACCAGCAGAGCAGTGCTGGTCCCAGGAGCCACCCCTGGAGCAAGGACAGTGTGGACACAGGGCCCAGCAACTGTAAAATCACAGTAAGAATCCACAGTCTTCAGGTGAGCTTTTATAAACCAGAGGAGTCGGCTGCTGCCTGAGGATTCACGTGCTGCAGATATCTGCCCATACCCTCTGCCCAAAGAACTGAAATCACCTCAAATACCTTCAGAGCTTCTACTAGCAAAGGAGCACAAGCTGTGTTACTTCCTACCTTCTACAGCGGCCTCTCCCATTCCTCCACGGGCTCCCTAGAGCAGGGTCATAAGCACTGACACTGCTGGTCTGACCCTTCTGGTGACTTAGGATGCACTCATTGGCTCCTCCCTGGAAACATGAATTAAAAAGTTCGTCTTCCTGAAGTGACTTCACAAGTCCCTCTCAAGGATCAGATTTTTAGTTATTTCTCTTTTAGAACTCTCAGGCCTCCATACCTCAGTTCTTGGAAAAACACTGTGAAATGCGGTCCCTGACTCAAAAAGTAGCTTAGAATTCCCTTGCATGAAAACCGTCTAAGGATGGCAAAAAAGCAGAACCAAAGAAGGGAGGGAAATGCAGAATAACTTACAAAAGCGTTCAGACGGGCACGGCTCGGCTCGGCGGCGGGGCGGGCGCGCAGCCACACTTGTAGCTGTTCTTGGTGCTGAAGCAGGCGACGCTCCGCGGCAGGACAGAGCACGGCACGGCTCGGCACGGCTCGGCACGGCACGGCACAGCGCGGCACGGCACGGCACGGCACGGCACGGCACGGCTCGGCACGGCACGGCACGGCTCGGCACGGCACGGCACGGCACGGCACGGCTCGGCACGGCACGGCTCGGCACGGCACGGCACGGCACGGCTCAGCTCGACACGGAGCGGCTCCACGTGAATCCCCAGCCGGTCGCTGCTGCGGCTCCGGGCCCGCCCGCCCGCGCTCGGCACCGCCCTCCCCGGCACAGCCGCTCCGCCCGCGGGATCTCGGGGCAGGGGAAGCCGGTGAAGGCTGAGGCTGTGGCACCGGGGCAGCGGGAGCGAGGACACAGAGGGATCACCGGCGCGGGCCGGGGCTGTTTAATGCGGTCTCCCCCAGGGTGCGGAGCCTCCATCCCCGTCCCGCCTCCCGCCCGCCCGGGAGCCCCGCTCAGCCTCGGCCACACGGCGCCACCTCGAGGGCGCTGCCCGCAACTGCACCCGCGGCGCGGCTCGGCTGCGGGACGGGGCTCGGAGCGGCGACAGCGCGGCCGCGCGTCCGGCTCCGGACAGCGACCGGACCTTCTCCATCCTCCCGTTCACGCCAGCCTGAACTGCTCTCCTTAAAAGGAACAACATATTCCTTTGCTTTGCCCACGGCTGTCTCACTTAGAGCATCACTGCTGGAAGGAGGAATTCCAAGAGCGCTTAAATATGTCCAACCAACGCTTCCATGATCACCTCTGTTGTCTGTTACTGCTTGTGTTTATGTTAAAGGTCTGCCCCAGGCAAACCACAGCACTCAGACAGTGTTCAATGGGTCTTTCTACAGTAACAGTGTAGGGCCAAGCAATAAGGTCCCAAACATCAGACACTGCTCCCAAAGATGCTGGGTGGGAAGTCCCGTGGCTTGAGGACAAGACATCAGTCTGCACCAAAAGCCACGCCTGCACATACACACCCATTTCTGTAAATTCCTGAAGAACAAGTCAGGTAAACAAACAGGTCTCTGCCTCCCTAGGCAACAAAACAGCTCAGTCTGCAAGCCACTTGCTCTTGCAATCCCCTTTTCTGCAGAACAAAAGGCAGAGAGTTAATTAAATGCAGCACAGATGAAGAAACAGCATAGAAGATGTATGTTGCAACTGTCATTACCATGTTTTGACACTGACTTTGGAATCAGAGCAGAAACATTCAGGTCAACTTCACAGCTGGTATATTCTGTCTCTAATACTTATTTCTCATTCAGAAAAAAAATTATAAAACTATCTATACATCATAAAATAATCTTATTCAATAGTCCATAGTCCTGGCAACATGCCAGTCAGGCCTGTAGCTTTAAATAACTGTCCCCTCACCAGACAATAAACTCCTCATGAATATATCCACCTTTTAGTCAACCATGACTTCAGGATCTCAAAACCAAAGTATTTTAATGCTGACTGCCTCTCTATAGCAGTCTCATATTATGACATTGAAAGTTCAATTGTCTCTTCTCACAATATAAGGGAAAAAACCAAAGTGGGAAAAGGAATATTATGCAAATATGATGCTTTAGTTGAAAGCAGTAGTTGGAATATATTGGGAATTACAGCTTTATTTTGCCTCAGTGATGCTGAATTTCTGTTTTAGGTGTTTTAAATAATCACCACAAAATAAGATCCATAGTTTCAATTAAGGATAAAGAAACTAAGTTTGGCACAAGTGTTCCAACAATCACCAAGTGCTTGAATAGTCAAATATTGTATCTCCTAACAGACCACCTTGGCACATCATGTTCTCTTCCACTGTGACTACAAGTCTTAAAGAAATTAGTTATATTTAGATTAAGAATTAATATCAGTTTGAAAATAAACCACATCAAATAACAGGTACTAATATCTGTGGGAACATTTGTACCTCATACCCATCTCTCAGCAGTTTTAGAAAGTATCTGTTAATTTATTTCACATACATGTATTTACATTGAGGGAAATTCACACCACTGAAAATACAACATTTACACATTCACAGATATACAGTTTTGCACTCTCTCCTGTGTTAAGACCAGGCACTCAGCTCTGCTATCTCTGCAATAATGACAATATTAATTCTTAGCAGATCAAACAACAGGCAGGTTTAGTGGATTTTAAGCATCATCATGCTCTGTGTATGGTGGTTATACTCTTCAGGCTTTTAGATAGCAGATTATTTCACTGAAGAAAAATGCCTCCTGCATGGCATTTGCATAAGCTTCTATAAATCATAAGCATATACATATAGTTTCTGTTTTACTGTGTTATCAGTGATCCTTACTCTATAGAGTTCAGTTATCCTTGTAGTAGTTATTAAAGTTAATTCGCAGCAGAAAATCCTCCAAATGTGGTTGGTATCCTCTATTTACAAGCTTTGTTACCACTGGAAAAAATAAAATAAATAAAGTAAGCTTCAACTAAGATTAATATTGTAAATTCATCCTTGACAGCATCTGTGCCTTTTAATTAAAAAAAAAAAAAAGAAAATCATAATGCAGAAATCTGAGAACAAATGAACATTTTAACATAAGAAAAGTCCAGTATTTCTTTCTGGAATTATAAAATATTTTAAATAAATGCAAAAGAAGGACTATGTGTCAGTTCCAAGAGAAAGTGCATTATTCTAACAAAGCATTTCCTTCTTATGTTGCTTTCACAGAAACAAAGAAATCACAGAATCTTTCACAATAAAGATGGTGTGTTCCTATCACAATCACAACTGACCAGGAAGCACGTTTAGGTCCTCAGGAGACCTCTGTGAAAGAAGCAGCTCTGCTGAAGTTTTCTGGAGTGAAGTCCATTGTGAGAGAGAAAAGCCAAGAGAAATTCTAGGACAAAGCCCTCACGCTCTATGAACGGACACACCAACTGCTCTAAACATCCTCCAGTACAAAGGAAAAAAGCCAACAGAAGCTCCCTAAGCTCACAAACATCCCATGCACCAATACCAAGGGAATCAGCAAGCAGCAGCAGCATGCAAGGAAGAAGGGGAGGTGTCTTTTTAGAAGTTAGGGCCCGAGCCAAAGCCATTGAAGTCCAGAAAACTTTGTATTGGCTTTCAATGGATTCTGGAACAAGCCCTTGTGGAGAGAGAGCATTTTACAATACATGGTGACTGAAGGTACAAGTGGAGATGAACAAGCACATATTTGTTTTGTAGTGCTTAACAAAGAGGGTGTAAAAAACTGGGTCACTCATCAGATTTCCTTACAGAATGGTCTATTAATCTCTGTCCATGAAGCAACCATAGATCTCGTAGTATGGGCTTAGGTGGCTCCCACAGGTGTTCTGACTTCCTGTAGAATTTGGAAGCAGCCATTCTAACTCATCCTGAAATATCTGTTTTTGGTCCTTTGATACCATTTTTGGACACCCTTAAAGAATAAAAAGGGCAGCTCATTTCCTGAAGAATATAGTCTGAACTAGAAAATATTTTAGAAGAATAGATCTAAGAAAAGCAGATGCACCTCCCTCAGGAATTCAAGATTTTCTATAAAAAGGAACCCAGATCCCACAAACAACCTTTAAAACAGATGAAGGATAAGTAATGTACTTAAACACAAGCAAGATCTGAAAGACATATGGAAGGTAACCATTTCAGCACATTATAGCCTAAGCTGAGAGTGAGATGAAATTTTACCATGGTAAAGGAAAGAATATTTGTCAATAGTTGAACACAGTTGAAAAGCTTGCCTGGAGCACATGCTGGAAGGCTCTCTGAGCTTTAGTCCAACGTGGGAATCAGAACTTCCAAATCTCATACTAGTGGTAAAACTCAACTATTGCATATATATCTAAAATTACTTCTGAGTGGTATCTATCTCTCTCTCACTGCTGCCAATAAAAAGTTTCAGAACTCACTTCCAGAGAAAAGAAAAAATGTATGCACAAAAGTACAGCTAAATACCAAATACTTACTTTGTAAATCAGCAAAAACTTACAGTCAGTTTTGAAGTATCTGGTAGATTTAATGCGTGTACATCTCAATTGATGTACATGCAGATCTGATCTTGGCAAACCACAACAATGCAGTTTTCATTTGGGAACTATATTTCCAACATTCCTTAAGCATATAAATCTTCCTACTTTTACATTATATTACTAAAATATTCCAGTAGCCAGTTGACCTTTTGTTCCATCTAGAATTTATGCAATTTCTTACCTTTGAATAAGAAATGGGAGTAATACTTGAAGGTGTTGTAGGACTGCTGCATCAGACCAAAGTTGGGATGGACAGCCATTTGCTTCCCTGCATCGAAGCTCCACGACTGCGAGATGAGCTGGCTGCGGAACTTCAGGATGAGGCTGAAGATGCTGTGGATGATGTTCATCACAGGGGCTGCCTTCTCTGTCAACAGACCCCTGACAGAACAAAAACAACTGCACAAATCAGTTGATGTAATTTACTGGTTGTAAGACTATAAATGCAAAGGAATGACAACCCTTTAGGTTAAAGATAATGGCTTTAAAAAATCCCCAAGACTGCAGCCAACAAATTTTAAACAAGTTGCCTAAATCTAACACAGTTTACTTGCACTTCCAAGAAACTTATATCTGCCCTAGAGAATCTGATTTCTAGAAAGACATCTGCCTTTGCAAAAGAGATGACATTTAACAGCAACATGTTCTGACTTTCCTTAAACTTTAATCTCCTCCAATCCTACCACCTGCTATCCAAAGAGCAGCTCTAGGCAAGCCTTTTCTGATTAAAACTCGCAAAGACAGACATGAAAGGAGAAATTTCTTTTCTTGCTTTTAATTTCTGTTCTGTATCATCTCCCTCCATCTCACCACTTCATCATTTCAGTGTACACTGTACAAGAAGAAACCAAATAAACTGTAGCTCCTTTCCTTTCAGTCACACCACACCACGCCTCACATACAGTAACTAAGGGGCTAAAAGCTTGTGATTCCTAAAAGATGGTTGTCTCTTGCGCTTCTCATAAAGCTAGACAAATCTTTTTGTCCTTTCCAAGTCCTGGCCACTGCACACATATTAAAAGCACACACATTGTACAGAAGATGCATCTCATATCCTTCAGCAAGGCTTACTGTGCACACTAATGATGCTGAATGAAACAGCAGTAATTTACAAAGGACAGAGTGACAGAAAAAGAACTGTGGCATGTGTGCCCTTAGTTTAGAGCTGTCCTGAGCAGCTGGAAGCTTGCAGAGGCATGGTGACCAGGAGCAGGAGGTAACTCAAGGAGTCCAGGGAAATGAAAAGGATGGATAGCTGAGAAAAAGTATCAAAGTACAGACCTTGTGAGATGCCATGAAGTTCGTTTCTTACATAAGAACACTTTCACATGTAAAGACTAATTAATGTGTCAAGTAAAAGTCAGTTTTGCACAAATACATTAGGCTAGGACTGGCCACTCCCTTAACATGCATTTGAAGTAAAAGCAAGTATGGTAGCTTGCCTGAAGATTGCTTTGTTGAGGTATTCAGCATGTGTTCTGTGAATTTCTTCCAGGTTGCCCACAGAAGACAGTTTGTTTCCAAATTCACACCATGTAACATGAAGGATCTGATTGGCAATGTAACCTTGAATTACTTTCACAAAATGCTGCATCTCATGTTTATACAGCTGGAGCTGTCGAAACTGGACAGAATTTGATGCACGACTCACTAAAGCTGAAAATAAAAGCAGAAATATATTATCAACCACAGAGACCATCTAAAATCAGAATTTTTTAAGGAATTTAGATTTTTATTAGTAGAGTCTAATCCTGTTTAAAATGCCTTCAGCACCCTCTGCTAGACAATTGCTTATATACAGTTATGTCAAACTTCAAAAGCCACAATTTTCTCAGAACATCTTCCTTTGCATTTTGAACAGGATGCTCTCTTTCACACTCACCAGTGCGCTTCAAGTGAAACCAAACATCCTTGAGAGTCCACACCATGTGCTTCAGCTGAAGCAAAAAGGAGAAAATCTTGTTGTATTTATTCATGCAGCTCTCAGTAATGACAATGTTCAGAGGCCAGTCAACCTACAAGAAACAACAGTGCTGATCATACTACATTTTTTGTTAGAAATTATAACATTATTTAAAAATACAAGTATTTCAACAATTATTATGTATTTTAATAATGCAATGCAATGGGCAGGCTAAGTAAATCCTGTAGTTTCCATTACACATTATTTTACTCCATTCTTAGATACTGTATTCTTATTAACATATTCACTTCACCACTGTACATAAGAACCATGGCATAAGTGCAGTATTCTACCTTGCTCCATGACCTCTTACCTTGTACCTGAGCTCTAAGCAGCTCAGAGCATCCGGTGCGTTGGGCGTGAACATTTCTGGGAGATACTTGAGGGCAAAAGAAAGATTGGAAGCAAGCTGGGTGTCACCATGAAGACTGTACTGCAGTGCTTTATTTAGGATAGAATTAAGAACCAGTGGATTCAGCAATTCACCAGGTGTTTGTCCTGATCCAAGCTGGAGATAAAAAAAAAAACCAAACAAACCACTAATTACATCATATTAATAAAAAGTCTTGGCTCTTGAACACAGGTGAATTAAAGCACAATGATAAAGTGGTGATTACCCTGCTTTGATTGGAAGTTTTTACTTCTGCCATAGGGATGCATGAACAGCATAAAAGCAACTTCTGAACTATTTTCTGTTCACAGCCTGAAGGGTAATCTCATACCTACACTGATTTATTTTCTTATGTCTGCTGTGGTTCAGTTCCTCCTGCAGGAAATAGAGTCTTTAGAAAGCCAGGGACCCAAGGAATTTACCTGACTTGAATCTGCCTGTCTCATCACCTCAGCACTCTCAGAGGTTTACAAATAAAGCTATTCATCAAGTCTAAATCCCCAAGTGCTCTCCCTAGTTGGGTCTAAAGCATTTTCAGAACTCAGAAAAATGCATTAACTCTCCTACAGCTGCCTATGTCCATGGGCAACAATCTGAATCAACCCAGGCTATCTGTCCTACCTTGCTGTCTTCCCCATGAACACAGCAGTAAGTCATGAAAACACTGCCTCATCAGAGGGCCAGCACTCTCTTCACATGGCCTCCCCTCTGCTCTCTAGCTGAGGATATTTAAGGTAAGAGTAGGTAGTTTGCAACACAGTGGGCAGCTTTCCACTGGATTTTAGCAAATGGCAACAGGCTCTTCCAGCCTTGCTGCCAGCAGACAGGAGGGGACAGCAATAGTGCAGCAGCTTTCACAGGAAATAGTGAGGTACCCTTCCAGGAGTGCTTATCTGTCCAAGACCTTTTCATTCCATCCCTACAACATTAACAGCGTTCCTTGCTACAGACTTGTCAACACAGTACAAAAGAGGAAAACTCCACAAGCCAGGATTCCAATTCACACCATTCTCTCATTCCCATCCAAATCAATTCAGAGGCATGAAGGCAAAGCAGACAACCCAAACCCTGGGGTTAAGACAACAAAGCAAATACCTTCTCAAACAACAGGTCACTGAGTGACTGAGCAAACTCCCCATCTTCCATTAACAAAAAGTGTCTCAGTGCTTCAAAATGCTTCTCTACATTCAGCTCCACAAAGTAGTAATCAACTATTGCTTTGTTCACAAGAGAAACACTAAGAATAAAAACACAGAAAAGGTATTACACTTACATGCAACTCCTTCCTTACTGTTAACATTCAGCTGTGGCTACATCAGATTAATGCTCCAGTACTTAACCCTGCTATCTAAGATGTTATTCATATAGGCAAAAAACATGAAACAAAAAATCCTCATCCATTATATATCAGAACTAAAACCTACCACTTCAGGTAACTGGGTTCTGAAAAATACTGGGGAAGTATTTTAAGACTGGCTACATATAGTGATCTTTGGAATATGCTGCTGGACCTGGATCAACATTTTATCAATTTTTTATCAATAGCGTTCTGATCTCTGTCACCTACACAAATTAAAAGACTATTAAATCCCCAGTAAGAATATACTAATTGAAAAGAACTCTGACACCAGATATTAAGATCTATACTACAGTTTAGCATCTAGATCTATCCACAGCCTACAGTACCGTGTAGGTATTCAACTTAGCTTTAAATACTTTAAATACTTGCCTATCAGGGATAGGGTTATTCTGGCAGCACAAAAACTCAGGCTCAGTTTGCTGAATGTGTGAATCTGCACACAGATCATTCTGGCAGCCAACCAGGTGTTTAAAATAAGGTTAGACAATAACATCTTTCTACATTGCACCAAACTTTGAGTATAGCACACTGAGAGCTAGCAGATGGAAACTTAAAGGAAAGCAGATTCTAAAAAAGTGTCTGTGAGTAATTGTTTTCATGACAAAAGCTAATCTTGTACAAAGTAACAAAAACTTTTATTTAAAATATTATTAGATATACTCATTAAACCATCCAACATGTATGTGGTTTCCTTATATATTCCAATGTAACAAGAACTGCTTCCATTATACCTCAAAACAGCCTTGAAGCTGGAGTTCCCACATAAGCATGAAATACACCCTGATCAATATGAGATTTCAAGAATTTAAAGATATTTTTTAACTCCCTTCGCTTTCATTTTTCAAATATAAACTAGCACATATAAAGAATACACCTTCTTTTTAAAAGAACAAGGAAATAATGGTGTCAAAATCACTGCTGCATAATCTACAAGACTTCCCTCTGAGTGCTTATATTTCAAACACACATTCACATTTTTAATTTGCACATAAATGTCTAAGTTTATGTTATTATTTATCATGCAGATCTGATCTTTTTAATTACTAATGGACCATTTACTGAATTATTTCTAGGACCTAAGAGCAAATTTAACACATCTATGTGCAACTCCTTTAATTGCAAAATTAATTGCAAAATTCCTAACAAATACTCACTGAGATACAAGTGGAGCAGTAATAGAACGTTTCATCAGCACTGGCAGAGACAAGAGCTCACTCAGCTGTACAGCAGTTTCATCTGTTGCAGACTGCACTGTAGGGTCCACAGGAAATGTGTATGATCTTGGTATCACGTGATGCAAGAGATGAGAAACTGGTGGCTCTGCTACATTTAAAAATACACAAATAATATAAGTTATTATAGTTAAGAAGCTTAATAATATGTTCCTATTAACCTCTGTATACAAGGTTTCTAGGTCAGAAAATCATAACGTCAAAATGTATTTCTCATCTTTGTGCCTTGGAGCAAATTGTTTGGTTATTGCAGTTCCTAACATTGGTAATTCACTGGTAAGTCATAACATTCAGCTTTCTAGCTCAAATTCATCACATCTTCTATTGATCTACTATTCCAGCAGTTCTACTCACACATCAAATCATAACTATCTTGATACTTTTCAATACAATACTGATCAGATAAGGCTTTCAAATAAGCTTGTTCTTTCTTCCATGCATCTTCCTCTTCCCCTTCTCTCTCCTTGGTTGTGGCAGCATTAGCTTCAGAAGATAAAGTTTCTTGAGGCACGGTATCTTGAGAAATGGCCTTTTCAGGTTCTTCTTTCTAAAATTCATGAATGGACAAATTTTATGAGAGATGTTGGCTTTGTCTGTTCAGGCTTAATGTGTTCCTACAAGTAACTGCCTAGCTGTTCAAATGAAAAGAGAAGAGCCTACTCGCCTGTGTGTTTCAGACACGTAGAAACAATACGATTTTACAGCAACTGCTAGATCAGAGAGGAATTTACTACCTTTACTTTCAGTTCAATTTTTCAAAAGAAAAATAAGTCCTCTCAATAATCAGTTTTGCTTCTTACCTGTAAGCTCTGTGTGGAATCTGGAGAAGGGTCCTTGTTGACAACATCTGCAATTACTGTAAATACAATTAAAGTCAGCATTTACTTAGACCTGCTTATAATACTTGGTTCATACCTCAGATCTGCTCCTAAAGCAGTTCAAGATTCCTGTATAAACTATTGCAGAAACAACCACACCAATAACAGTACCTCCCCACAGCTCCATCCAGGTAGTTTTATGTATGTTCTCTACTTAAAGACTCTAAAGGTCCTGTTTCACAAAATTTCAGGCTAAAAGTTTCATTTTTTAATGCTCTGCTTCTTGCATACAGGAGACAAGTCTAAGCTCAAATTCTTTCCTCTGAAATCTAGCACTGTATGAAAAGTAATGCAAGGAATTAAGTGGAATAAGTAAGGAAGAAAGGACCCGTTTAGAAAATAAACATTTGGAGTTACTTTCACAAGCCCTTAAACAAATGCTGACTGAATAAACCTAATTTTATTTTACCTTCTTCTTTCTTTTCCATTGTATTTTCCTTTTTATCATTTTGAATATTAGCATCAGGAGAGTCTGTAACACTGTCAGATATCTGTGACTGAGGCAAAGTCTCTTCCTTAACTTGTGATGGTTTTGCATCCTTCCTGCCCCGTTCAGCAGGAGAGAACTCCTCACTGTACAGAAGTGTCTGAACTGTGGAGTCGGACGAAGAACCCGAAATGGCTTTACGATGAGGTATGGGATCACTTTCTGTAGATGGGGCCCACTTCCCTATTTCGATGCTAGACTGAGATGCGTGTCCAAAGGGGCTCCAACGGGATTTCAAAGGCTCTGCATCCGACACCAGCTCTCCAATTTTGATGTGTGACTGCGAGGCGTGCCCGTGGATGTTCCAACGAGGCCTGGCTGAGGCCACCTCTGACACGTTTTCACCAATCTTGATATTGGCATCAGATGCATGACCATGGCTGCTCCATCGAGGCCTTGCAGGAGCTACATTTGACACATACTCTCCAATCTTAATATTGGCTTCTGAAGCATGTCCATGGATGTTCCACCTGGGCCTTGAGGTCTCTATCTCTGAAGCATATTCCCCAATTTTAATATGAGCTTCAGAAACATGCCCATGAATATTCCATCGAGGTCGCCTAGACTCAACTTCAGAAGTACAGCTGCTGCTTTTTATATGGGAATCTGAAGAATGCCCATAAGGACTTGAATGTGGCTGGTAAGTGTCCACTTGAGGTACATATTCTCCCACTCTAATGTTGGCATCAGATGCATGTCCATGAATATTCCAGCGAGGCCTTCTGTTGTCCACATCAAATACGTTTTCCCCAACTCTGACATGTCCCTGCCAAGCTGCAGACGGTCTGAGAACTGTACTGAAATCATACTCGCTCTGCTGATGCAAGGGTGCACTGTCTTCTTCTGGTGGTCCTCTCACAACAGCCTGACTTTCACTCACTTGCAAAGTCTCAGAAAGATCTGAGTTAATATTTTGGAATGCTTCATCGAGCAAAGATCCTTGCATCCTGACAGCAACAGACTGTTCATCTTGTGACTTTGTTAAGAAATCTTCTATATTTACATTGGATTCAGGCAAGGACTCAGCACTGTATAGAGAACTGCATGCTTTCTCTGAATTTTGGAGATTGCTTTCAGATCCTGTTGCTTTAGGCTGAAAATGCTCATCATTATTTGCTGGCTCTGGCACAGGCAGTGCTTTGTCAGCAGAAGCTGCATATCCCTGTTCAGTCTCAGATTCTTCTCTGACAAGTGTCTCATTAGAAGGCAGAGGTTTGACAAAAGACTCCTAAAAAGTAAATAATTATTACACTGTATGGTTGGTCACATATCAACCTACTAATTAAGGTATTACTTTATTACAGGATTAAAATTTTCCCAATTTTTCTGATGAGTACATAAATGATAACTACTCACCTTGCTGTTGCAGTGAACCTTGTGTTTACTGAACTGAAATGAACCATGAAATTAAGTCCCTTTAGGGAAACCTGGAACAGCAACTTGAAGTTTATGTAAGAAAATAAACTCACTTGTGAAGGTGGCTCTTTCTCAACAGGGGTTTTATCCAAAGCCAACTGGCACTGTTTATAAGGAATAATATCTAATTTTCTCCTGTAGCTTCCCTCTGGAAGTTTTTCAAGCATTTCCTACAAATTAAAAAAAAAAAAAAGAAAAAAGTCTTTAAGTACCAAGTATCAAATTTTCTAAATTACACTTCTTAAATCTTTTTAGGAGGTACCTCAATGCGTTTTTGATCTTCTAACAGAAACTTAAGACGGGCTGTTTCCAACTTGTGGCGCTGGATTTTCCATAATTTTCTTTGTTCCCTACGGGCTGCATCATCAGAAAGTTTGCTATAATGGTCAATTAATTCCTGCCTAAATGAAGGTAAAAAGAAAGTTACAGATTTTTGCACACTGATTTTCATCTTCCCATCTAAAGAATAAAACTGTTTAGCACTTCAGAACTGAGAATTGGTTCTGAAAATGTAGAAGCCAGAGCCTTCAGTCACAGAATAAACAGGTGGAAAACACAGGACTGCATTTTTAGTCAACATGTATTTCTGTAACTATTTTTATTAGTATTAGTATTAGTAGGTAATTCATTTAGTTTAAGTAAATTTAGATGAAACAGAAGAAAGTGAAATATCAATCTAACTCCAACTGCTTTTTACTTCTGCTTTGACATATGTGACCATTTTTGCTGTGGGCTCTGCTTTTAAATTTTAAGATGCAATCAATTTTTTTCCTGAAATTTTTATTATAGCAAAACCCAGACTGCATAGGGTTGGCACAAATCAGTGGGTCCCAGATTTTATGGCCACTAACAATTTGTAACAAAATTGCTCACTGATTGCCAAAAATTCTTACATCCATCTTCTAACTGCAAATATTACCCTTGTAGAACAAATTCTGCAAAATACTGTGAATTTTAACATACAATTACTTTTTCCTGAGATCTTTATGATAATCTTGAAGACAACTCAGATACATTTACCTTGCCTTTTTTTCCAGTTCTTCTTCTAAAGCTTTCAGTCTTTTTTCTCTCTCTCTGAGCTCTCGGGCATAGCTGAAATCATCATCAATCTCCTCCTGCTTTATTGCAAGACGACGCTGCATAAATATTTAACACTTTTAAAAGCTGTTCCCAATACCAGCTGTAACACACACATCTACAAGAAGATCTTATTTGTACACCATGAGCTAGTAATTCAACTTCAGTACAACATATCCATTCATTTATTTGCCTAAGAAATATAGTCTGTCTCTAGAATGCCAGAGAGATACCTCTTGGTCCTTTGCAAACTGTTCCTTCAGCTTCTGAAACTGCTCCCGTTTCTTTGCATCCAAAGCCATTCGTTCTGATATTTGCTTGTCTGTGTTGAAAGAAAGATTCTGTTAGTTTACATTAACAAAATCACTAAAGAGCACATAAAATGCCACTATAACTTACCACTAATGGCTTTCAGTACTTTGCTAGCAGTTTCCCGAGCATGAACAATTAATTCTTGTTTGGCTATTTCCATGCGCAAGTCCTAAAAATAAAATAAAAGAAAATAAAATTAAATTTAAAAGAAAAAGCCAAGGTGGAATTTTTTCTATTATTTTAGACTTGAAATACACTGATACACAGTTGCAAAGACAGATGCACATTTTATAATAGTTATTAATCAATTAATACAACAAAAATATGAATAAAACAAGTAAATGCAAAATCTACAAACTAGTCTTGAAAGTTAATACTCCAAACTTTAAAACAAACGAATTCCATCTGATATATAAACTAAATTGATGGAATCTGAAGGCCAGAATTGTCTTTGTAGTTAAAATGTTTTGAAAAAACAATCAGCCATGGAAATCACAAACAGTCTTATTTGGTTACTAATTAGTTTATCTCATTTGTTAAATCAGAATCTAACAGTCTTTTCAGTAAGAGGACAAATCTCCTAATGTAAAGAACTAAGATCAAAGTCTAACACTCATTTAATATATGAAAAGGCTAAAAAATATCAACACACCACCTATACTTTTAAAAGCTATATTACATAATTTCAATATTTAATGATTTTTATTTGCGGCAATTAAAACTGTAATTTACCCATTAAAAATCTGAGTGTAAATACAAATTCTTTAGAGGTTATAACAAAAATGAAAATTGACTATTTTTAAAAAATCATAATGAGGTATTTGCTCCTTTTTCATTTACCTTTTCCTCCTTGCTTATGGAACTGTATCGAGCAATTCTTTCCATTCGACCTACGTACACTGCACAATCTCTCTCTATTTCCTTCAGTTCTTCAAGGGAAAAAATAACTGAAATCCGGGGAACAGGTATATCTGACCAACATATATAATGCTGAAAAATGAGAGATTTCCTTTTACATACATTTTAAATATTATGAATTCACATTACACATTTTTTTAAGTTAGTCCTGCTTCACAAAACCTCCATACAGGATCTATTTCACTTGAGGTATTAGGCTTACATGTGACACCACATAGCTGATAATGAGCTGCTCTGCTGAGACTGAGCAGCTCTGATGTTAAGGAGAACACTTGCTCCCTGGGAATGTTTACAGACTTTACAGACTTTAGACACCTCTCTGGTTGTTTTATTTTTGGACATATAGAGAGAAGACACAAAGTAGTTGAACATGTTTTTCTTATCAAGGACAAGAATCATTCTCCAAAATACCAATAAACAGAACTTTTTGAAAATGCAGTGATACAGCTGAAAGAGCTGTGCAGAACTGAGCCATGACCTGGTAAGAGTGAGGCAGTTTTAGACCAAAAAGGAGTAGTGCAAGAAGTGGAAGGCACTTGTTTGAATGCCACAAACATTTCTGCTTTCAATACAATGATAAAAAATACATAATGTACATTGTATACAATAAATCTGATGGTGTTAAAATGTCTATTTCTGCAGTGAGGTGGTAGCAAGTAGAGTGGATAATCAGCTCACAAGTATCTGAGAGCAAGTAATTACCCTTCATCATCCTACTTACACAATACCAAGTTTTGTTAAAGGAGTGAACTTGCTAAAAACCTGCACTCTTGCTCTAGAGAGTAATGTAATAGGAAGGAAGCAACCCAAAACTTACCCTAGGACAGCACAATTTCAGCAAGTTTATGGTTTTCCCACATATGTATACATCATTAGCAATATGCTTAAGAAATACAGGGACACAGTCTTCTACTTCTTTTGAAATCAAAACATAACCATGAGTCCAGTAATGTTTATCTGTGTAACAAAAAGATGGAAATACATATTTTAGTTATTTAATTAACAGCACAAATTATACTAATTAGAAATGCTCCATATATATATATACTGTACCTCTGAAACAAAGATAATCCTCATTCACCTGAATCATAAATTCTCCATAAACATCTCTGAACACACCACTATATACCCAATCATAGATAAATCTGAAAAAAAAATTGCTATTTTTAATAGATTATTTTAGTGATAATTAGTTTAGATAAGAGAACAGTGCCTCAATTAAAACAATTATTTTATTCCTGCACATCAATTTACTAAATATATATAAAAATATACAGAAAACTTTGCAGCACATCAAGGGCACAGCAAGAGAAAAGCAGAAAGGATTTGTTTTAAACAGTGGTAATTTCAGCAGAGAGAAACTAAAAGGGGATAAAATAAAGATGCAATACCAAGTACTTTTTCCCCAGACCCAGAGACATTTTTAATATATATGCAATGATGAGAACTACTATTTTGGCATATTTATTCATGCTTTTTCATATTTTTTCTGTGTGAGTCAAACTTTTGAAGAAATAAAAAACCCACTATTTTTATACAATCTGAGGCTATTAAAAAAAAAGGCTCAGAGGTCCTGGGAGATTTTTTTTTTTTTTTTAAATAAACACTGTGCAACAAAGAGGAAGCATTTAACACAGCAACCTCTGCTCAACTTCAAGGTTGCAAGTAAAAAGTTAAGCACTTTTAAATTGTTAAATCTGATGCTTCTGTGGTTTATTTGAGCAACAACTTGTATTATTTAATTTCCTTCAGGTTAATAAATGAGTGGGTAACACTTTATGCAGATAATAGAGGCTTCCTTCCAGAGTAGTCCTGGGTAGTCCTGATCATAATTGATACTTCAATAGCTATCTGCAGCAAATTTAGGAATCAATGCAGCAATCTAGATTTTTTTAGGTTACATGTAATGCCCTTGGTATTTCAGAAATCTGACTTCCTTCTATAAATAGCAGGGTAAGAGCTGTGAAGATATTTCAGTGAGGCTTCTGGTAAATCTGAAATTAAATTTCTCCGAAGATAATTTCATGTAGAAGGAAGAAAACACAAGAAGGGTGGCCATGGGAGGAATCTTAAATTTAGAGCATTTTGGCAGATTTTTGTTTTCTCTTGTATTTTTACATCTATTATGTAACATTGCAAACTGATGATGGACTACAGCTATAATTCGTGTAAATAGCTATTAAAAAATTTACCATCTCTTCAGATGTCTGTAAACTAATAATTTTTCAATTGATGAGCACTGCTTAACAAAACTGTTGCAATCTAAGGAACTCTACTTTTAGTTACTCCTATTATCAGTTAGTTACATGTACTTAATGAACAACAGATATTTTATTCATTTTTGCTTACTAAAAAGCCCACAACAAAAAGACAGTGGAAAAAAGCATGAACTTCCCCAGTTTGTACAATAAAAGAAACTTGTCAGTTTCCAGTTTTGGGATTTTAATTGAGGTATGAGGAAAAAAAAAGTTTATCCAAATCTTATATTTCAGTATGAACTTCCATGACCAGCAGCAAGAATTAAGTCTTATTTACACATATTTATTTACTAATCTAGCCACACATAACTCCTTACATTGTTACTTAGCTAAGAGGGTCAGAACAGCAAAATTAACCAATTTTAATATATACTGCATATACAGACATGTATTTTTTACTGAAATTATTAAAAGCCACCCTTAAACATGCAGAGTCACTCACCAGATTACCAATTCATAATTCTTAAACTCAGTTATGCAGAGAACAAACAGTATGGACACACCTTGTGTATGGCTCACAGCTTGTCTTCAATAAAGAGAGAAGAACTGGATAATGCTCATTGCTACAATTGTTGAGAGCCTCTTTGTACAGATATGAAAGCAATTTAACACCCTAAAAATGAAAAATATTTTAACATTAGGCAACACACTTCACAACATCTTTAATAACAAAAATACATGGCTTGACATATTTCACTAGACTCAGAAGGCAGTTTCAACTCATGTCCTCCATCTACTTGCAGTTAAGATCACTTCACCTGAGCAAGTTACCCCAAGCTCACTTTATCATCTCTAGAGTGAGACAGGTATGTTTAGAGTTGGATTCACATGACTAGAAGGCTTATTTTGAGCTCTTTGTTTATTTCAGGAATTGAAAACCATGGACAAATTTCCATATGTTTAAGTATCTGGAGAAAGGACTATAGTGCTTTAACTGGAGGTCCAGGATCATAGCTTTGCTAGTAGAGAGACCAGCACTAAGTATTTAATGTAAAATCCAACATATTTGAAGAATATTAACATTGAAACCCAAAACAAACATAAAAATATCAAACAAAAAATCACCGTAGGAAATGAAGCACCAGCTCCACCACTGATCCCCAGTGCTGTCGTTCCTATGCCACACAATTCAGCTAAATACCTAAAAAACAGTATTAAAACATATATAAAAACTTCAACCAGGAGTCTCCAAGATCAGTTATGAACTTTGCTGAATTTCAATATTGTACAACAATCACATTCAATCTGCTGAATGATAACAGGCATAACTAAGAAACTGAGTATAAAGACCTTGTATGTTTTCCCTCGAATAGTCTGGATATAAAAAATTTTGTAAAACAGAGGAAAAATACTGACAGACTAAATAAGAATGCCCATGTAATATGGCCTTCTCAGTGTATATGCACTTTTTCTGCAAGGAAAAGCTTAAACATTCAATACCATTCTCTCACCTCAGCTGACGACCTAATTTCCTGAATAGAAAGCTGATTGTTAGAAGACTCAAAGTAGGAGGTGTTGACAAAACACAGGCTCGGTAATATTGAAGATACTTTCTCAGTCCACTTGTGAATGCCTGGCATGAACAGAAAATACTTAAAAGTCTTACTGTGAAAGTTGTTAACAGTCTATCAATGTCTCTCATCGATTGCATCAGCATGAAAAACAAACCTTTTAGTAAAATAAATGGCATATGCAGGAAAGGGAGACTTGAACACTAAAGTAAGGGGCGAGTGAGGGTCCATGCAACTTCAGACACTGCAATGAGCCAGATCACTCCTCTGTACTCCTCACACATGCAGTGCATAGAGCCTGGAGCCATGCACAGTGAAATAAAGCATCTTGGCTCAGATTCTTTAACTTGTCCTTTGAGGAGCTCCTCATTCTCTATAAAACCAACCCAGGGAAACCTGCTTCCCTACTTTCATGCCTAAACTGGATACTGCAAAACACTTATCTAGGACTTTATCTAACAGAGAAACCTTCTTAACAGAAATTGAATAACATTGCTGTAATTCAAATATTCAGCATGAATAGATTTTCATAACTAATCCTAACTTAATTCTATACATTAGGAAGAGATTAAATTGCCAGATATTACAGTGTGTACATACAGCTCAACATAATATGCCGAGGACTGACATGGAAAATTTGCATGCATAATTTTGAACCAAGGAAAAATAATTAAAGCTATTCAAACCATCTTTTTCTACCTCAGTTTTTATTTTTGAAAAATATATTTTATATATATACAGTGTACTAAGAAAGTTCTTGTATTTTAATTTTATACATCTTTCTGTACATATAAGAAACGTTTTAAAAGCATTTAAAAATTTCAATTCTTTAGTCCACAACAGAACAATATTACTAAACAGAAGGTAACAAAGACATTTTACTGCATGTTTCAGTGGAAGCAAGCCCTCAGCACAGAGAGCTGTGATTTAAATACATCAGCACTGTTCCTTGCTGACCTGGGATGGAGCATTACACTAAAAATATCCTGCAGTTTTGCAGAATGCAGAAATTCCAGCTTTACATTAAATCAGTGACCTTCTCTACCTCAGATAATTGGCCCATTAAAACCAGTTGATTTAATGTAATTGTTTTACCTGAAACACAAGTCCTTTGCTGTATGAGGAATCCAAAACTGGCTGAAGAGAAAAGCGACTTAGCCGCGTGTAATAGGTTCCATACTCTGCAACTTCTGAGAGCAGGTTATGCATTGTCTCTGGTGATGTTCCAGACACATACACCCCCTCCTTTATCACAAAGGACTGAGCAGCCTAAGAGGATACAGGGAGGAAAAAAAAAGAAAAGGCAGGCAGATTCAATGATTTCTAGAGCTGTATTCTGATTTAAAATAGCAAACACTTACACACAAAAATAATAGCAGACAAATTCTCAGTTTAGATACTCAGGTGACTGAGACTATATAGCTAGGACAGTGAGACAAACATGGAATTGTAGCAAAATTGGAGGAGTAGGAATGATGCTTTAAAATTTACAGAATAAGACTCTTTACTTAATTCCTTAAAGAAAATCCAATTCTACAAAATTATTTACACATCTATTTTCAAGTACTCATAAACCTATTTTCCCTTTAGAGAACTACAAATAATCTTAGCCTATTACAGTAACATAATTACTGCAATAGATAAATACTGCCCTGTTGACATTAGGCAACATTCAACTTCTTAACACTAGTCACAACTGCAAGATCTCAGCAGAAATAAATGTATTGAGGAGGAAACCTCTATGAAGGAAAAAACCAAAAAGATTTGACTAGGAAGGGCAGATAAAAATCTTCCCTACCTGATTGAGTGAAAATGTGGTGGATACCACACCAATGAGGACATTCAAGACATCCTTAACCAGTTCAGGTTCTTTGACCAGCACAAGCTGAGGAAGCTGAAGTACAGTATTAGCAAACAGCTGCAATTCCCCTTCTCGAAGTTTGTAAAATTTGTCAAAAGCTTCTCTCCCAGCTTCAGTAAGATACGGTTCCTCTTTTTTACCAGGTGGGCTGTGGCAGAGTAAACACAACATTACAAGGCAATTGTGTAATGAAAAGAATGGCATACAACTCATACAGGAAGAAAAAAGCATTTCAGAGTTTTGCACAGACAGAATTCCACACAGAAAAGTTACTTGTAATACACATTTGTAAGGGAATGTGCAGTCAATGAAACCAGAGCTCAAACTCAGTGCAGAGAACAAATACATAAATACATAGATAATTTGAATATCAGTTCAAAGAGACAGAATCCTTGGCACAGAACTACCAGCTGCTTTTATGGCCCTCCTTCATGCAGTTTTCACACTAGGAAAACAAGGAAAATATATGCCATATTTCCATGGTTCATTTAATGCTAATATTCAAGTAAGTTGAAGAGAAATACACTCCAACTGCTAGAATCAACTTCTATTAACACATTTTGCCTGTCCACAGTGAAGATTACTATCCCCTCCAAAACAATTTCTATTTCCAATTCTTCCAAAAACTCTGAATTCTAGTAGCAGGTACTACACAAAATCAGTCAGGCATGTGGTCTATATATGGCTCTTAGACCCCTACAGTCTAAATAGCAGCAAGAAAAATTGTTTTGTTCTAGGAAAAAGCTCAAGTGGGCTATAGTGGCTTTGAAAAGTCAGAACAGTGAATTTCTGAGTTTCTGAGCTTCTAAGTCTCAGAGATAAAAAACCACTGTTCAACAATGCAACAGCACACCACTAGATTATTATTTAAAATGAAAGAAAACATACAGAGCAAAGCTTCTCCAAGAATCAGGCTCATCACTGGCCATCTGAAATCTCAGAATACCTGCCATACCTTCTTTTCCTTTTACCTTCCATTTTAGGGGAGCCAGGAACCCTTAACAGGACTGCAGAGAGCTTTCTCTCAGGAGATGCATCTTCTACTCAAAAGCCGAAAGAACTACAAGCCTAACTAGACCACCAAGAAATCTGTTACAATTTTCTCATTTGTCTACAGGATGGGGAAAGGAATACAATACTCTACAATACAGGGAGATATTTGTTTAAATCTTCTACTGCTCTACAATTACCACTTTCTCTTTTGAAACTGAAAATAAGGAATCATTTTATACTGAGACAAATTGCATAGCATGTAAGAAGTGAAAATAGATAGAAAAATGCTGCATTTCACACAAACAGTGTTTTCCTAATCCCTTCATTTTTTGACAAAGTTGATTTTATCTCTTCCTGAGAAAGTGCTGCACTCTAAGAACCAGTCTGTTGAAATCACACAACTTTTATTCCTTTATCCCTATTAATGCAGCATATTGAAATCTGTGAATTAGACATGCTCATTTCACTATTTATACTGAGGTCATGTGGAACTAAGATGCAATGCACCCTCACACATTTGCACATGGTGCACAGTAAATTTACCAGGAAGATCAGACACGTACTAGCCAATTCTTTCCCAACACCTTCGTTTGCTGGGTCCATATGTAAGCACTGCATCCCACAAGTCTATGTCTGGAGTCATGCTTGGCTCTGACTGAGAATCAGGAGTCAGATTGGATGCTGACTGGAATCCCTCATCTTCTGACTGGTCTATACTTTGGGGAACCTGTCAGAAAGAGTTCAAATGTCAGACATGGAAACATTTTACTGAAGACACATTTGTTAATGAAAAAGATGTTCTGCAATCATTCCTGACCAAATGACTCAACGTGACCCAACCTCTCTCAGCTACTCTCCCATTATATAAAGCTTAAATTTTTATTGTAGGCACTCTTTGAATCTTATGAGTCTCTATAGGTATTAATGCCCATACATAAAAAACAAATCACCTTCAAAATAATATACTACACTTGTTGGGGTTAAATTTTAAACTTTCTTGTTTGGCAAGCATATAGTGCTACAAATGGAGAATCTCAGGTATGGACATTCAACAATGTAGCATTAATACTGCTTTACCATTTGTTCCAGACAAAGGATCCAGGCCACAAATCTTCAAATTTGTAAGCATTTTGTTAACTATGACTAACACAGTTTGTACCCCAATTCATATGCAGAAAATCTGTAAGTGTCCAAACAGTGTATATGCCACATCCTCAACTCCCACTCAACAGGACCCATATGTGCAGAATTATCCTCAATTTTAGTAAAAGACACCCATGTAAATCACATCCATGTAAAAAGCAGCATATTCCTCAAGAAATTGCAAATTTTCCAGTGTGATAGAAAGAGGTCAGCACTAACTCAAAAAGCTTCTGCCTCCTCTAGGTTACAATTTACATCCACATGTGAGCACTGAATGGCAGAGGGTTTTTCTATTTAATGTGTTTGCCTTCAAGTTTCAGTTCAGACCCTGAATTAAAGGAGTTGCAAGATCTATCCATATGTTAAGTAAAGGGAACAAGATGAGGATCTAAGGGTAGGCTATAAATAAGCCTACCTACACACAGCAAAAATGGAAAGAAAGAAGAAAAACTCTGAAAGTGTACCCAGTACTTCTACAAGAATAAGCCAGCAAAAATAAACAGAACAGACAGCAAAAGGGGAAAAAAGATACAGTAGAAACTGTACACACTGAAAAGGTAATAGGACAACAGGAACTAGGCCATTAAATGGGAAAAAAACAAACCCCAGAAAAAATGCTTTAAGATATAGCAAGCCAAGACAACAATACAGCAAGTTAGGTAATGCAATCTGAACAGCAAATCAGTACATTCAGGCAGGGATGCTTAGGCAGTCAGTCTGAGCACTGCCAAGCAAGCAGCAATGCAGAGGAGCTCATCAGACGAAGCAGGCAAAAATGCAAGGGAAAGGTTGCTAGGGTGGGGAAGGCATAGATACAGCTGATGGCTTCAATTCATAAAGGCTATGGCCACATGATGGGTTTTGACACAGCTACAGGGCAAGACCAAGGTTTTTGGTATCATACATCTCCAAAAATAATATCTGGTTCTCTGCAAAGGAAAGGATCCCTGCTCCATCTTAAATTCCAGTGCTGTAGGCTTCTATCACCAAACTACTATCTACATTTTTAACTATATTTTAAAGTGACACATGAAAGCATGCATGCACTCCTTAGTCCAAACCAAATGATACCATACTTTAATTGCAAGTCCAGACAAATCTGCATTGTCAGGCACTGGTGGTAAATCCAGCTTGATGTCCATATCATAGGTGCGGCTGTGGACGAGAGCACCGAAGAGTGAGACGCGCGTTTCCTTCTCAAACTTGTCCCCAGCAGGACAGCTCTGGGAGAACAGCCCCATGGCAGGAAGCCCAGTGCCAGGGGCAGCCTCCATGATCTGCAGGGTCTGCTGAATCGTGTCGTTGAACTGACATTCTTCGTTTGTTATCAGAGACTGTATGTCAGCTTCAAACACACTCACATCATAATAATCATAACCCTGGTATTTGACATTCCTCCCAACATATTTGTTGTTCAGAAAATAGTCCTTTTTTTGTGGTACCAGCTGAGGGGGACCTGTCCCAGCAAGCTGTACTAAGAGATCTAAGACAGAATTAACTTCAGTAAATGGTAAACATTCAGCTGTTTCCAGTTCCTCCACAAGATTCTCCAGTCTATCTGCTTGAGCACCTAGGCCAGCAACTCTCAAGTTGAAAGACAGCATCAAAATTTTGTTTTTCACCGGGAGTCTGGAAACGTTTGATTGCAGCTTACGAGCCTCATCTTGGAAAAGGTTCATGAACAGGGCATTATAAGCAACCCTTTTCAAATTTTGCTTAGCCCTTCTCTTGCTGATCTTCTGCCTGCCTAAGTGAACCTTCCATGGCAAAGCTGTCAGGTGTGCTTCACACAAGTCATTGAACAGCTGTGTAATGCTCTCCATTGCAAATGGAACTGTCAGGTTTTGGCAGGTACAGTCTGGGTCTCTGATCCCATGGGAAGAAAGACCTGAAAAATATCAGAAGGAAAAAACTCATAAGGTGCATAAGAAATTGGTAAGTATGCTTTAACTTGAACTGAGACAGCTCAAAAGAAAAGAGAACTGACCTCACACACATTTAGGACATGAGCTATGAAAAACCCACTTTAACTTTTATCATCAGTGAAGTTATGGTGCAGGAAGCTTAATTCCAGATGCCAAATTTTTCTCGGGAGACTGAAATAAAAGAGGGAAGATTGTCCAGATCTAATCCCGGATTCCTGCGGGAGCACCTCCCTCCCCTCGCGGTGCCTGCAGCCGCGGCCGCGCGGGGAGAGGGCGCGGGCAAGACGCGGGCGGCGATGGTGACCGGGGGCGGCCGCACGGCTGGGCCGGAGGGTTCCCGCCATCCCCGGGGCACGCCGGAGCACCCACCCAGGACTGGAAGGGTGTCGGCACCCCCGGAGGAGCTGCCGGCGGCGGGGCTCACCCTGAGCATCCAGCCGGGCCCCCATCCCCCGAACCCCCCACCGCCAGCAGCGCCCCGCGGGGCTGCCCGCGCCCTTCCCGCCCCCCGGGCCGTACCTGCGGCGCTCCCCGGGCAGCGGGAGCGGGACGGAGCCGCCGCCGCCTCCTCCCGCCGCCGCCGCCGCCGCCGCCGACGTCACCCGAGCGCGACCGGGCCCGCCCCGCTCCCGCCCCGGCGGGGGCCGAGGGAGCCCGTGGGGCCGCCCCTCAGGCCCGGCGCTGCTGCAGCGCGGCCTCGGCTCCGGCACCTCCGACTGCTGTAGGGAAACGCCGGTTGGAGCATTCGTGAATTTAAACCATTCCTGCAATTCTCACCCTGAACTGCCGCGGCTCGGCTGACAAACACATGACAACACGCGAGTGCCGGAAAGCAATGAGCGACGCGGGGCCCGAGCAGCCTTGGGACCGTATTTGCAAACAAATCTACTAACAGTACACTGTTTCCCCTCTTAATTCATGTTTTAATAAAGGCTTAGAAAAATGCATATCAAAATGCAACACTACAAATTCCATTGAACAAAGGCAGGGAAAGGGGAAAGAGCTGAGCTATTACACAAGAAAATGCTTTTATCATTAAAACGCTGCGTTTAAAAAAATAAGGAGGAGGAGGCGTTTAGGCGAGACAGTGCGAGAAGGGAGAATGGCAAAAATCTCCTCTGTCAGGAAACAAATTTCCTGTTAGGAAAAATGCTGAAGCTAAAGTTTGACCATTGGCTAGTTTCCAATTTAAATACCTTTTTGGACCTCAAAGGCCTGTTCAAAGAAACTCTAAACTGAAACAGAACATCTTAATGCTCTTCAGCTCTTCTTTGTGAAAAATCTTTCACATAACTTTTATTTTCTTTTGAAAGAGATTTTAATTTCAAAATGGTCAAGGAATGGTCATAATTTCCTCTCCAGGAATATCTGAAAACCAAAACATATGAAAAGGGAAGTGCACCGAACAGTTAAAAAAGACAACTGCAAAGACAGATTTATTTATTCTGCATGATATAAAGTTATATAAAGTTGAACCCAGTAGGAACACCAGTATAAACATCATTTGAAGTGCCTGAAAACAAAAGGTCAAATTATTGAAGTCAATAACAAAAAAGTGCTCTTGAAAATTATCCCTAAATCACACCTGGAATACTACAAAACAAATACTATTGCCTTGGGATGTTTGTTTAATTTTGAGAATTTACATGATGTGGCCTTAGGCAACTACTAAGTCTCTGGAGATTTGGAGTTCTTATTTGTTATACAGATAATTTATGCTTGAAAAGAGGGCAGAGTGAAGTCCTCATATTTTCCTTTTCTTCTTTGTAAAATGATTCCGAAGTGAAATCAATTTCTGGAAGTCCCATCGTTCACTGAAAAGAACAGCAGTAAGGAAACCAGTTATTAACCAAGCTCATACCACATTCCTGGCCCCACAAGAATATTTTTATTGGAACCAGACCCCTGGTATTGGGCATTGCTTCTGAAAGATAGAATGAAGTTTTCTTTTAGAGATGCCTACCTGGATAACTGTTTGGTTTTCTTTTTGAAAAAGAGAAGTCCTTCAGCAAAAAAATATTTCTGGATAAGTATGCTTGAAAACATACACACCTGCCTGGCCTGATTCCTCTACAAATGCAGTGCCTGATCTCCAGCTCTTTGTAACTGTACTTGCAGCATGACTAATCATTATTGAGTTATTCGTGGACAAGTTAAACATTTTAAAATATCATCTGGTTTGGTACTATACTCAGAAAACACATCAGCAATAAAAGCCAGGGCACATCACGTTACCCATTCTTTAAGCATATATTTTGGCTATTTCATTCCAAAATGTTGAAGTAACAGTATTCTAAGTCCCAAGGCTACAGCTGCTATGCTCTGAAATTTGGTGCTTTCCAGCTCAAGTGGCAGAATTAGAAGCATTCAGGGTTTCACCATTAGAAACATTCAGAGATTCACATTAGATCAATCTGGTCCCACTGACTTACAGGACTCAGTTGTATTTATATATAATCTTTTCAGAAATTTACTGTATATAAGAGTTAAAGATAAAATCAGACGACTTACCTGAACACTGAAGCATTTTCCATTCCTGCTGAAACTGGTCTCTTAATGCTTTTATTTTATTTACTTTTTCTTGGGTAGGAGGTACATAAATTCCAAAGGGAGGTGTAGAAACACCTACTAATGCTTTGGCTACACTTTGCATTAAACTTATCTCTGTGTCCTAATTAGGAAGAAAAAAAAATACTCCTGTGAACCAAGTTCTCTCTGCTTCAGTGATACATGAAATATTTTAAAACAAGCTTTTGTAATTCAATTGCTAGCATTAGTAGTAAGATTGAGCAACCTCCCATTTACAAATAAAAATGTGTTAAAATGGAGTTTTTTTCTGAAAAATGTAAATGAATTTTCATCTGTTGTTGTAAAACTTGTTTCTTTCAAATGGAGAAAGAATCTCACTTTTCCCTTTATGACTGAAATGCTGGATTAAGGACAGAAAATATGGACAGAAATAATGCTGGGTTAAGGGGAGCATGGAGCTTGCTTACTTCATGGATCATTTACTTTCTATGAGTGGAAAATAGTAAAGTATTTTGCTTATTCCAAAAGTTTACTCTTTTTGACTTCTCACAGTCTAAATCAGTATCATTTCCTTGCAGAAACTGGATTTGAAATGTTGATGCTCTATGAAGAGTATATTTGGAATACTGTAACACTATTTTGTTTTTAAGAGATAGAAGCATTTTTTTCAAGTTCTCTAAAAAGCCATGCACATGCATTAGAAAATCATGATCCTGTTATGGAGCTACCTGCAGAGTACCAATATAAAAGTATCAATCTTTTTTTTTAACATGTATGCCTAATATCCTTTTATTGTCTGTGTTTACACTTCAGAATATCAGTAATTCCCTCCATTTCATACTCCTAATTAGTAGCGTGCAAATACATTATTTTTGAATACTGCATATCAGTGTACAAATTATTTTAGCTTAGCCAATTTATGTATCAGCATTGTAAATTAAAACAAACAACATTTGAGAAAACTACAGAATAAATTATGTCAAAAATCCACTTAATTGGAGGCTTAATGAATAGCATGGGGAACAGATTAGAATAAGCGCACACGAACAATTTTTTGTTGTTTCTCACTGAAGAAGAACTAGAGGGCACAAAAGTAACCAAAAGTTACTGTTTCATAGATCACACAGAGAAACTGTGTTACAGCCACAGGATGCTGGAGCGGCCAAGAGTGGAAATTGAGTTGTTCATGTGACTAGACAAATTCATGGAAGATACACTCACTGACACTGATCACTGCTCTGGATACAGCCTCCAACTTCTAAATTCAAGCATCCTTTATGTGGTAGCATATGGAAAAAGCCTAGGAAAAGTTCCTATATTTTTTATTTTCTTTCCCATGCTCTCTACCTGAAACACAAAGCTGGGGTACTCTGGCCCTCAATTATGTATTATCCCAATTAAGTTCACTTGAAGGCTATGTGCCCTTCTGATTTGTGTTCTGCAGGCTGGAAGTTGTGTGTGACAAAACATAGCACCAGGGAGAGGAGAGCAAATGTAGCAGTCTGCTATGAACAGAACAGCAGGCTGCTTTCAGTCACACTTGATGTAAAGAGGCCAGATTATTTAACAGACAGGAAGTGCCTCTTTCCAGGTCACAAATGAGCTGTGGATCTCAGATAAAAATGGAAGTTGTGGCAAATTGACAGAACATCTATGGTACACAGACATAACCATGGGTTATGCCTTGTGTTCCTGCCTCTGCTTCCCCACTGCAGGCTGCAACAGCTGCCTACAGCTCGGTGTGCAGCTGTCCTTGTTTTATTCTCAGGACAGACAGAACCCTGGGCAGGTTGTGCTGTGACCCCAGGGGTACCAAATACAGCATAAATACAGCCAGTATGTTCTACTGGGCAGCTTGAAGCAGTTCATACCAGTGTCTCTGCCAGACACTTGGAAGTACCATGGCTTAGCACCACTTACCTCAATCACAGCAAAAACTCGAGACTCAGCCAACCCTCGTAGTAAAGCAACAAGCAGAGAAATCCCACTTATTCCAAGGTTCCTGTTTGGTCCAACAGCTATTACTGTTAGGTTTGGTTGATAACTATATGCTACAGGAAGAATGAATCCAAGCACAGCAGAAAAGAGATCATTTCCTCCAGCATCCTTTAACAACAACAACAAATTGGTTAGCACAAATTTAAACCCCCAGATTTCCAGATATAAAACAAAACAGAAAGATGACTCTCATAAACCTTTTGATTGGTCTAGGAAACAAGATACTGATCTATTTTCCTAGCAATTTTTATATTAACCATGCAGGATTATTCATCCTTTCCTTAGTGTCTTTGCAGTGTAACTCTGCCTTGCTGAAGATGAACTGCAGTAACTAGGGAAGGTTTCCTCAAGCCTATGCATTCTAATACACTCTAAAGCTCTGAGAAGGAGTAGTAACCTGGCAAGGGCAAAAAAAGGAAAAAAATTTCAAAGGTCCAAAGTGGAGCAAGGGGTGCAATTCTCAATGTAATTTTATAAATTTGTAAATATATTATTTCTGTTAAAAAAACATTCTCCTATGTTGTTTCTAGAAAGTGAATCTTACCTCTTTCCAGTTTAGAGAAATAAAGTGTTTGCAGCCAGTCTTTCTAGACTGTTCTTTCTCACAGATGTTTATGATAAGCATTTTTCTGTAAATAAAAAACCCATTTGAGTATTTAACCAATTATTTCCCAATGGCATAAAAATGGAGTATTTTCCTTCATCATTCTTTATATACTAATACTAAATACAGGAGCAAATAACTATTTGCATTAGTACATTCTGAAATTTAAACAATTAAAACTGAAATTCTTTTTATGAATTTTTAAAAAGATCCTTTATAAAAGATTTTTAAAAAGATGATTAAAGACTATTGGCAAATTACTTTTAAGAAAAAGGGGAGGTAGAAAAAAAATATGTGTAAGTAAAGAAGACTTTCAGTAAGGAACTCTGCATCAGCAATATGTGCCTTCTGCAGTTAGAGGGGAGATAGGTCTCCTATTTAATTAACAATTGCTTTATTATGTTGTATTTTCAATAACAATCTAAATTTCAATCAATACAGAAGGATTATACTTCACCACCAAATGCATGAAATAGCATTTAGAGACAATAATTTCTCTTTGAATGTGTATTTGGGGATGTTTTGTATCATGTCTCAAGGTAAACTTCATAAATGTCAGCTCATGACTGATTCCTTAGTGCAGATTTCATCACACATATAGACAGATAACAACATTCAGAAAGCCCTTGGGACTGTACCCCCTAATGTACAGGGAGGCCTCACCCATCTTCTGTGTTGGGTATCATCTGCATGTCTCCAACAAATACACAAAGCACTCTGCAGGAAACAAAAATTTACATCTATTAACAATTAATTTTTTTCAGTTAGTGTGATTTGTATAAAACTTTGTGTATAGATTAGAAGCATTAAAAAGAATGTATACTGAATTTGGTCCATTAAAAGTAGAAATAAAACACATTTAGGCCAGCTCATTTCTTTTATCAAATACTGGGGAGGAAAAACAAAAATCAAGAAATTGTCCCCAGGCCAAAGCCAATTACAATCTGACAAAGGAAGTGTAGGCTAGCACAGCCATCATCCTTACAAATGTTTTGCCTTTGGAAAGGCAAAAGGCTGTTGCTGGTGTATACACTGTTACCTGGATTAAATGTTGAAAATGCTATGCATGTGGGCATGCTATTTATTTTAAAATCAAGGTTTCACAGGCAAGTTGCCATATTTGCCACATTCAGTATTTGTTTTTGACATGTTGTCAAAGGGCTCTAAATGCAAACATACAAATTCACCTTTGAAATCCAAAACGAACAGAATGTCTTAGTGCAACAGCAGCAGAAAGAGCAGCTGTGGGTGATGCTGCAATTCCATTACACACCTACAAAATAAATTTTTCATTCAGAAGCAATGCTGCAAAAGATCAGGTCATTTTTAAAGTGTAACAGCTGTATTCATTATTTTCTACAGAAACATTATTATTTATTCCACAAACTGCACTATTATTTCAAAAGTATGGTGCTACACCAAAAGGCAACTGTAAAAATAACTTTTCCAGAGGAAGGCCACGTTTACTGGGTCTCTAGAATAGTCTACAAACTGTGCAGAAAAACACACCCTATGAAAAGGAGGTTGTTCCTGAATATTCTGACTCTTCCTTTAACCTAGGGAAGCTATTCTTTTTTGGAAAATACAACTGCCACAATACTCAGTCAACCCTTGAGTGTTCATTTGTGGTGTGTGCTTTGAACTCTACATAAAAGCTAAGCAAAAAGATATGTTTCCCCCTCATTCCTCCTCTTTGTCAGCACAAAATGTTAACTTACACCTGCAACTCATAAGAAGTTCTACTTCTTTTTACCAGTAATAATTTCTTAAAATCTATCTATAGGCTATCCTGGAGCTGTGTGCAGTTTATAAAGTCCAAAATTTGTCCCTGGGATCTTCACATGTGACTTCCAAGAGCAAGATGTCTTGGAAGAAAGAGGCCATTGTGGTAGTTACTCTTCCTTGTAGGTCTGGTACCCTAAAGAAAGCTTTTCACTCGAAGAGTGACTTATTATGATGTAATATTTTAAACTTGTTTTCAGTTCTTCTTCTCTGCTCATCCAAGATTTTACACGTAAATATGGATATGCACCCTCTAAGCCTGCCCTCTCTTAATTCCTGACCCTGCAAGGATCAAAACACTGAACTAGAATCACTGTTCAGAATCAGAGCATTCAGCAGAGCTGTTGAAAACATCACTAAAGAGTAAGTGTGTGCATGCACATGTAAGTCAAAATTTACTGTGTAAGCTTTGCACATTAAGACATGAAAAGTATTGGCACTTCTTCAGATTTCTCCTGTTCCTTACTGGTGCTTGATAGAGCAACCTCTGCTCCCCTTAACTGGAAGGGTTAATGCCTGTCACCCCCTGAGTCTGAGAGCAGTGAGTAGGCTCTTAGGGACTCATTCTGTGACTACCTACAGAAAGTCTGGACAATGAGTTGCCCAAAGATGGTTAGAAAGATGGATTGGGGTTAACAGCTATCCCTAAAGAGTCATTTTCTCATCTTGCATGCTCACTCTTACAGCCAAACACATTGTAGCTGAGATTAGTGGACTTGGGAGATAAATAGTAACTAGTATCTGGGTAACAATATAGCAGAAGCAAAAAATCAGATGAATCCCCCTCTACCCCCACCCCCAAGACCAAGGAAGGATCTTATTACCTCCTTCTTAAGTATCTTATCTAGGATCACAAATGTACTGCCAAGAGAGAGCAAAGTTTTGTCTTCTTTCACAAGGTCTGCATAAAAGCCACTGTAAGTAAAATAAATTACATGAAGAAAAACTAGGTTAGAGGCAATACTGTCTTCAAAGGCAACACGGATAAGTGCTTTGCAATTAGTATTAATGAAGTACATTTTGTATAGGTGCTACACACTGATTCTCAGAAACCTGCTCTAGCAGGAAGATGACAACACCGGTACCTGACAGTCTTCATCTCCCTAAAACTCTCTCCATTCTGCAGTGGGAAGAAAACAAACATGTCTGATGCTATTCAGGAAACAGAATTCTGTCTAAATTAGACAAAGACATGACAAACATTGCATTTCTCAAATCAGAGCAGTTTGGTTTTTTTTTCCAGCTGGAAGTGAGTACAGATCTTTAAGACAGCTTCCTAGCAAAATCTCTTTCTAAATTAATACATTTGCATTAGCTGTCATATCTCTATTGAAAGAGTTATAGAGAAAAATATTCTGATTATTTAAAGGATTTCAGGTTATGAGTGCTATACAACACAAATATCTTTATTTATAAAGGAAGAAATTCTGGCTGTAACTGAGTTGACTAAGGCCAAAAAGATGACCATGGCAGACACAGAGCTAGATGACAGTCTGTACAGAGACCTCTCATCCTCTGTGGAAAATAAAATAAATAGGACCAACCTCACAAGAGCTTTTATTTCTGTTCCATCCATTTCCTTCACCAGCTGAACATGTTCAGGAAGAAAATGTTCTGAACCTTCAGAGCCAGTTGTTGCTGTTTTGATGGGAGGCACTGGAAATAGAATATTTTTCATGTGCAATTCCAAAAACCTTTCTACTTTGACAGTGTTGTTGTTGTTAGTTATCTGAGATTCATCTTCTGTGGAGGGATTTGAATTAGCCTTCTTTAGTAAGTGTGATTTGGTGCTCAAATTTTGTAAAAATGATGTATCTAGAGAAAAAGAAAGATGGGTTTCACAGGTATTAGTTTCTAAGCAATATGTTAATATTGGGATGTATTTATTCACAAATAGAATACATCAGTATTCACAGTATGCATATTTACTCCTGTGCACTAGCTACAATACTTGCTGACACAGATGTTATTTCTTCAGTGCTACTACATTTATTTTCATCTAGTGAAAGTTTATATATTGTAATGAAGCTTATGCCCCTATTTTTGACAAAGAAAACAGCATCCTCAAACAAAGATATCAAAGTGCTACTTTTTGGCATGATGTTTGCCAGCTTCAGAGTTTTTCTGACCAGCTGAAGACATGACCTCAAATGAAGCCCCATACTGCTTCGTCAGTCACTTGATGACTAACTTGCTTGTTAGTCCACTGGTATTAATTTTAATAATTTTTCAATTTCTGTATAAATCCATTTATCAATAATATTTGCTTGAATGAAGAGAAACTACCTTCATAAGCCAACCATTTCCAGTAGGGTTTATGTGCTGCTCTCACATTTTGAATAGATTCAACAGCACTAAAAAATAAACCAGATTAACAGTATTAGCAATAATGAAAATCATAAAAGGAATCATAACTTACTTCAACAAAAAATCAAAACCAAAAAATCCAACTGAAAATGAAGAAACTTTGATTTCTTCCAAGAATCCAAATCAGAACAAGAGTCAATAGGCACATTGCTTGAAAAGATTAGAGTCAAAAAAGAAAGTGAAGAGCACATACAGCATGTACACACATTTATACATTGAGTGAAATCCCAACCCTGCTGTTGGAGGAAGCACACCTCTATGAGTTCAGGAAAAATTTGTCCGGTCAATGTTTTGCCAAGAGATTTTATCTACACAACGTAAAATTTAATTAGACTGACTCAAAAGCAAGACAATCTGTTCAGGAACTACGTAAATCACACACCCTGCTATTCTTTGCATTGAAGTCTCCTTTTTATCATCACTGGTTATATTATGGTATTATTATTTGGCACCACTATTTGCAGCACTATGGGCAAACAGTCCCATTGCATCAGCTATCATACAAACAGAATTCAGGTTGTGTTAAATCCAGAAGAAATTCTGTGTACTTGCAGATTACTTGTCAGGTGTTCAGGAGCTGGGCTGACATGTTGGAAAAGTATGTAATCAACTTTCTATGACATAGGATGACAGCAATGTGAGATACCATAATTGGTAGAGAAGAAAAAGAGGGCACAGAGGGGTTATGGGATGTGCTAGGAGCAAAATAACAAGTTTTGCTCCATCAGTTGACCAAATGAAACTCAGCCCACAGTCTGTGTATATCCACACTGCTTCCCTGACTGATCCAAGCTCTGAGTTTTAACTAACACAGCCAGCTGGGAGGTGCTGCCAATAAAGGGCATAAGGAGCACTTCAGCTAGAAAACGCAGAGGACAGCTACTGAGCTGGGATAAAGATGGAGGACATGGAGATGTGGAGGAGATAATGCAAACAGGTAGAGAGAAAGACACTCTTTAGATGTGGGACTGACTCAGGCCCAAGGTTCAGAATGCTTTACTAGGTCACATTCCACTACTGTAGACACACAGTCTTAGTGTCTCTAAAAAGAAGTTAGACTTGAAATTTAATTATCTTGGTACAGCTCTACACAGTCAAGTGCTTTTGCACTGCAGAGCTCAATGCTCCAAATTCCAGAAACACAAGAATTCATCAAGACTGGCTTGCATAGCCTGAACTCTCAGTGATGAGAGAAAGGCTTGCCCCAGCTGTTGCTGTACTGCAGTGACTGAAGTGGCTCTGGGGTCTGAAGCACCCCCCCTTGCAGCTGCATACCTTCCCAAATACTGGCTGTAGATAACTGGTATTACCTTGATTACAGCAGGATTATCTCAGCCTCCAGTGAGATGGATTTCTATAGGATAACAAGGCCTAAGGATAAAATGGCTTATAGTTTTATGCTGTAAGATCTCACAACTTGAAGTAATTTCAGAAACAAAAGTATATAAAACTGTACCTTGGAGGACTTTTTAAAAATGCAAGTTATCCAAAGTAGAAAGCAATATATTATAACTACCATATTAAAACTTTACTTCAGCAAAGTGATCAAAGCATGCATGTCTTTAGTCTCTTTAAAAAACACATTAGTTGCTCAAAAATTCTTTATATGCTTACCTTAGACAAGGTGCCATTTCTCCAGTTATCTGAGGTACAGGATCTCCAAGCAAAGTTCTTACAGTCATGCACACTGATTCACCCAATGATTTCAAGTGGTATCCGCCCTAAAAAGTATTTTGTGTCAACTAAGGGACAAGTACTTTTAATATCTCTCTGAATTTCAACAGAGAAAATAAACTACCCTTTTGAAATGTATCTGTATTTACAGAAACAGAAGATGATATGCAAGTGTATGTAAGTCAATGATTTTTCAATATGAAAACAGTAACTTAATGGCCACCTGCTGAACTTCACTGGCATCCCATGAGTGAACTCACTTCATCATAGTTCAGGTAACTTCAGAAATCAGTCATTTGCCATAAAAACACATGACTTCTCCATTCCCATCTACAACATGCCATCTTCAACAGTCCTTGTGGAAGATTCCTTAGAAGGCAAATGCTATAACTGTCCTCTAAAATGGCTCTACAAGAGAAATCCCCCACAGCCTGACACTTTTAAGACATGGTTGCTTAACAGTTTGGCAGAATCTGGAGAAGAAGATGGATTTAAGACTGGTAGGTGACATGCAGGAAGCCATCTATCACCTATGGAGCAGTCACACCATCTGTGGTAGGAGGGAATGCTTACTTGCACTTCAGCTAATAGACAAAAATATCTATAATAACCTGCTACAGAGAAGGATGATGGAAGAAGGGCCATGCAAAACAAAAGGTCATGTGAATCAATTGATATACAGTTGATTCTTGAAGTCCTTGTTGGCAGCAATATTTCCACATATTTATTTACTTGAAAAGCCGCTAGTTTTCTAACATGCAGCAGAAATAAGGAGTTTCTCCTTTCAAAAGGAGAACATTTTAATTGTTTAAAAGAAGAATAAAAAAGAGCTCCTATAAAGCCTGCATACAGTCATTAAATCAAAAAAGAGGGAATTTTCTAAGTGTTCCATTACTAAGTAAGAGTATATTTATGTTAAAGGTTTTATAAAATCTCCTGGAGTAAGGTGTGCTTGTAAAAACATTGGTGATACAGCCTATTCATTAAACACATTTTAATGAGTTTGGGACTGTCAAGAGCAGTAGACTAATCACTGTTCACAAGAACTGAGCAGATTTGTGGAAGATATGTTTTTTTGAATGATAAGCATATGGCTCCTTTGTTTCAAAACTCTGTAGTGTAAGAGCACTGTCAAATCTTAGCCATTTTTGCATTCCTGCTACTCAAAAGAAAGATAAAAATAAGAAATTATTTTATTAAGAAGTTGTGCTTCCTAGCTTCTAGTTTGCCCTAAATGGCTTACTACAAAGACCTTTCCCCTGAGAGTACATTTCAAAAGTCTTTACCTCTAGGATGACACACAGTTTTCCATTAGCTAACTGCATCAGGAAATGGGTAAGGTGGGCAAAAACCTCAGGAGTGGCATTCATCTGACCCTAAACCAAAGAAAAAATTTTAAGAGATGACACCTTGATTCAAAAACACTGTTAAGAAACCCAAACAAACAATCTGACATAGCCAAGTCTGAGATGGAGTACCAGAGCACTTGCCTCTCATCATATCAAAGAGAATGCTGAACCAACTGCATTTAAGGAGGTGAAAAAAACCAACACAGTAATTACACATATCCCTTACACATATGGGATAATCTGTCTTTAGATGTCTTGTTGTAATATTGAATGAACAAAGGTCACCCTAAAGATTCAAGCATGTATTTTTAGCTTGATCAATGTGAATTTCACTTAGCAATCACAGGATTAAAACAGCAGGAATATTTTCCTAATAGATTCATGACTGACAACACAAAGACCACAAGTTACTTACTTCAGGGTCACCAATTCCAGCATCATATCCAGAGGAGACAATAACCAGTTCAGGATCAAACTGTTATAAAAGACAGACAGTTGCAGCACATCTTTAGGTCCTATTGTCAATTGTAGGGATTACAACTGTACCATGATCAGTTGCTATTTCACTTTGAATATGAACACAAGTAAGGATTCTCCTTGAATACATTACCCTTTTACACTATTTTTGTACGTGCTGGAGAAGTTGCAGATGATTGTGTTGAATATGTAAAAGCTAAAATGCTATAAATACTATTCAGTTGATCAGGGCAACATCACACCAGCAGAATAAATGTATTAACTGTGCTACTGGCAATTACTGCATTTCTGTAAAATATTCAATGGTACCTGCTTTAGAAGCACTCAGGAAATGCTCTTTGGCACTAAAAAATTACCTCAAAAGCCATTGGAAGCAACACATGGAAAAACGCAGCAAGATAATCTGAATTTCCCATCCCAACCTGAAAAATATGAGAAATGCAGGGTATGTTTTCCAGTTGGAATGATAAATTTTCTAAGGTTCTTCAAGACTGTAGGGAAAGATAGGAGAAGTTAAAGATGAGGGAATCTTATGAAGTACAGTAAAAAATCCTCTATTTAAGTAAAACACATAAATATCCACCATTTTTAATCTTAATGAGTTTCAGTCCTCTGCTAAACAAGGATGTAACTGTCTCCTGAAACACTTTTTGATTTGATGGCTAGGCAAGATATTAAATTAAAAATGAGTGCATAAATTCTTCTCTCCCTTTTATTTTTCAAACATTACCACATTCTGAGCCATATTTTTGCAGCAGACCTTCCCCTGACAGGAAGGACATACACTGTGCAAGACATTTGCCAAGCAAGTGAAGCAGTGAACTTACTCACAGAGTATTCCACAAAGGATGAGATACAAAACTATTGCTTTGTTGTGCTGTAAACAATATTTACCTTATTCCAAGGCAAATTTATGTTAAAACCTTTTCCTTTTCCCAGACCAACAGCATCATAATCGGATTCTTTGAGTGATGGCCAGAATTCCTGATGCTCATAGCGATGCCAAGAAAAGTACAAAACACTGGAAATAAAAAAAATAAAAACCCAATTTGACAAAAAGATTGTGGAAATTGCTTTATATCCTGAACCTGATGACTGCATGGCCGGAAAGCAAGAAAATAAAACTATCCTATCCTTTCTCATTAGTTTTCTCAAAGGATTTAGACTGTGAAAATCGGTAGAGTGGGTCCTATGCCAAAATTAACCTAAAAATTAACATGCTAAAAATTACTTATGTCACTTTCCAAAAAAAAAAAAATAAATCTCACATATTTTATCCAACTACTACTTGAAGACTTTGACTGAGAGATTCATAAACAGATAACAGATGTACTACCTGAGTAGTGGCAAATCGACGTAATCATATTGCTTATTTTATTCTTTAAAGTAAAAGAGATTTACATTTTATTTTGATTTAGATATTTACTTCTATTTTGTAACAAATGAAAAACAGAGAGACTAAAATAGCAAGGCCAATGTCTCATAAGATTCTAGTTTTAGAAGTTTAAGAAATCTTATTCTCTAGAAAGGCAAGCAATCTTTAAACAGCTGACATAAAAGAAGAAAAAAAATCCTTCAAACCTTGGATCTTCTTCAAATATATATTGAGTTCCTTGCCCATGGTGCACATCCCAGTCAACGATTAGGATTCTGTACAGATCAGTAAAAGAAAACATTCAGAGGAAGAGCCACAGCATCTTAATCTACAGAAGATGTAAATGAAAAATGTTTTTCTGAACCAAAAGGAACATGACATCCAGAAAGCTCTAGACATTAATCTAAACTAGTACAAAGTCAAACTGTTGTTACACATTAAAAACTTCTCCAAAGTCAACCATGCACTTACCTCTGCAGACCATATTTCAGTTTTGCATATTCTGCTGCAATAGCCACATTGTTGAACAAACAGAACCCATTAGCTGCATTCCTCTGGCTGTGGTGACCTGGAGGCCTGAACCAAAATTTTATAGATTATTCACAACAGAAGAGGTTTTGCTAACTGAAAATTTCCTCAGGTATGTTCTTACCTGACTAACGCCATTCCATTGCGCACTTTCCCTGCCATCACAGCGTCCACCAGCTGCAAAGCTGCTCCTACTGCCAGCCTGGCACAGTGGTAAGTGCTCTGAGAAAGAGAAACCCATCAGCTTAAAGAGGGCACCCACGAGTGCTTTAGCATCCCAACAGCAAACTGTCCTGACATAATTCCACCCCACTGAAGCTATACAAAGATAGCTGAAACAGAACTGCACAACACAGGCTCCAATGTGCTTTCCCCTGTGATTACCAGTGATCACCAGAATCTTTATAAGGATGCTCTATGTGGAGCTGTCAAACATGCTTGATGGATGTATTGAGTGGAATAACATGGCATCTTTGAAAAAAAGGAATGAAACCCTACAGAAACATAGCACAGAAGACTTCATCTCAATTTCATGGAACAACATTTAAGAGCAACTATTACCAAAATGTGATTTGCAGGTCACTAATGGTCTACAGTGACATTAAGTGACAAAAGTAGAGCTAAATTTTGAGTAGTGCATTATCCTGGTGTGATACAATTACAAAATAGATGACAGGACACTTGAGCAATTTAAATTACAGCATTCTACTAAACTAGAAACAGAAAATTACAATATCATAAATAAATGTGAGACTACATCAGTAGCAAAAAAAGTATTTTTAATCATCCCCTTCTTAGAAAAATTCCACTCAGGTGCAGTAACAGAAATAGTGGTAACTCCCAAGAGAGGAAGCAGTTTAACTTACGCACCGGATGAAAGAAAAAAGCATCATAATTTTCAGAGACCCTTTTCAGCTCCTCCTCATTCATTGTCTGAGTGCTTTTTGCCACTTCCAAATGCTCTAAACTGCAGGGGAAAGAGATTAACACAACACTTAAATAAGCAACTATAAATATTTTTTAGAAGTTTACTTGTATTCCTATGTATAAATCAGCATTCATTGCTTAAGACCCCACAGAGTGAGAATGTAGATTTAGTGGAATAGCAGATTCATAATTCAGCACCTATGCCATACTCAACATTGTGACACATTTTCCATTGAAATTAATGAAAGCCATTGCATTTTGGAACAGTCTTTTCAAATGGATCAAAATATAATCTAGAGGTATGAGATCTGCTGTTTCATTGGATTAATCTGAATGAAAGTTAAGTTTCAGACCTGTGAACCAACAGGATCTCCTCCTCACTTCCTTCTCTGACGGGCACATGGACACACCTTTCCACAAGATGGTAACTTCTAAGCTGCTCATAGGAAGATGAAAGTCTTTCTGGCACTTCAATATCACAAATGGGACTAAAAATAAACAATAATTATATTACTGTAATACTAAATCAGCACAGGTAACTAATACACTTCATAAAGCCTAGCTTTTAACTCCCCATTTTAAGAAAATTCATTACCGTCAAAGAGAGATACATGAGAGTAAAAATGGAAAAAAATTCTTGAAGCATTTTCTGTTTCAGAACTCAGTCAGAAATTGATTCTAAAATATGTAAGCAAAAATGAGTCTTAAAAAAATCCCAAACAAACAATACAGTAGCATCATTTTTTGTTTCTTCTCTCACTGGTAAAAAGTTGCTTAACTACAGACATGGGAATGCTGCAATTAAAAGCTGTAGGCTACAACGAAGGTGAACAGAGAAGAAGCAGGTGGGAGAGAGAAGACAGTGGATTGTTACTCTGTGCACTGCAAAGAAACTCCTCTGATTTATGCAAATTTATGTAATATTATATTACATAATATTATTACGTAAAATATACCAATTTCTAACTTAATGTAATTGACATGTTTCAGCTGAGTGAGTATATCTGCACACTTTTCCAAGGTCAATGATACTTTAATTTTATAAACAATTTAATTAGCTTAAAACACATTATTTAGGGGAGTACTCAGATGCCTCATCCTAACATCTCTTGTTAAGCTCTCCCAGACTGGATGCCTGCAGCTTCTCAAATCCAGTTTCAGATAATCATTACAGTAGATACAAATTGTGAATAAAATATTTTTTTCCTCTTAGAGGAAAGACTTTCTTTTTACTTGGAAATGACAGGAAATAATACGAGATACTTCCTATTACATTTACAAAACATGCATTTATTTGGCACTGCTCTCACGAGTCCTAACAAGAATCCATTAATAAAAACAATAGCAGTGACTTACTCATTCCAAAGTAGTTTGTGAGTGGTCATCTCCTCATCATAAATCAGCGCTGTTCCTGAAGCCATTGCTGCAACTGAGCAGAACAAAAACACTAAGATTTCACAGCAGAACTAAACTCACACCAGTTGCTATCACATTAGATAGTGAGAATGTAAGTACAGAGCATATCTGCTTGCACGACAGCTTTGTACTTTAAACTTCGTACTTACAGAGCGAAATCAAAGGGAAACATTCAGATTCTGACAAAAGCGTACCCCCCGAAACTGGGTGCAGGCAGGCAGGATTCACAGAGACCGAGCGCTCCAGAGCCGGGCGCCGGCACTCCGGCTGCGGGGCTCACCCGGCTCCGTGCGAGCAGCGGGGGCTCCGAGCCCAGGCCGCTCCTCCCCTCAGGGCACACAGACTCACCTGTGCGGCCGGCCCAACCGCGCGGGGACAACTGGAGCTACAGAGCCACAAAGTAGGAACAACGGGATTGCATACACCGCGGCACAACAGTTACAGGGATTCGTCTGGTTGAGAACTTCATCGGTCTCTCACAAACCCCAGAGAGACGCTGAAGAGAGGCAAAGAAGCCGACGGACAGGCAGCGGATGCGAGTGCGCTGCTGCCGGCCGTGGGGCCGCGTACCTGGGCGGCCGCCGCTCGCGTACCGCGGAGCCCCGCAGCCCCTCACGGAAACCAGCCCGGCCCCCAGCCTCCCACGGAACCAGCCCGGGCCCGCGCCCGGCCGACGCCTTCCGAGGGCGGGGAGGGCGGCGCGTCCCGGGGCTGGCTGTGGGCGTGCCGAGCGCAGCCCCGCCCGGCCCTGCAGGAGCGCGGCTTGAGGCGCCGTTCCAGTGACGCTGCGGAGCTCCGGGGACTACAGCCGGAGGGGTTTTAGCGTGGAACTGACCCAAGAGCGAAACACCCCCCAGCCCCTGTGGGCTGTGTGGCATCTTCTGGCATAATGAAAAGTAAAGAGCGAGCCTGGACCAAAGGGGTGACTGCTCCTTTTCCGCAGAATGACGGGTCCGGGCGCTGATGCCTCTCCTGCCCGTCCGAGGCGGGCCGGGGCAGGCGGCCCGTGTGTGTACACAGCGTCTTTCATTACTGACCGCATTTTTACTGGTTTCTTTCCCTCGCTTTTTTCTACGAGATTTCCCAGTTCATGGTAGAAAATGATGGAACAGGTGTCATCGCATTCCATAGCCTCATACAAACCTGCATTTTTGGGGAATGTATCCGAACCCCAGATCATTACAGGTGCGAATTTTAGAGATCTACTGCTCATAAACTTTTCCCGTATTTGTTTAAAGAAAATATAATAATAGACACTGTATTATTGAAGTAGTTTCTAATTTATGTATTACCACCTGTTACTGTGTTTATTATACACATTTATAAAACTAAAGTCAAGTCCTGTCCATCTTCATGTAGTCTTTAATTTCAGTGTATTGCACTGACCATGAGGATGCTAATCATCTGCCTACTGTAATTTTTAAAAACGTTTTGACTCCATTAGTTCCCTGCAGATCATTTGGAGAACGGGTAAATTTTATAAATTAACTTTTGTAATGTGTTTGAAAATGAAAGTGACTTTTCAGTAGCAGGGGTTTGAATTGTGACACCCAGTAACCAGATTTTCTTGCGACTGGGGCCAAACATACTGGGTTAATTATTCTTCTTTTTATTCCACTCCGATTCCGGCGAAAGCGACCAGCAGAGGGCCGCCTCCTTTCAAAATACTCCAACGGGAGACAATGAGGCGGATTCATGACACATTAGGCAAGGGAAAGTTTAGGTAACGAGAAAATGGTAGAGCAAGAGGTATAGACAAATACATTGAAAGCAGCTGGATTTGAAACTGGTTTATGCTGAGTTTTGCACATATTACATTTTTTAGAATCATAACTCAAAGAAATATTTATCCATAGCTGTCCGAGTTCCAACAGGACGAGAGTAGTGGTACCACTACCAAAAGGAAGCCTGATAACAAATGTGGTTTGAGTTCAACTTACAATACCATTTAAAAGGAAATGAAAGCTTTATTTTCAACTTATAATACATTCCTATGTACAAGATAGGTTTGGCATGAGAAATATAATCATCTTTTTACAAATAATATGATAAATATTTACAAGCATTTATGTTGTCTCCACTTCTGAGTGGCCAGAGTCAGCTGGGAGTCCTTCCTCTGCCAGCGATAAACCTGTTTGACCAAAATGATGCCCTCTTCAATGTTCCCCACAAGGAGATACACCATGGGACGGTGGGTTGGGCTCATCCTCTCTATACATTTTTCATTAATTAGCAGCCACTGTTGTATCATACTCTGGGTTTCGTAGGGCAACAATGAGCCCTGGGTAATGAATTCCACCTGGCATTCAATGTTATACTCCTGGTCCTCAAATGCTGTTCTCTTCTTGGACAGCTTTACTTTCACTGCTAAGGAAAAAGGAAAAGGAAGTGCAAGTCAGACCATTTCTCAAATGCAATAGAAAACAGTACCAGTGAAAACAGGAAAATTCCTTAAAAATATTATTATAATTTATGTCGATAGAGTATGGTGAGGCCTTTTCCAGGAGAAGTTTAAAACATTTTTGAAAAATAAATTTTATGTAGTAAAGGGGTTTTTTTTTCCATTTAATTAGGTGACTAGAAAAAAATATTTTCACAAGCATGAGTAATTTATTTTTACCATCACCATGTTATGTCAGACTTTGAGTAATTACATATTGTAAGCTGTTGGTCTTATTCTTGTATGACAAAATTGCCCAGCAACTGCCCAAGCGATTTTCCTTAAATTTGCCTTGTCTGTGTGCGGAATTCCTAGGATACCACCCTTTTAGATATTCCCTTTTCATTATATGCACTACCTACCCCACTTGACTCCATCAACACTTTTTAGCATGACATTTGTCTGTATTTCTTGATCTAATGTCAACCAAGTTGCTGAAAGTCTTTGCACTGCCATCAAAGGCTTTCCAGGAAGTCTCTAGGGCAAACTCCACTCATCACTCCAACAAGACAACAGGAGGTAAGAATTCCTTCTACTGATATTATTTTCTGAGTCTCCCTCTCAGTAAGTTAGGTATCACAAAAAACTCATTCACAAAAGTAGCAGAGATACACCATATACTGGTAAAACACTAAATCTTTACTTTCTGCTTAAATGATAATAAAAGGCAAACTTGCTTATTTGGCTGCTTTTGACAGAAATATTTTAAATAAACATGTTGTAGCCAACTAGACCAGAACAGCTATTTGGCTGGAAACCAGATCATTGATAAATCTTTCATGCACAATAAATCCTCCTTATATTTAGATTAGAAATAACTTATTCTGAAAATCAACCTAAAGCTAAATTAGCAGCCAAACTCTTAATCCTTCGAAATCCCTGCAGAAACTGTCACTAATTGTAATCCTACTTCTAAGCATTTAGAAGAAGAGTTGCTAGTCTCTTTAACACCAGGTACATTAGCAAGGACTTACCAAAGTTACTGTCGCAGAAAACTTCAAGAACTCTTTTGTGTGTAAAGAATTCCTCCACGGCTGGGCAAGTCTGGCAGGTAGGCTTTGGTAGGACTGATAAGAAATTACAAAGTCTCATTGTTATCTTTTAGAATAATTAGTTTTAATTTTCTGCTGCCAAAGCTGAGAACCCACTGTTTAACCACAGAAATGACAGAGAAAATACACATCAAATACAGCGCCAGTGATAATAGTCAACACACTTCTCTGAAAAAAAGGCTAGAGATTAAAAGGAGTTTCATTTCCCATGCCCATTCAGCCCTTGTTCTGACTGACAAGATCAATTATCAGCAACAAATAAGGTAACAAATACAGTATAATTTTTAACACAACTACAGCGGGTGGTAAGGGGTTAGGTGGCTGATTCTGTCAGTCCCTCCAGGATCAGCTGCACTATAAGCCTGTGAATATACATGAATTTAGGTGTGCTAGCAGCAACTGAACCTTACTCTTTTCCATAGAGTTAGTAAGTGGGAGTACATTTGAAGATTTGAACATTTATGCCAAGATAACTCATGCTTCTTTAAGGAAAATCAGATAAAATAATCCAAATTTTACTAAACTGATTTGAAAACCAGTTTGTTGTACACATAAAAGCATCTGTGCTAAGGGCCATTGGTAAGTCTGTAATGAGCAATTCCAGCACGGTGTGCTGTGTGTGTGGCAGTGCCCAGAGCTGGGCAGGGTGGTGGAGGCACTAGCACAGCACAGCCCCTGCACGGCTGACCCCAGCCCTGGGCTCGCTGCAGCTCACAGTGCTGGCACCCTGCCCCTCCACACGGACACTGGAGCAGGACAGCCACACCTGGCTGCATGACAGAACCACAGGAACAGTGTCCCTGGGGTCTCCCTGATTCCCAGGAACACGGGGCATGGCCACCCTCCCCTCACATCCCGAGCTACCTTTGTGCAGGTGTTTGTAGTCCTTGGAGAGCGGTGCCAGGCACGTGTCCTCGTCGCCAGGGAAGCGGTCGCAGTCCAGGCTGGCCGGCCAGGGCTGCCCCTGGCACAGCAGCACGGGGGCACAGCTGGCACGGACAGAGGCACACATGCTCCTGCAGGGCTGGATGAACCTGTGTGCGAGCAACACCGGGCTCAGGCAGCTCAGGGGTAACAGCAACTATTGCAACAGTGATGCCTGGGCAAAGTACAGCATCCTTGCTGACATTCAACATCCTTCAATAATAATATCATTCCAGAAGCAGCAGCTGTGCAAATTATGCAAGCAGTCTCTGTATGGACTGAGCTTACAATATTTAGTTATGATTTTAAAAATACATTTATGACAACCTGAGAAAAGCTTCAGTATGAGCCTGATTCTATTAGCTGTAGGTGCTTCAACCCTAAATGAATAAGAATAAAGTTCAGCTGTAACAAAATAAAACATCATATCCTTTGACAACACTGTTCATGTTCCCAAGGCAAACTAAAATTGAAGTGGAACAAGTTTTCAGTACTTTTTTTTCATACTTGATGAATACAAAAAAGCTAGCAGAAATTTACTTCAGAAATTACTTCAGAATAACAAAAATTACTTCAGAAAAAGTAGAGATCACCTTTAGATTATGATAAACATTCATTTGATTTCATTCCTGTTCTGGCAAATAAAGGCTGGAGTTTTGTACTGTGCTGTGATACTTACGTATCTAAACAGATGGGTGCAAACAGGGAGCACAGGAACGTCCCCACGTGAGGGTGACAGTCTGTGTTTACAAGGTGCTGCCAGGTGCTGGATTTTTGGATAACCTCTGCCATGCTTGTGTGTCCCATCAGGTTGGGAAGTCTCATTTCAGAGTATCCAATCTTGTGGCACATGCCCATCTCCTTGGGTATCATGACGCATTTCGTGGATAATCCAATGTCCAAGGCTGTTGCCACCCTTAGGAAACCATTCACGGCAAAAACAAGAATTTCTGCAGTCAATAACATCTTCCAGTGACTCCTGGACTGCTGAACAGGGAGCTGTCAAACCACTCAAGTGCAGAGGCATGCCGAAAACCTTGTGGCTTATATATCCCAAGAGCTTAATGAACTCTTGGTTATCAACAGCTTATCAAATCACTCGAGACAAGACCGGGTCTTATTGCCTAATCAAGGGATTGTTGTGACAGCCAGGGAGGTGGAGAAAAAGTATAGATGTATGTTCCCCAAGGACACTGATTTGGAAGAGCCTTTCTCACGTCCCACGGTGTCAGTGGCTGCAGCATGCTAGGTAGCATATTAAACTTTGACACCTGGAAGGTTCTCTGTGCTTTCAAAAACAAATTAAGAGATCCCCCAGAAAAAGGGTTGGGCAGACATGCTGTCTCCTGGGGCTTCTGTGTCTCCTTTGTTTTCAGACACTGCTGACATGACAGAAAAAAACAGCCCAGATTGACTTATCAAGTGAAAATGTTTTACTTGTGCTAATGGCTCATGTCTCTTCCACAGTTTTACAATGTAGAAGAGGCACTTTCTTTTGTCAAGCGCTGTAAAAGAGACAGACATCTGCCATTAAGCAAGTATTTTGACTGGAAATTTGGATTCCTATTCTCAGACATGCTAAAGGCCTTGACTGCTATTAATTTTAATAGACACCTGAAAATACAGAATTGAATTCGTAGCACTGTTGTGAGTATCAGTATTTAATCAGGAAAAAAAGCAATTACACATTTTTATTATTTTGAATGAAGCTGTCTACATTTAAAAATGCTCAAATAATGCAGCATTTCAACTATTTATTAATAAATTATAATTATAATTATATTAAAGTGTATGAAAGCAAATTATACCAGATGTGTACTTCTTCTGTTCATAGCACCAAAAAATGGTGTTATCACTGTTAGTACAGCTCTTTGCTATAGAGAAGTTGGGAACTAATTAAGATGAAAAAGGATCTGAGTAATACATAGCTTACCTATTATGAACAGAAAAGTCAGTTTATGAATTTAAAAAGCTGAAGATCTAAACAAAGCATTTTGTTGAGATTTTTTTATTTGATGAAAATACCTTTTTTCCAGTTAGTTATGGGCATTAATTTTTATTTTCACACCTGGTTACATGATTTATTAGCAGAAATGTTTAGGTATTAATAAGTTGTAGTTGGATCTACTGTAAAATATTTGTCTTGGATATGAGGCTAAAATAAGTACGTTCATAATGGTGTATCATCTAGTATTACTGATGCTTGATTGAAATGCACTTCTTTAGAAACTATAGCTTTTTGTGCTTATACTGAGATGCAGCACAGTTAGACAATGCATCACACATAATTTACATGTTTATACTTAAAGGTGAGGTTACTAATCCTAGAATCTTTGAAACCAAAGACAACCCCCTACTGATTCCTCCTTGGCTGCTTTCTTTATTCTGAACTACTAGTAAAATTACAGTATCTGTTTAAATAAGTAGAAAAAAATGACAGCATGCAAGGTCCCAGGAACTAAAAATCACAGAATCACAGAATCACAAGGTTGGAAGAGACCTTCAAGATCATCCAATCCAACCTGTTCTCTGACACCTCAACCAACCATGGCACCGAGTGCCAAATGTATTTAAAACAACTGTCAGTTTTTCTTCTCATGCTTTGTTCCCAAATGGTGTTTTTTTCCCAGCAAATGCGGCTTCTCTGTATCCCTTACCTCACCTCAAGGCAGAGAACTGAATACCTAACCAGGCTGACTCAGGCCTGGTGATAGCTTCCCTTTGACAGGTGCTCCATGTATTTCTCAGGCAGTCAGAGCCTGCAGCAAGAGTCCCATCCTTGCTAAATCTGTGCAGGTACATCTGCAAGGCCCAGCTTCACACAGCTCCTCTTGCTACCATTTTGCAGTGAAATGACTTCACAGTTGTTTAACCCAAGGAGAGGCAGGTCCAGGCTGAGCCAACTGCACAATCCTTTGTCTAGTAATTTTATTAAATTAATCAAATTCCTCTCTGTCTCCAGTGATATTCTTCTGCTAATACTGCTCTCATCTGATTGCTATCTGAAAGTAGGTGGCAAGATCCCTGATGAAAGAAGCATGTGGAGCATGGTATTACATGCAGATTTCTAAATTGTATAAAACATAAAGAAAGAGTATTTGGTCTCGCAATTATTTGGATGTTTTTCTCTGTGTTTTTTTCAGGGACTGTCTCACAATCTACAAGAAAGCCTGATTCATCTTAAAACCTGACCCAGCATTGTTTCCTGCCAGGCTTCCCAGGGAGGAGGTCATTTATGAGGCACTGTGGAGCTGTGCTTTAAAGTATCTTTTAGTCTCTTAAAGGCATCCAACTATCTTTTGATGCTTTGCTTTTGGAGAGCTGACTTTTGGTAGACTCAAGGGTTGAACAACTGCCACCAGTTTCAAGAGAAAAATGTGCCTAAATGCTTTTGCTGGATGCCCATGACTGCACTGGGTCCAAGGGTGGTTCTGAAGCAAGATCATTATCCATAATTCAGTAATTTTGGATAGCCATCTTCTGTCAGGAACGATTTATGGGGAGCTTCTGATTCTCTTCTGGAAGCGACTTGGTTCAAGTGGGTCAAATTTCTTACCCTGTGCTATTTTCAGTGACATAACTTATTAAGAAATTTACCAATTTAAGATCCTTTTCACTCCTGGGTCACTTTTAAGTAAGGGACAGTGCTTCAGCTCAGGCTCAATTATTTTCATGTTCTTCATGAGCAGATGTTACCTTTGAACTTGGTTTGACAGGAAGCCTTTATAATTTTAATTCTAGCCGGAGTCTTGCAGAACAGTTATTAAAAGTGAGCATGCAGAGTAGATTACCATTGCTTGGAGAGTGCTACAGGTCAGCAGATGTTGGCAGAAGCATGACCTGCAGCACCCATGTTGCTGTGCCATAAATTCCTTTTTTTTTTTTTTTTTGCAAACAGCTGCTCATTTCATGGGGAAAAAACACCAAGCAAATATACACACAGATTGATTTTGTGAACACAGTAAACTGTTTTACTGTTGCCACACTATCTAAACCTTCAGATTGCACAAAAACTTGTGGCTCAGCATTTCTTTTTGGAGTGATATATGTCTGTAGAAGGTGTTTGAACAAAGACTGACTAAGGTGAAAAAAAAATATTATCATGGCAATTGCAGTGCCTGCATACAGTTAGAGATCTCAAAATCTGGAGCGCAGCTACTGCTCTCTGAGACTTCTGAGGAAAGCTGTGTGGTGTTTCCCTTAGCCACAGACAGGCTGCATTTATTGTTCCTGGATATGAGCAAGGGACACCTGCTGATGGACCCTGATAAGAGGAGCAGTGGCTGGAGGCTCCCTGCCTGCCCACCTCTGAGCCCTCTCCTTTGACTGTTACCAGGGAGACAGACAGAGATTAACCAGGAGCCACCCATCAGAGCCCAGTAAGAAACAGGATTGAAATTTTCTTCAAAGAAAGCAGGGGGTTGAGAGCAAATTTGCAGATGTAGGGATTTTTGGTTTTAATCTAAACATTTGTTGCAATATTTGGCTGGAGTCATTTTTAACTGGAGTCAATTGCAGAGATGCAAGGCTCCCAGACAAAGATCAAAGCTTGTAACCATGTAAGAAGGCAGGGGAGAGGTGGTCCTTGTTCTGATGAAAGCTTTGCTCAACTAACATCTTTAATCTGCAGTGCAGGATTTACTTCATAACATTTCCTTTGCTTTATTAAAAAAATAATTAGGCCACATGTGGTATCTGTGAAACAGCAGAGACAGAGTCATGGATGCCTTTGAATGCCTTTGAAAAGGCCTCATTAATTTATTTGTCACAATAGCTTTACCTTTGGTTCAATTTTTAAAGGACAGAAATATATTTCCTTATAAATCTGTAGTGGAAATTGTTACAGGCTGACTGCTTTGGCATGCTCAGCATTGTCCTTTCTACTGTCAGTTGATTAACTGAAAGTTTGTTTTAATAGTGAAATTCCCTGCTTTGGGTGACCCAAACTTAGTTTCTGACTCTGCCACATTTCTTCTGGAAGCTTTAACTCTGCTGCACTGTCTTCCTGCACACACAGATTGTCCTGGTTAACAACGATGGGGGGATGCTGGAGTTAAACACGTTCAAATATGAAGTGTTCAGATGCTACAAGAGTGGGGAGAGGGCATGTAAATACCCACCCAGATCCCAGGAGTATCACTCAGAGCACAAGGGTGTTGAATACTACACAGAAACTGGGTAAGTAGCATTTCCTAAGTAGGCCAAATCAGTCAGCCAAAAAAAGGACACAGGAAGATGAGGTGACTTCTAACCAGCTAGGAGCTAACTCAGGCATACAAATCTGAGCTTTGACATCACCATGTTCATCATCCCATTCAGCTTCTGGAGGTCCTGCCCAGCAATGTTTTGTCAATGCAGAGCAGGACAATTTGTGTGAGGTGATGTTAGAGGAAGAACTGAAATCCAGCACTGACTTACTAGAGGCACATTCACAAAATTGCATTTAGGCCATGTCCTGGGTGCTGCACATCAGGGCCTTGTGGTGAACACCACATTGGTTAAATGCTGTGTGAAGCTGTTTGCTTTCAAGGTGGCTGAAAATAGGAAAGAAATGCTGGCACAGTTGTTAAGAAAGTGAATTTTTGTTTTTCAGCCATAAAAACCATGGCAATAATATTGGTTTTGCTCCAGGGGTAAGCAAATTCCAAATAATAGCTTTCAGGTGGGAGCAAAATACAGTCTGTCTGAATTTAGGGTTTTACTCTATTGATCGTGTACCAGATGAGCACCTTCCCCCTCCAGCCAGCAGTAATAGCCATTCTTCTCTGTTCTCCCCCAGGTAAAAAATTCAATGTGTTAGGGTACTTTTATTCCTTGGTATTGGTTTGCTGCATTGGCTAATATCTTTCTTTTTATTCTTGAGACAGTTTTACTGGATTTCAATTTTGTTTTGCTCTGATTTAATTTTGTGAAAGAAGGACTATTTGACAAATGGAGTATTATGTATTTCAGGCACAGAAAAGCTCCTCTTTTCTTTTAGACTTAAGCAGCTTTTGCAGTCTTTTGGCAACTGGGCTGATGCTGGTTCTCCCTCTATCAAATTTCTATCATAGCTGAGTCCCCTGTCATGTACTGTCTGTCACAAACAGCTCCAAATCAAATAAAAAGTGAAGTTAAACACAAAGCTTATTGAATTGTTTCTAACCTCTGTGAACATAAGGGAATACAAGTAGACTCACACTCTTTCCTAGGGAGAAAGGGGTGCAGCTCCAAGTAAACATTACATCCCAGCTATGTGTAGTCCATTGAGAAAGTAAACCCCGTCACCTTGTCCATTCCCCCTCCCCGATCCTTTCTTTGTCTGCGGTCTGTAGCCAACCAGTGATCATCAAGATAAGACAAAACCACATTAAGTCTTGAAAATCGCGTCTGGCTTCTGGCTGCCACTGGAGATAGCTCTATCAGTGAAACAAGCCAAGCCCCGGGAGAGTGCTCTGCTGACTCCAGCACGCCTGGAGCCCATCCCTTTCAAGTCGCCTGGCAGCATTTCGCATTTCACTTGTGTGTATCCCAGGCACCCGCAGGAAATGCTCTTGGCATCTGACCTCTTCTCAACACACGGCAGGCCACGATGCACTTTCACACCATGGGAAGCTGCAGACCTGAAGCTCCCGTTTAAAAGGAAAACTTCAGCCTAAATACTTTGTTGAATAAGCAACATTTAAATAATTTCTGTAACGTTTCACAAATACACAGATGTGCTTCAAATACCTGAATCAAGTATAATGGCCAAGTCTTCTTTAAGCAAGATTCCCATTGGCATTTGCATAATTTTTTCTTGAATAATGTAGATTCATAAAATTATTCATAGATTCACAAAGTCATTTAGGTTGGAAAGGACCTTTAAGAGCACCAAGTCCATCCATAAACCTACAACTTCAAAGTCCCACTACACCACATCCCTAAATGTCACATCTACACGTCTTTTGAGTGCTCCCAGGGAACATGACCCAACCACTTCCCTGGGCAGCCTGTTGCAACACTTAATAACTCTTTCCACCAAGACATATTTCCTCATATCCAGTGTCTGGCACACCTTGATGGTACAATGTAATCTCATTCCAGACCCTGAATAAGTATTTAAATTTAAATAATCAAAGCAAATGTTCCTGTTGCAAATGTTCTTGGAGAAACCAAAAACTTACCAAGAAATAGTCAAAGTAACATCCTGGACATGAATTTGAGCTTCTGATCATTAGAATCCTAGCAGGTTTTGTTGTTGTTGTTGTTGTTGGTTTTTTTTTTTTTTTTTTACAAATTTCTGTCCAAACCAGGATTCATATTGTTTTTTAAGAGCGTAAAATGGAATTTTAAAATTTCAAAAAGAAAATATATTTTCTTGATAAATCCTAGCTTTAGGTTTCTATGTTAGTATAGTTTTGGAAAGAGATTTATTATTTTGGGCTTTCTAACTGAAAACACTTGCAAATTTTTTAATTCAAGTACAGAGGTGTGTACTAAACTCTATTCAAAACAAATAGGTGTGTCCTGAACTCTAATGTGTGTATAGACAATATTCAAAGATTGGGATTCTGAGAAAATATATTTTTAACTGTGTCAATTACAAATTACAGGAGTAACTGCTTCACAAATCAGTATGTCCATTCATAGGGTGGACATACCTATGTATATACCATGTCAGGTATATAAGTTTTACCTGACAGCTATACAAATATTTTATGGGAATAGTTCTTTTCTGTTCTGCACCATGAACTATGTGCTCCAAGGAAAAGGAGTACTCACTGACAGTGTGAATAATTTTTTTTCACTCTCCCTATTTTAGATGTTACCTTACCCATACCTTTTGGACAAGGATGACCTCAAAAGGGAGCCTTATGAAGCCTTTAAGGCACCTTCCTATCCTGACAAAAGACACAGTTGCTATTGCAGCTGCCACTAATCTACTTTTTTCAGTATTCCTCATATATCAAGGAACTCAAAACATTTTCCAAGGTTCAATGAATGAAGCAACTGGCCTTATATGTAACCTGCTTTGACTACAAATGCTTAGCCAAATCACACCTCTGTGTGAGGAATGAAGAATTCGAGAGACAGCAGGAGGGCAGCACTGTGGCAGACAACTGGCAGGTCATGCCAGGCATTAGGTGGATCATCATGGGCAGGTCTAGATTTCAAATGTGATAATGGCTTCACAGACACTACTTTTTCATTTGAACCTTTATGATTTTTCTCTCTGTTATCATGCACGGATGGTATCTCTGTAAAAACTGTTTAAGTCTTTTTTTCTGTCTGAGAAGACATGTAGAACAGTTTTGTAAAAGTAAGTAGATTCTGCATCTTGTATTCTTATTGAATCTTTTTATATGCACTTTAATGGTGAATGCATAGTGCTTTCCTGAAACACTGATGCTGGGCCTGCAAAATCTGTAAAACCTCAGCAATTGTTCCTATAAAGACAATTTATATTGCCACAACCATTCCCACAGCAAGCCTGAGAGTTACAGAATCAACCACTTCGTCCCCTCCTCTCTGTTTTGTGAGACAGCCTCAATGGTATTCATGAAAGGCTTCAAATTCTCTGCAAAGGGGGAGAATTCAATTTGAAAGAACCCCAAAACCAAAAACCAAACAAACCACAAATCAGCCATTAAAGAGAAAGCATAGATGCAATATGCTATATAAAAAGACAGGGAAGAAAAAATATCTTTTTCTCTGAGCCTTGGGGCAGATGGCAGACTCCTTCCTTCTCTCTGTGCTGGCCTATGTTGCACACGTTGCCTCTGTTGACATCAAAGACATTTGGTTTCTATTACCCTATCTCGAAGAGAAATTCCCTGATAAAGGAGTCTCCACCCTCATGATTAAACTCTATTTGGATTTCAATACCTGGGCAGAGCCCCTGAGCCAGCAGGCCAGGATTAGAGGGCCCAGACTTCAGCACCCATTTGCTAATCTGGGAGCAGACTGTGGGGCCTGCCTGTGGAATGTTATGTCACTTGGGCTTCACAGCCCTCTACCTTCATTCCAGGAACATTTCCTTCCAGTGGAGCTACTGGGAAGGGAAATGGGGGAATCCATCCTAAATAGCTACACAACAAGAAGAGCTGAGTAAATAAGAAAAAGTGTAGAGCAATCATTTAGAAATAGCTCAAAATCAAACAGTACCTAAATGATCTCTAAAACTATGGTTTACTTCTAATTAGTATATGAAGCTTAAGGAGGCACAACCAGAGAACAATTAAATTTACAGTTAGACAGGAGAGGCTGATTTTTTTTTTGGTCTTAGGATCCATTTTCATTCTCTAAATAGCATTAAGGGTTTCATGCTGGTTGCAGTGATCAAAGATTCATAACTGTCTCCACAGGAGGCTCCTTTCATTATGGAAACCATAGAGGAACAAATAGTTTAGAGGGGAAGGTATTTTGAAATTAGACTGGAGCATCCAGAGAAAAAGGATTTGTCATTGCAGCTCTGGTTTCCCACCATAAAAGGTACATGTTTGCCTCACAGCGTCCCCAGCTCTCTTCCTTTGCTCTTATATCTGTCTGATAAAAGTGATAAAAGCTATTGCCACTCCCTATAAGCTTTGTTACATCTACATCTCTACTACAGCATTGCTAATGATAAATGTATTGGGACAGGAGACCTTTGAATTGTTTGGTGAGAGAGAAAACTACTTTTAGAAACATCCACGGAAAATGCTTTGTGTTTCTCTTCATGCTGAGTAGTATTTTTCTCCCTGATATACTAGCAAAAAGTTACTGACAGAGTTACTGACAGACAGGTTCTGTACCTAAGGAAGGCAAAGACAGTTTCCACAATCCATGGCTATACCATGGAAGGCAATGTTCTGCCTGTTTTGCTTATGCTGAGTGTTAGAATACACCCTATTGATGTCAGTGTCTTATGGCAGACCTTTATGTGAGCAAAACTGACAAAGGTGGCCAGCATACACAGACCACTCACTCTTTTTGGTGAATTATCTTTCACAACATTCTATAAAATGTTGGGTTTCGGTCCATGGTGTTGAAAAAGCATTCAGTATGGGAGGTACTTTCCCTGCCATAGGGTTGGCTCAATAAAGCAATCTCATCCTCATATCTTGGCTTCAGCAAGGGATGCTGCAGATGTATATGCCAATCTTTAAAGGGAACAAACAACTTGTGTCCCTGAGCTTATAGAAGTCCTTACACAGCAATTCTGTCCCAACACTCCAGTGGGAGAAGCCAGCTTGGGTCCATGGCCACATGTGTGAGGACATTCACTTGGTTACTTCTTTCTTTAAGGATTAGCTGTACTTGGTTTTCTTGGTTGGAATACTGCTTGAGTAGATAAAACTAACACAGAAAAATGAGGGGAATTAGTGCTTCAAATTCTGCCAACTTCCAAGTTTTCATTTTTCTCTTTTCTGAGAAAAGGACCATTTGTTGTAGGCCTGCTTCACAAGAAGCCCTACTATCATGTGGAGGTAGTAAGGTCTGACAAGAAGAGAGAGATTTAGTCTTCTTTAAAAATCCTAGCTGATCACAATGGATGTATGAACCAGCTGATGATGTCACAGCACCATATTAGAGAAGATTTTATTAACCCTAAAGAGCCCTCAGGCATCCACTGGTATGAATTTGATACATTAAGGCAAGCCAGTGTGTGGGACACAGCAATGCTCTCTGCTTGCTCAGCTCAGCTCCTCAGCCTTCCCTGAGCATTTTCTCATGGCAAGTCAGGCTCACCCCACTGCTAAGATCTCAGGTTACAGCATAAAGGGAATTTTCTCTGTATATAAATAATTTACGTCTCAAATTACTCTAATGATACCAAACACTAGTTAAGGAAAGCAATTCAAAACCTGGAAGACACACAGCAAGTTCATAACATTAATCATATCAAATCCAGGTGATCAAAACCACTAATCTAGCCATAAAGCATAAGAGGCCATAAAACCCATTGAGAAACCTAAGGGAACATAGTTAATGTTCTGTTTTAAAGACTTGCAATGGCCATACTGAATAGAAAAAGTAATTATAGTTATAGTGAGCTGTTCATTAAAAGAATCACACTCATTGAGTCTCCAAATATTCACTCATTTTTGTACGGCCATAGTTTCACATGTGTTCTGGAAAATTCAGCAATCTGAATGCAAAGAGTGCACTACCAGAGTGCTGGAAAGCCATATGGGGAGTCATGCTTGAAGTCTGTAAGGTGACATGAGACCTAGAGTTTATATGTGTGCCTGGTGACCTAGCCCTCCCACTCTGCCAGCAGGCAGGACTTGACCTCAGTGTTCACAATATTCTCACTGCTGTGGTTTTACTTTTCTGATGAGTCTGATTGTTTATTTACAATATTAGTAATGCCTTCAAAAAACTCTTCCTGCATTGTATTTTCTTTCTTTAAAGGAAATCTGTGCTCTCTTGCAGAAATTTTCTTTCATAATAATTACCTTTTGCACTAATGCATCATGTATGAAAAACCTCATTAATGATGTTTGTCGCAGACATTTCTTCACAGAAATCCTTTCTTTCAGATTTCTGCGTCTTCTGGAGGCCAGAGGCCTCAGAAGACAAGGTAAACAATTATTATCAGATGCTGTGGAATGCAACAGGGACACCTTGATTGGCTCATTTTCTATGTTTATAATTAAGGGCCAATCACCAGTGCAAGCTAGGGGACTGAGTCCTTGAACACAACTTTGTTATAGATTCTTTCTATCTATTCTTAGCCTAGCCTAGCTGCTCTGCAAACCTCTCTCTTTACTCTATTTAGTATAGTCCTAATGTATTATATATAATATCATAATAAATCAAGCCTTCTGATTCAAGAAACGAGATTCACCGTCTCTCTCTCACCAGCTGCGACCCACTCAGGCACGGTAATAGATGTTGTCATGATACTTAGTCAAAATGGAGACTCACAGCAACTTAGAGTCGTTTGCCAACAGTACAGAAATATGTATTCATTCCATTTATCATGGAGCACTGCCAACAAATCTTTTCAACTTGACTCTAATTTGATGAAAACCACTATATCTAGGTCAGATGGCGGGGGGCACCTGGGGACAGCCCCAGCCCTGGGTGTGGGGCACCTCCCTAGGGATGGGGACAGGCCAGACCGGGCCATCAGCCAGCGAGTGGAGGTGGTTTGGTGGGACCCACGGCAGGGACACGGCTGCAGGGCAGGGAGAGCTGCAGCTCAGGCAGGGCCAAGGCAGGAGCCTGTGCTGGAAGTGTTTGGCCCCACAGTGCCTGGGAGCCTCCCCCAGGGTCACTGTGGGGAAGGAGCCACCCTTGACTGCAGTGGCTCTGAGCTGGCCCCCGGTCTCAGCAGCCCAAGCTTCGTGACCTCCTGCCGACACTCTCATAGCCCTCACAGCAGAGCTCACCATCAGGCTTCCCAAACAAGCCCCTCACAAAGGCTGCATTGTTACTCTCTCACGGCTGGAGAACAACAGACAAGAGATGACAGCCATATGCACCCATCAGTTGGGCTGAGCACAATTTTCCAGGCACTACTGGCTCTGTGGCCATGTCAGTGCTAGTAAATGAACCATGCCTGCAGCACTTTGCTGGATCTATGGCTTTAGAGAAAACTTGAATGAATGTTTTTCTGATTACATTTTGCGGCTCTATTTTTTTCTCCTTACAGCAGAGCACTACCATTTTAATGAAAAAAAAAAAAAACCAAACTTGGCTGAAACCCAAAAATGTAAGGGGTTACACAGGAATAGCAAAATGTCTGGACATGTGCCAAAGTTGTACTACTTGTCAGCAGGAACCATCATGTATAAATGGGATTTTAAAAATGCCTAAAAAAACCTGCCATGGCCCAGGCTCCTGTGGACTAAATGGCGATGGTTTTCCAGGCAGTACAATTTTGCTGTTATCAGCTGTGCTATCACAATGCTATAGTAATAGTGAATTTCCCATTAGGATCAGACTAAAGTGGATTAGGGGTTGGTATCAAAAGTATCACTCTGACAGGAACCTCACCATGCAAACACGGCAAGAGACTTTACCTGCTCCCCAGGAGCATGTGCTCCCAGGACATTGTGTGGTAAACCAAGAACATTCTCAAACAGGACCTGAGCAATTCCATTCCTTGCTTTTTGTTTGTTTCACTGGCAGTCTGTTTTGCTTCTCAAAGGCAAAAGCATATTCAAAATGCTTCAATGAAAGGTGTAAGAGCTGCATGCCTGGATCACTCTTACTTTGCTGGGAAATACACCTCATTGCTTACTCATGAAGCAGACCACAAAGTAGAAAACTCCTGGTAGGAAAAGTAACAAGGGTAAGCATAAAGGAGCTCCCATCACAGAGTAAAACAGCAGCAGACAAAAATGACGAATCATTAAAACACCTTCCTTGTCCCCACTCACCTCCTAGTGGGATGCTGTTCCTGGTAGCTAAAAAGCATACATCAGTCCCATGCCTCAGAGCTGCAGATGGCTGCTAGATGAAAATACAGTTTTCAGACATTCTACTCCACAGGCTACAAATGATCTGTGCACAAGAGCTGCTCATTAAGTGGTACTCCAGAAGTTTCAAAGAGTGTCTGTATGATGGAAGTCCTCCTCCCTTGATCTTTCTCCAACTCAGGCTCTGAATTCTTATGAAGACTTAGGAGGAGATTTTAAATGCTGCTGTGCATTAAACTGCTTCTGGTATTGTTTGGCTTATACAACCAGTTGCCACCAGTGTATGTAGGAGATGTAGAATTAATCAGCAGAGACAGCAGGTGTTTTGAGCCCCTATTCTTTTCTGTGGTCCCTGCAGGCACCATCAAAATACATGGCTATTTTATACCAAGATCCAGTGAATGACAGCATCTAACAGGTGCTTCATTCTTTGAGAACTTTAGCTGTTAACAGACCAGAGGCATCTGGTATTCACTTCTGAACAGCAGATCAGAAAGTAGGAAACTCAAAGAATCCCACCCATCTCATATGCTCAGTAATTCCCAATCAAGAACAAAGTGCATCTGAGCACATTTTGCAGGACACATTAGCATGCACCTCAGTGATATCCTACTTAAAAAAAAAAAAAAAAAGGAAGCTTGGATAACATCTGGCCCACAAGAAAACATTATCAAAAATCAACATTTGGTGAGTCTTCACTGCAACAAAAACTATTACTTAAAGAGACAATCTTGTTCTAAAATAGTCAGAGAGCATGTGAGCCCCATACATCCTATTGGAACTTTGTTAACTCAAACTATCCTGTCCAACTCAAAGATATATATGCTTGATGACCATCAGTCTGACTTTGGCTTTTAAAATCAGACTGAGAAATGCAACTGTATTTAAGAACTAAAATCCTGTCCTTCAGAACAAAGCAGAGATGTCTGGTAAAATCCAAGAAACTGTTAAGAAATAATATGGTGGCAGTAGTACAGTCAGATCAGCTCTGTGGCAACTCTGGGTTCAGAAAATGGGAGAAAGATTAGCATCTGTGGTCTGACTAGCTTCCAAAAGAACCTGTATCAGCAGCTATTATTACATGAAATGTACCTACAATACTAGTTTCATGCAGATCCCTTTACTGAAAGTAATATTTTCAGTACTGATTATACATCTGAGAATACATATGAGGAAAATAAGACCATTATTGTGTAAAAAACAAACTCACAACCTTTATTTGTCACAACACATTGCATGTACATGCAGAATGTATTTACATTTCTCTTTTAAGGCAAACAGAAATTGGGTTCTTATACCTGAGTTGCTTAGCACCAGTAGGAATAGCAAATAAAAACTTAGGAACTGTTGTCTCTCCCTCTGGAGTAGCAGCTGCTTCTGCTGCAAAGTATTTCTGCTTTCACCTCACAGTTCTTTCAATGATCTCTACTGGAGAGATGGCCCTTGGAGACATTTCTGCACAATTCAATGTCTTCACAGAAACTTCCTGACCAACCTGATGTTGGCTTTGCCATTTGCTGATGGCACAGCAGTACGTCTGTTTTTGCTGACATGCATCAAGGTCTTCAGTTAAGAAGACCTTGTATTTCTTCACTACCAAAAAAAGCTAACACTATCTTTTTATGTCTTTCTCATGTGTGCTGGCTGCTTCTCCAAAGCTAAGTTAAAATTAAGAGAGGTAAAAGTCTGCCACAGCCAGCGGAAGATTTTAGTGCTTGACTTTGTGGAAATGCCCACTGAAGCGTTAGCCTTTAGGGAAGAAAATGCAAAGCAGTTTTTCAATTAACAAAATGCTCCCTCCTAGTCTGACTAACATTTGAGCCATCTGCATTATCTCCAGACTTTAGGGATTTGCTAAAATTTAGAGTGTTGAATTCCATTTAAAATATAGAGGCAGCATTTTCAATTAAGTGTTTGACGTTTTTCATTTCCCATTGACTCAGTCTATCAACACCACTAATTCCAAGAGGTACTTTTCTCCCACGACTTTTAAGAAGACCAAAGAATATGATTCTAAGAGACAATATCTATTCTGTAAAAGATAAAGTTCCTGTTTAACACAGAAGTGTAGACCAAGCAGAAAGTCCATAGTGCAAAATGGGTTATGACTCTTAAGTATGCCTTTCTCTGTGAGAAAGCTGTAGTTTGGAAAAATATTTTGATTCAATATACATTCTCTGCTTTTTTTTTCATGAATTCCTGAAACTGTCATTTCTAATGACTTGTCAAATACATGAATTTAAGGTCTCTGTTACTATTTAGTCTCTCTAGGTGTCCACCTCAGCTAATCAACTCTCATCACAAACAATTTTTAAACAAATGCTAATATTTACAGGTGTTTAATTCAAACATTCATTGAAAGAAACAGAGTAACTGTGCCTTTATTAAACTTATGGTTTATACTGGATATTAAAGCAAAAAAAAACCCCCAAGTAATTTCTTCTTTTTTCCAGTTACTACCTGCTAGGATCAAATGTATTCTTTCACATTCATTTCACTCAGTAGTAACACACCATGGTGCTATTACATTGGGAATATCCAAACAGTCAACTGTGAAGATACTACCTTTAAGAAAGATAAGCAATTTCACACAGAAATTCTTCACAAAGGTTTGCCAGCTCTTTTTCCCACCTCTCAGAGACCCTTATGAACAAAGCACCTAGGAAAATAAGTAACAGGACCGTGAGAGGAACTCAGGAAGCACCTAACCAATATATCCCATCAGGAAGCTGACTCCTTCTGCTAAGGTACCTCTCCACAAAAGGTCTGAATGTTTTTCAAAGTAAGATGAGTTGAAATCAGTAAAAAATCAGTATTATTCTTCACTTGGTAACAGCTTTGTACACTGTAAAAAAAGCCAGGTTGCTGCAGGTATTCCTGATGAAGAGGAAGTCTATCATTTTGGTCCTCATTTCATTTCCTACAAAGTGACCCACATGTAGCTTTATTTTTAAAATCAGCACTGCTGATTGTCTGAGATAATTTCAATACTAAGATGTTGAAGAGCTTACAAAATTTTAGAAAATCTGAAGAATTTCTCCCTGTAAATCCTTGATCCCTATTCTACTATACAAAGAAAATGCACTGTATTTAGGGAAAATATTATACAGTGATTATATATACAGTGACTGTTCACCTAGCAAGTTTATGAAATCTTGTCCTGCTATGCTGGTTACTTTGAAAAAAATCTAGGACATCAACAATTCTGAGGTTCTCTTCTACTCACAGAGGACAGGGGATGCAGGCACTCACTCACTCTGCTACCCACTGCAGTCCCTGAGGTAACAGGAGATGATTAGCCTTCCCAGACATCTCAGCAAAGTGGAATATCCCACAGGAAGTCACATGAATACCCCTTGCATTCAAGACAGTTCAGTGGCCTTGGAGATCAGTCACAGCACATCAGACATACTGTGTTCTCAGCTTGCCTGGGGTGGTAACTTGCACTCTTCAGGTCTCTGAGTTGAAGAATTAATCCTGCTCTTTTGAGGATGGCAGCAGGTTATTGCAGTCTGAGTCCTTTTGTGCAGAAGGAAGAAGTTTGTAGGCAGAAATAAGTTTCTGGCTATTTTTGAAATGCTACGCCCAAAGGCACCAACTTCCACATGCAGAGTAAAGGACATTGTTACAGTGCAGATGAAACAGATTACATATTTATAAGGAGTTTTATACACCTGAAATGTCACAAACATTTACAACTTTTCTGCCTTCAGAGTTCTGAAAATACTGAGCCATTACACTGCTGTCTCCTTTGAGTCCAATGTCTGTGGTGGCTTGAAGTTCAGTATCTCTTTATATGTAATGCCTGCAAAACAACAGAACAGACATAGCATTGCTGTGGTCTAATCAGAAAAGGAGCTGCACAAACATGAATGAGCAAGGTACAACCCCAGCATGGCTGGGCTCTGATCTAGCTCAGGAAGAGAGAGACCTCTTCAGGCAAAAAGAGAGGAAGAGTACAAAACCTAAGGAAATCAAGGATGACGTTTTCACCATTTCAGATTTAAAAAAGTAGCCCAGTACTGAAATGGTATAGGTGCTTTCAAAGGGATGTGAGCACTGACTTTTGAGTATAGTGGGCAATATCCTCAGCAAGAGCTACTGAGCACATTAGATTTAAAAGTTAGGTCCTGATTTAAAAGCCAAACTACAAACCTTTGACCTTAGACGAAAACAAGATTAGACTTAAATCTCTGCTGACACAGATATGTTTTTTCTCCCTCAGAGACTCTAAGGCCAGCAACCACTGCAGTCCTTTAGAGGCAACAGTCACAAAATCTCTTCACCTGCTCTATCCACTGAAAGGCAAGTTACAGAAATGGTTTCTTTTCTATGTTCCAGAAGATGGGAGGACAGAAACATTAGGGAAATGGAGGACAGCCTCTGTTAGGAAGCAAAGAAGAAACCTTTAGAGATCCTTCCACAAGAACTTGGTATGAGGAACGCTGGCTTATCAGTAGCATTTATCTTAATGCTGTCTATTTACCCTGTATGACCAAAAGCAGGGGAGTTAATTTGTAAGGGGGATCATTTTTATTTCTGCATGGCCTTTCAATCTGGCTAATTCTGAAAACATCACAAAATTAAACTCACGCTTCCACTCATCTAATGGAAGATCCATGTTATCAAATGTGTCGTCGTATTTCTCAGCTTCAATCTCTTCCTCAGGATCGTGAATTGGTTCAAAGTAGGGATGCAGCAAAGCCTCAGCTGCCGTGACTCGCTTCTCTGCATCCAGCACCAGCATCTTCTCCAAAAGGTTTACAGCTATTGCACAGAAAAACAACAGTGCATCAACCCACACACCTGATTGCACTTGTACACAGTAATACTGCCCTGGAGGTATTTCAAATAACTACATGGAGTAACAGATCACTGTGGGTCCATTTATAGCCAGTGGGGCCTCCTTGCATGACTGTTGTGAGCAAGCTGGGATGTGTCCAAAGCCTGATGCAATGCAGAGGCGCTCCCTTGCTTCTGTACGCAGTACAGAAAACATCTCTGCTAATGACTCCTCAGCTTCTGGCTCCAGGACCACTGAGCCTGGGCTTTCCCAGGTGTCTTCAAGCACTGCCACTCATTGTGGTTCTAAGGGACATCACCCCCTGACAGCACCTGAATGAACAGGTGAACAGGGAGTGAGAACTGCGCTCTGTGTCACCAAACCCAGACCAAGTACACTCTGAAGTACACTAAGATAGGTCAGCTGTCCACACTCAGAACCTCAGAGATAACTTTATCTCCTATGTGGTTTTGACCTCAGCCAAAACAACCCATTAAAGTTCTGCATGTTCCCCTCCTCTGGATTCTGGATTCATTCCATTGCTAGACTGTCAAAGTGGGCTAGTGTAAACAGGTAAGATGAATGATTCATTTATTTTCTGTTTTTCTATCCTGAAAGGATGTTCTTGGGTTTGAAGCAGCTGAAAGGAAGTAGAGGCAGTGTGGGAAGTGATGCTTCACCCCAAAAAGTGTGGAACGGGATGCTTCAACGTCTGCTTGCCATGTTGCATATTCTCTTTAAACTATTCCAGACCTGAAGCAGCCAGATGGCCACAGAAATTATAAAAGACATCCTAAGAACTAAATGGAGATATGTAGTTTGCTATAGCTACCCATCAGCTAACCATGCAATAAGGGTAAGAGCTGTTTATTAATCAGCTTTATTCATATCGTATCTGAAACTAAAATTTTAACTTAAATTAAGAAAATTAAATTATCCAAATTAATATTCTAATAAAACTGGCTTGTTAGTGTTGTCCCAGATTATTGGGGGATCGATAATGCTTAAGGAGAGTAATTTCAGAGCTCTGCCTGCCTCAGGTCATGTCACAGTTATGCACAGTTGATAGGCTCTTCTGGCTGTTAAGATCTATGGAATCCAAGCCACTGTTTCTCAGGAATGCACAGATGTTTCTCAGGATGTATTAATTCTATTACTAAAATGTCAGCTTTCCATTTTCTTGTATTTCAACTGCAGATCAGACTGGGCTCTCAGAATTGTAGTTCAAATACAGTACAGAGAAAATTTTATTACATTTACTTGATATGCTAGGGCTCTTGAGAAAACTGCTCAAGTAAAACCAATAAACAGGTACTAGACTGAAACCCAAAACACAATATACTAATTTTTTTTATGCTTCTAAGAAACAACTGATTCCTGGCAGGGTTTAAACTTCAGTTTCCACAATCAAAATGATGAATAATGGAAAACAAGAGATAGAATAACCCAAGAACCACCACAACCCCTGTCACATGACTGAATTATAATGCAGCTGCTTCCAATGCAAACACAAGAACAAGCTGCACACATCCACACAAACAGCCTTACCCAAAGGATTCGCATACTTCAAGATGGATGCAAAGTCTTTCTTCTGGACTTTTGGGAGGCTTTTGATATAATTTTTTGCCTTAAAACAAACATGGATATTAAATTAGATCTTTGCCCCCTTTGTAATGAGACAACATTAACTATATGCTTAATACCTTTCTCAAAAATATTTTGACAGCATGTTGTACAAATGCATTTTTTCTGATGATATTCATCTTCTTCCTGAATGGAATCTTTTTTAATCACTTTAAAACCATGATTTAGAAATTATGATGTGAAGCTTTAATTATTAGTGCTCCATATTTAGTATATTTATTCAAATAAATATGTATGAATTACTTGAAAGAATGTCATCATGAGTTTACAGCAATCTCTAGAAGTGAACCTTATACAGTAATTCCTTTACATTTAAACTGAACAGTTCCACTAATGAATAAATCAGGCTCTTTATAAGAAGGGCCTCAGGATTCTAGAAGGACATCAACATAAGGACAGGAAAGAGACATTTGCAAAAAACTGGGTTTTCTGAATATCTCCCTGCTTTTAGTATTTTTACAATAAAAGTTGCCATGTATCACCTCTGCTGTTTATATGGTACACACTGGAATCCTGAAATATTTAAATAATGTTCTGATAATTTTCTGTCATTCCACCCTCATTTCCAGTAGCTACTGTGGGTGCACAAACCATGTCAAGGCAGAGAAGGACCATCAGGGGCCATATCAGCAGCCAATATGTATTACCTCAGCCTAAGAACTGAGCATGGCTCAAAGGAAAAATAAGACATGGAAAACCAACTGACAAATCAGAATACTCACATCTTGACTGTGCAATTTTTGAACAAAATCTTGTGTTGGTGTACCTGTTATTTTCATTATTTCTGTGAGCTGGTCCAGATCTGAATACCAGAAATAAGGAACAAATTCTTTCACTATTAGGAAAGTAATAATCCTGCAAAAGTAATGCATTTCTTTGCTGTTGGAGAATAATGTAAAAAAAGTAATTCAATGACTGAACAGAAGGTTTATGAAAGATGAAAGTTCTCCATTTCTCTTAGAAAAGGCAAAGAAAATATTCTAGAATTTAGGAACAGATAATTGAATCATCTGCAAAATTTTCTAATATCATCAGACTTGTTCTATGTTGTTTGGACAAAAATCAGTCCAAAACTATTAAGAGTATCTAAACAATCAACACATGTATTACATGCACTAGGAAAAAAATGGCTTTTCTATTATCACAGAGCCTTCTACTTGATTATTTGGGATGTGATTCAAAGATCACCTCTACTGAAAAAAATCAGTAATACAAGTTTTAATTGCCAGATGTGGTACAGATATGAAATAATGATTTAATGAAAGAGTTGTAAGCCATTTTACTATGAATTTCAATTTATACTCATCTGTTTTGAACAGACTTACTGTATCACATAATAACCTCTCATAATTTTCTTACATCAGTATCATAAATTCACTGAAGGATACGATCATTTCCCTTAAACAGAGGTCTCCCTGTTATCATCTCAGCCATTATACAGCCCACAGACCAGATGTCAACTGAAAAAAAGACCAAGAGGCACATTAACCTGTCTGTTTAAACATGCATAAAGTTTAATTTAAAACATATTTTAAGTAAGTATAAAAATTACCTTTATAGCCTTCTATAAAATAAATGTGTGCCTTGCCAAGTATGATGAACAGCATAGGTAAAATTACCAGACTTTGTAATGAGCAAACTGGAGATAATCTTATAAAATGCAGAATGAGTTTCCCAATAACAGGCATAGGAAGTAAATTTTCAGTACTTTCAAAAACTTTCATAGTGTTATTTGAACTCTCTCCATTTGCCATTTCTCCCTGTCTGTTCAAATTAATATCAGCCCACCTTTATAGGAACACAAGAAGAGAGACCAGACTGTCATGTCTGTATAATTTAAATAATTTTCTTCTAATAACCTCGGCACTTTCTGTTACTCTCAGAAAACGTATATAAAAAATCCCCAAACTCACCACCACATTATTACCTGCAATTTATCTACAAGGAAAAGTTGCATCATTACACTGTCATTTTCACCTCCAATTTCTTGTTCATTTCAGAAACAAAGCCTTGTGTATATCTCACCTGACCCAGTGAATGCTTTAGTTCTGTCAAGATACTTTAGAAGAGACACTGACCTGTCTGAGTATAATGCATCCAGTTAAGAATGACCTCTGGGGCTCTGTACCACCTTGTAACCACATAGCCAGTCATCTCACTGTCTGTGTGCCTTGCCAATCCAAAATCCAGGATCTGCAGTGGAAGCACAAAGCACATTCAGATCAGCTTGCTATCTAGTTCATACAGTTGTTCACAACTCTAAGAAAAAAACAAAACTGGAGCAATCTGCAGAGATTAGTTTATTTTTGGATCTTTTTCTCATTGAAGTGTCTTGTTCTCATTTTAAAAAATCAAGACAGAGGTAGCAGAGAGATTTGAATAACTTTTTTTCAAGTTACATACTTCTATGGCACCATCAAAAGCTGTAAGACCAGTAAAGAAAATAAAAAATTATTCACTTATTAATTAAGGAGATATTGGACACAATTAATGCAAAATATTCCCCAACCACAGAATCACCATTGTATCAAGTTACAGCTAAAAAAACAGCACCCATTTTAGACAGTGTCCACTGCTCTCATATCCCAGGTGGCACAGCTATTCAAGAGTGTGTTCCAACAATATTCTGAAGAAAGAAGGTATTGTTATTTCTACTATATGATAGTAGAAATGAATATCTATGTATCATATATCATGATAGATCATCATGAGTAACTGATAAAAGGGAAGACTTCCTCTAGGTCACACTGAAAAACAGCAACAAGAGTAGGGAATTTCCATCACTTAGTCCCATCAAGTCTTCTCCAACCTCCAGCATCAACTATAGAAAAACCTTTTGAAACAAATGCAAGAACCATGCAATTTTTTTTTAAGTGCTATGCACAATTCAGCTTATTTCTAAGATTCTCAGATATTTCTCTCTAGACATAGCAATGTGTACAGCAGCAAGATTAAAAATGAATGTTATGGCCTTCTGTCAACTTCTATAAAATCTGCCTTAAAAAGGCCCACCATCAAAAGATGCTGAAAACAGTAAGAAAATTCCATTCCTGGAACAACAATCAGTTTGTGTTCATTGGAAAGCTCATGCTTCTAACAAGAACTGGAAGGCATGGGTAAGTCAAGTTCTACTGAAGATAAACCACGGTGACACACAGGTAACTAAACATGAAGCTTTGCACGAGCAGCCACAGCTTGCCATGTGAAACACACTGCACATGTTTATAGGGGAGGGGTTTTAATAGGGACACCTGAGCATTCCTATGCCAAGAGTCATGTTTTTGTAATGCTCTCTGCAATTAAGCATTCTAAAATACTTCAGGATAGTTTCATCATTCCCTGGCACTAACAGAAAAAGGAAAACTATATTTTCATTCACAAATCAAGAATACAAAATGTTATGGCTTATCTTTATTGCCATACTGGAAATACAATTTCCATGTTTTCCTCATAACTGCTGATTACCAATCAATTTAAAAACAGGAACAGAATGCAAAGGGAGACATTTTTTATTCATACCAATTAAATGCACTTGATTGTGGCTGATTCTTTGGGTACTGAAGATTCACTAGATGCAATTTTTTTTGTATATATAATTTTTGTATAAACCTTTATATATGGCTTTTATTGTACATATTCAGCACATGAATTTTCCCAGAACAACAGCAGGGATGGTGGAAGAAAAAAAAAAAAGTAACAGATCAAATCCAGATGTGGTACAGTCTATTCTGTCACAGTCTTTTAGGCATTTATCTACCAAGGCTTGTGACATGTAGAGTTGGAAACAGCTAAAATATAATTTGGTTTTGTAGATTTGTAGAAGTAGAAAACGACAGCAAGAATTTTTGTGTATTATACTTTAACTTCGTGATTTATTTTAATTTACATTTAATTAAACTCCAGAACAACTGTATCCTATTTGTACTTAACATGGTACCATTTCAACAAGTATCTTCATATAAAACTTTTATTCTCACACTGCAATCTCCAACTTTTCAGCTTGAACTTCCACAGAAATTTTCAGAGCATGTTTGAAAATCCTTCTTATAATCTGTGAATTATAGAACAATGACCCAATTTCCCTCGGCTCCTTAAGGATAGGTCTCCTTTGACTCAGCAAACTTAATTTTCCTAATTTTTTTCATTAACTAAAAAAAAAAACTTGTCACTTTGAGACTACAGAAAGGACAGTGATTTCCCCTCATACAGCCTCCACTGTCACTTTTCTGATACCTATGAAGGAGTTGAGAGCATCAGATGAGGGAAAAACGAGCATCAGAAAGCTCACTGTGAAAAACCTGATAGCTAATTAATTACCATTCAAGGAATTGTTTCAACTTGCTTACAGTCTCATCATCACTGAAGCTGATGCAAGGGAAGCTGCAGAGTGCACAGACATGAGGGAAAAAGGGAAAATGGTTGCACTATTCCTGGCAAAGTGATCTTATGCCTGCATAAACTGACTTTGAGAATGTGCAGAAAAAGATTTGTTAAATAAGTAGATACAGATCAGGAGACACTTGGCCTGCATCTCAAAATACAATTGTACAGCTGGGGGTGTGGGGGACGACATCCATATACAACTGTTTTTTCTACACTGTCTTATTTTCCCATCAGTGTGGCATCCATCCCCAATTTGTCTACCTCCAAGCCAGGAAAAGTCAATGGCTTTTTGTGTTTGATAAGAAAACACTAAAATTATAGAACCCTGGAACATTCAGGTCAGTCTCCAAAGACCAAAATTTGTATTACAATGGCTACATGCAAGTATGTAGTTTGTGTGTTGCAGGCTAAAATCCACTTTTGTAATGCTCTGCATCACATTTTATTTTATTCCATTAAGGGTGTCCTTCACAAACTTTGATCTTCTGTATCTCCCAGCTGGTAGAGTTAGACTTTTTCTATTTATTTAAAGCTGAAATTCTCACATAACCGAATCACTCCCACCAACTCTTCTGTCTCTTTTAGGAACAATACCTTGGCCATAAGATCTGATGTGTCCTTACACACCAGGACACAAAAGTCCCCATTCAAATTCCCTGTTGTTCTGTGAGGATGCACAGGCCAATTGTGGTTCAAGAGCAAAAGCCTGGCCCAACACAGAAACCAGCCAGCATGTCCACAGCTGCTGCACCTGTTGTCTTCTGTCTTCTAACACGTCTGACTGGTTTTTCAAACAAACATACCTTACCTTCAATTCACAGTCTTCATTTACTGCCAAGTTTCCAGGCTTTAGATCCTGCAACCAGATTTTAAATGAATGTTTTGTGTGGTTTTTTTTTTATTATTTTTAATTTTACAGCAAGACAATAGAGTACTCTTTTTTGGTATCTGTCCTTCCTTCTTTCTGGTTTTATAGTTTTTATGTAACTATTTTGAACAGCAACAGGTAAAATGATGTCAGAACACAAATAACACAAACAAGGATGCAAACTTGCACATTTGGCTTTTTTCCAGTATACTTCCCCTCCAAGAAAAATCTTTTTTTTTTTTTTCTGCTATAAGTCAGGAAAATACTTGCCAGTGAAGGAATTCTCTAATTTTTCTACAAGAGGGGTTTGGACAATAATTTGTTGCATTTAATACTATGACCACAAGGTTAACAATTCACATATATAGTTCTGGACTGTACATGTTGCATATTAAATATGCACTATAAAAGTTCCTTACCCTGATAGATTTAGAAGGAGTACTGAAAGAATCAAACAAGATTTTACATAAAACCCTATGCTTTCTTCTGTGGAAAAATCAATTTCCTAAGAAAGTTAACACAACTGCAACATAAAAACAGTATTCCCTTAAGTCTCTTAAGCTACCCTAGAGACTTCCAATGATCTTCCACAGTTGTAAAGTTTAGCAAAGGGAAGATTACTGGCAAGGACTAAGATGATATTGCAACACCAATGGCTCAGAAATACACTACTAGATATACATTCTCCTTCAGCTTTTTCAAACCTTTGTATGATAGACTCTCGCACAAGATCTTTAGAAGTAGCTTCTCTCTGTACTTTTTAACATGGATCCACCTGTTTTATACAAAGATCTTTTAAGATCAGAGGGGCCTTGGAGAGAAACAATTTGGTGCAAAAAACCATAATGAAACCAAGAAGCTCAAGGGTCATCAAGAGAGACCTTAGAAGAAAACTAAGCAAGGGTAAGTTTAGACCAAGATCCTAGCAGTTGCAAAAATAAAAATATAAACATCTTACATTATTTTGTCAGTTGTGTATTTTCCACGTCCAGCTTAAAGCTGATACAATGTGCACTGTCTATGGTGCTCCTGACACTTGATTAAAAAAGGACAATTTCTACTGTTCTAATGCAATTTCGGGGGAAGATAGGCTGCTTGGTACCACAAAGGCATCATTCAGAACTCCTTCCTCACAGCGCAGAAGTGATTTTAAGTGGACTTTATACAGAGGAAACAAATGCTTAATTTCTCTCAGAAAAAAAACCTAAGGTTCTTAAATCTCTATAATTTTGGATAATTTTTTTCAGTTTCTAAGGATCCCTCAAAACTCTGAACACTAATAAAACATTTAAAGAAAACCTAAACACTGTTTTTAAAAGTTTACTCTTCATTTAAAAATAAACAAAAAAACCCCCAGCTCTTATCTATCTCAATTTAGACACTACTTGCTCTTGTGGAGACTTACAACTCAACTTCAAAAAGTAATCTAGGAATCCCAAATCTAAGCTGTATGCAGGGCAACTTGAGTGCCAGCTTACACTGACATAGCCATGCCACCTTTTGTTCGCACTGGAGAAGAAATCAAAGGTACCAACAAACTGAGAAAAGCTATAAACAGAATTTCAGGCCTATTTATAAGCATGCTTATACACAAACGTCATTCACATTATCAAAATATAAACATCTTTCATGTTTTTCTACTTACCCTGTGAATTATGCCTGATGAGTGAATATACTGTAAAAAGAGAAAGTATTTTTTTAGTCAAGGTCTTGAGTTTAAAAGTAGCCTGGGGTAGGAGAGAAAATACTTATACATGGTGCTAAAGTAAACTGAAATTAGAAAAATTTTATTTGTTGCACAGAAGATCCCTTTAGCTATGGTTTTAATGTTTATTTAATGTTCATTAGCATTTTGTCCTTTCCCTCTCTTAATAATGAGAAACCACTAAATCAGTTTGAGTACTGCAACTGATATATGTATACCAGAATGAAACATGGTATTTTATACATCAGAAATGCTCTCCTGCAATAGGTGTCTCTGGTGTGCCATCACAGTTTAGATTCATATGCTTCAGCAGCACTGGCTTTTAAGAGATCATTAAGACTGGGATGAAGGCCAGTCAAGGTCTTATCTGAGAATTCTTGCTACATGCTTCAGTATTTCCTCAATGGAAAGTGGAAAGGTCAAGTTCAAAGACATTCTCTTTACTTGGATATTTTCATCACTCATTGTGACCTATTTAAGGGCTCACAAAAGCCAAACCACCAAACTGAACACCTAGGACTAGTTCTTTTGGGATGACACCTGATAAAATACAAGTGTTCAAACCCATGACTGCCACTAAATGCTCCCCACTGAGGAATGCAGCTTCTCTCACCACTGAATGATACCCTAGAAGACTATTTTCATCACAGTCAATAAAGGGAACTTCTAGTAACTAGTTCAGATACATGCATCTCTTGCAAAGATCGAAATGCAGAAAGCTGTTCTGAACTGAGGACATGGTTTCCAAGAGCAGCCTGGATGTGCTAATCCCTTCAGGGGTGGGGAACTGATCTGAAACCCCCACAGACCATACTAGGGATGCTAAAAAACATGAGAACAATAAAAGTATTTTAAAAAAAGACTTGAGAAAAGATGAATAAGATGCAAATCCTCCAGCTTCACCCAAAGAGCTTTCATTTTATTCTGCTCTGAAGAATGGGACAAGTGGCAACAGGGTCACTGGGAACTAGCTGGCAGAGCCAGAAAATACCAACCAAGAACAGTCAGCATGGCATCAAAGAAATGCACAGAAGAAAGGAGCTTTGCAGGATAATTGCAAATCAGCCACAGCCATGACCATCTTCCCCAGCAGCCCTCAGGATGGGCAGTTAAGCTCACAAACGCAACAGTCCCTCTGCAAAAGGGTCCTCACAATCCAGCTGATGAGAAACACCAAGACAAAGAAAGCAAAGCTACAGAACCAAACCAACTTCTTCAGACAGAACCAATGTGCCTTTCAGACTTAGATTTCTGAACTTAAAACACAACCCATACAACCTAAGCAGCACAAGATCTGCACTTAGGGTGCCAAGCAGTGACTGAAAAAATCTCTGACAGTTAGTCCTCTCTTACACCTGACCAGCCACACCAGATGTGGTCTGATAGGTTCTGAAAAGAGGGATGGGGGGAAAAGCCCCCACTTCTTTGACCCTGTGCCTACAACTTTACCAACCCAGCCCAGGCTGTGTTAGGGCCCTGCTGCTGCAGGGTCACACTGCTGTGCCAGAGCCCAGGCCTGTCCTGGCAGCTGCAGTAGTTCAGTTCCTGCTGCAGATTACTTACAGATTGGGCAAGGCTTAACAGCACCCATAGGAAATGCCAAAGCCTCTCACAGGATTTCCTGGGGCTGACACAAGACTTTGAGGGCACACGGCTGCTTCACAGAATGTTTGCTGTAAAACCACTACAGCAAACACAAAACTACAAAATGTTTTATCTGTTATGGATGTGCATGAAGTGAATTGGGACAGGAGGAGGAGGAAGTTTGTCAATTTTACATGGAGACCATATGTACTTTAAAAAACAAAACAACAAACCCAAACTAGAAATGTAACTGTAAATAGTTAAACTCCCAATAAATTAAGAAAAAGATGTCCACTGTTATCACTATCTTGATCAAGGATATCACAATATCTACTTGCATTCTAAATTATTGCAATGTCTTCTAACTGAAGCCTCTTGATTTTCCAGAACAGATGCTTAAAACATTCTATAGTTGGTTTGTGCTGCTAAGACTGTACACAGTAAGGAAATAGCTGGCAGACCCAGTCATTTGGCACCTAAGAATGTGGAATGTAGAACCAGGAATTAAAAGGTGTGCACCCTTCACAATTTCAGTCAAAGAAAATCTCACCTGTTTGGGGGGAAGAGTATGATTTTGCTGTCATTCTCACCCCACTGAAGGTTTTATGAATGTCCACAGTACCAAAATCATGTTAACACCTTGGGGAAAGCTCCTATATTTTCTGAAAGCTCCTCTTAACATAACACTACTGAGATTACCTGAATTAGCAGTTATTCCTGATAGCAGTGCACACATCAGCCTTTCTGTAAGCTGAAATACTGGTGCTGTGCTGCAATGTTTCTTTAACAACAGCAGTATTTTTTTAAATGCATTTCATAATCTCCTGGAAGGTAGCAAACTGGAACTGTGCCAGTCTTCATTCAGAAGGCTTTCTATTTCTGTTCAACAGCCTTCTGAAATGGGATCCTGTTCTTACTGGTTCTCCTCATTAAATTATCCATCCATTGACAGATTTTTCATTCTTAATGATTCAGAACAGAGTAGTCATATCCTTCACAAAGTTCCTACCACTTCACCTGAACCATATTTTATTCAAGAACCCAGTTAACACAAGTGAGTGCCTTGCAGCACAAGAGCTCTGTGCATTATCCCAAAGACAATTTTGATAGCATGCATAAATCCTGGAATGCAAGCTTCAGATCGTGCTAGGAACTCATCCAACAATCATCTAAATTTCAAGCATTCTTTTCTTTCTATGTCACCTCTACACAAAATAAAAAGCTAATCAAAAGGGAATTAACAAAGACTCAGGAGAATGTGTTCTAGGGAACATGCAAAATGAAAATGAAAAGCATCTTGGCGGGGAAGTAAAAACTGAAGAGGAAATGAGTCAGAGGGGGAAGGGAAAGCAGAACAGCAGAAAAATCCAGCATAAATGTGAACAAAAGGCAGTAAATACAAATGAGAAAAGGACAGAACTAGAGTAGTACATGTTACCATAAATATGGCAAGAGAGGCTTGAACAGCTGTTTGTACGGCCCAAGAGCTGTCTGTCCCTTCCCAAGCAGAATGAATAAAGAGAGAGGACTGACAGCCACCTCCCCCAGACCCCTATGAACAGGAGCCCAGCTGGCATTCCTGCAGAACAGGGACCCAAGACTGAAAGCTGCACTCTCTTTCCACCTACATATACAGACATTTATGTTTAGCTTGCCTTCTGCGCTCTTTGACAATACACAGCTTTTCTGGCAAACAATAGCAAAAAAGAAATTATGGAAGCCCTTCCAAGATGCAAGCTCACATGTAAGTAAAATTTAATGCCAGACTAAGGTCCAACTAGGCAACAGGCAAAGGAGAGGTAAGCCATTGCTTTTAAATGGTGTCACATCACATTGAATTACAAGGCTCACCAAAGAAAGAAAATTAATATTTCATTCTCCGCAGAAAAAAGACAGTAAAATGATAAGAACTGACAAAAAAGAACTGTACAGACTTGCAGAGCAAAGGCTGAAGATAAAAATCTTCATGAACTCAGTCTTGACCTCAATTTATACAGGTTTTTTAAAATCAAGGCTGTTGAGCCCTTTGTATACAACCAATCCAGAAGCAGCCTACAGATAGAATGCAGAAATGAAGCCTGCAAGGAAAATGACTGGGGGGCTTAGCAAAAATCTCCCTTATCCCTTCACAGTACATCAGTCACACAGAGCTCTCCCTTACACACATTAAACTGTCACATGTAAACACGTTGTTACAGTAATATATGCAATGTGACAAAAATGATGAACAGCCTTCTTGCCTTTGACCAGACATAAATACAGATACCATAAAGTTCTTATATACTTTACAAAAGACAAATGCATATTGCATGTTACATCTTTAACACCAAAAACCCCCCTCAGAATAGACTCCATCAAAGTTAAAAGGCGACAAACAAAGTGATCATACAAAGGAGAGGCTAAGCTTGAGAAGCTGAATGAGTTTTACCACAAAGATCTACAGTGGCATTCTCCCCCTTCCCAGGTGTTGCAAGCATTTTTCCCTTACAATGCCTCTACTGAGTGCTAGCTAAATGTATGTATGTTTGTTCCCCATGCCCAGACAAAAAAGCAATCCAAGTAAACACAGATGGGCTGTCTTTAACCCAGATACAGTAGACCTTAAAAAGTACAAGACTTTAATGAAAAACTTGGCTAACCTTTTCTTAAACAGTTAATTTACTGATATCTGTAAAAGAATAAACAAATTACTGACTCATTTTCTTTCTTGTCTGCATGTTAGCAACACTGCCTTCAGCTTAACATATTTCCTAGCACAGACAGGGCTACAAGAATACGCCTCAACACTAGACCATTCCTAGTTCTTAAAAATATTTTCAGCTAGGTGTGTACTTCTGGCTCAAAGGGTTCAATGAGAATCCAGCAATTAATGGAACAGATACAGGAAAGACTGTTCTCCAGAGTTTGCTGTGTAATAAATAACAAAACAGTCTAGTAGCAAAATAATATTTTATTTCCTGCAGGTAATTTTGAGGTACGTACAGTTTTAAAAACATGGGGTAAGAAACTACTCAGGTAAACCACTTCTTACAGAAGATCTATCACAGTTACTATCTCAGCATCCCAGCTGGTGGCTGTTGCCATGTAACTGCTTTTATTTTTATGTTCCTCCCACAGGAGATAGTCCTTCATGAACTGTTTCAGCATGTGTTCTTCACACGGGATGCAGTCCTTCAGGAGTGGACTGCTCCAGTGTGGGTCCTTCAAGGGCCACAGGTCTCACTAAACCTGCCAGGGGCCTGCTCCAGCACTGGCTCTCCATGGGCTGCAGCCTCATTTAGGCCACATTCCCAGGCTCCAGCATGGTGTGCTCCACGGCTGCTGGGTGGATATCTGCTCTGATGTGGTCCTCCATGGGTTGCAGAGGAGCAACCTGTGCCACCAGGGCTTGCAGGGAAACCTCTACTCCAGCATCTGTAGCATCTTCTCCCCCTCTATCCTCAATGACACTGGTGCCTGCAGGGCTGCTTCATATTTTCTCACTCCCCTCTCACAGCTGCTGCCAACATTTTTTTACCCCTCCTTAAATGTATTACCATGCCATGATCATTGCTGATGGGCTCAGCTTTAGCCAGCAGTGAGCCTGCTTTGCAGCCAGCTGGAACTTTGTTCAACAAGGAGGCAGTTCCTGGTGTCTTCTCAAAGCAACCACCCTGCAGCCTTCACTAACAAACAAACCTTGCCATAAACCTGCCCAATACATCCTCATAAATTCCTGCTCTGTTTTCTTTCCATGTATGTCAACCACACACAGTTGCTCCACATTTGTCTTCCACATTTACTGATCCAACAGACTTCAGCATCAGCCTTTGGGGCCACAAGCTCTGCTCTGCTGGCCTCTGTCATAGAGTGACTGTCACTAGGCCAAGATGTTTCTAAGCCATTTCACCAGAATTAAATTAATTATTCATCCTTTCCACTACACTCAACCTAAGCTAATTCTTTACAGTTCACATATGCCTGTAAAGTCAGCACAAATGCTGTTTTTCATCCCTGGTGAATAGCATGCCTCTCCTGGAAATCTGCTTCCCGGACAGTTACCTGCTGGAACTTAAACAGACCACTCCATTTACACAGTCCTTCAGACAACACTTATTAGGACATGGCTTTGTGACTAGGGAACTAATTAGAGAACTGTAATTGTAACTCCACATTCAGAATCCAGGTTAGAGGTGATATTTCCTCCAGTTTAAATAAAACAAATTTCCCCAAACCTGGCTTTAGTTTACCTGACTTGAGGTTCCTGCATTTGTAACATGGGAATTTTAGCACTTAAATGCACAACTATAAACACAAAAGATAATTACTTAGCACATGTAAAAGGCTATGTGAACAAAAATCTACTAAAATAAGAACACAAAATCCAGGGTAGGGTCAAAGAGAAATCAATAATGCAGGACTCAACAAGAAAATGTATTTATTACGGTTTTTGATGGGAGTAAAACAATTTACTTGCCCTTCTGTATCTGTTCAGTGCTGAGGGACAACAGAATCATGGTTATGCTGCTCCTGATGTCATTGTCCAGGCACAGCAAGCTGTGCTGCTATTTAATTATTTTTTAATAGTGTTTGACAATGCAAGTATAGATCTGGATGAATCCACATCCTGATAGGAGTGCCACATGCTCCTGTCTCAAAATCAGGTCTGTATTTCCACTGCACAAGCAAACCCCTACACTGACCTCACTTATCTGTACAAGCACAGAGGAAATTTCTGCCCATACATTGTGTGGTTACAGGGCCATAAAACCAAAACTGTACAGTGCCAGCAGCAGCCCAGGAAAGACATTCCATTTAAGACAGTGCCATTCCATAGCCTCCTTAAGTGTCTCCAGAGCAGCAAAGAGAATTAAACAGCTTTAACTGCAGGAGAGCCTGAATAAAGCCTGCAGACCTAGGTCAAGGTTTTTCTTCTCTTGGAATTGTGTCACTAAAAGAAAGAAGTAGTAAACCCAAAAGTAAACACAGTAATTTAAGAACTGTAGTACCAGTATGGATCAAGAATCATTTTCCCATCACATTAATATAGGTTATAGATAAAAAAGGGAGCTTAAGGAATTCTTCTTTTTGTGTTGTAAGACCATGAACTTCTACATGAAGAAACTGCAAACTCTGAGCAAAAACAAAACTAGGGAGAACACAGGCAATTGCACCAGGGGCATGAAAAAGCCAAGGTACTCAATGCCTTCTTTTCATCCATCTTTACTGATACTATTTGCCATATCATAGGTCCCTGAAATTGCTGGAAAAGTCTGGAGCAGGAAGATTTAACACTCAATGGAGGAGGATCAGATAAGGAATATCTGAACAAACACAAATTTAACATTTAAACAAACAGTCTGATGGGATGCACTCATGAATTCTAAGAGAAGCTGGCCAATGTCATCAGGAGTCCACTTAATAGTATGTGAAAGGTTATGGTGAGCAGGAGATGTTCCTTATGATTGTAAGAAAGCAAATATTGCTCATGTCTTCAAAAGTGTATTGAAGAAGAGGATCAAGGAAGGCCAGTCAGCCGCACCTCACTCTCTGGGAATGTGCTAAGCAAGTTATTCTGGAAACCATTTCCAAAAATTACAAGGACAAAGAACTGATTGGCAGTAGTCAACATGGATTTACAGAAGAAAATCATGCTTTACAGCCTGTTAGCCTTCTGTGATAAGACAACAGGATTGGTGGATGACAGGAGGGCAGACAGTGTTGTTTACCTTGTCTCGTGCAAAGCTTTTGAAGCCCTCATAACACCCTGAGAGACAGTGGAAGTAGGAGTTGGATTAATGGACAGTGACTGAGCTGCCAGGATCAAAGCTGACTGAACTGCCTGGATCAAAGAGCTGTGATCAGTGGCAGAAGTCCAGCTGGAGGCCCATCACCTGCACTGCCCCCTTAGGGATGGTACTGAAGTCAGTTCTGTTTATCATTTTCATTACTGACCTGGATGATGGGACAGAGGGCTCCCTCAGCAAATGACACACCAGATGACTGTGTTGCCATTTAGTGAGACCTCCACAGGCCAATAAATGGGCTGACAGGAACCCACCAAAGTTCACAAAAATCCTGGGAGAGAATAAAGCCATGTACCAGACAAGGCTGCAGATTGACCAGCTTGGCAGAAAAGGACCTGTGCCCCGGCACCAAAGACAACCAAAAGCCTCATGCATTGGGCAGAGGATTGCCAGCACCTTGAAGATGATCCTTCCCTTTCCTTAGCTCTGGTGAGACACACCAGGAGTGCTGTGCTCAGCTATGGGCTTCTCAGTTAAAGAGAGACACTGAAACAAGCTTAATAATGATGACTATGGGACTGGAGCACCTTACGTAAGATAAGAAACTGAGAGAGACAGGATTCTTCAGCTGTAAAATTATACTTTCTATAATAAATGAATATAATGATTTTAATTTAGTATACAATTTTTACTATACTAGGTGAGATAAATTTTATCCTGCTATTAAATTATAAGTACTTATAGTTCTCCATAACAGTTTACTAGGAAAAAAACCTGTGAAATCAAAATAGTAGTACAACTGGCAAACCTTTAAGCCTTTCAACATCTGATATACCAGGAACTGGATTCGATCTTCAGTTAATTTCTCATGCTTCATTATCTTACTCAAGTCTGTTCCCATAAATGGCATAACGAGGTAGCTTAAAACAAAACAAAACAAAAATAGAAAGAAAACCAAACAGATTAACTTAATTAACTTTGTTATGTAAAGCATTATTGTATGTTATAGTTCAATTACAATATTAAATTATAGATCATTCCATTTACCAAACAATTCATCCTCCCACCCTCCAAGCCTATCTGTTTTTATGTGATTGTCTCAAAGAGCTATTGCCCAGTTCTGTCACTGATTATGGAAATTTGCTAGTTATCAGAACTAGCTTTGAAAGAAACTAACCAAAAGCCTCATGATATTTCAAAGACAGCTACACAAAAAACTAAGACATTAATGCAAGGCAATGTACCTCACTGCCATGATCGAGCAGCACAGCCACTGAGCTAGCAAAATCTGGAGGATGATTTTAGGGTCTCATTTCAAACACAGTGCTTCAATGCTCATCATGTACATGTGCACTCTATTACATATGCTGTGTAAAATGCCAGCACAGTAGACAATATGGACAACATTCATTTTGGCTCAACAATCAATATGAACACATGCTCCATGTTTTCTGTACTTCATTTTCTACATTTTTCTGTCAGATAGCTTTCTTTGTTAACATATAAATACACAAGGTTGTTTAGGAAACACAGATACACTAGATGAAATCCAGAACAGTTCTACTAACACAGGAAACCTGCATTAAACCCTAAAGGATTTCTGGACACTTCTTCTCTAGCAACTCTAATTCACCAGAATTGTAGCAGTAAACAAATAAAACAGCAGGCATGTTAAACATCTTGTGTTTGAGAAGCCACCAAAAGGTCAGGGAGATGTGGTAGAAACAACCTGTATCAGGTGCTGTTTGGACCACTGACTGGGTAAACAGTCACGGGGCACAACAAACCACAATGCAGATAAACACCAAAAAATTCAGCAGCAGCAGCACTTTTAACTGATCCTTGAGTTTGGATGGATCCCACTGAGATATGCCACATAGTGGGAGTAACTTTTAGCCAACTGGATTGGGTTAAGAACTGCCCCACCATTTGAGCAACCTGGGCCTTAGGGTAAGAAATCAGGATTTGTAAGGTGGATTAGGGAATTCACTAAACTGCCATTTATTAAGGGCTGAAAGACAGGAAACTGATTCCAATGACAATCTGAGAACTCCAGCCCACCAAAGCTGCATGTAAGTTATATTAAGATGAAACTCAGAAAGAAAAGTCCATGAAGCAACAATTTTGAAATTCTCTATTTAAAAAGCAACAACCTTTCATCCCACACAAGCAACAATGCTCTGCTCCAAAAACAACTTGGAACTTACAAGTCATTAAACTTCTCCAGTGTTACATCTGGTGTGAATACATCCAAAATTCCAATGACCTAAAAAAAAAAGAAAAAATAGAAAAAAAATTAATGGCTGATTTGACACAATAAAGCCTAAATCACCTAATAAGTGGAAAAATATAATCTAAAACACATTGAGACATTAGCTATAGGCATAAACACGGCAGAAAGAATACCTAAAGTAGTGCCAGGATTTGTTATGTGTTAGATTTTATAACTCAGATGGCAGTTTTACCCTATAACAAAAAAATATAAAAAGTACCTACTGGAACTAAAAGTTCACAGGCTAACAGTTTTATGTAAGAGGAGACAGTATTTTATCACTTTCAATACTGACATGCTGAAAATAAACCAGAAAAATCAGACTACAAAATGAAGCACTTTTAAGTGCTCTCCACCTAGCTGGGCCTGCTGCTTATCAATGAAGTGCACTTTAAACATCTTCCAATTTCAGCAACAGGGTAATTCAGGTACATAGACTACAATAGCTTCTTGGAAGCACAAAGAAGAAACCAGAATGAAGCTGGTTTTATTGAGAAAAAATTAGCAAGAACTTTATATGATTTACTATGGCTTATACCTCAGGTTCTCCAGAGGTTTTTATGTCAAACAAAAGCATCCTATCACTGAACAGAGAAATAATAATCCAGTAAAATGGATTTTCCACCACAGCTTTTCCTATTAGAATGGGTTTTGGGAGAACTACACAAACTGACTGGGTTCATTACACTAAATACCAATGCTACTTTCAAGACCACTGAACACCAGAAAATTAAATACACAGAACTCAATGCTCAAAAAGAAGTAGCTGCAGTGATCTAAAGCCAGATTTTAGATGCTGCATAATCTAGGCAGTGCCTAAATAACACAGGCTTTTAGAGCTGCCTCTTTTCTACCCCTGCTGCTAATTCATGACCATTTCTGTCTGTTCAAAGGAAGACTCCCAAGCCTCAGAGTGCTTGTGGTGTTTCCCAGGTGCAGGCTGCTCTGTCACAGGACCACAAAATATTCTGAGCTGGAAGGGACCCACACAGATCACTGAGTACAACTCTTATGTGAACGGCCTGCGTGGGGACTGAACCCACAACTTTGCTGCTCTTAGCAACATGAGGCTGTGCAGGACTTTGCCAGAAACAAGCTAAAAGACTAATAAGCTTTATAACCTTGTTCAACCCTATCTTTGTGGCCATACAGACATTAGGTCATCAAGAACTGTCATCCAAATCAGACATCATCTTAAAAAAGTGAAAATAAAGAGAAGCATGAGCAGAAATGGAGGGGGGAAATGCAAGAAAAGGACATCTTCCTTTATTTAAAGCTTTAAATGCCCAAGCATGACAAAATCCTTACTGCACACATTTTTACTCTTTCCACATTAAGGGTAGACTACTACAGTTAGACTGGATATTGTCAAAATGATGAAGCAGGTAGAAAAACTAATAAAGATGAAGGCAGAAAATTGTAACTCCCTTTCTCTGCACATATATCTTTGAAAAAAATCACTAATAATATTTACTTGGGACTGTTATATGAAACTAATTAAAGAAGAATAAGTATTATAAAATAATAATTAAACCAACAGAGGATGTGGTTATTATTTGAAGTAATACCACTAGAATTTATTATTTAATTCTTATTTAATACAATAAGAATTTTCTTTTTTATCAGTTTTACATAAGGTTTTCCTTTTCTCTGTGGAGGTAGTGAGAGAAAGGAGGAGGATGAGATTACAAAGACATACTTTGCAACAGTGGAGCATAATGCAGCCCTACAGGCATTTCCTAAGGCAGTGTATGTATGCAAACACACAACAAGAAAAGTAGTGTGCTCTCTTCAGATGTACATATATGAAGGAAGTTAACATTTTAGCAGTAATCTTATTTAATATGCATCTTCCTTTACCAAGCTCCACTTTCTCAAAAGTCTTGCTTGTTCTCCTTAGCAAGTATTTCCATGCACTCATACACCTAAGCAAGACCCACAAGAAAATAAATCCCACCACATCTGAATGTAGCAGTGAAAGACACTGAGACACCACAATGAGAAGGGACACAGAGGAGGATGAAATAATGTGGCTGCTCTATCTCATGCATCTGTGCACCAAGGCATTATCAGGCACCCCCTGTGGAATCCAGGAGCATGAAGAACACATTTCCATGCAGAACAGACCAGCCCCAAAACACACTAGTGAAGCTCACTAACATCCTAATGTGTATCTATTCAAGTACACAGAGCTCCTGGTACTCAATGCTGCCTGATGTGCACTACTTCTGAGGTAGGGCTGCAAACTTACAGAGACAAACCTACCATTGCTGCAAATCCTCTACAGTGAATGAAGCCACCAAGAACAACGCTCAGCTCCCAAAGAAGGGAATTTTAAATAATGAACTAGAAAACTCTTTAAATATGCTAAGGATTTCAGAATACTTCTCTTTCTCTACAAACCAGGTTTTCTAAAAATCCTGAAATCCATGTTAGTGTCCAAAATGGTAAGACATACTAATAGTGAATCAATATTAAAATATAGTGAAGGACCCATTTCCTTTTCCTCGGTGATTTTTATTTAATAGTTGTGGTTTGGGATTATTTTCCTGTACTGGAGCAGAGTCATTCATATTTCCATTTAGGCCAGAGGTTTTTGCAGCTATATTAAGCACAAGGAAATATGTGGTAAAAGAAATCCTCTGAGGAAGATACAACTCCAGCTACTTGTTCAGGAAAAGGAAAAGAAACAGAAAAAGTGTAGTCAACTCCCTCCTTTGTAATATGATGGAAAATTCTGCTTCTGTTTGAAATCTCTCAATTAAAGACAGCATTTGTAAAGAACTTTATGATGTTCCAGCACTAAAGCAAGCCACCATAAACAATCACAAGAATAATTTATTTTTTCATAGTGTTGACTATATGAAATGTACCAGAAATATCTATGAAACCTTCTATAAATGTATTTTTGGCATTAATCAGCACAATTACTGACGCTATCAGAGCTGGAAGCTCAGCTCAGCTGAGGAATGAACCCAGTACACTCTGCAATGGCAATGAAAAGGATCTGTGGAAATCAGCAGCAGTGCTGCCTTTTCAGGGTCTTATTTTTACCCCAATTAACTTGCCAAGAGGCAATTTCTCCCACAAAGAATGCAACTACTGTACATTTGACTGAAAAATAACCTCGATTTCCTCAGCCTGCACTGAAGTACTTTAATAGCTTTTATCTCAAGGACAGGGTGTAATACTGCATCACTTCCATAGAACTACAGATTGGTTTGGCTTGGAAGGGACCTTTAAGTTCATGTAGTTCTAAACCCTTACTATGGGCAGGGACCCCTTCCACCAGACCAGACTGCCCAAAGCCCCATTCAACCCAGCCTTGGACGCTTCCAGGGATGAAGCATTCACATCTTCTTAGAACAACCTGTGCCAGTGCCTCATGACCCACACAGTAAAGAATTTCTTCATTATGTCCAATCTAAATCTACCCTCTTTCAGTCTAAACTATTGCTCCTTGTCCTGTCTTATAAAAAGCTCCTCTCCATCTCTCTTGTAGCCCTCCTTGTGTACCGGAAGGCTGCTCTAAGGTTCCCCCAGAGCCTTCTCTTCTCCAGGCAGAACAACTCCAACCTTCCCAGCCTGTCTTCATAAGAGATGCTGCATCTTCCTGAAGCAAAAACCCACAAAACTACCCATCTCCTGGTCTAACTTGTTTTCCAAAGGTATGCTTTCACCCCAATATATTTACTCTGAAGCCAGTGGGGAGTGGGTAGCAGCATCTCCAGCCTTTCTTAGCCCTACTGTGTGTGTCCTCTGACCACATTCACCAACTTTACTGTTGTTAACAAATAGCAGGTTCACATTGGTATGGTGGTTTCTGCCCTTCCCTTCTCAGCTGCCTTCTTTTCCAAACACCATTCCAACAGCAGAGCACAATGGTGAATAGCTCCTTACCTCTGCCTTCCCCTGTACTTTGTATTGGATTACTTCTATTCAAGGACTGACCCATTTCATTTCTATAAAAGAGTTTCTGATGTAAGCAGCAGTACATCAAAAGATCTGAATCTAGTATAAATTAATAAGTAATGTTGGTTATGTGTCTCATGCAGTAAGTGCTGCTTTCTCCAGCAGATGTTATGCATGAAAACACAGTGGAGTGGCTTTAGCATTCAGGCTAAACATGCAAGTACATTTCTTAAAAGAGAGCCTTGCTGAACTACATATTATGTCACATTAAATTTTCTGCAGGATTAACTTCACGTTCCTGCGCTGTTCTCATCATGGGCATCCTTTTACTACGCTAAAAACTCCCAGTCTTTTTAAAATTTTTACTATTCATGCCAAGGCTTGTACCACAGTCACCTTTCCTCCTCACAGAGATGAGGGGCACCTGGAATACCTCTTTTTCTTTTCTCCTGCCAGCACATTGGCACTCACAAGCCATATCCATTAGCATCACCACACTCTTCCTTCAAAGGATTCATATGTAACACTGGACAGATTCAAATCCTGCAGACAGACTCACCTTCATCTCTAGACTGGATGGCAATCAAAAGAGAAAGTTTGGGTTTCAGTGCAGCTTTTCTTATTTTAATTTCATGGAATAAGCTCATCACCTGCTTTACCAGAACCCAAGGCTGGGTGTGAATAAATGGCTATCAGCTGAAGCCCAGCCTACATAAAGCAACTATTAGTCAAGTTAGGAAAATAGGCAGAAAGACAACAGAGATCCCTATGCTGACTTATTGACTTTGGAGTATCAAAATAAAATTAATCCATTGTCCTGTTAGTGCCCAGTGTCCACATCTAGCTCCTAGATGTGCTAACCTTTCAGTCTGCAGAAAGGCAGACAGGAGCATTTCTCCCTTACAAATTTTTGACAGCAATGAATTGTCCAGTTATAACTGTGTTTTTGCTTTCATAAGGACCAATAAGGAAATTTGCCATTTCCAGATAGGAAATATATGCACTTTACTGGCATATATGTGCCCAAAGAATGTGAGTTTTTAGCTGGTGCAGTCCTGCAGGACTTGCTGCAGGAAACCTCTTCTAACACAGTGAGCACACTCTCATCCATTAAGGCATCACTCATCTCAACTCCCTTGTTGGTCTGATTTTGTACACTGCAAATGCTGCTGCTTTCCACTGCTCATGTCAAGCTAGATGAACTGCAAAAGGTGACAGATTTAAGATTTTTCTCAGGCAAGAACACAGCGTGACTAACTATTTTCTCTGGAACTAATTCCTTCCCTGGTTGACACTCTGTAGGTGAAAATAAAAAGCTCAACATTTTGTTTTAAATAAAAAAGAAAACAGAATTAAAAAGCAGCCAACCTAAAAGTGGATCATCCTCAGAAATGTAATTGTAGAGAGACAGATAATTTGGTGTCTGTTGGATATCCAATTCCTTCCAAAGGGGAAAAAAAGCTACATGCTTCTCATAATGCAAAACACACACTGGTCTTCAGATGTAGGAATGCACCAGAGAATAATTTCCACCCTGAGCAATGAATGAGAGCATAATATAGATTACCTTTAAACAAATACTGCACTGGTCTCTTACATACAGAGTTTCCAGGAAGGGAAAACATCTGTAGAACATTAACTGACCCAAGAAATGTTTAATGAGCATTTGTCAGAAATGTTACTCCAGAAACACATTCAGACTAACTGGTAGTACTGAGTCAGAATTCAATGTGGGTGAATACATGTACACACAGGTATACACACATGCACAAATGCCACACTTTGATAAAATCCACACTCTGTTCTGACGCAAGCCACCAGCATAAGCCATTGCTCTTCTCTTCCTCTCTCCAGTGCCATCTCCTCTTGCCAGCTATTCTATACTCCTGCTTGAAAATTTCTCTTAACAACCTGGAGGTGAGGAGAGCACCAGGGCTGGAGCACTGCAAACAACTGTGCACTTGTTTCAACAAAAGCAGTATCAAGGTAACACAATCCAAATGTGTAAGAAAAACCAAGTTATTTGCCAAAAGAAACTAAAGGTTCTGCACCTCCACTTACTTGTCTGGGTTTCACTCTGCATACACAGACATCTCCATTAACTGCAGAAGAATACACAAATACAGAGCTATGCAAATGTTTGAGAGCTAAAGCCAGGATCAAAGTTAGCACACAAGCCATATTTTCACTGCTTTTGGTTTTAAGCCAGAGCCATAATAGGTAAATTTTAAAGGTCCTATTCAAATAAATTCAAAATGGACAGAAACACAGAACAGGAGCAGCACTACTGAAAAATAGTTCCTAAAGATAAAAAGACTGTTCCTCTGTACAAGATTCAGCAGATGTGAAAGAAGTAATCAAGAGCTGGTAAGGCTGTATGGGGAGGAATACTACAAACCAACATGATTAAATGAAGAAGAAAAACAGCCCCAAGAAGAGCTTTCTTCATTCTGCCTTAGCTGTGGTTATTTCTCATTTCCATACCATGCCCTTCCACATGCCAGCTATTTATACAGCTACAGAGTGATCCAGCAGCTTATCCCACTGGAAACAAACTTTTCTTTTTGGCACTGTCTAAGGAATTGATCTGTGTTAGACTGCTTCTTTAGTAGTGGAAACAGCTTATGAATTTTGGGAAACATCCTGTGCCCTCTCAAATTAAAAGGCCTACCCAAAAAAAAAAAAAAAAAAAAAAAAGGGAAAAAAGCATACCAGCATCATTAAAGACTGATTTACCTGTCACACACATGTGAGTACCTGTCCCTTGGCCCTCAACCCTCCTTTGGATTTGTTTGCAAAGGGCTGATGAGAAGCCCCATGTGATCAAGTCTGCGTGGTTTACACAGGAACATTCCTCACTACATGGTCTACACAGAAATATGCCTCACTACATTTATTGAGCTTTACTTGAGAGACTTTAGGGAGAGCAAAGGTCTAATGAAAGATGGTGCAACCAGCCAGCTCCTCCTGAAAATGCCTAAACAGACAAGCAAATTGACCTGTGACTTAGTGTCCCTACAAAGTAAATAGAAATCCAATAAAATTTGGTATAATTACTCCTGCCTTTGCTTTTGCAGGACTTCTGGTCATCCTACAACCATTCTGCATAAAAAATATGAGCATATTTCTCAAACAGGATATAATGGAGGTCATCTAGGGTATTTAGCAGTAGTTTTACTCCATTTTTCTTCACTGACACGCTGATGAATTATATCCATGAAACACAGGTTTAATGGGATCTTCTGCTATCTTAATGGAAGATCAGAGCTGCTATTTTTAACACAATGTGTCAGACCACTACAATTTCTTCCATCATTCTGAATACAGCATAAGGTTAAATAAACTGTGATAATGTATTGCAGCATGCTTAACACAAGAATTCCCTGAAGGCTACGAGGGGCAGAGATGGTCCATTGAGAGGTAATTATAGTGAAACAAATAAAACATCACACTTTCCATAAAAGCCAACATCAAATTCCTTGTGGTCACAGAAGTAATTTTGAAATAAAAATAGGTAAGAAGAGTGATTTGGATGCAATTTTAACTATCAAATAAACAGAAGAAAGTATTTCCTGAGAGGGTGGTGAGACTCTGGAACAGGTTGCCCAGAGAAGTTGTGGACATCCCATCCCTGGAAGTGTTCAAGGTCAGATTGGATGGGGTTTGAGCAACCTGGTTTAGTGAAAGGTGTCCTTGCCCACAGCAGAAGGGTTGGAACTACATGATTTTTCATATCCTTTTCAACGCAAGCCATTCTGTGGTTCTATGTTTCTATGAAATATGCAAAAAGAAGCTCTTTGACAGAATGGTTGTGGGTCCAAGGGGTCAGGCTGAAAATCATGATGAGGAGCAATACTGCCATTCTGGTTTAATTTTGGATGGGTGAAGCAGCTGAAGGAGTACCCTTGAGATCAGCTGAGGAACTGAAAATCCTAAGAGGCATTGCTGCTGCTTCTAATTCACCATGGCCAACATGACTGACAAAAGGGAGTGAGGCTGGGGTGGCAGATAGGAATTGTCTTGATGGCTGCACTGCCATGTCAGTCTCATCACAGATGGGTGGAACAGTTTCTGCTTCCAACCCCTGCAGCATCATTTATTCAGTCTTTGTTCTCTAATGAATAGATGATTTTAACAATTCATGTTAAAACTTTTCCTTAGTACATAAACCACTTCTTTCGTTGGCCCAAACTGTTTCCTATGATTGTAAATCATTCTCTTCCTTCATATATATTGATTTGTAACTTGTACAGATTGTGCTCAGGTTCCCCAGTGACTATTTTCTTCTGGACTCTTTAATTACCAACTGAGCCCACAGTGGAGTTCTAGAGTATTATTCCAAAGGGCATACACTGCATAAAACCTGCTAGGAGTGGAAAATGCTACCCAACAGATTATTCTGGGAAATGGAAGAAAAATAATCTCAAAATTCTGGACACAGTTAGGAGCTTGGCAACTGCACAGGCTGCTCTGCTCCCAAATGTTCAGTAAAGAAAATGCTGAGAGTATTAAAGCCCATACACAGAAGTTCCCTGCAAACATTAACTCTTAAACATATGCAGTAGTGGTTATCAGGCAGTTACTTTGAAGTAATCAGACTAAAACAAGTAGACAGTTTCTTAAGCCTACAAAAAGCTTTTTTTCTTTCTGGAGTGTCAGGACAGCCCACAAATTATTCTTCAAACAAACCTAGTTGGTACTCACAATATTAGTATTATAATGTTAAATGGCAATGACTAGTTATTGTTATTACCACTTTCTCTCATCCTCGCTTTTGATGTCTCAGTTTTTTGTGAAATGCTTTGAGACTCCATAACAACTGTTTTTGCACAAACTTCTTTATTTTTTTTCCTAAACTCCTAAGCAGTACTGGGACCTGGGACCCTGAATCTGTTCTCTCAACCACACTTTCAGCACTTCTTTCTACAGCTGTTCTTTCACATTACATGGGAATTATCTGCAGAGTTCTATTACCTATTCTCTGCTTCACCGTAAAGCAATTTGTTTAGTCATTTGTGGACTTTTCCTGTTTCCCATTTATATCAGCCTGAAAGGTTCAAATGCTTCATGAACAATAAAAAAGGAGAAAAATGCTAACCTCTCCTCAAAGATATTCATGTGTGCATCTTCAAGCAAGCTCAGGGGAACAAAAAAAAAAGAAAGAAAAGAAAAAAAGATGCTGGTACTTAAGACCCACAGACCTGTGCTCTGTGTTCCCCTGCAACTTACAGGAAGGTAGTAATGGAGACTGTAATTTCTGGCGTTTAATCCCTCTCACTAGCACTGAGCAAATTGCACTGTGGTCCTAACCTTCCCCACCCAATTTTTCCTATGTGGAAATTAAGTGGCGTTTCCCACAGGATATTCTAGTTTGTGTGAACTGATGTTTGTAGGACAGGTAGACAAAAAAACAGGCTGAAAGATTTCAGAATTCCATTAAGCTACACATGTGCCTTGTCCAAATGTACATATTTTCTTTGATTTAGAGTGCCTAAGCTGTAGTTTTGAGCTAATGACTCAACTCACGTTTTCATGCTTCATGTGTTTCAAGAGGCGCAGCTCTCGGTAAGCTCGTTTGGCAAAGAGTTCAGACTGAAACGGGCGGTACAATTTCTTAATGGCCACTTTGGTACCACTTCTTCCATCGACGGCTGAGCTTTAAGGGAAAAGAAAGAGTTTGGTAAGCAAGGACCGAAGCAAGTCTGCAAAGCCCAGCAAACCCGGCCAGCGGCTGCATGCTGCCCCATGCTGCCGGGCCCTCGGGGGGAGACCCCGCCCCACAGCATCTCTGCCAGCAGCCATCTCACTTCGTTCCTTTAAAAGCCTGCCAGGCTCTGTAATGAAATGTAGACAGTTATCAAAAGCTTTAAAGAGGAACATCTGCGGAGTGGGGAAAAAAAAATCCCCAAACTAAAAATAAGACAAAAAATCCCACTAAACACCCAAGCCCATCACCAACGCAGAGCCAAACCGAGGGGCCCGCCCCAAGCGCTAAAACATCCCGGGCTGCAGGGACGCTGCCGCTCCGGGGTGCCGCGGGCCGGGCTCGGCAGCGGCGGGCAGCGCTCCCGGGCAGGGCTGAGGCAGCGCTCCCGGGCAGGGCTGAGGCAGCGCTCCCGGGCAGGGCTGGGGCAGCGCCCCCGGGGAAGGCTGGGGCAGCGCCCCCGGGCAGGGCTGGGGCAGCGCTGCGGGCTCTGCTCGCTCCAGGCACGGAAGGCGCCCGGGTCGGCTCCTCCCGGCGAAGAGCCCGGCCCGGGGCGGCCAGGTGAACAGCGGGGCCGCCCCTCTGCACCCGCGGGCCGGCGGCACCGGGCGGGGCCAGCCCGGGTCCGGACAACAACCGGGAAAAGTTGGCAGGGAGCAGCGCGCTAGAGGGCCGGCCCCAGCAGCATCCCCCGGGCCGGGACAGAGGCCGCCGCCCCCTCGCCCCCACCGCCCCGCTCACCACACGGCTCCGTAGGCGCCGGACCCCACCGGCTGCAGGTCCCGGTAGCGGTCCCGCACTTCCCAGAGGGTCTTGGTGATTTCCTGCCGGTAGAAGCCATTCTTGGGGGAGGACATGGCGCTGCCGACCCCCGCCGGCTCGCGCCGACAAAGAGCCCGGGCCGGGGGAGCGGGAGCGGCCGGCGCCGCCGAGCCGGGCTGCGCTGAGGGGCCGGGCCTCAGCGAGCAGCGCCTCCCGCGCCCGCCCCGCGCAGCCCCGCCGGCAGCACCGCCCGCCGGCAGCGCTCACCCCGGGGACCGGCACCGGCATCCGCACCGGCCCGGCAGCGCCCTGCCTGACCCCCAGCCCTGGAGCCTGGGGCTGCGCTCCGCCGAGTCTGGGCGCGAAGGGCGCGGTGTCCCGGCGGCAGCGGCGGAGCGAGGCCAGGGAGGCAGGTGCCGGGGCTCTCGCTGTCCGAGCGAGCCCTTGCAGTGCGGACCAAACCCCTCCGGCCGGCTCTTCTCCGCCATGGTCCCCGCTCACGCGGGGCCCGTTTGGCGTTTGTGCTCAGGTTCCGGTGAGGTGCCTTCGGCTGCTGCATCGACGTGTTAAAAAGTACGAGAGGCTGCCGCTGGCAGAGCTGGGAGTCCAAACGTGAGCTTTTGTATGGCCTTTGCCCTGTGATGAACAGGTCGTTCCAGGGTCAGACCACAAGTTACAACAATATTTCATAGAGTTAAATAAAAACCAGCCCATACTTGGTTCAGGTGCTCAGAGCAAGTATCTTGTGCACGGCTGAAGTGGAATGGAACTGTTGCAGCAGCTGCTTGAAATTATTGCAGTGCTGGAGTACGGACAAGACCAACCTTCTCAGTAGCTATGTAGTAAATAGGCCTGGGCCAGCAACACGTGTAAGGCAAAAACCTGGTTTAAAATATGTGTTATGTGTTCTCTGTATGAATATAATTAAAATTCTTGTCCTTCAGGGTCTGGCACAACCTTTGTTTTGTTTGACTTCACCCCTGAGCAATGTTGCTGTGGTTAGATAATTCAGATTTGCTGTCACTAGAGTTCAGTTTGTGGTTTAGCTCTAAAGGAGCAATCTGGACAAGTTTCATGGCTCCCAGTGCCATTTTGGTAGTTGCCACGGGCCCAACCCTTTTGGTGCTGGACTACCAAATGTGGAAGAGCCACTCTGCCCTTGCTCCTCTTGGGGCACAGGAACAGCACAACCTTCCAGCTGCCAGCCCTGTGTTCAGCTCTGCTCTACACTGACCTGTTCCAATTGCTGGTTTAGTGAGGATGGAGAGCAACCTTCTGGCATTTAGCAGTTATCATGAGGCTTGTCAGAAGTGTCAGATTAATAGCAGATGTTTACTTTTAAGAATCCACTGCCCCAGGAGATTATTTTTTAATTTCTGACATCCCTTCTATGCTGTCTGCCATTCAGATGTTGGCGGTGTGATACATGGTACAGGTAAGGTGAAAGATACAACAGCTTTCTCTCATTTTGAACTAATCCATTAGTTAAATTACTTTTAATTACCATTATATATGATTCTAGTATAGAGAGGATAAGTTCTGCTTGTTATCCTTCACTTACTTCTCCTTTATCCAGTTGTGACAAAGTGATGCTTTTTTTACTGCTTGCTTTTTATCAAGGCAGAAATTAAATTATTTTGATACCGTAGATAAAAGTATACTAGCTTAGCATCAAGAGAAGTTCACTCTTGTGCAGAAGCTGAGAATATTAGAGAGCAACTTCAAAAAAACATTTTAAATTGACAGAGTTATCTGCTGCTGGTTTTCCCATGTTTTTCCTCCAGTAAGTATCTAGGCATATTTTGCTATAGATGGGTGAAACAGCTGTGTAGGTCAAATATAAGACCAGCTGGTCATGCATAAAGGAGGTGATCTGGCAAACTTACTGAAAAGACTAGGAAATCAACACTGTCATAACTTTGTCTAATAAACCATTCAAAATGTCTAGGAAGGGAATGAGTCAAGAAACTTGGGTCCATCCACAGCTGGTAGATCTTACAGCAATGTCACAAACTGCAGAGTCTCTGCATCCTGCTAGGCTCAGCTGGATACATGGTGATGTTTTCCCAAAGACAGTTTGTTGCCAGGGGACTGACTGATAGATGCTACAGCCATATCTTATTCTGGGCAACATGTACTTGATAGGATGGATTTTAAAAAGAGTGCTATCAGATATTTCTGCTTCTGGCATACATTTATTGTAAAGTTAGTAGAAAAAAGGGACCTTCTTCACATATCATTAACAAAAAATAATAAATGCATTAATGGTGCAAAAATTGCACTTTTCTAATGCTCATCACATAAAGGGAAGATTTAAGAGGTATCAGAATGTGGTGGAGTTTTTTTTTTTAAGAGCCAACTTTTGATGTGCTGGATGGTTGCCATCAGCTGCAAAGCATATGAGGTAGATGAGATGGGTACAGTGTTCTTTCAGTACTCTTTCTAATCCCTCTGATAACTGAGAGCTCAATTTCCCTCCAGCCTGGAAGAGAAGCTTTGGTGCTGGAACAGAAGCTGTACAAGCAAGCAGTGAGAAATCTAACCGTGTTTTCCTGAGAAATCTTACATGTCTGAAGTCTGGTGAGAGAGTTTGATGGCAAAGCTGCTCACCACAAGCTGTCACTTGGAGATGACAAAATGACACAGCCCTGTCAGGAGCTGAACTGGAGAGGGGACTGGCACTGATCTCTAGTCCAGGCACTGATATTGTGCAGGAAAGGAGATCATACAAAGTCCTTTGAAGAATCAAACATCTTCCCACCTTTCTGCCTGTTTATATGTCTTTCATATGATCATTTTATTCTTGAAACACTAATTCACATATGAATAATTTGGCTGTGTAAAACATATCTTAAATGTCAATAAACATAAAATCTTGCCAAATTGTCAAAAGCTGATTCCTAGGATATTATTTTTTAAGAAGCTTTCTTAATATCCACCTTCAAAAAATACTCTGTGCCTTACTTGGACGTGTTGCCATGGAGGAAGTAAGTTCATTCTATTTTTTACAACAAGAAGTACAGCCTAAAAAATAGTAATTAAAAAAAAAAATCTCAGTTTTAATTGGAAAATACTCTTGTGCTATTTTGTCCCCACCCTTCCCCAGTGGAGTCACTGCCTACTATTTTCCAACTTTTCTGATTTTGTCTCTCTGCCCAATGAGCAGAGTGTTTCAGTTCTAGTTTCTGTGACATGTAGCCCTCCTGGGGGGCCTTGCCATGGTGCAAGGACATTAAGCCATCAGCAGAAAGGAATAAATAAATATACACACCTAAGTGCTTTTTTATATTAAAAAATAATTCAAACTATACATTACATTTTTTTCAAGAGGTCAAGTGAGAACTTACTAAGTAACTGTGTAGTATTCCATTATCCCTGTTTGCTGGAGGTTGGTGGAGGAAGAGAGGCCAGTTGTAGAGAGTAGCAGACACCTATGTATAAATCAACTACTTTTAACACTCTCCCAACTTTCTCTCCTCAGAATCCACCAAAAGATCCTCTCCTACAAGAGACTGAAGGAGTTTAATTTTTAAACTATCACAGTTTGTTGCAGTATGAGATGCTATAGTCTACAGAGCAAAAAAACAATTCTTCAAGAATTTCCCAACCTCAATGCAAAAATCATATGAAAAGAGCATTAATGGATATCACTGATGGATAGCTTTACTCATTTGTCACTGCATAGTTTTGCACATCTCCTGTTAAATCACCCAAACCATCATGGCATTCTTTCCCCCATCTTACCCGTCCTTCTCAGTCCTGCCTTAGTTTTCTTTGTTTCCACCACCACCTAATGAGAGAGCTGGGCAGAACAGGAGTACTGTATGTAATTTTTGCACAGAATGTAATTTAACTATGGGTTCTTGATTAGAGCAATCAGGCTCTAATATAAAATAGGCATATATTATCTGGGTGTTAATCCACAGGACATTACTCTATAAGGAACAAAGTATTGCTCAGTGGAGGCTGCCAGTTATGGCAGATTTAGTGTATAGTTGTCTCAGAACTGCAGCTGTGATTCAGTATTACTACTGTGTTCACTATTACTTGTGATTAAATTGGAACCTAAAAGGACTGGCTAAAACCTCTGTGCTATGGTACACATCTTAATATGTGACCATAATTGGAGCTGGGGGACTATGGGAGTGCAAAATGAAGCATTTGTGTGTCTGCAAGATGGAAGCCTAATTGAAGAGTTTCGCTCATTATGTTGAAATTTCTGGTCTAATGGATTAAGTGTCAGATTGGTTGGAAGATCAGTGTTCACACAGAAAACTCACAATATATTTCCTCCTTGTAGTGAAAATGTAGACCCTTTTAGGTGAATCAGTTCAATATTTTATTTTATAGCAGAAAGAAGGGCAGTGGCAGCAACACGAATGTAGCTTTCTAAATCTCTTGGTACTAGTGCCTTAAAACCCCTTACCCAGACTCATAAATTAATGACACTTGGTACTCTCACATGTGCAAATGTGCTGATTTCTAAGAACCAGTTTGCATCCATAAATACTAGCAGCAGTAGCAGCAATGTGTGACAAAAAACCAGCTGCTTTTAAAGCAAAGTGAAGTGTTGCTGTTAATTCCTAAGGAGACTGATCTTGTTGAGGTTGAATTCCTTTCTGCTGCTAAGAAAAGACATAGTTTACTCCATTTACAGTGAAATTCTCTTTTCATGAGAGCTAAATCTTTACCACTGCTCATCTGTCAGGGATTCTTGGGCCAAGTCAGTAATTTACAGATGTAGCAAAGGACACTTAAGTAATTTGTGCTGGCAGTTCTGTACAGTATTTTTTGGACACATTCATCTTTGACCAGGTCCCAGGAGTGGGGAAAGTGGAGGTCAGTTTTCTTGCTATGATCCAGGAGCACATGTGACAGGAAAAAAGGAAGGAAGTAACTTTTGTATTGACTGCTTCCAACCTCTGTCAAAGTTTCTTTTGCTGCCAACGTTTTGTCCTTGAGAGGGCTGTTCCCCTCCTGACCCTTCGGGTGAGCTCGCTGTGTCAGATCCTGCAGCACACTGACCCTCCTTCCCTCTTGCTTTCATCTGGTATACCATATCAAAAAAACCACCAAGAGCACAACCTGGAATTCTGCAACAAAGCTGTATAAATAATGACTCTACCTATTGATAATGATGTATTTATTTTAATATATCAGTATTGATTGCCTAATTTCCTACCCCAACCCCCCCCCATAAATTTTTGAATTTATTAGTAACCCTGCTATTTCAGACACAAGTAGCCACTTTGTATCTTCAGGGTATGGCACATGATATCTTCTAAAACAGTGCTTTTCCTCTAAACTATCCTTGTTTTTTCTTTCCATTGGTCCATTGTAGATTAAAGGTTTTTTATTCCTGTCTGCTTTGGCTGTGTCATATCAATTTCCTGTTGCTGGGTTTCAGTGCTGATGAGGTAAAGAGCTTAAAAAATAAAGTTGCAGATTCTAAGAGTGTTGTGTATACTTAGGCATGTCAAAAGACTGAGATGCATACAAAAGATTTTCCTTTTGCAAGAATATTTGCTGCCAGTGATGATAAAATTACTAGACTTGGGGTTGCACTAACCCTGGTTAGAGTGAGATAATAAATACTGGAAGTGATTTCAATTCACTAGGTGGACGGATAACAAGCTCTTGTGACTGAAAGCTGAAATTAAATAAATTCAGATTAAAAGTAAATTGCTAACCATGTCGGTAATTGACCAGCTGTGTCCTGCCCACTGGAAGCCTGAGCTGCCTCCCCCATGAGCAAAGCCCAGCTCTGCTCCTCCTTCCCCTCTGTGCTTTGCAGGTGGCCAGGGATGAGAGTACCCTGATTTAGTGTAGGCTAAAACCTACCCTGCTCTCCTGAAGCACAAATGCAATGTATAGGGCACCTGCAAAGGCACAAATGTGCTGCTGAAAGTAACAGTGCTCTCAGGAGATTAAACCCCTGCTGTTTAAGCAGAAACCACTACAAGTTTGCAAATAACATTTGGGCCATGTAATGAATTACTTCATTAATGACATTTTTAGCAAATACTTTTTTATAAAAGCTTTATATTTACTTTTTGAAATTTACTTTTAAGCCATCTGCCTCACCAAGCCTGACAAAGCCCTCACTCCTCTATATTTACCTCCATCTGCCTGTTTTAGTTGGTAGATAAATGTTTTCTTCCATCTGTGTTCAAATGATAAGCATTGTTAGTGCTAAGCCTCCCACCTTTCTGTCCCATCGGGGTACTGGCTTTCCAATTACCTTCTCCTGCTGTTGTAAACTGATAAAGTTATCAAATTATAGTCTCATGTTGGATTGCCACAAGGGAGCTGGTTACCTACTCTAGAAAAATACTTTAATTATTGGTTTTTGAGGTCTAAATAATTACCTTCATTTTGCACATCTAGGAAAAAGATGTCTGTCTCCCTACTGTTTTTCTTGACATTAAAATGAGATGATTTACAGGTTTTGATGGTAATTCATTAAAAAGGGCTGATCTATTGTTGCCCATTACTGTCACCTTCGATTAGTTTAAATGCGGCCATGACCATGTTCTTCCTACATAATTTATCTCCTAGAAAAAAACCTGCATCTCTGAATGCCAAAGAAAATATTCAGAGGAAGATTCAGAGTTGCCAGAAGAAATTTTGGAAGCAACATAAAACTTTCTTTCTACCTCAAGTGGCAGAGCTATGGCAACCAGTTTTACCCATCCTTTGAAGCATTTTACAACAGCCACCCTCAGAGCCAGGAAACCAGATTTAACAATGAAGGGACAAACCCCATAATAAATTAATTATTGTCGGACACAAAAAGTTCTTGTGAAATCTCTTCACTTCATCTTTGCCCTTCCAACTGAAATGGAGCAACCAAATAGGCTTGTAAACTCAATATCAGATTTCAGAGAAAATAAAGCACTAAGTTACTTTTAACTGGCAAACAAACAAATTAAAAAAAATGTTTAAGATATGACTGAGTGAATATTTTCATTATGTGGTTAGACAAATAGTTTAAAGATTTAGAACTTTTTCACCTATTTTAGTCAGCATGAAATTCAGTCATTGCATGATCATTACAATCCTCATCCAGCTTCACAGGAAGCCAAAGTAACAATGGCTGACAACACTTCAACAGAGTCACAAGAAATTCATGCAGGCATTTACTCTCAGATTAACATGCCCTGGGAGAAGCTGAATACAAGTGGCTGCATTTCATTGGTTGCAAGAGTTGGATAACTGGTCAAAATTGCTAAAACAGTCTATCACTTAGTCCATAAATTAGAAACATATTTTCTGGATGGAATGTCTATTTCTATTTTTGAAAAAAAGCAAAGTTCTTGGACTTGAGTTTTTGTTTTTAAATCTGTTTATTAAGAAAAGGCCTTTCTTTTTACATAGAAAAAATACAGAGGAAAGTAAATGCAGTAGAATTCATTACCTTATATAACTGCTATACAATTGAATATTAATGACAAAAGTTTCAGAAAACCTAAATATTATAAAAAGCCACCTCTAAAATAAGACTCTGACAGAGCAAGAACAAGACACAAATTAAACATTAAACAGCTGTGAATCACACGTGTGTACAAAGACACAGCTAATACAATACAAGAGGCCTTGTGCCAAAAGGATATTCCTGTCACAGTATTATGCATGTTATGTTCCTGTATACAGTATAATGAAGGAATCAGATGAATTTGATTCTTTAAAAAATTTTGGTATCTGATGTATCCTGCAATTTTTAAATTTAATTTTTCAACTTTTCAGAGTCAGAAAACCTTTAAAAATTTGCTTAAAAAGAAAGTCCAATGAGAATGTGTCAAATTCTTGACTCTCCTTGTTTTGTCATGTCTTCCAATGGCAATTATTAGATTACTTTCCCAAGGATTTTGTGAAAAAAATAAGACAATGTGGAATATTTAATTCAAAGCTGTGAACTGAGCACTCCTGCACTGCCATCTGTGACAGCCTTTGCTGAAGCTTGCAGAAGTCTACAGAGCTCTGCTGCAGTACCTTCAAGACACCTTCCTGCAAACCCAGGCAAATTCACCAACACTCCAGCAATGGCATGGTGAGGAATACACCGGTAAGGAAAACTGTCTCACAAATGGGTATTGTGTAGATTGAAAAATAGATGTGGAAAATAATGAGAATACACACTTGAATGGCACGAGAAGAGAAAGATTTATTTTTACTGACTTTCAACTGGTGTTAAGATTGCTTGAGAGACATCCAGTACATGTGTAAGACCACCACAGATATGACTACATATGCATATTCTGTCTATCTCACTACCATGCCCTCTCTTCATAAAGGCACTAACTATAAATAGTACGAAAACAGACAGATAAAATGCCACCAAAAAAAAAAAAAAAAGATTGCTTGTATGGACTTCTTGTTTATGTTTGTATACATTCATGCTTTAAATGTACAATTTTAAAATTAATTTAAAAGGTCACCTTTATTTTGGCAGTACAACTGATAAAATGAAACATGCAGAACACATAGCTTGACAGAACTCAGTGCATAATTTTTTCAGAATGAAGCAGTTCTTTACCACCCTTTGTGAGTTGGGAATACATTCATATTACAAGGCAAAAGACACCCCCACCCAAACCAGACATCTGGCTTCTGTTTAATGCATCTGTTTTTCCACATCTCCTCCAACATCTTTGGATAGTAAAATCTATGTCTGACCACAGGTTAAATTGTATGGTTATATTTTAACAGTCTTCATAGTGCAGCAAGGCAAGACAGAGCTGCCTGTATTCACTGTTCTATCTCCAGGCTGTCCATTTTTAGGTCAGGTGGTTTAAAGCTATTCACTTCTTCATAGGTAAGTTCTGTAGAGGGGGTGTGAGGAAGAGAGAAGAATTAGGTGATATTTTCTCCAAAAGAAAAATATTCCAGACAAAACAGTTCTACGGATACACGTGACCTGTAAGTTTGTATATCCAGCCTCTCTAGCTTCCAGATCCAAAAATAGACTGAATTCACTAGGAATCCTCCTCTTAACCTCAGATTACAAATTAGACTCACAAATACTGTTATTGTACAACATGACTGTCCCCTTCAACTAATTACTAAAACACACAGCTCCTGAAAGGAAAACATCAATTACCCTGTCAGATGACCTGCCAAAATGCAATACACAACAATGTGTAATGGAAAATGGAAACTTTAGAAGTATCTAGATAGGTTTTAAAATGTACACTTTAACTGTGGAAAACATTCTTCATCATCTCTCAATCAGTTGCCTTCAATTACATATCATTTGCAATTACATATCATTTGCAATTCTGTGCTAATTCCTCAGGATCCTGGGATTTTTTTTGATTTTTTGGTTTTTTTAATGTTTTACTGTAACTGACTTAATTTTACGGTACTCTGAAAAAATTTTTCTTTTTGTCTTAGAAGCATGTAACAGCTTTCATCAGCAAATTCTATATTCATCAATAGCTAGAAACGTGGGTTACTTGCTATGTTACCCTGCTTTGGGAATAACCCTTTATCTTTTCATGCTAACAGTCATGTCCTGTTTTCTGCCTTGGACATTATAGGAATATGTTGTCAGTGGCTACCTCTTTCGTATTTTCTCAAATTAGATGCTGCTTTTTAAGGAACAAATCCTGTTTGCATATGGCTAACTTCAGGTATTGGCATTACTTCCAACTTCTGTTTTCCAAACAGTGATGTTTAAATCATATCAAACTCATGCCTATTAGCTTTTTTATTACGTAACTCTGTCTGAGACAGCTGCTATGCCTCCAAGTGTACCTAGGACTCTAAAAAATATGTAAAAAATCTCGGTATTGCATCCTGCTTATGCTCTGGTTGTGTTGTGCTGGACCACTGTGTACAGTTTCAGTGAGAGATTTCTGTGAAGGAAATTCTGTGTGCAGAACTCCAGGCACTGGAGGATTTGTTAGGTGACTTTGAGTGACTGACTTATGACTATTACATAGAATTACAGGCAGCCAGGGAGCAGCTACAGCTGACTGAACTTGGAGAAGCCAGTGTCCTCACAAATTGCACACCAGGAACTGTATTAGAAATCGTTCTTACTGGCTGTGTGGTTTATGTTCATGAAATTCTTTACCCACTTCCCACTGCACCTACCCAGCAGAGATATGTCCTACTGGAGCAACATCTAAGGAGAGAATATATAGCATTCAACTCTGAATAGCATATTCTTGGCCTCTAAAATTTTGAAATATTTTCTAACTGATTAAACATGTCAGTAAGAAATCTATGAGCTTGGGTTGTGAGCCTCAGCAGTGTGCAATGGAGGCCAAAAAAACTCTGAAGTGTATAATGTATAAGACAAAGTGTCTGAAATCTCATTTTACTTCAGTGCTCAGTCCCTTGAGATCAGGCACCACTGATTTTTAACTTGAACAGAAAAAGAGCAGAAACATGCCAACAACATCTTGAGAAATTGGGTCAATATTTCATCAACACTACAAACATTTTCTCATCTTACTTAAATGGGGCACATGCAGTACTTGAAAATAAAAAGTTTATTCCCCAAGATAAAAATACGGCCAGAGGGAAGAAGGAAAAGCAGCAAACCTGCTGTGCGAGTTTGGAGATTTTTCTCTCACACCTTTTTTTTTACACGTGAATAAAGGAATTGGACCTGTAGTTCCATCAAAGTCAATGATGTAAAAAATGATACAAGAAAAATGCAATGATAAATAATATGGTACTGCCTTCCAAGAGATTTCACCTTCATGTCCTCATTTCAGTTTAGAAAGCGTTAAGCTGTTAAGATTGTTGCTGAAATAATTTCAATGGAGTTTCATCACAAACAGAAATCCACTTCATGACTCATAAATTGTTAAACTTCCCTGTTAAAGACTCAGGCAACTGAAAAAGCAGCAGAAAATAAAATCATCCATTCCTGAGTACAGCAGCAAATGAAGGCAGCTCTCAACAAACAAGATGTATGGGTGCTGCTGTAGGCTGCCAAAGGAGAGCATGTGTAAGGAGTAAGTGAAGCCAGTCAATACTCCTTGTTTGTACAGACAGTCAGCTTCTACAAAAGCCTTTCCAGGGTTCTAGGAGGTTGATTTATTGTAGAGAGAGCCATAACCCCACTATTATCTTTCTTTAAGATATTTGCTATAGACAGTCTTCTTTCTCCCCTGTAATGCCCAGGATAAAACAAGTGGATGGGCATGAGTAAGACATGGGAGTATTCTTCATCCTAAACCTAACCACTGTGATAATACATTTTTATCAAAGCTTTCCCAAGTAAAAGTTACAGAAAACACAAATAGAACTAAAAGAACATTTATTTTATAGAAGACATATTTCATCTTATGCCAAGGAAAGACCTTTATTGATAAATAGAAGCAATTAGTTTTCTACAACATTAATCTCGATTTAAAATCTCTAGTAAGGAATTTTTAGAATATTGTCCTCATTATCCAGTGGTGAAATTGGACTGTACTTTTCAGTGTCCTTGCAGTCTAATGTTGAGCCACCTTACTTCTGTGATACTGCAGTGCAATATGACTGTGTTGCAAGCATGGAAGGTTGTTGCAGCATGTATCAAAGAAAGGTTTTGGGGTGTCACTCCCAAGTAAAATCAACTATCATCTCAAACAGGACCAATAGCATGGTGTAGTTATTAATCCAAATTCCTTTGCTATCTAAATAATTATTAACAAAATACACATCTATGTGGACAATATTACTTTCTCGTTCTGGTCAGAACTAGACCAGAATCCCAAGTAGTGTCACTTCCCCCAGGACAGTTACTTCAGCTGGGGATCTGACCTAGAAAACTAAAAGCAAAACAGAATGTGTAATTACCTTGTAGCTAGCATCAGCTTTTAGTTAAGCTTTCACTGCTACAGGGAATCTAGTAAGGAGAGGATAGAAGCAGGGGGTGAGGGCAAAATCCAGAGAGAAAATATAAGCTTTTCTGCTTGTCCATTCCAGAGCACTTGTTTGCCTGAGGCTTAAAAGTTCAAATTCCCCTGGCTAGAAATGGAAGAAAACTGTTATTTAAGTAAGGCTGTCTTCTGCTGTATGTGTTAAGCAGTGCATGCAGTTCTGATACCTTTCCATTCATCAATGGTTCGCTCCTTGTTCTCTATGGACTCGTCGTAGAGCTCGGCCTCGGGTTCATCATCCGGGTCGTGGTACTGCACGAAGTAGGGATGCGCGAGCGCTTCCGACGCGGTGATCCTCTTATCGCTGTCCAAAATCAGCATCTTCTCAAGAAGATCTACAGCTAAGGCAAAACCAGAAATGCAGTTCAGAGCCAGAAGAGACCACGAGGAAATAAAAGAAACCATCTACTCTCATTAAACACAACTAATATTACTGGCAAACTGTGTTTAAGGTGAAATAAAAGAAACCATCTATTCTCACATTAAAATGAGATGATTTACAAGTTTTGATTGTAATTCATTAAAAAGGGCTGAGCTATTGTTGCCCATTACTGTCACTTTCGATTAGTTTAAATGCAGCTATGACCATGTTCTTCCTTAAACACAACTAATTCACCTTACACACAACTAATATTACTGGCAAAATTTAGGCAACATAACAAGTAAGTTTTGAAGATTTTGTGCTGCGAGTACAAAAGAGAGCTGAAGGAAGCTTCTGGTTTGCTTGTGGCATGCACAAAGGCTCAGTATAATCAAATGGAGATCTGATTCACCTCTTCAGATATCTTAATTCTAAAAAGATCCGTGTGTGCTTATAAGGTAATATCCTATGTTGTGCTTTGTGTGCTTAAGTTTGCACTGATCAGGACCAAACTAAGTAACTTGTGAATAATAAAGTGTGAGATTACACTTCTAATAAGCTGCACCAATGAAACGACCAGAGGAAAACCCCAAAGCCACTTCACAGGACCCAGCATAAACAAAATATGTTTAAAGTTGACATTTGAAGTATACTTCAAATATCTTATAGAAATAAGAGAGAGTTGTATGGCTGAAATGAGTTTTTTTAATGGAAATTATAAGTACTTCAAATACTATTTTTTCCCTGCTTTCATATAAGCATTGGCATTAATTTGCCTTTATGCTATTAATACGTAGCATGAATGTACTTCAGGCAAATAAATCCCATTTTTTAATATGAAAATGTTCCAAACTACTTATATTTGCAAGAATAAAATTTGTATTAATACACAAAATGAATCCAAACCATTTTAATTCACAATACTTTCCTTTAATGTGCACTTGATGGAACTGACCTGATACTGCAGTGATATTACTCTAATGACTCAAATGTCTTCTTTTTATGTCACAAGAAAAAGCTCACAGAAACATCTCTTTTGCAAAGGCAGAACCAATTGATTATACAGAAAAACAATCACAGAATCAAAGGTCTGCCTTAGCCTAGTATCCTGTGCCCAACAATGGCTCATATATTCCTAGGAAATAATACTCAAAGGGTCATTCAAACAACTATACTTCCTGGAATATTCTTCTGGTTGCCAGCAATTTACAGCTCATGGCCTTCCTGAGCCAGAAATGATGTCTCTAATCTAGACCCCATGACATTTTTATTTATTTCTGCTATCTACAGCTGGCTTGTGCTTTTCATCTATGGACCATTTCCCTTTAGGATGTTCCTGTAATCTCCATCAGAAACAAAAAGACACAGGCTTCATAATGGGAAAACCATCTCAGGATGAAAGGTTAAGCAATGCTTTTCTCGCTGTTCTGATTATTATTATTATTATATGGGATCATACAGCAAGGAACACAAGGAATGCTTGAATCCCTATGTTAGTGAAAAATTTTATCTGTGTCAGTCTGATTTTCTTACCTAATGGATTGGCACCACGAAACACTGCTTTCAAATCCTGCTGAGGCATATGTGGAAGAGATTCGATGTATTTTCTTGCCTAGAAATAGGTTAATATACTTATGATAAGGGTTAAGTTTTGCTCAACAGTAACCACATCAGCTCTAAGAAACCAGACGTATTTTTTATGTTTCTTACATGGGAAATCCTTTTTACATAAAACCATAATGTATGACCTTGTTTCAAACACTCACCCCTGTATACTGGACAATAAGCAAGAGAGTTTTAAGCAGGTACATTTTGGTTTAAGGCTTCAGTGTTAGCACTTTAGTTTTCACCTGTGCTTACTGGTTCATTGCAGTATATCCCCAGGGAATACATGCATGTAATGCTCAGTCAGAAACTGCAGCCTAAATCATCTTTCAGTTACCCTCAGCAAAGTGGTATAATTCAATCTGTAGCCTTCCCTCATCTCTCTTCTCCGGTGAGACATAGCTTCACTAACCAAAGAAGAAATTCTGCTACTCCATGTGAATGGATTTTCAGATGTTTAACAGAATTTAAGAGCTTGCCTTTTCACTATGGCTGTGAAAGGTTCATCCAAACTCAGCTAGTAAAAGCCTGCCTGGATATAGGATCCACAAATGTCAGCCTGACAGTACATGAGCTACAGATTTTTAGGCTGAGGTAGGTAGGTTGGCAAGAGAAGAGGTTGCATATTTGGATCAGACAGAACAGGGAATTCTGAAAAGGAATTGTCAAAAAAGGAGCAGATGGCTATTCCCTAAATCCATAAAAAACCTCAGCTGGTCTTTGGACAAACCCTAACCCTTTTAAAACATGTTTGTGTTACAGAGATGTCTCTCAGGATTTTAGCAGTCCCGTTAGAAGGACACTATCTGCAGAAGGCTAACTAAGCATCCTTGGTCCATGGAAAAAAGCAACTAATCAACAACTAATCCTAACATGACTGAATAAGATGCAGTGAAAATTACCTCCAACCTTGCCCAGAAATCCTTTGAAAACAAAACAGACCTATCAAAGTGCACGTACTAGCCTGTCCCCTCTGCTTATATACTCACTGCAGAAACCTGACCAGGAGATCCCAGTGTTTAAATTATTCTGAAATACAATTACCATTTAAACTCATATTAACATGAAACACCGACAAACACCTCAGTAACTTGTGCTGAAGCATCCAAGGAAGTTGATCTTTTAGTTTCCAGTTCTTTAATTCTCTACTTAAAACTGAAAATAGACTTGGCATTTCAGCAAATCTCTGACATTGCTGTTACAGGAATGTTAAAAAATTGTCCATGTCTGCAAACTGCATTAAGAAATACCTAAACATAAGGCCAAACTACATGGTAAAGAAGGACTAGAATGAAGAAACTCCCTTGCAGCTGGCAATTACCTCCAAGCAAGGTATGCATCTCATCTGACATTGCTCCTCTAATCAGGCAGCAGCAGCCCAGAGGTGACCTAGCAGCCCTCCTGCTCATTAACCTGGTTTTTGTGTTCTGCCTGTGCTCTAAAGGTATAATTAGCCCAAATAAAATAGTTTCAGGATTCCTGTACCTCACTGAGCTATGCTCTGAAACACAAGAAATTAAAAGAACAAAGCACGTACTATTTCCGTAAGTATTTAAGGTGTTTCTATCAAAAAGCTCACCAGTTGTGGGAAAATAACATTTTTGTATTCGCTTCTGAGAATGTGTTCCAGCAAAACCTGTAGGTCTTAACAGCACATAAAGGCCACAAAAGGACCTATGAGACTATATAAGGACATATGCTTAGGTCTGTGTCCTATACAAGGGCTCTACAAGGACTGTGCTTAGGACAGCACAGTCTGAGATTTGTTGGTTGATGAAGTCTCTGGCAAAAGGATGGAAGCTTAGTTAGCCTCCTGCCACAGCCATTCCTAGGTGCTGGGTACCTAAAAACTCTGGGACTGTGTATTGGCCTGTGATGAAGAGGTTTCACTATGCTTGGACCTTCCAGAAATACAGGGCTGCTCTGGCTCTCTGACTGCTCCTGCTTACTTAACCTGCTAGTGTATTCATTAGCAAGGTCAAAGGAAACCCATCAATATTTACACAAGCTGAGAAACAGCCACTGATATTAGTCTGAGGTGTATACAGAAGGGGTTTAAGAAAAGAGCTGCAGCTTAGGAGGTATCTGTGTGCTGGTGTTTATCTGAACTCTTACCCCACGCCCATCACCTGCATCACCTGCCTTTATCAAACAATACTACATCTCATTCCTCAGCTGGCTATCCACAGTTACTGCTTACAATGAATCTTTGAAGTGTCACTTTAGCAGAGAAATTAAGTGGAAATTGGTCATTTACTAGATTGCTATTTAAAGAAGCCACATGGAAAGTTAAAAAGCCCACTCTTAACTAAATATTATTAAGAAATTGGACATCATGCAAGCACTTAGAAAGATGAATAAATATGATTTTCAAATTAGGGATCTAAATGGAGCACTCATGCAGAGCAAACATTTTTTGATTTGGATACATCTCTGTTTAGAAACCTTACAATAATGGAAAGCATACAAATTACAGAGACATCAGATTATCAGATTTAATAGAAATATATTGCTCTGAGCTGAGCACCAGTTTTAATTTTTTAAATTATAAGAATATTTTAATTACAAGCACTTAAAAAGATCATTTGGACTAATTTCTTAACACTTTGCAAAAACTGAGTACATGAGAACAAGTATCAAAATTTATTCAGGTGACAGTCAAGGCATCTGGCTGCCTCCAAAAACATGTTTTTTGAATTACGACATTCTAGCAGTAAAACCAGAGATAATTTTAAGGTATTTGCTCATTTCCAAATTAGAATGTCCATGTAACAGAGGCAGTGACATACAATGCTAGTTAGAATAGGAATGACAGGAAGTCAGTTAACTGAATGAAGCTGTGAACTCACATGTTCTGATGATATTTTCTTCAGAAGCTCCGAACTGGGCGTGCCCACAACTTCCATTATTCTCTTCAGTTGATCAATATCTGCATAATTTCAGGGAAATGAACAGCACACAGTCCTTCTGGGTTTAGACAATTAATGAGCTTCCATGCATGTAACTAAGATGCTTAAAAGCATTCAGCAAGATAATTCCCCCATAGCTCACGGAAGGATATCAATTCATACCTGCTTAAACCTAGCCCTGGAGTACCAGATTCTCTACTGTACTATATTAACTTGTCAGGTATGTCAGTATTGCTTTTCTGTCCTAGTTCCCAATTTAATACATTCTTCAGCTTAATATTAATAGCATATTTATGTTTCAGTGATCTGAGGGATTTCTGAAAATCAGTTTATTATGATAGGCTATTTTAAGCTGATAGGCCTAAATTACTAATCTGAAGACCGGCAAGTGAAAAGTTATCATTTGGCACCTTTAAAAATTTGTTTTATATATGTCTCAAGATTAAGACCTTTGAAAATGTTCATTTTTCATTGTCACCTAGGACCTGTAAAATATATTACATTTTTTTGTAGAGACTCAAGATTATTTTACAGCTTTATTTAAATTGATATAATCATATAGTTGTAGACAATATTTTATAACAACAAAAAATCTTTATTTCTTGTGAACTATATTTACTGATTTGTTCAATACCAACATATCATGTAATCAAACACTCTGAGGACAAGTCATGTCCTGATGATGATATACCTGGAGAATGCCTGTGGTTACAATAGAGCCTAATGATGCTGAGCACAACAGAAGGTCAGTAGGGAGACTTGGTCTCAGCTCTCTTAAGATTATTTCAGGCAATTCTAATGTCATAATTCTTTGCACCCAGCAACAGCTAAGTACTAGCAGAAGTGTTTGTTTTTGGAGGGGTTTCAGAGTAGCAAGAAATGTAAATACAGAAGAATATGCTCTTGTTTCTCATAATAAAAGCTCGATGCAGTTGGTTCCTCATTCCTTATTATGTGTTTTTCTTCAGTTTCCTTTTATTATTTTACTGCTCTCCTCAGAAACATCTCTTTTTTGCTCCTGCCAGCACAAGAAACGCCAGTGGAAATCCCTGATGCTCCATCAGGGACCACAGCACGGTGCTGCAAAAAAGAAAGGGCTTTGTTGGTCCTGTGGCATTTCTGGAGCTACTGGCTTCTTTTAATATAACAGGACAGAACAGAGATATTCATTCACTTATTATTAAAAGTTAACTCATTTGCATTTCCCAGAACTTTCAGCCTAAAAGCAGTTCTATTTTGTTAAATCATATTAGCTGATGAAAAAATGATGCCTTTACTCAGCTTCAGTTTTAGTGTATGTTATTTCAATAAGATCCACACATGGAGGAAATCTACCCTGTTGTAACTAGGTTATTATTTAAACACAGATACACAAAAGAATAAATGTAACTTTTTGTTGTTTAAGAACATCTGTTACTGGTTTTTATCCTACCAGCGGGTCTCATATTCAGTTGTCATATACACTGAACTGAAAGATTAGCAAATTGTTTATTCTTTTACAAGTTTGTTACCTCAAAACCATGTCCATAGAAACACTCAAGTCCTTCGGAAAAAAAAAGGAAGAATTGGAGAGTATTTTTTTAGTTCAATCTTAAGTTTTATATTAAGGATACAATCATTTCCTGGAAATAGAGCCTTTCCTTTCAATAGCTCTGCCATGATACATCCAACTGACCATATGTCAACTGCCAAAAAACAGAGACAGAAATGTGCACAATGAATCAAAGAGATCCTTAAACACAGCTGCTTCTTGGTTTAAAACTATCACTACATCCAGCTGTAGCAAAATACAAGCCTTCACAGTTTACCTGTTTGATTGTAGTGCATCCAGTTTAACATAATTTCTGGAGCTCTGTACCATCTTGTTGCAACATATCCAGTCATTTCATCATCAGTTTGACGAGCTAAACCAAAGTCTAAAATCTACAGAATAAAAATAAAATAATAATTTTTTAAAACCCCTTACACTTTTGTTATAGGTCCTGATTTTCCCATTAATCATTACTGAGTTTTCTGTAGTCCCTCACTATCAGTGAAGTGGGACAGCAGCACTCTGCAGACGAGCTCATCTGCTCTCCTGCTGTATCTGTGCAGCCTCTTGTGCTGCTTGAAGATATTTCCACTGTAATGAACCTGGTGCTTTGTTCTCCAAGGCAGACTTTATATTTTGCCTTGGGTTTAGTTTTCCACTGACATTAATTTACTAAAAATAAACACTGTTGCTATAAAAAATGAAATATTATTATAATCAGCTGGGAGTGTTTGTGTAAAACGCTGACAGCAAGTGCCAGTGGCCATTTAAAGACCAAATAAGCTGATCACAAATGTGCAGAATTTCTCTTGTCTAATTTTCTTATGTCTAAGCATCTACACAATTCACACATTATCCTGATGCCACTAGGTGAGAAATGTATATCCTGGGTAACAATATAAATTTAAATCACACTTCATTTGTTTTCAGTAGCACTTGACCACCAAAACAAAAGAGGCTGGTTGCGAAGTGTTCCCCTCCAGATGCTTTCCCTTGCTAAGTTTACACTGATGGGAAGTTTTTTCAACTGAACTTTCAGCTCATTTCCTTGCTTTCTGTTCTGTTCTCTGGTTAGCCTATGTCCTGCCCTAGCTCTAAGAGAGGCTGCCTTGGAGGGGTAAAGTCTGAGCCTATTGTCAGTCACCTGGGCTAGCCAGCATCTCTTCACATAGAAATGTGAGTAAGATCATTGAGTATCTCCTGTGATGAGATCCAGGATTATTTATTAAACTGATGGCTAATCCTTTTCACAGGGAATAAGAGAACTTCAAGAGTATAATTCAAAATTCCTCAGTTATAATCCAATTAAAAGATATAAAAAGCATAAAGAAAAACGTTAAGATATAAACAATTAACATCTTTACTTCCAGTATAGTTGAAAAGCATAATTTATTTCTTAAGTAAGTGAAGAAAAAGGCAAACAAGTAGAAGTAATGGTGTGAAACTCAAAAACTAATGCCCCTATTTTTATAAGGATTTTGGCAATATTTTTCCTTAACAGCTGATCCCTTCCACCAAATGTGCATACACACACACTTTCCTTCTCCTTGCTTCTATTTCCTTTTTGTTAGTACTTGGAAATATCCACTAGTTTGTCCTATTAAAAATAATTTGAGGAAGTAAAGCTAAAAATATAAACAAAGCAGAGAGCAGTGTAACAAATGCTAGACAGGGAGCTGCACAGATTTCATAATAATAGAAAAAAAACCAGAAAAAGTCTCCTTTATTTCCAGTACAAAAATACAGTACATGATCAAACACAGATGACCCACAAAATTTCCCAGATGCAGAACATACATGCATGAAGACATTAAAGAGATAATCATGAAACTTGCTGAGCATCTGCAAGTGTCACTAAATCAAACAGGAACTACACTTTCTCACCACAGATCCGGATTAGTGCAGGAACCTAACTGCACTGCTCTTACTCATTATTGTGGCTTTTTGCTGATCTTGTGGTATTTGGAGTCTTTTCTTAAATCCCTCGCAGCTGGGATAAAGTGATTACATCAGAGTCTTAGAAACAGGAATAAAGATGTTTCTGGCTGTCATGGAGGAATGTTTAACTTCTCATTCTTAAGCTTAAAGGCTTAGAAAGCTCCAAGACATCTTTTCCTTCTCCAGAGTCTCATGTTCCTACGCAGTATCATATCACACAGACACACCAAGAGTTGTATCTATATAGAGGTATACATCAAAATAGCATTTGGGAAGCAAGGATTATAGGGTTCTTTTTGGTTGGTTGGGGATTTTTGTTTCTTTTTCTTACTGCCTGTAACTGGTAATACTGGTGCCTTTGTTGTCACCATTATTTAATATAGCTTGGATGTTCTACAGATACAAAAATGAAAGTTGTTACAAGTTGTATACACGGCAGATGCAGACACATATGACAGGTCAGACTCTCAAGACATCCTCAGTTAAGTACTCAGTCAGAGACCAAATATTATCTCTGTACCATCTGTGGGGTACATAGGGATTTTGCAAAGATATTTGTATTCATATTAAATTAACATTTGGGAAAAAATGTTCACAGAAATGGGCAAGTAGCAAACAGTTGAAATTAATGGAATGAGCCATAAGAATGGTAACTAACATTTTCTTAGAAAACTGTCATATTGAGAGTTTTTACAACACTCTGTTACAAAAGCATGATACCCACCCTCAATTCACAGTCTTCATTTACAGCTAGGTTACTGGGCTTCAGGTCCTGTGGCAGAACACAGAATTAGTTGAGTACTACTTCAGCCTTTTAAAATATATTCTAACTATGTCTTAGCAACATATCTGATGCACAGAGGGACACATTCCATAAATCTTCATTACCTCAAAGACTGAACTCACCCGATGGATGATTCCAGCTGAGTGAATATACTGTGAAACAAAACAAAACAAAAGGGGTAAGATTTGAAGTTAGAGGTGAAGGGAGGTCAAAGAAAGCCACTTGTCTTGGTTTTTTGCTTCTGAGACTGTTTTATATACAGAAAATACCTACGTCATACCATGTTTAGAGATCAGAGGTATGTCAAACTTCAAAACCTCCCTGTTTTGTCTTATCCAGAACTGGATATTTCAAGAAAGGTAACCATGAAGACTAGATTTCACCATGAAAGGCAGCACACTCAGTGATTCTTCTGTATAAAGTCTCCTACCTATTTGGAATTTGTTCCAGCCTTCCCTGGATGTTGATCAGCAGTGGCCTAGGGAGCAGCATGGTTGACTCCTACAGGATATAAATCACCTCCCCATACTGTGAACACTGATGCGGGTGAAAGCAGACACACCTGCACTCTGGGACAGGTCAGTGACCAAAATATCCCCCTAAGCCACAGCATTGCTTCAGGTCCACTTGCAAAGTGGTATTTAAGTGGCTATTTTGTGTGTCTGCTATTTTACATAAAACATTTAAAATAAAAAAATTAGAACAGCTTACTCTGTCATTGCCTATTGTTCTCCAGTTAGGATTAACAGCAAGTTTATCTATGATCTTATCTACCAGCATGAGCAGGGCCTTGAAAACCTTCTATTCTCTAGAGGTGAATTCACCTGTTTTAGGGGAAGGGATTAAACACAAAAACTCTATAGCAACTGGGAAAACCCAAAGAGAACACAAGGGCATTCTTCATGTTCCAGACCTAAGAACTGTTTATCAGAAGGCAGGGCCACCTCTCAATGTTCTCACAGCAGCTTCAAGCAGCTGAATGCAGGGAGCCAAAACACTGCTATCAACAGAAGGAACTGTGTCCCTGCTCTGCTGAGACAACCACAGCAGCCCCTCCTGGTGCCACCAAGCAGTCATACACAGGATCAAATGTTCTTTTGCTAATGAGACATGAGAATTTCATGAGAATTTCAATTCCAGAAGAGAGGAGCTACCAGCAACCTCTCCCCTTTGGAACAGAGCCAGAAATGCACCTGAGTACTTTTCTGAAATTAATATTCACTTAGAGCACAATTCTTACTATTATTTAGCTTTGACACAACATAGACTTATATTCAAAACCACAAGCAGGATAATTAATGCCAGAATCCATCTTCCTAACTAAGCTATTAACTCACGTAAATGAGACAAAGCAATTAAGGGCTCAGTTGTGCAATTTTTATTCACTAAAATCTGTTCTTAAAATGATGGAACCTGCATGCATGAATAAGAATTATTGTCTCAGGCACAAGGTGACTTGCTGAAAATCATTTAATAAGAAAATCATGTAATAATATTTCAGAGCCAGTATTTACCATGGCTTGCTTTCAAACACATATTATTTTCCATGTCTAAAATATCAATTACTGTTAGGTTAGCAAGTAAAGCTGCTGACCTCTCTCTTCTGTTTGCTTTTACCCTGGGAAAATCCATACTGGTCTGAAAAAAAGCTTAGCACCTAGTAATGGGAAGCATTACCTACATCTTCTGTTTATAGACACTTACATATTAAACATCAGCAAAATGATACATATTCTGATTCTTTTGGAAAAAAAAATTGCTGTAGATTCATTGCCAATCGCCTGTGTCATTGAAGTGTATAAATATTAATTTATTTGATTAAAGGAAATATTGACTTTACAGGCACACTAAATCCTAAGTGATTGTGTGCAGCATCATACATTGCTGGGATAAATTTCTACTCCTTGATATTTCCCAAAGGACACAACTAACTTGGTTATCTCTTCACCCACAAGACACTCTCTACAAAAGTCAGGACTGTGTTTTTTTCAAATGGCCTCATGCCTTTCAAAGCACAAATGTGAGTTACTTCCCATATTGTTCTTTATCTATTCATATTGTTTCCATATTGTCCATAGTGCCTCAAAAATTCTGAAGAATATGAAATGGATAAAGAAAATATATAGCATGTTATTGTCCTGCAATAGGAACTGAAATAGATCTAAAATGATCTAAAGTTAACTTTCAAGGGGAGTATTCACATGTATTGTGCATGTAAACATTGGTAGGCTTGGGGGTTTATTTCTAGTTTAAAAAATTATCTGATAATTGATAAATGATTGCTAGTTGTGCACTTTTAAGATATTAAAAAAAAAAAAGCATTTAAGTATGCTCATTGCAACCATCCAGGTTGCAGCATTGCAACCATCCTTACAACATTTAGGTTGCTGACTCATTACCACAACATTTAGATTCCAGGACTCAGACAGTACCTTAAGACCTCGAAGTAACTGATAGATGAGAAACTGTATATGATCATCTGTTAACTTCTGGCACTTCACAATGTTATTCAGGTCAGCACCCATTAAATTTGTCACAAGATATCTGTGAAAATACAGAAGTGGGGAAAAAAAAAACAACACAGAAAATTCTTCTAGAAGAGTATCCACACAGGACATGTAGGCTCCTTTTCCACTGTCTATTAACACATTTTATATCCTTTAAATCATCTGTGAGTTCTAATAATGCAATCACTACTATAAGACTTAATATAATTAAAAAGAAAAATCCTTGCAGGATATTAGAAGATTTTATCTCTGTTTTCTCCATGACACACTACAGCAGTGATACATGCAACACATCTTTTGATGAAGAGGAAGCCTCACCCAACATCAAAGTGGCAGCCTGAGCCACCAAAACTACAGGACCTGCAAGGGCCTGGAATGTCTGATGGTGGAAGGAAATATTAGAGAGTGTTTTGTGTAACTTCCCTCTCTGTTCCCACTGGAAGTTTTATTTTCTGACAAATTTTGCAGAAACATTGGTTATTTTCCAAGTACAGAGCTGGAACAAAAGCATGCATCTGTCATACCCAATTCCCATTTGTGTAATTTTGCCCCAGAGTCAAAGGGGTTTGGTCACTAATTTCCATGGAGACAAAAACATGTTAATTACTATTTCTTCTGCTAAATTGTTTTCTTAAGTGCTCATACAATTATGTAAAACAAAAGGAAATCAGCATAAATCATATGTTTGAGTCACACCAAAATATACCTGGTACTAGGTTAGCCAGGAGTCTAGCCTAAATTTACCTTGTATCAGTTAACTAACAGAACACCTTCCTGCATTCCTGAACTCTGCCATCTATGTATGAACAAATAACCCACAGTTTACAAACACACAGTTGAAGTGAAAAGGTTTTAAGTTTATTGGCATTTATGCAGCATTAAATCATTTACCATACACCTTTAATCTAATTTAAATAATTTAAATTTTCATTTAGAAAAGTACAAAAATGAGGTCTATCTCTCTGCCTCCTCTTTTGTGGAAAAGTTGCAAAAATATTTTTACAAAGCTGACTGTGGCTGAAAGTCTTTTAGAAATGTATGTTCTTCCTTTTTAAAAGCAGAATGGTATTTACTTACTTAGTAAGTAGTCAGAATGATTTAAAAAATTTTACTTACACTTCGTTAAAGTTTTCTATTGACGTTGCAGGTGTAAAAACATCAAGCAGTCCTATAACCTGTAAGGCGAGAGAAGGGGCAAGAAGTGACATTTTATTTTTACAAACCTGTAAAGCAACATGTGATTTGTATTGACAGTGCTCAACATTTTCAGGATGAAACTTACAAAAATATGACATATGGTTATACTGAAAATTGACATAGTAGGTGATCTATAAAGGTATCACCTCAGCCATCTTAATTACAATCTTAATTATGAAGAGTAAAAAAAAAATAAAGGCAGAAGTAATGTCTCATTACAGAAAAGCTGACACATGCCTTATACAATTGTTATACTTTAGATTATGCACACCTTCATCACCTTTCTTGGTCTGTTTTCATTAACTTTTTTATTCTTTCTCCAGGATATTTTTCAATCAACCATATTTTATTCAGGCTTCAAGTCATCAAGCTACCTTTAAGCAAGTGGATGCTCCACTGAAATCAACTGTTTACCACATAAACTTAGACCATTAATTAGTAATGTGAGATCTGAAGGTCTACTGCCTTTCATTTAACTATCACACTGTTGTCAATTGCAACAAGACTTATCTGCCCCTAATTTCTCAACAGAATCCACATTCAGCAAAAGCAGGTTTGAGGTGTGGGGTCTTTTTTTTTCCTGGGCTGATGTTTCAAGATGTTTCAACAGTAGTGAACAGAATACTTTTATTACTTTATTAGAGAAGAGTAAGATGACTTGTTTTGAGTTTCTTTAACCTCACCTTCAAGATTTCATTAGATATTTTTAAAATAAAAATGCAGTGTGCTGCTGAAAGCTTCCAGTGACTTCACGACACCCAAGGTGGCTAGGTCCAGGTATCTTGGGTAGCTAGACAGTTGCATACACCTTTTTGAAAAAGATTGTACCTAACTGAAATTAAGATTCTATTGTAAACTTTTGTAAGGTCAATCCAAAGGGAAGAACTCACTCTCCACTTACATTCTCGTGCTTCATGTGCTTAAGCAGCCGAAGCTCCCGGTAGGTCCTCCGGGCATGGATAAGCGATTGAAAAGGTCTTGAGAGCTTTTTCACTGCCACCTTCTGTCTTGTTTTGGTATCATAAGCTGAGCTGAAAGAGGGAAAGAAAAAGTCCACAATGATGGCATGTTCTACAGCAAAGCTCTCCACCAGTTCACAGAAGGAACTTGCAGTCTCCTGAGGGCTCCTACCCCTTTCTTCACCCTCTTTCACCTTCTACTCAGGGACTGCAACCAGGGTGCTTAGTCAGCAGTAACTCCCAAGTATTCCAACACAGGTCCCTTGTTTTCCATAGCAAATTACTAATGCTCATGGTACTGCTCAGGACTCATCCCCAGGCAGCCCTTTCCCCAAATGGCAGGAAAAGTAACCAGACAATTAGCTCCACTCATGCAGCTCCAGCCTCCAGCTCCAAGGCAGGGCTCGTAGGGAATATGGGGATTCAAACTGAAGTTTGTTCTTACTGAGCAAATTGGAACCTTTACTAATTAGAGGAACACTGCCTTTGTATCTATGAATATTAATTATTAGGTAACCATTAGCTTGATAGACGACAATGTCCCCAAACTGGTATCAAGTTAGGATGCTGACATAATCATGCCCATGCCTTTCCCAACAAGTGAGGAACGGGCATGTCTCATACTCCAGCCCACATATCCACAGCATGTGCTTAATGTCCCACAGATGGAGGTGCCCTGCTGAAGAGGACACTAAGTATATAATCAATATTTGCAAGCAAGGGAGACCCACTCTTTTTTTTTTTGGGCATTAGAAAGACATGACAAGCACAAGCCACAAACAGATGTCTGATATGTAGCACAGGGGTAAAAATGATCCCTGTATGTATTAATTCATACATAGTACACTACATAGTACAATTATAAAAAGACTCTGTAACCTCCTGTTAAGAAGAAAAAAAAATTCTTTCAGTTGTTACTCTTACTTATTAAGTAATTGTGTTCAATTAAAATACCTAGAAATTCTCAGTTTAAAGAGTGGATAACACTATGTGTACTTGCTAGAGAGCGCTAACAAATTAAGAATCTTCCCACACATTTATCTTATTACAGAACTTTTTTGGAATTACAAACACAAAAATTAAACAACATGAAAAATGCATGGAGTAGAATGTCAACAGTCACAGAAAATGCTATTAACTTCTTCTGCAGTGTTTTAAACACTCTCACAAATCGTTGTAGAACACACCTGCTAGAGACAAAAACCACTCATGGTGCCTGGAGTAGCTTCCAATTTAATACACAGAGCCTACAGTCAGCTGCAAATAGGTGGACTCTGACACATATTTGGTGCTATGCTACAGTCACAAAGAGCCAAGTGAAGAGCAAAACCTCTATCTGCAGGATAAGCTGATGGTGCTAATCAGAAGAAACAAGGGATACAATCAACATGCAGGAAGAACAGTGGCATCCAAAAGGTGATTGTCCTAGAAATAACCCAACCTCCACGAGGCCAAGCCAGAATTTCATAAAGACAGAATAGAAGCAAGTAGATCTAATTAATAAGTTTCCTGTAGGCTCTGTGGAAGGAGGGAGTCACTCATGAGATAAATGACATCGATAAGCAGATTACTTAGCTAGTTCTTTGCAAGCATCACAGAAGCTGATCTTCTGCCAAGTTTTAAAGGTGCAGAGTGCTGTGGTTTTGCTGAGCACCTCAGAAAGGGCATTTCCCGAGCAGAAGAAAGAATGCATAGGAACGAGGAGAAGACTGGAATCAGTCTGATGAGTGGATGGAAGGGATACAACAGAGAAAGTCATTCCAACAGTGGGGCAGGGACTGAGTTATTCAGGATATGTGGCTTAATTAGATGGAGCAGCTTAAGGAACAAAGTGTGAAAAGAACTGACAAACAGAAATATTTTAAATTCCACTTGACCAGCCACAAGGAAAGCATGAAGGTTGCAAAAATAAATCTAAAGAAATAAAAAGGAAGCCAATGCTTAGCTTCTAATATAACAAAGATTAGATGTAATTGCCCTGTGTTTAGCCATGGGCAACAAAGCCACTGGAGAACACTGCCAAGTCTCACAAATGCACACTGACTACAGTCTTTCCAGTTTGGGGGAAAGGAAATGTTTATCCAGGTAAATAAATAACATTGCTCAAAACACCAGTTTGCTTAACATCTCAGCTTTTCTGGTAATTCACAAGCCTTCCCACTCTTGCTTGCACCAGTCTGTGAAATACTGTACACATTACACAAGAAGGCTAAGAAGAATTAGATTTTAAGCCCGTTATCATGATAAACATCGCTCTCTTCCCAATTCTAAGTTCAAATGTGAGTTTCAGTGGTTTCAAAACCACTGATCTTTAAGATGAATTGCTTTTTATCTTCTATATGACTCAAGGCTGCAAAGCTTTCAGATGATACAAAGCACAATCTTTTTAGCTTCAGTAATTCTTATGACAGCAGCTTTTTAGACCAAAGATGGAATCACATAAGGATAGAGGAGGAAAAGGGAAAAGTGAAAAGGGAAAGGAAAGTTGAATTCTGAGACCTCCAACAGGAAATCATGAATCGAAACTGCCCAGGCCAGGGACTGACTTGGTTTAAATGAGTGCTTCCACACTCAACTAACCAAAGTTATAATCAGAGCTAATGCCTTCAGACTCCTTCCTTGCCTGGTTTACCATCATCATAATTCAAGTTATTAACAGTAAAGCATTCAAAAATATGTTTCGTGTTGTTCGAACTGTCTTGTTTGTCAGATTCAAGGAGAACTTGTATATGTGATCTCTGCTACTGCCTCTGTGATCACATTTTTAGACTAGATCTCTCTGTCTTGCTATTATATCATCACAGCTACAATCTGGTTTGTCCCCTGAATCCCTCATCAGCCACTGGGTAAACTATTAGGTGATAGAAGGAAGGAAGAGTTGCTTCCCTTTCTTTGTGATCTCCCCATGAATGCTCAGCTTTCAGAGTAGAGTTTCAGATGTCTCTGGAGAGGACATCTCTGGTTCCAGCCAAAGTAAAAATACAGGCACACCTGTGCTTGGCACCTGTAAATCCTTCCTTGGGGGCCTGTAACCAGCATGGTTAAAATGACTGAAAATTGCTTTTTAAAAAACCCCCAAACCCATGCTGATAACTATTTTGATTTAACAGGGAAGAAAAGGGTTAGAGGCCTATTCCATGGTTTAACCACAGCTGGCAAAGTGCCACACTGCTGCCTGCTCACTCCTGTCCACTCCACCTCAGAAAAAAAAAATTAAACTTAATATGTTGACATAAGAACAATTTAACAATTGGAACAAAATATAATAAAATGTAATCATGATGCCAAATAACTGCTTTAGACAGACTTTCCATCATAATTTAGAAAGAAATAGAATTACACTATCTTTTTAGTTAACAAGAAACAACTTTGTAACAATCATACCAATATCTTTTTCAGATATGATCGCTCTTGACCCAGAACCCATCAGAGTTATGACACATTTTTTGCTGTCTCTCCTTTTCAAGATCAAGGATAAAAAGCCATTACTCTGCTGGGATGGCATCATTTTCACACAGATTAGAGACTTTGGTTTAGTGTGATATTCAATCATTGCTTAAATTAGACTCACCTTTTTAGTGTTGTCAACTCCTATATTTAATAATTCTATTGAAGTTCCACTAGATGAAATATCAGTTTTTAGTTCTGTGCACATTTTCCCAGTTCTTAAGATTTCAGAGAAAAGTTTGAAGACAGGGAGCTACTGCAGTCCAAAAACTTGAGAGGCAGAAAGCATGGGATTTTAACCTCAAGATAACCTTCAAGCCTCAAGATAACATTATAACTTTTGATGAGATATGGATTTTGGTAGCTGTTTATAACTATGGCTGTACATACAGTAATTTCCCTAGTATCCAGAGAGTTTATCCTCTGTGGTTGCAGAGCAGTAAAACTGGACAGACAGGCCATTCACGTGTGCAGCCTGCTCAGACCCCTCAGGGATTTTGGGGCTAGAAGCACACCATTCACCTGTGGCTGCTTAGTCTTTGGGATCAGATTTGCCTCAGCAGCTGGAGGGCTGTTTGTAGGAGCCTGATCTTAAAAACCCCACATGGAGCCAACTTGGATCTGATTTAGTAAACTCCAGGATTGAATGCAGGAAGAATCCTTCCGGGGATCAGCTGTTCACCTTGAACTATAGCTAGTCCCTGAAATTCCTAATGCTGTGGGCTCAGAGAACATTACTAGCTGGGCACTGCCCTACCTATAGTGCCTGGAAAAAGTTCATCTTGAATGCAGCATTCAGTCTACAGGTTCTCTTCATTCCTGGAGCCAGCTCAGATGTAGCTGATGCAGAATGAAGGTGTGACCCAAAGCTGGCTGTCCATGGTGCCAGTGTGGTGTCTCCAGAATCATTCCTTTTGCTGTAGGTTACTTGTGTCAGACAATATTCCATCCCTTCAATGTTCCATCCCTTCACTCTGGATAACCACAAGATTTTGATTGTCTACAAAGTCTTTTGGCATTATAGCTGTACAAATTATTTAGGTCTATGCAATCTAAGCAACTGATTCGGGGTTAGCTGGAAGAACCACAAGACTAACTTTTCAGATTTTTTTGAAATATAATTCAGTATCTCAGCTTGCAAGGCTGTTACCTTTATATCATCAGAAGTTTGACTACTGGCTGGACACTATACCAAAACTTGGAGAGAATGCCGGACACAGCACATGTGACAGTGACACTGGATATTCCCCATAGTGTTCCAGGTATCTACTTTTGTTTCTTTCACTGCAGCATGAGTTTATTTCCTTCATTGGGTCACATTCCTCCAAAACATGCAAAAATTCCCCATTACATGTAACTGTTAAGAGAAAGACAACAAAAAAGAAAGAAAAACCCCAAAAAGGCAATTCATGCTCAAAATACAGGTTCACAATTTTGAATTCTTATCTGCAGATCTCAGCACCCTTTCAAGTACCCAATGACTCCTTCCACTGAAGGTGACATGAACTTCCTTGTGGACAGATGTACTCTTAATTTGGAAGATGCTAAGTTATTGAGAAAAACAAATAGCAGAAGGGTCTGTGTGAGCAGGTATTGAAGGGGAAAGAACTGAAGAAGGGTCAACACTCAGAGAATCTCTTCACTGATGGAGGCAGCTCTTACGGCACCATGCACTGGCAAGTAAGATAGAAAAGAGGGACCACAGGAACCCTGCCCTGGGACATTTTCTAGCAATTTCTTGCAATTTGGGTTCCTAGAACTACAGTGAATAACAACACTTTTTTACACTTCTCATAAATGTCATGTAAGTGAAAGAAAGTAATCACACGAACAACATGTAATTTTATTTTTTATTTGCAAGGTTTTGTTTGTGAGCTTCGTCTTCTGGGACTTACCTATCTTGTTCTTCTTCTTTAAAACATAAATTTCTATTTATTTTTAATTTAAATAAAAACCTACTTTTTATTGAGACATGAAGGAGCCATGAAAAAAACCCCACACAGCATCCATCCAATACTGGCAAAGGATCATATCAGCTATTGGCAGTGAAGGAAGAGAACAGAAAACGGCTACCCAAAGCCATTTTGAGTTGGGCAGTAAAGTAAACCCAGGAAATGGTTAATTTGTTTCTTCTTTATAAATGTTTTGTTACTGTTTTGCAAGTTCATGTTGGTGATTTTCACTCCCCGCGTGCCAGCTGTAAGGTTTGTTTGCTAAACTATACAAATCACAACATATATGTGCATCAAAAGGAAACCATAAAGAAAAATTAGATGGTGGTGAGAAAAAACAGAATGAGGATGTAATGGGAAGCTCTGAAACTACATGTTAATTTTCTAATTAGACAAAAAACCCCACTTGTTTGATGATGACAGGTGATTGTACTGTAAAAATTACATCCCCTCACTTGGATATGTTTCCAACACACCAGGCTGAGCAGTAGCATCAATGGTTTTGGTTTTAGTACAATGATGGTTAATTATCTCAGATTAATTTACCCCTAAATCTAAACATAACCCCACAAATATCTTTTATATATGCAACACAATTGTTCTATAACCAACATAAAAATATGTTACTGTTTTTTTTGTTTTAAGCAGACATTTTCAGTGAAAAATAATCACTCTCCACATGTTTATGTGAATACATCACCAGTTTTCATTCAATGGAACATGATCATAAAAGTGCTATATCAGCCTCTGAATCCACAAGCCATATTTTATTTTTTGATCTGTCTCCTATGCCTCCACAGTGACTTAAACATTTAAATAACTTTACTGAGGAGCAGTCACACTTTTTTAGGTGAAGGTACAGACAGCACAGCTTATATCAGTGGGACTGATGTATTTAAAATCATGTTTCTGAAAAAAACATACAGAAGGTTGGGGTCATAAGCTGTTAGTTTCCTCAGCATGTGCAACCAGCTCATGGATACTAAAATAATCAGGCATTGTACATAGCCTGAGCCCAATGTCAGTAAGTAAACAAGAATATCAGTCAGCTGCCACTAAACCAGTACATTGCTAGTGACAAATATGTTCCATTCAGTATTAAAAAAAAAAAAAAAAAAAAAAAAAAAGACTAACAGGTAGTTATATATTGTGGGCCTTGAAGCTTCAGCTGGAAATTTTCGCAGTTAATGTAGATATAAATTTTAACATGAAAGATATCAGTGCTTTCAAAAACATTAAACAAATCCATACAGACAAAATCTCACTTATATTTTGTCCTTCTTTTTCCTATTCCTCCCCCCATTTCTCCTTCACATTTCCTGTTTCCTCTCTCCACAACAGCAAAATATGAAATGGTAGCAATTTATTCCCAGGGTTCAGGGGTTTGAAATGTCCTCTCCCTTCCCGACTGTATGGGCAGAATTGAGATATTGTATTTTTGGTATGAAACAACTAATAGGTTCTGGAATTCAAACACTCCTTGTGAAGCAAGCAACCAGGCCCTAAGACTTTCAGGTCTTTGGGACAGGGACTGTGTTCCCAGATGTAATCATGGCTGACAGCAGGACAGGAAAGGAGGCAGCTATGCCACTGCTGCCTCATGCAGTCAGCAAGGTAAGTATCATAAAAAATATATTGAAGTAAGGATGGAGGAGCCCTGTAGAGAATACGCTCTGTTAATGTATTCTTACAGCCACACAGAAGGCCATTCCATGACCCCTGTTGCCTTTCTGCCACAACTGGTTCACCTCATGCCTCTCATCTCTCTACCATCCCAAGCCTTCCCTTTCTCTAAAAGAGATCTCATTAATTCCCTGTGAAAGAAAACCTGCACAATACAAAGTCCCCACTTCTTAACCTTGTCTTTTCTTCACCTTTCTTCACAAACACCTCTATCACCCTTCTCATTCCCACTTGTGTCAGGTGCTCCCAAGATACTCCACAAGCTTAGTGACAGCACCCTACATAGAAATCTCTATCACAGCAATTCTCAGCCTTTCTCATCCTTCTCCACAAACACCTCCTTCATTAAATCTTATTAGACATTCTCATTTAAAATAGGGACCTTGACACCACTAATTACCATCCTGCTTCCCTTTCCTTTCCCAAGTTAGTTAACTACACTGTTCCAACAGCTGGAAAATACTCAGGATGAAACCAGAAAAAGGAAGGACAAGCAATCTGCATTCCACCCTAGTTTTCCACAAAACCACTCTCAACACACTCCCTATTTGATGTCTTCCCAGCCAGTGCTCAGAAACACCCTCCCGTCTTCCTTCATGTACCTTTCACAAAAATTCCTAAATTCTTGACCTTCTTTGGCTTTGTAGCTGCAAATCCCACTGTGCTTTTATTTCTAATGGCTATTTCTTTATGTTCCTTTTAGTATCTTTTTCAATCTGCAACATTTTTTTGTTGCTTCCCTTATTTTCATCCACTCACTCCAGCAATACTGCTGCAAAGATCCTCCTTCTAATTGGTAACACTGACTATGTAACCTCTTTTATTTAGTTCTCCTCCCCATTGCAACCTCACCTTCAAGGCCTTGTTTCTAAGTATTTCTGTTACATATACTGACTTTTAAGAGCTGTCCTACCTCTAACTGGGGTCTCATATCAGCCTGCATGTCAATTTTCAAGCAAGTGTTTGACTATGCTTAGAGGGCTCTATTGTAAATATCTACACCACTAAAGAAAGGTGTCAGTGCTTTCCTTCTGAATGCTGCATACCAAAAATAGACAACTCCTATCGGGTCTTGGACAGCAGGATTTTAACAATGTTGTGGAAAAAGCTTCCAATAATTATAACCATTTGTAAGATGAAGTTCAGCCCCTGCATTTATATTGAAAACAAAAGACTTAATCAGAAAGCAGCCCAAAGGGAGTCTACAAAAATACATGTGTGTCTGGGATTGTGCATTTAACCTGTAAAAATCTATACCATCTTCAGTTTCCAGCTGTATTTACATACAGCAGTTGTGTGTTACTACTACTCTAAAAGTTTATCCCAGGATTTACTATTTAAAGTAGCATGTAGTGCTACAGTGATACACACCACAACTCCAGTAACCTGATCTCACAGTTGAAATCATACACTTAGTATCAATACAGCTAACTAAACAGATATTAAAAAAAAAAAACCCAACAGAACCCAACCTGAAATCATCGAGTACAATCTGGGATGAAGGAATTTTTCTTTTTGTCTGCTAGATTCAATTTACAGCAGCTTTTAAAACCTTTACATGATACTGAGTTGTCTTAGCATCTTCTTAGAGTTCCTCAACGTGAAAAGGATGGTATCAGCAGTGTTATGTTCCAGTATTGCAAGCTAATGCCCTCAAAACATCTGCGAGTACCAGAAGCACAGAATGGGGTGAATGGCAGGAAAGAAGGGGTTAAACTTCAAGATCACAACATTCTGCTTCTATTTTTCCACTTGTACTTCCTCAAAGCAAAACTGTAGCTTAAACACCTTCTCCCATTCTTACCCAAAATTAGCCAGGACATAATGAATCTTAAGCATGTGCTTAAAGGGAACAGGATAGAGGGATGCTGGAAGTGTTGTAAACAACTTTGCTTTCCTGCTTTTTTTGAACTGAGGCCTGTGCCACTACACTTTGACTTAGCAGACCTCAACTTAAACATCTGTTAGGTCACCTGAGATGGTATTAGGCATTGCATAGTCTCAAAATCAAAAGAGACTGAATGTAAGTACTACTGATGGCAACAGACTGAGAAAACAGTGCAGGAGTCTATGGTTGTGAAGAAACTCTGGACTGAGTTTGGTTCATCTTGCAAGGTCTGTTCTTTCCAAAGGAGGCAGAACACAGAGCCTGCAATATGCTAATGGCAAACAACCTGTTGGAGAGATCAGAGACAGCATCCTGCAGAATGCCGTCAATCCCTCCCAGGCAAAAACAGGACTAAATAGGTTAGAAGGCAGTTTACAAAAGCTGGTATAAAAAAGAGGCATAGAGGCTTAAAAAAGATGCAAAGAACAGGAAACCCAAAATCTATACATGTTTCATAATTTGTGGTATAATAACAAGAAGTCTTTTAAAAAGATGAAGCTCTTTCTCAAGCAGGCAGCAATGCCACCTCCCAGAGGAAGAGGTGGCCAGGCATCAAACCACAGTGGAACCACCAGGGCAACACAGCTGGAAAGCACAGATGCTCCAGGCTAAAGGTCCCATTTATAAGCAACAGCACTGGGACAGTTGGAACACTCAAACAGAGCCAGAATTCTTATTTTAAAAAGCAGAACCATAAGGAACAAGAATTTAAAACTCAGTTTGACCTGAGACATAGTCACTTTTCTCTAGAACTGAAAAGAAAGGATTGTAGATTAAGACTACCTTGTCAAAGTAAGGTATCTTGCTTCCTATCTAAATGGCTTAATATAACTTAAAGGCTGCAAAATTCTCAATTAGCAGGTCTGGTGCCGGTCCCTTAAGAGTGAACCAGCCCTTTGACTTCTGTGAGAGGCAATCCAACTATAAAGGCTGGGCACCAAAAATGCATTTTTGGAAGAAAACTTTAAATTTAACCAAATTTTAGCTTGAGAAAGCGTTAAAATAATAGTCTAATAATAAAAAAACCTTGCCTTGATAAGCAAAGCTATAGCAAAAAAGAAAACAATCCCAAACCACACCAGTTGTGCATGTAAATTTGATACTTGCCAATAAAACCCAACCCCTAGAAAAAAAAGGAATTAAGCAAAACATACTGTTGAAAATGCCAATGATAACTTTACTTGTAATTAAACTATACACTCCCATCCCTCACCCCCTGGCTTTAAACTTTTTTTCCTAAACTTAAAAAATCAGATCTGACAGCAGCAAATGACAGAACACACAGGAGCTTGAATGGCCACAGGAAAAAGTACAGGCAAAAGAAAGCCTTGCACAAAGCTAAGGTACGAGAGTAACATAAAAAGTACTTCAAGGATTAACTACTTGAGAGAAAGACCTCACAGCTCTCTCTGTAATTCACATAGATGCCAAGGTGCAACTCTGCTTTGCAGTGCAGCTGAGTTTGGAAGATTTCCAAAAGCAAATGTTCTTTGTGATATGTCATTAAAAAAGTGACAAAAGCACTAGAGCTTTTTATACAAGGGAAGATTTGGGGTTTCTACCTATTCCACATCTAAATAAAAACAAAAAAAAAAACCCAAATGGGAAAGCAGTGTGCTTGGTACAGCTATACCTCTAAAAGTGAATCTCTTTTAAACCACTAGTATCTATCTCCATAGCATATTTGATGCATCTGCAGCTAACTCAAACACAAATTGTACTGGACACCTGCAACGTCAATAAATTGGGCCAAAACACAGCCTCCTGACACAAACTGCTCTATTGGTTTTGAGCTGCCAGCAAAAGATGCTTAAATGCAAGCATTTACAATATGTCTCTTATTATCAGTTATCAATTCAGTTACCCAAGTCTGTGGGCTATGACAAATAATTTACTGTTAAAAAAGAAAAGGGTAGGCCTAGAGAAGAATTTCACTGAGGCAGAAAAAATTTGTTACAACAACTCTCTTCTCATTTCAAAGCCAGCATTTGGAGTTCAGGACCTTGGCTGCTATTCATCAAAGCACTTAAGAATTTGTTTAATTCTAGTAGTTTCTGTAAGACTTGAATATGTTTTTAGGTATTTTACTGAATAGGAGTACAACTATTCACAGAAGCAATATAGCATATTACTCAAGGGAATGGTTGCATCTTGTAGGTCTCCTGGATAAAGCACATGCACACAGACAGAAAAAAAAAATCAATTTCAATAGACTCTAAAAATAGAGGGCTTTTCTCAAAGAGATGCATACCTTTTCCTCACATTCAAGCTTCTATTTGGGTTTATACTTCATTGATGTTAACAAGGCTATTAATATAGAGCAAAGTTTTATTGCTAAATTCTATTTTTAAGTGTCTATTTTAGAGTAAATCTTTATCATAGCATGTTCCAGTTTCCATTTTACATCTTCATTTCCTAGGCTTTGCAATTGATAAAAATTACTAGGATTTCCTTGGCTGTGCAGTTTCAAAAACCAAAGCACCACCTGTGCTGCAAGTGAACCACGACATGTTTTCACTTCCTTTGCAATTGCTCAAAACTCTTGACATCTCATTATGAAATTCAGTAAAGTAGGTCTTTCCCTCAAAACTATGTCAGCATAAATAGGGAAAGTAACCAGAAATGCAGTTTCAATTGGAACACAAAAGTAGTTACTCTGCTACTGCATATCCATCCAGCTCTTAGTTTACTTTCTCCTCTTTCCTATCACAAACTAAAAATTTTATAGTGTAAATAAATTAAGTCGTTGTGGAACTATTCCCAGCATCTGCTCGGAGCAGTTAGCACATGCTAACTACAATGACACTCACATGGTATTGGCCTAGACCTCCCTGCTGCAAGCATAAATTAGAAATAATAAAAAAAGAGAAGAATTCAAAGACACTTCACACCAGTTCTGAGTGTTTCTGCTGATAGTTGGAGGTTTTTTGAAAACGCATACTCTTAGTTTATGTGCAAACTTGGACATTTCACAGAGCTAGAGAATTAACTAATACAAAACTGTTCTCTGGTATCTGGGGAAAAGTGAGAACTACTGCATGAGTTTAGAGCACAGCAAAAAACCAAAGTTCTAAAGAAAATTTAAAAAAATACTTTTATTTAAAGTAGCACCTGCATTTAAAGGGCCATGGATTATTTATTATTGATTATTTTTCCACTCACCCAGCTTACAAAAGAAACACGACTCTCTCAAAAACCCTTAAACCGCCACTATTATTTCCATAAATTGATTCAAAGCTTTTATAAGCGTAGTAAAATGTGCATCAAATACTAAAGTAAAGCCCAGCCTGCACTGGGAGTTCCCGGGAGTGCAAGCCTGACGTAGGAATTACCAAAGAAAGAGAAACGCTTTATGACAACATGTGGCAAACCCTTCCAATTCCTTAAGACGCCGCAGCCCTTGGGCAGCAATCTGTCCTAATTTAGGATCCCCGGAAAGCCCGGGGTGAGCATCCCGTGCTCTCCCTCAGCCTGCCCGGCTCCGGGGGCAGCTCCCATTGTCTCGGCGGACAGAGCGCTGCGCCCGCCGCGCTGCCCCGGCCTTGCGTGTGTCCCGGTACAGCCCCGGCGGGAAGGGCCGCGCCGCCGGGAGCCGTGCCGGCCGGGGCGGACCCCGCTCGGGGACCCCTTGCCCAGCCCCGCCGCCTGCCCGTCCGCCCGCTCGGAACCGCCATGACTGTGCAGGATTCCGGGCTTCGGGGCAATTCTCCCTCCGGAGGCGGGAGCAGCACCGGCCGCAGCGGCCCCGCGGCGGGCGGTCACTCGGTGCTGCCGGCCCGAGGAGCAGCACGGGCGGCAGCCCGGAGCCCGGGGGGCGGCCTCGGGGCAGCGGCGGGAGGGCGGGCAGGGCTGCCCCGCGTTAGCGGCGGCGGGAGGGCGGGCAGGGCTGCCCCGGGAGCGGCGGGCGCGGTTGCCCGGGTGACGGCGCGGCTTGCCCGGCCCCGCGGGGCCGCCGGCCAGGGCAGCGGGGCGGGAGCTCCCCCCACCCCGGTGCCTGGCGGACACGCCCCCGCCCCGCCGCCGCCGCCGGCCCCTCCGCTCCCGCACACGACCCCCGGCGCGGCGCGGCGGCTCCCGCCTGCCCCGCATTGTCCGTCCCCGCCGCCCGCCGGCTGCACCTGCCGGCTCCCGGCCCCTCTGCCGCCGCCCCGCACCTACCAGACGGAACCGTAGGCGCCGGAGCCGACGGGGGTGAGGTTCTGGTAGCGCTGGGGCACCTCCCACACCGTCTTGTTCAGCTCCTGCCGGTAGAAGCCGCCGCGCTCGGACATTTTCCCGGAGCCGCCGGCAGCAGCGGCAGCAGCAGCGGCAGCCGCCCCTCAGTCGAGGCTGCACGGCCGGCGCCGGCGGGGAGGAGGGACCGGGAGGGGAAGGGGAGGGGAAGGCGGAGGCCGAAGGGGTGGGGGCAGTGGCCGGGGCCGGGGGAGCCCGGGTGGGGACGAGGGGAGGCTTGACGAAGGAGCCCAGCATCCCCGGGGCGGCACCCGGTGTCTTTCCGGGGGGCCACCCGGGGGCTTGCGGGGAGTGGCGAAGCGCCGATCCCGCCCCGGAGCATCGCAGCCGGGGCGGTGACGGACCGGAGCGGGGCCTCGCCGCATCGGCCGCCCCTGCCCGAATGTGCGGGAAGGGCCCGCGCCGCCGCTCTGCTCCCCGCGGGGACGGTGGGGACGGGCAGACCCGGTTATCCCGCCCTGCGCCTGGTGTCTCTCAGGCTTTCTGAAGCCTTGCTGACACCTTTCTTTGCCACGGCCACCTGAAGTTCCCTGTGGGCCCGCCAGGCTCCCCCCGTCCCCAGCTCGAGCTGCAGCCACTGCGGCGCTGACCCTGCGCCGGGGGATCCTGCGCGGGGCCAGTGCGGGCCCCGCTCACTGATGGAGCCCCGGGCAGGTCGGGGGTTTTCTCAGAGTCCTCTGGTGCCTAAAATTTCCCCTTACCGCATTGATTCCCGCATGCAGTCGTCTGAGTCCTCTTCATCAATGAAGACTTGAGCCCTCAAGACAATAGATAATCTTGAAAACTTTAAAAGTCCAAAATTCATGCAGCAGTTAAAGGTTCTCTGACTTTACTGCACGTTTTCTTTTCTCCAAAATGTACCTTATGCAATATCTCAATGACCTCTGAAATCATGACAGCACTACTGCAATGTTACCAGTATATTTCTTTATGTATTGTTTCCTTCCATGGCTTCTTACACTTCTTTGAGCACCCGTAAGTTACTTGTACATAGCCTGTTTGCATAGATTCAGTGTACTGGGATTGCTTTACACCTGCCTTTGAATCACTGTGGAATATAAATCCTTGCATTTCAGAACCCTCCTGTACCATGGATTGCTGTTCGCTTTGGCAAATAGCTGCTCAGTTTGTGCTAGGACATAATGTGAGTGTAGAGAACACGTATGCTTGAATAGTTGTGAGCATGATGGGACAGAAAACAGGTGTTACAGATGCTCCAAACACTGGATGATGGTTCAAGTTCCAGCTCTGAAACCTCAGCCCATGTTGCATGACAGGACTTCCATACTAGGACTTTCAAGTGAACAGCACCAGCAACTTGGCATTTGCTGGGTGCATTTCAAATAAAAAATACACGAGTGGTATTACTATAGCCATTTATCTACAGCCATCCACTCAAAGACTACTAAGTGCTCCTAAAGCAATAGTCTAGTTCTCACTTCTACCTTTCTCCAGTGCAGCAGACCTCTCCAGTTCTCTCCAGACTGCTCCCTGGTCCCACTTGAATTTCTGTGCTGAGGGCAGAGTGCATGAAGGAAGTGAAAAGTGTAAAAAAATCCAACAATACATTAATTTATTTTATTTTTCTCAGCACCACTGTATGGAGTTTTAAAACCAGAGTAAGAGTGCAGTGACACTACAGCAAGCCAAGAAGAAATATTTCTGTCACTGCCATCCCCCATCTTATTTACCCCTAAAGTAAGTGGCCCCAAATGTTTACCATTGCTAAAATGGAACAAATACTCCTATTTGCTAACTTTTATTGTACTTTGTCTCTAGAGGTGTTTTGGTGTATTAAATTATTTCTTTCTAAATGCAGCCATGATTTTTGGAAGTTGTGTCTGTCCATGTCTCCCCAAGCTTTTAATCATACAATTTCCACAGGAGTTCATTTTTCACATTACTGGTTAATATTGGTAAATATTTACAGTTGGTCTCAATTTTCTGTCTTCTCTGAGTTCTGTGAGTTATTTGTGTTGCAATTATGACTCCAAGACTGTGCTTGATATCCTTGTTTTATTGGATACTACGGATATGGTCTGCTACTGTGTGTAATGAAGGAGATAATGGAAAACATCAAGATGCAAGGACATGTATTTGAGTTGTCTCAGAGCTAGGTAGGTTCTAGGCCTCCAGAAGCCTCCCATAAAGCAAGCCCTCACAGCTGCCTTTCCCATGGCAGAATCAGCTCATCCATCTTTGCCATCTCTGTGAAGGAAGAGGAAGAGGCAGAGACAGCTCCCTTGTCAGCTGGATTCTTCTCTTTTAGCTGCAGTTTTACAGGAGGTGTGACGGCACGAAGAAAAGATCAGGTCACAGCTTCTGCTGTACCTGTACATACATTGCCTTCTTAGGCATACTGTTACATAAAACTGAACCTGAAGCTGTGTTGGGACTCCCACGGACAGGGAGAGCCCATGAAAGAGCTGTGGACACTGCACAGCCCTCCCCACCTTGCCCTGAGAGCATCCTGTGTGACAGTTCCTCACCAGGTCAATGCTGGTGGCCGGAGGGCGGTGGCAGGGACTCACTGCCCATCACACAGGGCACAGTGCTGGGAGGGGACCCCGTGTGCTGCAGTGGGACAGGCTGGGACACACAGGCATCTTGTGGGGTGGGATCAGCTGGGTGAGCCTCCTGGCTGGTGAGGCAGCCCTGCATTCAGGGATGAGGAGGCTGTGCCCCCAGGAAGGGTGGGATGCCGTCCCTCAGACACACAGCACATCTAGCCGGTACCAAAGGAAGCAAACTTGCTGGCAGAGCACTAACTTGCTGTTGTGACTCTTCTCCCACTGCATGGTCAAACCCCACATTAGTCTCATTAGAATAAACCTCAGTGAAAACAAAGGAATTTATTGTTTTAGCCAGTTATGAGTTGCTAATTTCCAGTTGTTCCTCATTCCTATTTTTTTGAATTGGACTTGATGATCCTAATGGATCCCTTCCAACTCAGTGTATTTGATGATTTTCCCTCCTTTTTTTGTTTGATATATTACAGAAAGCTTGCACGTCTTTGTTACCCTCCTCCAGGTTCCTTTCAATTCTTATTTATTCTTTCTCTAGTTCTGTTTTTGTACTCAGTTTAGAAATCTCAAATTTTATATATAATGGAGTTCAAAGATTGCAATTTTCATACTAATAATAAACATGAAAAAGAAAGAAAATGCCACCTTAGTACTGAAAACATATAATTTCCTGGTGGAAAACAACCATATTACTGTAAACTCAGCACTGATTTAAAAAAGACTTTGAAAAACATAGGACAGATTGTTTGCATATCAGAGTTCAGACTGTTCTCAATACAATTGCTATGAATATAGGATAGCCCTAACTAAAAATCTACCAAGTATCACTGAGGTTTTAGGATGAACCACCATGGTTCTGTCACTATATCTGCTATGTACTTAACTTTGTAGTTGGAGATGTCCATTAATGGATTTCACCATGTCCACCTGAAGTTAATCACAGTAAACTAAACATAGTAATGTTGTGAAGGTGCTTCCTGTGCCACTTTTGAAAATGTTGTAGGGTATATGGAACATATTTATAAAAGATTTATTTTTATTATATTTTATACTTTTATTCTTTATTTTTATTCTTTATTTATTGGTTTTATTTGCAGGTTCTTGTGAATTTCTGAAACTACATCTACAAATAACATAGGAAAGCTGCCACTGTTTGTAATGACTGAAAGACAAAGTACAGACAGCAGGAAAGGCTAAATGAAGTCCTCTGTAAATAGCAAGTCAATCATTACCTACTCCTAACACATTGGTTTCCATGAGATTGCTTTGCCAGGGACCATGTATCTTTGTGACTGAATCACAAGACACTTGTTGCATTTGCCCATGAAATACTCTCTCATATTTCTGCTATTAACTGGCTGTTGCCAAAGACCTATTTGGGAGAAGGCTTCACAGCACCCAGGTTGATTCAGATGACCTGCTCCCGTCTGAGACTATTTTGTCCTGTTAGGTCTTAGATATTTAAACTGGAAAAGCATTTTTTTAATGTTGTGAGAACATGAAGGGTCTTGCATTAAAGAGAACTTAAAATTTAGTTACTCATTTTTAGCCTCAATTTGAAAATTAAAAGTCCAAGGCATTTCACACCTATAATGAGGTGTGAAATCAAATAAGCAATTCTGCTTTTGATTGAGGACTTTTAAAATCTGGGTTAAATCCTAGTATATATATGGCAAGAATAGGTTTCTATTCTTTCTGAGAAGAGAGATTCTAATATGGCTTGAGTTCAGAGCTCAGGCTTTGTTTCCTTTTTTTCCACATTCTTTCTCTGTGGAATTAGGATGGCCACTAGATATCTCTGTGACAGCTTTCCACGTTTATGACCTGAGACTAGGATTGTTTCCTTATTTTAAGTATAAATATATAAGACTGATGCTACCTGAGATAGTAATAACACTTTATTAGCTAAGCCTATTGTTTGCAGACATTGATAAAATTTTTTCACATATTCCTATCATACTGCTGTGGATGCAGGGTGGGAAATATTTTCTAATATCCTGTTAAAAATGTAATTCTGACAAAAAAAAAAAATCAGTGTCCTTTACCTAAAATTACAGAGGAGTGTATCTTGGCCTCCTGGAGTCTACCAGAACAGGGTAGCAGTGTTTTTCCTACATGCAGGAGCAACACATGGCTGTTATTCTAAGATCATGTTGCTATTAGATGTCTCAATGTGATTGGAACTGCAAGCATGCTGGCAATTGGTGTCAGAAGTCCTCAAAGTAAATTAAATAAAATACAATATCCTGCTCAGTCATGTCAACAAAGGCTTCTAGGTGCATGTACATTCAGAACAAGGCCATCACCAGAAAAATAAATAGAGATTTAACTTTATAATAATTCCTAATTAAGCAAACCAAGGTCCAGATATGAAGAAAGGCTGAGATGGGCTATTAATACATAGTGCCATATTTTCACTTGCAATCCATGTAATTATGTTGCCTGCTGAATCACAACAACACCATGATGCTATATTCTTATGCATAATACAGCTTCATTCAAACACAGTCTAATATTGACATGTATAATCAATAGCTGCAGAGAGCCCAGCACCACTCCTATTCAAGTCAAATTTCATTATGAGAATGGGAGCAAGAACACATTGTTCCAAATGCATTAATTTGGGCTTCTGTCCTGAATATGCATCAGCTGTAAATTTTTTCACAGTGACTGAAGGTACTCTAAAGATGAAAGCAGATGCAGATGTAAGAGCCCACATACACCAAGCTCTGTGCTTTTCTGATGCACATTAAGAAATCACACTCAAGGAAAACTGTTTAACTGACTACTGTGTTGTTTCTTTTGCCTCCAAAGAACACCATGGGTTCTTTAAAATGGCTGTGCATTGCAAATCATGAATTCCTCTTATCACAATCCAAAAATAATTATGCATTGGAACAATTATATTAATGAGGTGTCAATCTGGCTAAAACTGTGCTTATTCTGCATGCAAAGTCAATATGAAGAAAAGTTGTTACTTACAGGACTTCTAAATGCCATGGGGTTGTAGATGTGTACAAACTTGCACCCACACCCATAGGGCTGCTCTGCCTGATGCCTGTGAGCTTTGGAACACGGTAAACTCTATTACAGTGCTTTAAAAATATGCAAATATTTGCAGTTGAGGGAGAACAATATGAAATCCATATCTGATTCAGCTTTAACTCTTAATGAACACTTACAGAAAATTGATACCAATGCAAACTTGTAAAAGCAGAACACAAATTTCTAGTAAATTAGCCTGACTTAGTATGAGGTGCATGTATTCACATGCCTTCATTTGCCATCTGCTACTCATCTGCAGAATTTTGCACTCCAATCTGGTGCTGTTCATTTCCCATAAAGCAGTTACATTCAACCTTGTCATACTGAAAATACAGCATCCTTCTTCATAGTTGTGTTTTTCAGTCATTTTTTGAGATATTGTGAGGATACAACTCAGACAGCTTGAGAAAAATGGTACAAGTTCACTTGTTCTATTTTATATAATCCTGTCTAATCTATCTGCAGGGTTTTTTTGGTCCATTAGCATGACTCCAGTGTACAGTGGGCTATTCCACAAAGGTGAAAAGTGGGATTTCTACTTTAATCACATTTTATTTCTCGCTGATATTACAATGTCACCTTCTTGGTTTTTACTTAATAACCTGTCTTTGGACTCTGCTGTGAAGACCTTTGGTTCCTCAAAGTAAATGTGTCGGTAAGGCTTCAAAGAATGGTTGCAATGTGACTGTGGCGTGACAAATGACACTGCAGATGTTGAGCAGGGTGGACAATAATGGACCTGATGGCGGCATGCCCTCTACTGAGGCTTCACAAGGGCTTGATTAAGCCAGGGAAATGCAGTTGTGTGGCTTGGCAGGCTGCTATTGGGCACATTTGGACCCAAAACATACCTTGCTTGCTAAATATCTGGATCAAACTTTCTGCTATTATTATTATGGCAGGATGGTAGGACAATGATGTGATGTTTTAAAAATCATTTCAAACAATCATTTGGATAAAAAATGTGATCCACATTCTATTTGGGAGCTGCTATCCATAAAAGAAGACATTTTTTTCACAGTTTCATCATAATTCAGGATGTATTTGATACACATTGGCTTTTTCAAGTTATATAGATCCTGCATCTACTGAAATCTAACTATAGTTTTATTAATGAACCTACACAGTCTCTACACTGTGAAAGAGCAGCTTATTACTCCTTAGATTTTCTTGTACTTACAAGAATTCTTATAAACTGAACTACAAAAGCTGTGCCCACAGTTTAACAACTGTCTTATATATGTATGGCCATCTTAAAAAAAATTAAGCCATAAACCTTTGTATGTAGAACTGTGTAGATGTATGATATACATCTACTAATAATTTCAGAAATAAAGATCAGGTGTTGCCTCAGTTTACCTGTTTTGTGTTATTGTACTTGAATTACACAGATCAATGAATAAAAGCAATGGCAAACATAAACTGTTTTTGAGGAATTATTAATTGAGGGACTTGAACCTACAGATTTAAGCCTGTTAATATCCCTTCTTTAAACTTGAACTTAACAAAGGGAATACTGAGTCAGAGGCCCTGGAAAGGAGTGGGGTTATCAGTAGTTGCAAGGAATAAGTGAGACAAATCCTGACTGCAACAAGCATATGACCACAAAAAAAGGGGAAGGGAATTGTGCTGAAAAGAGTTTTCAAGGGAAGGCTGCTACACTGATGAATAATATCAGACTGGAGGCGATTTCCAGTCACTGAATTACAGGTGTTACATTTGCCATCACAAACTGACTGAGTGCCAATTAATAAGTACTTTCACTGGCCTTATCAGAAAATTTATATTAGGTTATAGGCTACCAATGTATATTTGTGATTATGCCAGTGCTGATCTCTGGCCTTTCTTTGGTGTTTCACATTCCTCCAGTGTATTTCTAGACATCAAGTGTGTCTGTGGCAGCATTAAGTTCTCTGAGCTCTTTTTGTTTCCTGTACTAAGATAGGCTCACCTCTTGTTAGTATGATTCTGAGGAGAAGGCCAAGCAGAAACTGTAACAGCTCCTCCTGTGGAGTTGAGTATTTTATGAAAAATACTACGTGACAGTTCTCTGTGGCCACCAGAGAGTTACAAACTAATCCTTTTTTGTACTAGAGTCTGTTGTTTAAAGAGAAATTAATTATTTCAAATTTCCTTGGGGTTTTACTCATCCTGTAGTAAAACACAAACTGTCCTGTTTGCTGCTTGCTTACTGTTATCTCCTGCTTCAAATGGTAAAATAATAAATAGGCTGAGATTTTTTATTGACTGAAACTCTCCGACATGAATGGCATAACTGGGCTTTCAAAAACAAAGGTCATGTCCACTGCCTTATTTGTGTGAACATTTAAGTGACAGGACAGTGACCTGTGGCAAAACCTTTTCATTCCCAGTGTGCATTTGGGGGCTCTTCAATATAAATTTTTCATGCATACCAAGCTAATGTTTCTGTCTATAGTGGTTTTTTACACTAAAGAGAACTGATGAAAGAATTCTTTGCTGGCAAAGGCAGCATATTTGTTCTAAAGACCAGCCTGTTTTACAGCAAAATACCTTGGTAAGCTAAAGTTTCTTAACACTACTTATCTTCAGTCTCATTTGAGGTGGAAGTAGACTGAGTATACCTTGAGAAATAAGGCAAGTATGTCCTTAATTGGAGTTTACAGATGATGATTTTTATGCTACAGGTGTTCTTGAAATTATTGAGATGGGTGTGATGCCAGCTTTTATTACTAACACAGTAACTGTTTCATCTTACTCCAGTTAGACAAAATACTTCTGTATCTAGTGGTCTACCTATTTTTTGCAGTAGTGTGGAATAGTGGATGAGTTTGTATGAAGCCTCTTTCCCATATTTTTCATTTTTGTCTATTACAATATATTCCAATTTCCTTCTAAAAAGACATCAGCCAACTGCATTGTCCAGCATTTTTTGCTTAGAGGTAGAGCTTATATTTTCTTTAAAATCTCGGAATGACTGGAAGCATGGCAGTTGAAACCAATTCTCTCTCTCCCTGTCTTTATCCCTCCATTTCATAACATAGAGGTTTAGCAAATATTGTATCAATTTTAGGTAATTCTTCTAGAAAGCTCTGTAGAACGCTTTTCCCTGTGGGGGCTTTAGAAGCACCAGGTTTTCTGTAACTTTTCCTCTTTTATTTGTTTTCATAACTTTTTCTGCCTTGAAATATAGATGTAGCAAACATTGGCTCAAGCTTCATTTGAAAGTGGTTTTTTTTATGTATTGTAAAAATCAAGTCCTCTACAGCTGTCTCTTGAACTTAATGGATGCCCTTACAGAGTGTCCATTTACTCCTTCTGCCTGATCTGTATCTTGGTTTTTTGTGTGATGGTGTTGCACCTACCTGACAGTTTTAGCAGGTCTCTTTCCATGACTCAGCAATCATTAATGTATTTTGAGGCCCAAATCAATGTCTGGACTTGCCTCAATTTGTGCATCCTGCACTAACATCTATTTTGAAATGAGGATTAGCAATATTTAAAGCACCTATGGTAGACTATTTTTTCCTCCAATTTAGATAAAAGCATGTTACCAGGATCTCAGTGGAATGGTAGTGTTTTGTCTTTATACAAATAGAGGCTCACTGGACCCAGTGAGATCCCAGTGCCTGTGAATGTTGTTGATATCTGCCCCAAGACACACCATGCTGCTCAGAGTCTGGTTCTGTACCATAAAAGAGTCCATGTTATTCCTGCTGCAGATTCTATCCCTTGCTTTGGTGTGATGAATTGCTAGCTGCATACTGGAAGAAGAAGGTGCTTTCTATTTGATTCTGCTATGGCAGCAGAAGAGCTTTGCAATTACTGGTGTTTTTGTGGACAGGTGATCCTGCAAAGTCATTCAATCTCAGCACTATTTTGTGTGCTTACTTACAGAAATTGCTAGCTATAGAGTAGCTCCTTTAGTCTCAGAAAATCAATAAATTATGTCATTAGCTATTAGAACCTCCCACACTCCTTATGCAGGTGAAGCAGTAGATTTTTTGCAAGCATTCAGCCTCTTGAAACTATTTGCCTCCTAGATAAGTGATTTTCTCACACTGCAATAGCTGCAATGTCATCACATTTAGGTCTTTTTAGTTTAATTCAGCTGGCTTCTTCTTTTCCCTCATTTCCATTTGAGGATTCCAGACTCATTTCTAACTGTCAGGACTCTCGCTCCATGAATAATAACTATTTGTTAAGACTGGACACCATCAAGTCATTCATACTGCAAATTGTGGCAAGAATTATGATTGTTCTAACAATATTTGATGACACTGGGAGCCTGGACTTGACCTGTGAGATTCCTTCCCAATGCTACGATGTTCCCATTGCAAATCCCACCATCAAAAGACCAAATGGCAAAGAGAAGGAAAAGCTAAATCACAAAACAGCACAAGAAATTCTCTGTGAAGGCACAGTCCCCTACCTCAATCTCACTGTCCAGTGACTCATTGTACCTCAAACTGCGCTAAAAAACTTAATAACACCAGAGCTCAGATCTTCACAGCTATGTGAAAACCTGTTCAGACTAGGAAATATATTTTTTTTGTTAAAAATTAAAGATGAGAAGGCTGTATTCTCCCTCAAGAGTAGCTATTTTCAGTTATTTCTTTCTATAGTCATGCATGCATAGCTGTCAGCAGTTCTGCTTTAAGAGGTAGGATAACTTACCCTAATTATTCCTGGACAATTCTTTCCTAGATATTCATGCCCACTCTTAGTATGAACATTTCCTTCCTTCCTTCCTTGGTTGCTTGCTTTCTTTCTTTCTTGCCTATTTTCTTATGTCTTAGACCAAAACAAGCCTTACAGATATTTCTCACAGTCCCACATATGAAAGAAGAAGACAAAAAGAAACTTGAGGCAGGGTTGGCCTGCATTAGTCCCCACTGCTGTATTGATTGTGCATTCTCTCTCATTAGCTTACCTAGGATGGGGAGGTTTGATCTACTCAATTCTGCATGATCTCTTTCTTCCCTTATGTCTACTTTTCACCATTCTGTTGATAGATCCAGGCTGTAGGGCTCTAAGGATCAGCCTAGCAGGGAATTTCCCCTCTGTAGTGCAAGCTATGAATAGTATGTACATGTGAACAGCCTGGAAGGGTCATTGTTAAGAAGGCATGAGGAAAAAATTTCTGAGATTGGGCTCAGTGACCTGCTTCCATTCACTGAAGCATATGCTTCCATTCACAGACATGCAGTAATCATAAATCTACCTCTACTAATAACAGTTAGGCAATATTTGTTCAACAAACAAAAATAACATCAGTAACAAAAGCTTAACCAAGGTTCACACTTGCTTTCTGAGATATAAATTGATAAAGTGTAGCTTAGACAGAAATATCAGTTTCATTAGACCTTTTTGTTAAGGTGATGGTCCTTAGCTTGGGAAGTATGGCAGGTGATGCTTTAAAGGAAAAGGCCACAGATGAGAATGCTTACATCCTAAATGTTGTGGCTCTCCTGCTTTATTTAATGAAATGACAGTAATCACAGAGAGGAAAGCAGACAAATGTTTCACACATATGGCAGGCTTCAGCAATTCCCCCAACACAATGAATGCAATCTTTCCAGCTCTAGGCTTTTGCCACAAAGCTAATAGCTCTACTGTTCCGGAAACCAATCACATGCCCCGTGCCTCTCCCTGCAGGTGCAGCTTGCCTGGGCAATCCAACCACAAACACTGTATTTTTGCACTCTCATGTACAGGAGTAAGTTGCAATCCTGCAATCAGGAAATGCTGTGACCAGAAGTCATTACGGTGAATTTTCTGAAGTAATGCAAAGGCACACAGGAAATAGCTTTCCATGATTTAAAGCCTTTTCACATGGGCTGCTCAATTCTCAGAAACAGCAAGCAGTAATTGAAGACAAGTGATAGGTTATTGCTTTCTCTCCCGTCCTATTTTTCCATCAAAGCAGGAAAGGAAATTAAAGATAAATCTGTTTTTATGAAACAGAAATAGGTTTTTTTATTACAAATAAATCTTGGACAAAACCAGAGCAAGTGAAAGCACTGCTGTTTCTCTTTTATGGCAGGTAACTTGGTAAGGTATGGGACAGGTGGCTTCAGGAAGTAAAATACTCCATGCCTCTGCACGTGTTTGGTGATCTGTTAAAATAGCAGCTGTCCCACTCTCATCTCAGTCATAATGAGAAGGCAATTATTACAGCCTTAATTATCATTACAGATAAGCAAACGGGCTTCAGCACAACTTGAATCCTGGCTCTTTTGCTCTTGTTTACCAGAAGCCACACACTGCTCCAGGCAATTCACGCAGCAAGCAGACGCATCCAGGATCAGCCAGAATGAGGAAGGCTGTTGACCAACGTCAGCTGTTGCTTAGACCTTACGAAATGTAGGTCCAGTTCTTGGGCTCACACAGGGCTTTGGTGGGATTGTTTTGGCATGCCTTTTCCAGCCCAAGTGTTCCTGGAGCTCTAGGCTCTTTGGCTCTCTCAAACTTAACCTCAGCCCTAGTGCTAGCCCCAGCCCTTATCCAACCAAACCTATGAGTTTTCCAGATCAGAAAGATGTTGGAGCAGCAAGGAAACATATAGTTTTTGTTTTGTGTTTGGGCTAGGGATAAAGACTTAGGTTTAGGGTTAAGACTCAGAGAGTCAAAGAGCTTACAGCTCCAGGAACAACAGGGCTGGAAAAGGCATGCCAAGGTGATCCCAGCAAGGCCTCAACCCATCAGAAAGATGTAGGACCAGCAAGGTTGAGGCCTTGCTGGTCCTACATCTTTCTGATTGGGAAAACTCATAGGACTGGGTAAGGGCCAGTGCTAGGGCTGTGGCTAGCACTAGGGCTGGGGTTAGTGTTAGGTTTACAGTTAGGGTTGAGAGAGCCAAAGAGCCTACAGCTTCAGGAACACTGGGGCTGGAAAAGGCAAGCCCACAGGTTCCCAGCAAGACCCCAACCTTGCTGCTCCTACTTCTTTCTGATCTTATAGGAAAACCTATATTCTTGGGCTTGGGTTGGGGCTAAGGCTGGGTTTAAGGTTAGGGTAAGGTTAAAAGTTTGGGTTTGGGATAGGGTTGGGACAGTCAAAGTGCCTACAGCTCCATGAACACTTGGGCTGGGAGTGGCATGCCAAGGCCATCTCGGCAGGGCCCAACCTTGATGCTTCTACTTCTTTCTAAACTTGAACACCAATACTGCTGGGGACTTTAGACTTAGGCTTAGGGGTAGGGTTAAGGTTAGGCTTGAGTGAATCAAAGAGCCTACAGCTCCAGGAACACTAGGGCTGGAAACAGTATGCCAGCCATTCCAGCATGGCCCCAGCCTTGCTGCTTCTACATCTTTCTGACTTGGAAAACTGATGGGATAGGGTTAGAGCCCTAGGATTAGGGCTAGGGCTGGTGTTAGGGTTAGATTTAGAGTGAGTGTTATGGTTAGGGTTCAGAGAATCAAAGAGACCACAACTCCAGGAACACTGGTGGTGGAAAAGGCATGCCTAAGTGGTCCTGGCAGGACTCCAACCTTGCTGCTCTTACATCTTTCAGATCAGGAAAACCCAGGATTGGGTTAGGCCTTGTGCTAGGGCTGGGGTTAGGGTTAGATTTAGGGCTAGTGATGAGAGAGTCAAAGAGTCTGCAGCTCCGGGAACACTGGGTCTGGAAAAGCAATCTATGAAGTTTGCCTTGGCAATATGAACTGTAATTCCAACAAAGAATAAAAGATTTCAGAAGAAAGTTAATTCCCTTACAACACTTACCTTGAAGCATATTTAGCTCAATCTAGCATGTCCTTGTGTAGGAAAAATTCATTCTGAGGCCTAACACCTTCTCAGCTGCACTGTGTCATTATTCAAGTTCATCACAAGTATGCTGCATGTTGGCATGGCCTTCTGGTGCAAGCATTGTGAAAAGGATAATCAGTGTCCAAGAAGAAACTTTGGAGAATAGATTATGATCATCTTCTCAGCATCTTGTCTTGTTTCCCTTTTTCCTTTCATTCTCCAGTAAAGATTCATCAGCAGTTGTTACAAGTCCCTATTGCTGGAGACCAGTGAAAGCATGGACATAGGATGCAGCCCATTGCTCAGTGCTGAATTGGTATTTGTGTGATTTTGACTTTGTTTTCACTACTGCTAGGGGTGAAAGCGATATATAGCACATACAGCAGGATCAAAAAAAGGATAAACCCTCCATTACTATGCTTCACAGTGTTTGGCATTTCAAATCAAGAGATAATGTTAAATTCTGTCATATTGATTACACACACACAAAAAAAAAAAAAAATCAAAGGCCAATGGTCAACTTGTGACACAGGAGCCTATTCTGAATGGCCCACAGGGCAATTTGGGACAGTGCTGGGAAATTCTACGATTTGAAAATTCACCTGCAAAAGACAACTGTTTCTAGTTTCTTCTGAATCCAATGAAATAATTTGAATTTAAAGAACACAGGCAGTCCCTGTCCTTCAGAGGCAAGGTACTGCCAATTGATTGATTGGTATCACCTTTCTGTGAGGTAGCATCCCTCTGCTCCTATCGATCTTCTACCAGAGCTGCCCCTAACCTCTAAATTGAGAAAGAAAATACAGCTTGGCATATGCACTAGAAAAAGGCTGCTTCTCCAGCTTTAGAGTACAATTGTCTTTGAGGATGGTGCATTTATTTGGGCTAAAACATAGTTTTTAATTGAAGCTGTTAAAGCTCCAGACTGAAAGAGCTTTTAAAATTTGGTATGTCTCCTATGAATCACAACATATCCTGAGATCTCTATTGTCTCAAGTTGCCTTTTAACAGCTCTAGGCTAAAAACTTAAAGACAAAGCATTTTAAAAAGCTGAATGAAAGAAAGGGAACACAAAGAGACTTGTCTGGCTCACAGCCAGGCCAAGGATGCTATCTGAAGAATAGTCTGAAATATAAATCACTGAATATGGAGATTTACCATGTCATCAATTATTTTTAGCAGAGTGAAGAACTAACTCAGTTTTAAGAAACATGTGAGAGAAAGATGCAGCCTTAAAATTAACTTTGGTTTAAGTTTCTTCTTTGAACTACTGGTATTGATCATTGTGATTTGCATTTTACATATTCCTTGTAGATGTCTGCTGGTTTTTTTTTACTAATTCAAAATACACCATGTTTTTCTACAATAAAAATATAAAGCTTAAATAAAAAACTATGGAACAAAAATGTATAATGAAAAACAAGAGCTGGAAATAAATCTAGAAATAAAATAAATAAATAATAAAAGCTAAAAGCTATTTATTTATAAAATAAATAAATAATAAAAGCTAGAAATAAATCTCCCTGCTAGCTGCTGGGAGAAAAAGCCGTTCTACACATTTTTAAAGGCTTTGCATTCCTATACCTCAAGTGTCAGCTTACCTGATACTTTCCTAACATTTGAAAGTTGATGGCTAAAGACCTACTCATTCAACTAACACCTTGCTGTTTTGTTACACCAAATGTATTTCTGGACTCTGGCCCTAATTCAGAGGATGTCTATTATTTTCAAGTGCTGTAGTTCTTAATCTTGTATATTCTTTAAACTTTAATAGATCTCAAGTTGTGGTAGCATTCATGAAGGTACTTATGTGCTTATGTGGAACTCATAAGCACATGAACTAGTGTTCTAGAAGTCAGCTTTGCTGTGAGACACAGAATCAAACCTACTGATGTGGGATGCAAATAGTGATGATGGCAGCAGCACACAGTTATGTCAGCTCATGATGAGAGGGGAATGACAGTCTGTTAATCTGTTCTAGAGCTGTGGCCCACGAGTTCCCTTGCTTCATCACACTGTAGCCAATGTAATGTTAAATAGTTATTCCAAACTTCCATAAATTCACTGTAGTCACCTTGCTGACTACAAAAATCCCTGCAGCTACACAGTCCCAATCTGATTGCAAACTGATTTGCTTCTGACAAGTCATACCACACTGTCCAGAATGTTGCCTTTCATCAGAATAGGTATTTCTCCATTAAAACAAAAGAAGTGAAAACTGATGAAGAACCAAAATTCATTCTGGGCAAAAGAGCTGTTCTGTAAAAGCAGGGAAGTATTTCTGACACAAACAGGGATTCCTGACTGCTGAATCACAGGAGTGTGGCCACCATGTTAGTGGAAGGTCTGGGAAGCCACTCCTGTACTCATGACTGGATGCATTTGTTAATGAGTACTAATAGGAAAGAGGAAGGAGGGGAACAGGGATCTACATTTTTCTCAATTATTTGGAAATTCATACTACTTACAACTGCAGTACTCAAAAACTATGTCCCAATATGTATGCAGGTGATCTACAGGCTCTACTGGCACATCGAGGGCCAGATCCTCCTCTCTTTTCCTCACACAAACTGGAGATAACTCAACTGCAATTCATGCTGCTGAAACAGGGAGAAGAGTCAGACCTGAAGTTTGATCTTCTGTTATTTTTAATGAAACTTTTCTAGCAAGCTATCACTTCCATGCAATGCAAGATGTCCCCTTGCAGGAATTGTAAGTGCTATTGACAGAAATATTCCAGTTTAATTAAGTTGCTAAAAGAGACTGCCACTTTTAATGTAGAAGAAGGGGTACTTTCAGAGAGAGATGCAGCAGAAATAGCTGCCTTCAGCAGAAATGAAATAGCTGGGGGAAAAGAAGCCAGCAGCTGTACACAGAGCAAATGGTGATTAAATGGAACCACAAAGAAAGAATAAGGAACAAATCAGTGAAAAGAGAGATGAAGACCTAGAAAGTAGAGTATGAGTAATAGTGTTAAAGAAAAATGACTTGTTGTGCAAGAGTAATGAAAATGCTAGACTATGTCTCTGAAAATACTGCGTAAAGAAGTAGTGATCATTGTGGGAAATTATGATTTAGAAACTGGAAGGGAAAAGTGCTAACTTAAAAAGCAGCCCACATCCTTAAAAGGTCTGAGACCTCAGAGAGCTATTTTTAAAGATTAAATTGGAAATGCACAGGATGAAGGAACCGTGTATAAATAACAGTTGAGAAAACATGAAAAAAAAGTTAACATCCAAAGCATATCTTTCTGGCTTCAGACTGAAATCTGAAGAACTTAGAGAAATTCTGTGTAACTCTGAGAAACCTTAGAGAAATTGTAAAAGGCTTCTGGTGCTATGCATTAGATTTCTGCAACTTGCAATGAATTACCATGTTTGTTTAATAAAAATCATCTTGAATGAGAGAAAAAAGGTCAAGCTGAAGAGATAAATAAAGAAAAAATATTGAAAGGGCAAAGTGAAAAAAGCATCTCTTCAAATTAATGTAAGGAAGGATGCATGAAAAATAAGTTTGTCAGAGGGGAGAGAGATGGAAGAGCATGATGGGAAAACCTGACAGTTCAGATATACAGCTGGTAATTAGGCAGTTCCTGGGTGTCTTTTCTCTACTCCAGGATGAGAGGAGGTCAACTCCCACTCAGATTAGTCAAGGATCAAAGGACCAAAAAGTTTTGAAAGCCACATAAAGCAAATTTTTCTTTCTAACATGGTTTGGGATGCCTCTGAGCTAGTCCTGTGTATGCAACTGGAGTTTAAAGAAGAGAAATGGAATGAAAAGACTGAAAAGGAGGAAGAGGATTACCAGGGAAAATAAAGGTATTTTTAGCTTTTATTTTCCTCCAGTACAGTGTCAAAGTGATGAAATGTAATTAATATTGATCCTCTGTGATTCAGAAACTGCCTGTAGTATTTTTGAGTCTATATGCCACTTGCACAGCTGCTGTTGGCTTTCCAGGGGCACAGAGCTGCCCTGAGCACCACCAACCATGCAGAAGAGAAAAGGTACCATTGGGCATTACTCTGAGAGGGGAACTAAGGAGAGGCAATGGTTTTAGCAAGTGCATTTAAATAGGTGCCTATCACAGCTTTAAATTGTTAGATGTTGGGAAAGAGCCACTAATTTGCTGCAGCAGTTGCTTGCACATAAGGCCATGTTTGGAACTTTTGTAGATGGGATATATCATAACTATTCCAAGCTGTGACAATTCATTGTGAAGTTCATAATCTGTATCACTTGTGTGCACCCTCATAAAAAACCTCCTGAAAAACCTGTATGCTGGAAAGCTGGAGACAAGAAGAGCAGATCCTCCAGGCTGCCAAAGTGCCACTGTGGACACATTTCTGCCAATCCATTTTCATGACAGACACTTCTTTCCAGCAATGGTCTTTCCACTGCATGTCACTGTCTCCTAGCCCATCCGTCCTCTCAAATTGCCTTCTCTCCCTCTGGCTGTTTTGTGTTTCACTTGTGTATGCAGGTTTTAATCCCTCCATCCGATTAGTTAGGAGAAAAAACAGTCTTAATCTGACAACAACAGGATTATGTATCACTGCAAATGATTACATTATTGAAATTTTTTTTATTTACTAATGTGGTTTATAGCAGAATGCAATGAGGTTTTTTTTTTTTTTTTTTTTTTTGCAAGAAAGTAAGAAGTTATCCTCAAAACATATTGGATTTAAGAGTACTTTATGAAACACTGATATCATCCACCAAGAAGAGATATCTCTCAGCTCATTTCAGCAGCATGTTTTTATGCTGATGTTCCTAGGAGACTTAGCAGATCTTTGCATTGTCTTGGGCCTGGCTTCATTTGCCCCACCTGGGAAATTTTGTACAATCAGAAAAATAAAAGCCAGGCATACACTCCCTTACAAAGTAGCTGCCCTCCAAAGAAATTTCCTTGTAATTATTTCCACAATGACCTGGCTGAAATAACCTGCACATTTCAAGGCTTAAATTGTCAACATATCAGATATTTGTGTAAAACAATTAACTTATGCAGGCCTCACCGTTTTAGCTATTTGTCACTGTTTGAGACAGATTAGCTGGGAATTTGGAAACCCATTTTGTTAAATTTTTCAAGTAAGCTTATTAGACATCTTATAAAACATGAAAACAGTCACTTAATAGAACTTGTTTTTGTACTGAGGTGAGTAACCCTACTTTTTCACATCAGCAGGCACACATCTGGTGGGTTCAGGACAAGGAAATGCACATCTGTATTACATGACAGCAGTGAGCCTCCAGCCTGCCTCTCAGGTACATAAAACCCCTCCAGAGGTCTGGAACTTCTCTGACAGCCCTCCTGGTGACTCCAGGTGACCTCCTAATGACAGAGGCTCCCACGGGCAGGGGCTGTGGAGCACACAGGCAGGGAGAAGCAGCTTGTCCGGAGTAAGGAATGCCTGAGGCAGAGCTCAAAGCATTCAGTCAGCAGCTGGACTAATTCAGGTGCAGATCAAGGCCATTGCCACTGACCTCAGTCAGACTAAATTTGCAGAACTCTTTCCAGCATCTTTAGATGCTTCTGTTGGCAAAATTTTGGCCTTTAAATTTAATAGATTAAATACAAAATAAATATATATTTTAACTTATTTTGCTGAGTCAAGTTGGAAGCTTATGCCAAGCAAAAGTTGAAATTACAGTGAGAAAAGAGATAAAGAGATAAAATTTTGCTGTATATATGTTACAAAGTGAGAGGGGAGAACTTAGGCAAGTCCCTGCCTTCGACAAGTTTCTAGCAGTAGACAGCAGCTTTATTGAGGTGGCCAGCACCCCAAAATTCACTGTTACTTGCAAGTTCTTAATAATGACAGATCAGTCCTACAGAAACATGAATCATTTATTGAGGAGACCAAAGAAAATGGACATAAGACTTCAAACAGACTACTTACACAGGATAGATAACACAAAAAGAGCTACTTGAAGATAAAAATACAGTGCATGATAATAAAGGTACCAATGTTTTAGCTAGCAAAGAAATAATATAGATTAAAAGTCAATGTCACTTACCAACACATGACAGTGGTGTGCAGAGAATCTCCTAATTTCTCTCAATTCTAGAGGCACCTCTCAATGTGAATGTCTCCACACTGAGGAAATCTTTTATACACTCTCCAAGGGGAAGGGGCCTGACAGCCAAGAGAAGGCTGTTACTGGATTTCTGGTTTTGTTTCTTGTTGCTGCTGTTTGTTTGCCTTGTTATACATACAAACTAGTAAAGAACTGTTATTCTTGCCTGAAAGCCCCTTCATTTCAAAGTTATAATAATTTGGAAGGAAGGGGGCTATATTTTCCTTTCCCATGGAGGTTCCCCCCTTCCTTGGCAGACACCTGTCTTTCAAACCAAGAAAAAAGAGAAGATTTTAAAGGTTAAAGTTTCAGAAATAAGTAATGTAAAAGACTACATCTATTACAAATCAAATCTACAGATCAAGAGAACTGTCATTGAATTTACATAGGAGAATTGTAAATGCAGTGCTCCTTTTAGAGACTTTTAATAATTGATTCCATTGTAACCTCTTGTTAACAAGAACTTAAGTTTCCCCCCTCTGCAAAGGAGATTATGTTATGCAGAATATACAAAGAGTACAGCCTCGTATGATTCAATTAATATTTATTTAATATGTTCTCATACACTTAATCATATTTATAGTCTTACCAAATGTTAACAGTTTTGTTGAAGTTTCTTGGTTGAATACCTCATTTGCACTGAAATTTCAATTAGAAATTTTTTTTAAAATGCAACCAACTCATATTTTGCAGTCACACCTTGCTCTGCCATGGAGCTGGGCTGGTTTCCCAGGTAGGTACAGTTCTGGAGCTTTGAGCTGGTCCTGCTGAGTCCCACAGCTTTGCTGACACTGTTGTTCAGTTCTGAGTGAATGTGTGTAATTCCAATTATTCATAGCCTCACCAGAACCTTTTAAGAACCCTCTATGCTTTCTGAGCTCAGGAGAGATATTTAAATGGCCTTTTACTTCCTTTATGTCTGGCAGGACATAAAGGAAGTAAAAGGCTATTTAAATCTCTCTATCTGAAGGCTATTTAAATCTCTCTATCTGAAGGTCTTTGGCTCTCCTGGTGTTTTGTCTCCAGGTTACTGCCTTTGAACTCTGGTGATTCATGTGTTGGTCACTCACCAACAATACCTCTCAAGAGCAATACCTCTCAAACATCACACCACCACATATTCAAAGCAACCCTCTTCCCCATGTCCCCTTTCCACACATTGCCTCTTTGTCCAACCAGATGTTCACAGAATGCCCTCTCCTTATCCGAGTAACACGGAGAGGGTTTAACTTCAGGTTTACATTGAGAGGGCCAGTCAGAGGGTGACTCCTGGGCCTGCTAAGGCATGCAGGCAACTCAAGTATGGTTCCTGAGCTAGAGTCACACCATGTGGCTGGCATCAGGGTCATGCTGGTTGGAAGGTTGAACCCCCCTGTGATGGGAAAGAGGAGGTCCAAAGGGGCTGCTGAGCCTGGCTCTTAGAGTACCTGTGATCCTGCCTGGTCCTGTGCCGGAGCACCGGAACCTTTAGATCCAAGTAACACATTCTTCTTACTCCTCTCAGCTGCTATGTCAACCATGGGAAGATTTGAAATAGCTTCTACACAGCCTGCTGGTGTCAGTAATGGCAGCAGCAGGCACTTCATGCTGAATCACGAGCTTTTCTTGCTGCATCTGGGCAAGCTGGCAGTTTCACTGTTGGGACAGACTGCAGCAATGTTTTTCAGCAGGTTTCAGTGTATCTCTTTCCAAACACTATAGTGCAAAGCTCATACCTGTCCCAGATAGACCAAGAATGATGGAGAAAACACCTGCTTCCTGAGTAGATAATTCCAGGACTCAATTATGCTCACTGTGAATAATGTGGTCCTATTTTTGTTCTCATTTTATTTGGCTTAGTTTCCAGCTAAAGAATCTTCCTGTCTATTAGACAGGAAAATTCTTTAGCTGGAAACTGACTATTAAAAATCTTCTACAGAGATATTCAATTGAATCAACTCTGAGCTTCCTCTTCAACAAATTAAGTAATTTGAAGTTCTGTTATTAGGTTCCCTGGGCTTTATATAATTATTTTAAGTCATTCTGGAAGTCCTTTCACATTTTTCAGAGTTCTTCAAAGAAAGCAGAAGGTAATGTTGGGCAGTATTCCAGGTACAGCCATAGAGTCTTCATCTCACCTGTAGTGCAGGAGTGCTCTAGGGTGTATTGTGCATTCTTGATTTTCTAACCATTCATCAAATTAAAGCCATTCTGGCCATGACTTTGTCATTGCATAAACCACCAGGTAACAGAAACTGTATCATCACTGCTTTTTCTGGCTTCAGTGCTCCACAAGCCCCTCCACATCTCTCTGAAAAGCCACATGCATATTTTCTGTTCTAATATAAACCATTTAAAGTTCAGCTCACCTCTGCAAAAAAAAGTTATTAGAAATCTGACTTTCATAATTTATTTCCAAGCCCAGATGCCTATATGAGCTACAATGTTAATTTTGCTTTTTATTCATTAAGCAATTTCAGTTTGTTTATGAACTGGTTTCGTTGGTCTTGGTCTATGTTGCTGTATTTTAACACACAGTATAGTCTGGAAGGCTGATGCATTAATCTGGTTAAGAAATCAAAGCAGGTATTTCCAGCCTGAGAGGTTTCACTTGTTGAACCCCCAAGGGAATTTAACTCTGTACTGTGGATTTTTGACTGTTTTAATTTCAATTGAATCAGAATTGTTATGCTGAGGATAAATTTTTACCGGCTTGTTCACTGGCTTATTTGAATGATTACACAATTGTCACACTCTAAGAAATAATTCTGCTATTCAAAGCATAGGTCTAATCAGAATTTTCTCCTTGGAAATAAAAGATTATGGGTAAAAAGCATAGAGGAGAACAAGACTATATTATCTCATGAAAGCAATCAACAAACACTAATCCCTTTAAGTGCTCAGTTTTGAAGCAGAATAGCATTGTTCATAGTATAGAATGCAAAAGGATCAGTATGCACTACCAGCTAGGCAGACAAAATAAGTAGAAAAATACTCCTGTTTACCTTCTGAAAGAAATGCTCTTTCCTTCTGTTATCCACTGGATTGTTATTCACACAGTTCTTTGTGATTTTCAGTTAATACTGCAAGAGAGAGAGTAATTATATTTGTTTTAGAAGTAATGTTATTATATCAACACTAGTATTTCTGTTACCTAATAATCACTTTGAATTACCCTATGTGAACCTTGCTTGGTTGTTTCCCTTTTTTTTTCCTTTTTTTCCCCATTTTTTCTCCCCCTCTTTTTTTTTTTTTTTTTTTTTTTTTTTTTTTTTTTTTTTGAGTTTGAACAAAAGGTTTACCTGATTACAATAGGTATTTGCTTTAGTTAAAAAATGTCCAAGAAAAGACATCAGGCTGTACTTGACCACACTGGACTGCATTCAAAAACATGAAGGAGACCTGGCTGGGGATATTCAAACCCCATCATTCATATAAAGTTTGCTGATCTTTCCTATAGTTGCCCAGCAACAAAGTATGCAAGTCACTCCCTTTTAATTAATGACAGGGAAGCAGTGGGTTAATAATTAATGGAAAGATATGGGACTTCTGAAATAACATCTTGACAGCTCATGTCTTTCACACATGCAGCTGGCTTTTAACCTAGGAAAACTATTTTTCTCACAGTATTTAAATAAATGTCTCATAAGTCTATTGAAATTTAAGCTGTGAATTAAATGCCTCTCACTTTCAGATCATAATCAACATCTGGATGATGTATATTCTACCAAGTAAGTTGAAGAGAAATGGTTTTGCCAGATACCTTAAAAATTATAGAGACAAAATACTCTTAATGCACGGATTGCTGTATAAAATGGGATTGCCAAGGCATTAACACTGTCTTAATTTTGTCACCCCTTCTCTGTTCTGGGCTTATTCATCCTAATTGATCCCCAGCCACGTGACATCTCTATAGAATGTTCACAAGTACTCAGGTCTATTATTCAGAGTACAGCTCTTAGTAGAATTGTAAAACAGCTTGCAGGAAAGCCTTGTCTTCTGAAAATAGGCCGTGACAAGGAGGTTGCAATTGTGTTTGAAAATTTTTGTCAGAAATGTTTATTGGCCCTGGTACTGCCCTCAGTCAGGACAGGGGGATGTTATCAGCACTTGACTCACAACAGCCATATAATTTAGGTGAAAGCAAAAGCGAAGAGAAATATTTCACAGTGTTACCAAGAGGCGACATTCCTTGTGAAATTTATTGCCCATGAAAAGAATGGATTGTAGAATTAACCTGTCACACAAAGAAACAGATAATGTGGCCTCGCTCTTGCTGCTCAATGGCCGTGGCCAGACTGGGAGTTACTGGCAACATGTGTGATGCTGAGGTACTTACAGTTTCATGCAATAATTGCAGCAGAAATCTCCCAGTCAATTTTTTTTAACAGTGCAAAGATGAATGAATTAATGACTTCAAGATGTCTTTTATTACACCAGGGCTGGCACTACTCCCTGAGCGATGGTCAGGCCCTGGAGGTCACAGAGCCCTGTGGGGAGGCTGGCCAGCCTTTCCTAAAGAGGGAAGTATGCCCAGAGGAATGTCACTGATGCCACGGCCCCCTGGCACGGCATCAGTGTGCCGGCATGCAGGTGTACATAGTGTGCAGGTGTACATGGCATGCAGGTGTACACGGCATGCAGGTGTATTATTTTGGGTGCTTCCTCTGGAATCAGAGCAGAAATGGGGAAAGAACAAAAGGAAAGCCTTGTCCGAGAGCTTCTAAGTAACTAGAGGCGTTGTGGGAACTGAAGCCCCTGGCCATTAAAGCGCAATACGTGGTTTATTGCCGCTGCCCAGCCGCCAGGTTCGGGCTCAGGCCGTGCGAGGCCGAGGGCCCGGAGCTGCTCCCGCCGCCTCGCTGAGGCCCCGGGCCGCAGCCCCGCCCGCCGCCAGATGGCGCTCGCCGCCAGCCGGAGGAGCCGCCGCTGCCCCGATGGCGCCGCGGGAGAGCGGGGACGGCGCGGCCCGGGCCGGCCTTGACCGCCCCCTTAAACACGCCCAGAGAGCCCTTGTTTGTTTTTACACAAGTGTTTAGGACTTTGGCAAATAAAGGCCAGTACCGGAGATTTTCGGGCAGAGCTTTCTCTGCCTGCTCGCTGCGGGCCTGGCGCCCTCGGCTCCAAGCCCTCGGCCTCGCAGCATGTGGTGCCCGGGTGGGCAGGGCACGGTCATGGAATGAACACGGCTAAAAGAAACCCGCAGCGTGCGATTGACTATAAGTGTCGGCCAACGAGCTAGTGGTTTTGGGTTTTTTTTTGGGTTTTTTTTGTTTTTTTTTTTAGTTTTTTTTGTTGTTGTTGTTTTTTTTTGTTTTTTTTTTTTTTTTTTAATGCAAAGACACTACGACGGTATTTAGTACCGCAGCTGCATTACAAAAGGCAGTAAATTGCAATAAAAGCATTTTTAACCTACTTTAAGCAAAATTGTAGTCATGTGTGACATCGTTCAGAAATTTTGAAATAATTTGGAATAGTTATTGTTTTAACTGGAAATCACTGTACTTGAACAGTATAATCTTAGTAATGTCTATTTTTCGGTTTGCTGGGAGAGAGAGAAGAGTTTCCTAGGAATGCAGGAAGCTGTTTAGTCTACTGCTTTGTGAGAATGTCCGCTGCTAATAGTTATCAACTTGCAGCATTTTTGCTGTCTCATCTGGAGGGGAATTCTAGCCAGGGAATTTGGGAAGTGTGCACAGTTTATTTTAGTGTTTGTAATACTTTTGCAAGCTGTGAGCTCCTCATTAAAGAAGAAAAAAACCTGAGAAATGGACCTAAAATAACAGTATAGAAAATTTCCAGAATGTAGTAGTTTTAATTTCCTTAGCATTAAACTAAGGCTTCAGGGAAATCATGCAGACTTTCAGATAGAAGTGATTTAGTGTCAGAAATCTGAGATAAAACTGAGTTTGTGTGGGTGGGAAATAGGTCGAAGTTTAACTGGAGAACATTTCTTATAAATTAGGACAACTGAGCAGAACAGCAGCAAAAATCTACTTCTGGTTATGGTTCTGCTGAAATACCGAGGGTTTTTTTCTGTAAAGGCATAGGAAAAACATTCTAATTAATTAGATTTATTTACAACAACTGGGTTTGGGATTGAAATAATTGCTCTGAGACTGAAGTACAGCTGCAGCACACATTCCAGATGTGAAATGTGTGTTGTGGCTGACTTCATTTTCTGATTTTAAACCCAAAATTGGTTAGAATTAGAAAGTGAATAGGTTACTGTTGTCCTCTGAATTAATCCAATGCAGAGGTGCTGTCACATTTCCTCAAATAATCAGATATGTTTTGGGAATAGGCAGGGAAATAGCTTCCTGCCAGATGAAAGGTCACCATGAGAAAGATCATTCACTTGGGTCTGGGAGGTAGGAAACTGCTGCCTCCTGAGGCATGCATGTTCACTAGATTTTAATTTACATTGCACTTTGAAGCTTGAATCAGCAACAAGTTACCATCACACCAGACATGGATCATGCTGTAATCTTCAGATGGGGGAGTTCACCTGGAATGCCCCCCTGCTCTGGGGAAAGCGGCCAGGTGTGTGCTGTGTCCTGCTGCACTTTCCCTGCAGGCAGTGCCTGCTTCCTGCCTCTCCTCTTGTTTTTACTCTTCCAAAGCTCAGACTGGTTTTGTGTTAGGCCACTGAGCGACATCAGAGTCCGTGTGAACAGCTTGGTGAAGACAAAGAAGTGATAAAAGAACTTGTGGAAAACCTAAGCTTTGCCACTTTCAACAGGCAGCTAATGAGACCCAAAGTTTGCAAGAACATGGAACAAGTGTTCCTTTCGCTCTTCCAGCCTCTTCTCCAGCATACCATGATGACAAGTGTCTGTTTTCACAGTAACTTTTGAAGGCTATGCTGTTCCATGCTTAATGCTTATTTCAAAATAAGAAATTATTCTGTCTAATTAGACTGATACATGTAATTTTTTTCATTCCTTTCTTACTCTTTCCTTAGTATAGCTGGACAGACATATCACAAATATGTGATTTACATCTGCGGTCTACTATGATATTTTTACCTGTCAGAAATTATTTTCTTTAAAATTCCATCTTGCTTAATTTTTCTGGAGTGTCTTTTTACATCTCTTTTAGGTGTCAAATCGAGATATGCTGAATAGGACAGATTTATAGAGGCACAACTGTCTCATTCCTAGGGAAAAAGACAGGTTCCTCTGAGAAGCTTTTGTTTTGGAAGCAAAATTCAGTTTTCCATAGGAGGCAGCCTGGGCTTATGTTGTCAGAATGCAAAACTTCCTACAGTTGATTAGGCTAGGGAAAACTGTACAAGGAGCTCCAAAGTTAAAAAAAAAAAAAAGTAGTACTTATTTACCTCTTAATTTGTAAACTTATTATAACAGGAAATAATTTCTTTTGGCATAGGTCACTGTACTCTGTCGCAATTCTGTAAAAATTTCAGTGCTGCCTGAGCCTCACTGAGGGCTTGGTGGAGCAGGGGTGCTATGTTTGGGCATGGACTTTCACTTGTGGGTTCCACTGTAGAGAGCCTGAGAGGGGACAGTGTCCATGAGAGTCAAACCAGCCATTTTGAGCACTAACTAGCTAATGCTCCTTCATGGAGAAGAAAAAGAATTCCTCAAAGAACTAGTCCAGGTTCCCATGTTACCTACCCCAGCTTATGATTCCTCTGAGTAGAAATCTTAGTAGAAATGTTTAACAAGTTTGAGATGTTCCCTTAGGTGGTTTTAAACATTAGTTTTCTGGCAGCAGCCCAGACTAGGTTGTAAGGTATTGTAGAGTGCTAGGAGATGGACCAAATTCCATCCCAAGATAGACAAAGATGTTATGCAAAGGAATGGCAGTGTTTATCCTTGAATAAACAAGCTTCTTAATTTGTTCCTTCATGTTTCAGAAAGGATATATTAGGGACAACACAGGAAACAGCACAGAAGCAGTGTCACACTTGTAGAAAGTTAAATATCTCCTAGCAGGAGAAAGTGTGAAGTATCATTGTTCTGTGTGAGATATGGCACTTGTCTTGTATTAATTGTTTTTCCACTATAAACACTTTTATCATGGTAACTTTAAAGATAGAACTCAATTAATGCTCTTCATGTAATGTTTTTGCATCTGTAGATAGAGCTTAAGGGCACAGGTAGTCAAAACATTGGAATTAGAATTTACTGGACTGTGACATCAGAGAGTTAGGATGGTTCCTGTGTCCTCTGTGTCTCTGTCTAGCCTATGTCTGTGCTGTCAGCTGTGTGAGTAACTGATTTTCTCAGCCAAAAAATAACCCAAAATTAATGTCAGACTAAGAACCTTGACATCACTGTGCAGAAAACAGCACAATAGCCTGCATGTCACTATGGCACTGGAGCAGCAATGCTCAGAGACAGCACAAGAACAGTGAACAAAGAACATGAACAGTGATCTCTCCTGCCCTGCTTTCTAAGTCAGAGATTGAATTAAAACTACTGTTTTGTTAAAAATTTTATTGATTTTTACCAGTGGACCAGCCTTCACTGAATTTCTCTGACTTTTTGACTTTATCAACACTTTTGGCCTGTACAGAAGCCTATGACAATATAATTATGCACCGTGTGAAGAAATACCTTCTCTCTCCTCCTGATTTGACACCTAATAATTTCAGTGGTGCCCTGTAAGTTTTGTGTGGTGTGACACAGTGAATAGTCATTACCTTGTCACCCTTTCAGCACCATTCATCGTTTGTAGCCTTACTCATTTGTCTTTTTCCTACCTGGAAACTCCTCATCCATTTGGGTTTCTCTTATACAGAAACTGCTGTCTTGGATCATCCTCACTATTATCATCTCTGCTTTCCATCTTCTACCCTCCCTGAGGTGAAAGGACCAGACTGCATACAGAGACTTACCCAACATGGACAGGTTTTTGTCAAAATAAACCATGAGAATAGATTATAACCTTGTTTTGATTTGTTTCTGAACAGATCCAATAAAATCAAATCACAGAATGGGATAAATGGTAGTGATGTCATTTATGTATATATCAGTTGTCACAAAAGGAACGAAATCTGAGTTCATATCCTTTCTGCCTACCTTTGAGAAGGGAACTGAGCTACAGGCTGATCAGGGTAATCTCTCTTGGTATTCCTGCCCTGGTTTTGCTTAGACATCTTTGAAAGCCCCTGGAGTAGGTACTGAACCCCAACCACTTTGCTTCCCAGGTGTGTGCCTTTATCAGTTGTTTAGGGAAATAGCTCCTTGCTCATGCTCTTCTCTGCACACCTTTGCTATGAACACACTTTTAGCCATCAGTTTATTTTCTTGAGTAAGTTTGAGCTGATGTCCTGCAGGACACATGAGTTCAGAATCCTGATGACTCAGTGCTGTTTTATCAAGCAAACAACTGCAGTTGCTGAGGGTGCAGTAGTTAATTACTGAGCTGGTATTACACCTACCCAAGCAGTGCAAGAAGCGGTTGCTCAGGAACAGCATATCTTTATGGTGAAAACAGCTGTGGCCCTTGCCTCACTTTGACTATTCAGACAAATTTATTTGGAAGTTGTGGAGGCATGGCTGGAGCTCAGCTCATCTGCCCACTCACTCCTACCAGCAGAAGTGCTTTCTATGATCAGAGAAAGAACATGTTTTTTAGACAATACTTAGGCAGTAGTAAGCCTGTCACCTTAGAACTTCATCTTTAAAGATGCAATTTCTTCTGGGTGTGGAGGCCAGCAACACACAGTTTGTGTGGTATATCTGGCCTCAGTGTGAAGCCCTACCCATCCTTCTCCCTGATCTCCCTGAGCTTTTAGGCTTTTGGAAGCACAGTCAGAGAGGTCCCTTGCAGCAAAGAAGAATTAACACCTTTTAACCTATTGCTAAGACAAAAGAAAGAAAAAGTAATAAGACAAAAGAAAGAAAAAGTCATGTGGCCTATTTTGACTGCACAAGCCTTTTAGGTAGCTGTAGTTAGAGTTAGCATTGTTTGCATTCATTAATCTTAATTAGATGTGGATTGATAGGCACCTGTCACTCTGGTCAGTACCTCTTCCCCATTCTCTTCCTGCTCTGGAAGTATTCAGTAGCAACACTTAGTGCTGCTTTCTGGCCTCTTTTATGCCTGGAGGTTTTCACAAAATGAAGGTGTTTGATTGCAGTTCACCTTATTAAAAAGGAGCTGTTACTGTATTGGCATGCCTGGATGATCTCTGGTCACTCTAGCCAGTATGGAAGGTGTTAGATCTTCCAGTTCCAGTTTTATGTGTCCTCACAGCAGTCTTTACAAACAACAAACACAAATCACTGTTTGCAGTGTGAAAAATGGGAGAAATAAAACCATTTGTTTGTAGTTTTCTTTCTGCCGCAGGAAAAGGTTTTTTTTTTGTGTGTAAAAATACAGCCTTGTCTGCAAGCCCAATCACCAATGCATTGTCACAGGTTGTTTGGGGACAAGGCACTTGCCCTGTACATGATTCAGGGTTCTTCTGCAATGCATGAGGAACTAGCTGAGGTTTGCACATCACCCTGACACATACCCTCTGGACATATTGATTTATATCCCTGCATCAGCTCTATCATCCCTAACTTGGCGCATTCATCTGTACAATGTTGCAACATGCATGTTACTCTCCTAAGAGAATCCTTGGCAAAACAGAAGGTTCTAGATGGTGTATTGGTCAGCAGTGTGAGCTGGTCTGACATCAGTGCTCTGTAGAGACACCTGAAAGCTGGGACCTGAACTTATGGCAGTTGTTTCTTATATCCTCTTCCATTATTAATAAAAGGCCCAGGCTCTGCTGATCTGGACGTTTAAAACGTATTCCTTCCTACCAAATCTGTTTCAAATAGTTGCTGAGAAACTGAAATGATCACTTCTGGTGTAAGTTTGATAGCCCCAGAATAGTGGTGGCAAAATCAGATTGCCAGCTAATACACGCTGGTTTTCAACCTCCAGAAGTGTTTCCTCTTGTTGCGGGTACATGATAGGATTGGTCTTAGTGAACTTTGGAGCTTGATGTAAATGTCTCATAGGAGTAGAGCTGTTGTGGATTCCTGCTGTGACAAAAGAGGAAGGATTTGCAGGACAGGTCGATAGTCAAATCTCTTTGAATATTCCTGCTTTTCTCCCTATTGATTGTATTTTTAGCAAAGGAAGCCATGCTCTTGATTTGATTGCCCTGGTGAAATTATCATGGTCCTACTGTTGCAGTGAGCTCTGTGCTGAAGCAGGCACTGAAGTGTGCACTGAAAGCACTCAGAACAACGTGGCATTTAAACAGAAAGAAAAGGAAATAAAGCAATAACCATTCTAAGATGACAGATTGATTTGCCTACCTAACAGGCCAGCATTGAGTGCTTTGTAACTGATGAAATACTGATGAAAGTGATACAGTATTGCCCAATGTGGAATAAAATTATTCTTGTGATAGATAATAGCTTACAGTTGATACAGTGACATGAAAACAATCCATGAAAACCTGACACTCAGATGAACCCCAGAGCTAGAGCACGGGAAGGAGAGAGATTGAGAAGAGGGGAAGGAGCAAAACAGAAAGGAAATAACATGGCAAGTGGAGAGAAAAAACTTTTCAGCTTTCAGCAGTGTTGGACTTTGATTCAGGTTGTTCATTTGATGAAACCATCCCCACAAGAATTGTGCCTGAGATGTCTTTACTTTCTGTCTGAGCTCATGATAAACATTTAGATGAGATCCTTCCCCCGCAAAGAAAACAGAAGAGAAAACAGAATAGTTTTTATTGATCTAGAAAGTCAAACTACAGACAACATTTAAAAACTTTGTAGAAGTTTAAAATCTACACTGAGAATATCTTATTCTGTTGGTTTGGGATTTTTTTTTTTTTCTGGGCAGACATAATAGCTCTTTTCTTGTATTTTGTTATAAATTCTGTCATTCTGAAAATAAAATACAGCAGTTTGGGGAAAACTAGGATATTGCAATGCATAGACAAAAGATTTTCAGATGGAGAAAAAGTGATATCCTAACCCCTTTTGTCCCTAGTATTTCTTGGTCTAAGTTATTTTGTTTTACCAAGGGTATTTTTCCATAGCTGTAATCCCTATGTATATGTTTCTCTGTGTGTGTGCGTACAGCAAGTAGTAAAGGAAAGAATTATAAACTCCTGTGAACAAATTACAGAAGAAAGCAGGTGGTTGTTTATCTGACAGTAGTGCATCCAAGACTGGAAATGCCACACTAGAGACATGGCAGGAACATTGTTACTGTGAAACTTTCAATTTGTGCACTGGGAGCAGATGTACTTAAGATTAGAAAAGACCTCAGAATATCAGTTTAACTGCCAGTTTAAAATAAAATATCGCTGTGGGGAAGGAAGAATGTTCTTGATCACAAGATCGGGGCAGTTGTGCTCTAGAAAGTCTCTCCATCTCCTCACCCTGGGACTTTTATTAAGACCTAATTAATTTCTGAAGTGACTAAAAATCCTGATGTAAATAAGTCAGTAAAAATGGGAATACAAGAAGACTATTTAAATGAAAGGAGAAGGCAGTCAGTCTGGGAAGCAATAGCATCTGTATCACATATAGCCTGATAATAACATTACCTTTGGGATAGTTACATGTATGAGTATTCCTTTACACCAGTAATTCAACTACTGCCTTGTAGCAATGTAATTACCCTGCTTTCTCTTTGAAGGCTGGCTGTGGTTTCAATTCATTTCCATTCTAAAGAAATCTAATTTTTTTAATAATAAAACAAGCCTTCGCTAGGTTTTAGCAGGTCATTTTAGCAGATTTCTGCTAGGCCAGTACTTGTCTGGGAATTGTGGACAAATTTGATTCTCCTAAAAAGAGCCAAACAGGTAATTTAAGTCCCTCATCCAATCCACTGAATCAGAGCAACCTTCTACAGGCAGCTGTGCAGATATTCACAGTCAGACATAGTTTTGTGAGAGGGCAAAACATTCCAAACTGCCTATATTCAGCTTTCTTTCACAGGTGTTTGTTGTAGTTCCATGTCTAACTGAGCACTTGGAAGATGGTGGTGGGTAAGAGCATCCTGCCATCAGCTGGTAATAAACTGTGATGGCTCCTTAGGTTGGGACAAAAGCTCTGCCTTCCATTAGCAGGTTGCTGAACACCTAAACATGACTTATGGGCTTCTCCTCTCAAAAATGCCTACAGCTGCAGTAATGAGGATATGAACAATCTAACTCAGTGGTTTTGGATGGTGTGCAGCCAATAAGACCTCAGCAAGAAATGTGCTTTCTGCACTGATTAGGAAAATATATTGAATACCTGGGTGCATGTTCAGAGAAGACTGTTCTGGAAGCAGAACGGTCTGTTTAAAAAATGCAAATGTAAAAATATGTGGAATGTGAATGTCCGGAGTGGAAAATGGCTGTATGCAAAAGCTGCAAATCTTTTCACCTCACTTGAGCCGTGCAGAAGCTGATGTCGAGTCTAACCTAGTGCCTTATCATACCACTGGGAATCTCTGTCACCCACCTGGACATGCTCTGTCCTCCCTCCCCGTTGTAGAGGAACATAGGAAAGTAAACGTTCTAGAGAAACTTTTAGATAGCTGAAGTTAGGTGATATGAATTAGGACTACATTCCAGGAGTCAAATTACTGCTGTTATAAATAGCTCCTATTCTGATATTTCCCACAAATGGTGTAGCACTTTCAAGAAATTTCTTGGATGCATGCAGAAAGAGTCAGATACCCAGATTGCATTAAAATAATTTAGACACTGGCTGTACAGAATGCTGAACTCTCTAGAAATCAGCGAAGGGCTAAAATGCTCAGTTTCTTGTAATGTAACATTTCCAGGTGAAAAAACAAGGCATGTCCACTGAGGCTTGATAACCTTAATTGCCCAACAGTTTGAACTCTTCTTACTGCAATATCTCCATTCCCTTAACAAGGTTTTTCACATTTGTGAAGGTGTCACAAGCATGATGTGGAATGAACTGTAATATATTATTTTGAATGGTTTCTTTCATTGCCTAGGAACCTTTAAAACAGGCCTTCTGTGTGTGCTTATGGCTATTGTAGTGAAGCGGACACAATTTTACCTAAGTAAAATAAGAAAGTAAAATCCAGGCAAGAATTCTGTTCCTGAGTCTGAATTACATTTGGTGCTAACTCCTTGCAGACTCTATTTTCACTCTGTCAATAACAGATGTGCTGTTTGCAGTGTATGGCTGAAAAAAATCTATTTTCGAATGTCTCCTTGACTCCTTCACAATCTGTTGCATTCCATTGGTAGTACAATAAGCTGCTCAGCTGGGAGAAGTATGGAAGATAGGAACAAACTTGACTTTATTCATTTAGAGAAAAAGAAAAAAGATACTTTGGTTCTTTTTGTTTATTCATGAATAAATCAAATTAGGAAACCTAGTTTTGTAACTTTTGGCTCCAGGAATGGTGATAGCAACAATAACAAATATTACCTCTTATGAGTAGAGAACTGTCCTTTGATTTCTTATAGCTACTTATTTGCATGCACTGTTTGTTTAAAAATTTTACCCACACCAGAAGTTCCTTTTAAAGCAAACACATATGGTCTTTCTCAAGGTCTCAAGGCATTGCAACATTTAAAATTATATACCAAAATACATGAGTTAATTTTTACTTGGCTTAATTATAATAAATCAAATATTTACTCTGAAAATAGAGATATTTCAAGTTGATAATTAAATTATTCATTGAAATTGACAAGAACAACATGCAGTGCTTAGAAAAATGGAAAAATAATTTTGCTGAAGAACATTAAGATTTAAGAGACAGGGTCAGTTCCAAGGAATAGCTGCTAAAGATGTTGTTTAATGCCAAGAGAAGATGTGGCTAACTTTATTAACCCTAAAAATGCAAAGACATGTTTGTTCATCTGGACTAAAGCCTGAGGACAGCATGGATGCATCACTGATTGCAAAGTTAGTGTGAACAGGCTTGGGCTCTGACACTGAGGTAAACTGGTATGGAAGAGGCTACATCCGTGCCATTAAACTCTTTTATCTGCCAAAATGGGTCAGCTCACACAGTTTGCCTCTTGGGAGTGGTATGTGAATCCTGAGTTACAGCCTAGAATTATGTGGAGGAATATTGCTTGGCCCTGGCCAGCAGTTTAGTTTGTGTCTTGACCTAGCCATGTCCTCTCATCTGCATGCTGCAAAAGGGACTGTACACTGCATGTTCTGCTGTGCCTCTCAGGGAAGAACAAGGCTGAAAGGATGTGACTTGACCTTGCCATGATGCAGAGTTGCTTCTCAGGCTCCCTTCCCATGCTTGATACCACAGTGGTCAAAACTGCCAACCAGCTGCTTGGCCCCCACCCTCAGCAAGACAGTCATCAGGGAAAACAGGAGTAACAGAGTGAGTGAACTCATGGGGCGTGATAAAGACATTTGGTGTCACCTCAGCTATTTCTCACACTTTTTGTTCCCTAATCGTCCTTTGCCTGCCTGGCATTTCCCCCCCTTTCTTGAATTAGTTATTGCAGATAACATAAAACAGAAATGTTTTGTGGCCAACAGAATACAGTTTTCCTGTGCCATATTTCGAACTTCTGCCCTAGACCACAAAGGCAACAAGCTCCCTCAAGATTTAATCTCAAAGAAAACTCCAGATAATTTTTTCCATGCATGAAGTGACTGTAAAGAAAGGGAACCATGGAGCATGTACTCAGTTCATAAGGTTTGATTTTTTGTTGTTTTTTTTTTTTGCTTAACCATTGATCTCAGAACTTCCAACAACAGATTGTTGGTTGTACACCTAACAGGACAGGAAAGATCCTTAGACCATTTGAGGTAGCTTCCCATGTATCACAGGTGGTTAAGGATACCCTATATTGCAGTGTCAATTGTTTCTTTATGAATATATATTTTTGTTTTCCACTGAAAGCTGTGTTTGAGAAAGCATGTAGACTTTAAAAACCCAAATGATGAAGAGTAAACCTTTTAATTTGGTAATTCATGTCAATGTTTAACCACCTGCTTTTTAAAACATGGTTCTATGGTTTGCCTATGTGACTGTCTCCCATACCTTGTTCCTCCCTTCATCCCTTCTGTTTTTCCTTCTCTTCCCCCTTCTGTTTCCCTTCCTTTTCTGTCTTTCACCACTGATTCTTGTTAGGTTTTTGACTGCTAGAAATAAAAACTCAGTAGTTTCTTCCTTTGAAATGCTTACCTAGCTACTCTTTGGTCATCATTTTGGTCAGCTAAAAGAGACAAGGCTTCTTATCTTTTCCACTCCAGCTCTCAAATAATTTAGTTGCTCTATCTTTTTCTGCTTGTCAACATTCTTTTTTAAAATAGGCTCCACACCCCATAAAGTATTTCAGTCTTCATTCACCAGTACCTAAGGCATTTAATCAGTTTATTAATCCTGTTCAAACTTCCCCTAGCTGGGTTTTGTTGTTACACTTTTGGTCTATCATAACATCAGTCTTTTCTTGTATCCTTTCCCTTATACAGTAAGTCTAGACTTCCCTTCATCTTTCTAAAAAGGAAGAATATCCTTTGGCTATGCCAATTTTTTGAGTGGGTTACTCAGGTTACCAGGCAGTCAGAGGGTTTTGTCTGCTCTGTCCTTTATTATCGTTTGCTGTATTTTCAGTCTTTGTCCCTGGAACTGCAATTTCCTCTTTCATCCCTTTTGAAAACAAAGTCTGAGTAGTGAAACTTTTTTACTGATGCTCCTCTATTGGCAACGATATTTCCCATAATTTGCTTTCTACCTTATTGCATTTATGTTATATAGCACCAATTTTTAGATTTCTGTAATGTTGTATTAATTTAACAGATCTATATAAGTCAAAGATATTTGTGCAGTTATGACATAATCAAAGTTGTAACATAATTTTAGAAGTAATTCAAGTGTTTGACAAGAGCTATTTCCCTAAAACCATGCTGACAACAATTTCCTACATTCCTGTCCTTTAAATCTTTTTAAGGTTGAATGATGAAAAATGATATTTACTGATTTCAGAAGGAAGAGAAGAGATAAGTTCACAGAAGGAGGTAAGTGGATGCTATTGGTACAGGAATGACTGCAAATGGCACTGATAGTTTAGAATAGAGAAATAGAGCAATACTTCTTTAGCAAACTGTGTTCTGGTTCTTTTTGCTAACTGCAGAAAGTGAAGGCACAGTGATGAGAGTTTTTAATTTCAAGACTCCAAAGTAGAAAAAAAAATCAGAGTCCAGCCATTATCCAAAAGTGTTCATACAAGTAAAGTGTTAAAGAAAAAAGACCAGATTAGCAAACCCCAAGATTCTCATTATTATCCTCCAAAGGCCATGTTTGATAAATAAAACAAATCTGCAATTGGGAATTAATGAACAAAATTTTATGTGCTGCATGCTGGGTCTAATAATGAAAGCATGAGTGGCTAGGCCTATATACATTTGTGGGGCTGTAAATATCAATGACAGGAAAGCAGATGGATTGAAAGGAGCAAGCTTTACTGTGGTGGTTGCCACATTCCCACTTTAGGGCTGTGGAACCCAGGCCCTCAGAAGCCCAGAGGTGTCACCTGCTCAGGCAGCCAGAATCTAGCAAGATTACATCCACTGTTTTGCTCGTGAATATCCCTTTTTTTCAACTTCCTTGTCTTCTTTTTTCTCTTTTCTTATCTGGTTGTTTATATCTTTAATGTAAGTCTGGTTCAGATGACTAAGCTTGAATCCTTTCCAATGTTATTCTAACTCTTTGGCCAAAAAGGCAAGTTAAAGAGGAACTTTAAACAACCTGATGATTGTATACATCTGTGTCTGATAAGGCTTTGCATGCATCTATCATTCTTCAGCAGAGTTGCACCAGAAACAGAGGCAGCATTTGTTATCTCTTGCTTTTATGTGACTCTCTCTGGTTTGTATTCAGGAAAGCCAGATCCCAACAGAATAAAAAAGGAAGATGCCTCCCAGCTCACCTTTAAGTTTTTCTCCCCTTTCCATATCCCCTTGCTTCCATACACAGACAGGTACATTCAGCACATTTATACTCTGGACCAGTTAACACTCAGGAAATGAACATGGATTATTTTTATTGAGAACTCTCTGCCATGTTACCTGGGAGGTGGAAATACCTTTTCATAATTGTTTGGGTTCCAAGGGACCTTTGAAGATTGTCCAGTCCCACCTCCCTTGCTGTGGGTAGTGATATTTTTTCCTAGATCAGGCACTATCCAACCTGGCCTTGAATACTCATGATGGGGCATCCACAGCCTCTCTAGGTAGCCTGTTCCAGTGTTCACACTGTTCACTTACTGTGAAAAATCAGTTTCACTTAGAAGTCTATCAAGTCCTATTTTTGTTCACAACAGACCTGTGTCATGTAGGACTTTCTGACCTCTAAATGACCCCAGTTACCCCTTCAGCTAACTACTGTAGAATACAGCTCTCTCAGATCCAGGTCATATTTTCTGTCTCACATGCACTAAGCTGGAGAATTTGGTAGGAGAAGTAAACATCTGTACAAAACAAAGTAAAAACCCATGGAAATGTGACAAAGTTCCTTTCTGAGTGGGATTTTTCTGATGGGGCTCTGGTTGTGTAACATGACAGTCAAGGAAAAGGTGCCTGTCTAAAGGCTTCACGCTCCTCCTCTGATCATTCAGCAAGGCTTAACATGATCTGCTAGGAAAGGCTTTCCTTCTCCACTCCAGTTTGGTCTCATCCCTCTCCAAAAAAGAACAGCAGAGACCACCACTCTAAGAACCAGCTGTTGGAATCAATAAGGATCATCACACAGCTCCCTCAGGTATCATTGTGGCTCACTGCTGTCATTATTTGAAAATACAGCAAAAATTTCATTGTCAATCCTCTTGTACTGCCAGGTAATTTTCTTTCTCTTTGAGTGTTCTCTAATGCAAAGCATTCAAACCACAATTGCCTGCCAAACTTGAAGGCCCCCGAGTCTGGAGACAAACAGTGAAAGTGCTTCTGGGCGCGTCCACCTTGTACAGTAGCACGTGGAATGTGGGCCACACTTCATTTCACAGTCTATGGCCACAGCAAGCCCAGCAGTGCTGAGGAGGTCAGCATGGCTTGGGCATAGTGCAGGTTCAAACTAATGTCCCCTAATAATGTCCCCTAATAATTCACCTCTGTAGTGATATCTGGCTGTACTCAAATGAGAAACCTGCCTTCAGATCCTAGATCCCACAGGTGCTCATCCTAGAGGTCCTTTGTAACAATTCAGAATAATAGGCAGTTGAAGAACTATTTTACCAGACCTCAGAGAAACATGTCAAAAAGAGTTGCAGTTTAACTTAACACAATATCAGTTTGTTGAAGAAGATCCAGAATATACTACATGTCTTCAAATTTCTGCTAGAGAGATTTAGAAGCTCTTTAAAGGACATCAGAAATCCACTAGGGCCAAATAACCTTGCATCTGCTCTGTGCAGGGCATGAAAATAGGCAGTATGTGGAAACTAACTCACAAGTTCTTGGTAAAGCTCATCTTTTAAATTTAATTGGTGCCCTAGGGGAACATGAAGGGCCAGAGTCAACTCTGAGGACTGAAGTAACCAGCTTTTGGAGTTGACCTCCCTAACAATGTGTGAAACCACTACTGTGATTTCAAAGTCTCATTAAGAATTAAATATAGGGCAATCCAGAAGTGATTTTGCAGTAAATAAAAATGTTCATCCATTTAAATAATCAGACTGTAGTCTCATTACAGCTGCATTGAATGCATGAAGCATTATTTGTAGAGAAGACTTCTTAATCATCCACTTCAGTCAAATTTATAGGGAAACCAGCTTTAGTGAGTTAATTTCAAAGAATAACATGTTTGGTTTTGGATTATTCTTTCACAGCTGAAAAGAAAATCAAAGTGTTTTGAAAATTACTCTGAAAGAACAGAAAATTATAAGCAACATTGAGTGAATGACTAGTAACTGCCCATTTGCAAAACAGAGGAAAACAAGATTTGCAAAACATAGCCTGCCTCTAAATATGAGAAACTGTTGTATGGATACATCCCTCTGCCCCTCCTATCCTATAGGAATCAGACACTGAAAATTTTAGGGAACGGGGAACAAACCCTCAGACTTTCAGACATTCCAGATGGAGCATTTTACTCAAAGAGCCCTTTACCCATGAGACAGTGTTGACATTGCTAATGAGAGATGGCAAATATCCTTTTAACTCTCTCTATGATCTTCTGTATTGCTGTAAACAATATACCTAATAATAGAGAAAATTGAGTCTTTGATGCTTTTACTGACGTGGGGGAGAGGTTTGGGTGACTGATGTAGCATGTTAGATATTTTGACATTAATGTGTATAGATCTGTGGTCTTAAAATGATCTTTTTATTTTATAAACAGTGCAGGCCAGGGAGTGCCCTCCAAACAAAATGGTATTGTTCTTCTGGCCACGGGCTCATCTGGGAGTTCATGAAATGGGTGTTGGCCTATGCCTGATGCCTGTTGCCTTTCCTTCATGCCACACCATGAAGAGCCTGGCTTCATGCTCTTCATGCTTCATGCTCGTGCTTGAAAAGACTTCTTGTTAGGTAGTGGGAACTGTCTGGAGGCTGGGCAAGCCCCTGTCCCTCAGAGTCCCCTCTCAGGGTAAGTGCTCCAGCACGCAGCTGGCACCATGGCCCTGCACTGAATGGGATCCGGTTGATGGATATTTTTCTTGTACTGATTGGGACAAACAGACCAGCACAGTACTTGAGGTGAGGTCCAACAGCTTCCACACAGAGACAGGTAATGCCTTCCTGGAGACCTTTCCAATATGAATTTTTACATGAGCTAATGAAATGATTGGCTAGTAGGTCCTAAAGGTAAATAGGAGGTAAATAGGCTTCATGTGAGTGTAGGTGGGCTGTGTAGTGTGATTGGGTGGGCGCAGGTGAAAAGATGAGGGATGTTAAAGGAGAGAAGCTGTTGTTGAAGTAAGGGAGAAGTCAAAATAAAAAATGGTAGAACAACTCACCTCCAGAAATTCAGTTACATGGTCCAAGGTTTTACTAGAAATCATGGAAATCTACAAATGGAGATGATGAAGTGATTAACTTTGGAAGAAAATTCTTGAAACAGAACCTGGTGGTTTTAGGGTACAAGACAGTGTTAGAACTTGCGATCTCTTTTCTATCATTATTGCTTAATTACTCATTAAAACATTGAGAAGAAGAAATGGATGCAAGAGTGCCTGTAGCTTTCTTTGTTTCTAGGCATTCTGTAGTGTGGCAGTACATGGCAAAATCTTTTCTTCTCTTGGCTGAGAAGGGAACATGAAATTGCAAAGGGGAGAGCAACAAATGAAGCCCTTCTGCTCCTCTGAGCTGGAGATCAAGCTTGTCACATCAGACTGCATCCTCAGATTCAGGATATTTTTGTTTTCCTAAAGCTCCAGTTTCTAAAACCGAGAAGTGAGCCCTTATGGTTTTAGTGAGCGCCTAGAAAAATATAGGGGGCATTTCAAGGTTTAGAGTCTAGAGAGCAAATAGTGCCAAACCCTCTGTTTCATAGTTTTCTCTTTTTCATTCCTTGCTCCTGGAGTAGTTGGTCAAACTGGCCACCATAACTCTGTTTCTACCTCCTGGGACACTAATGATGGAATACATAGTTCAGACTGTGGTGAACATGAGACATGTCTCCTGATTTTAAGCTTTCTTTTTACCTGGTGACAGTGAGGAGCTGTGGTCAAACTTTTGTGCATTACTCTTCTAGGGATTTATCCCTGAGGAGAGAAGATGAGGAGCATGACATGTCCCAGGTCTGATGGGTCGTTAGTGCAGCAACCTCCATGTACTGATTTCAATGATGAATGTGTTTGACCTGAGTCATACAAAATCTGCTTTAAAAATTCATATTTCCTTTTTCCTCCTACTCCCAGAGGCTCAGTGTACTCTTTGAAAAATTACTCACTTCTCTCCAAGACCACTTGATATTCAAACAGCTGAACTACTGCTTTTAACCAATGGTTTATTGAAAGATTTCCCCCTGGCCTTGCTAGCTCTTTTGGGCAAACACCTTTTCTGCCTTGCCTTGCAGATGCATTTATGAGTCCCATCAAAGAGCCCAAGCAAAAGGTTTCAAGATAAGTCTTGTCAAGCAGCAGAGGTGAACTTTAGGTTGACATCAAAGTCAGGCCAGAAGTGTGTCAGGCCAGTCAGGCCAAAGCCCTGGTGCACAGGGTGACATGTCCTGGGCTAACCCAAGCATGGGCAGCTGTCTCTTCATGCTGTGTGTGCAGCAAAACCACCCAGCTGAAGGAAAGGCATTTGGATACAGCACAGCTGATGGCACTGGAGGGGGTGGGTACTTGGGCTCCTTTGGGTTATATTGTTGTTTTAAATAGATGCTTTGGCAATTTTTATATCCTAAACAATGACGGCTGGAGACAAAAAGCTGCTGTGAGTATGTCTGAGACCTAGTGTGAAAAAGCTGTGATCACACAAAGAAAATTTTATGCCTTGTTACTCCCTAGAACAGTTAGGAGTGGACAAAGTTTATGTTGATCACAAATATTCATAGATTTTGCTGTCTTTCCTGTAATACCACTATCTACATTGGCTTCTGGAAAATATTCGAGATGCATGGCAGGGATGTTAAATTTTAACTAAGCTCTTTATTTCATGATATAGCTGTTCTCTTTCTCATTTATGTCTTGAGTAAGTGTTGATAAATGTTCACATTTGCAGTAAAATTCAGAGGCAAAGACAGTTTCATCTTGGTTTTGCAGTGACCATATCTGAGCAGAGACTATTAATATTGATCATCACAATCTAATTCAAAGCAGAGAGCAAAACGCAGGGATGTTAAAGCCTTGGGCAATTGTCATAATTTACTGTTAAGGAGAAAACTTTATGGTTAGCTGCCTGGATTAAAAATCCCTAAGAGTTTTCCACAGGAAAGTTTTATTAAAGGCATGCAGTATAGTTAAATGTAGTTATACAACACTCCCTCCTCACATATATAGTTACACGTACATTTATGTATGTGTAAAATCAAATTTCCTTGCTCCTGTTAAATGACATTTTACATTATTTGAAATAGAAAAAGAATTTAAAATACCATATAATTTTTTGTATCACTTATGTTGTATTTTTATACTATCTTCTGTTTCCTTCAGCTCAACCAAATGCTTTGTCCTTCAAAAAAATCCCCCAAACCAAATCCAGAAGGACCAGTCAGCTTCATTCCTGTCAACATGTCTGCATGGAAACATTTATCCAATCATAGTCAGCTCTGCACTATGGCAATATTCAACTCAGCGTGAGAAAAGGAGTGTGTTGGTCCCAAGCACCTGCTTGGGACCATGAGCTGGGCTGAGGCTTGCCTTGCTGCCTGGGTGTCTCTGCTTGTGAGACAGGGCCTGTCCCGGGAGAGGGGGCACAGCTTTCCCTGCTGCCACGTCCTGGAGCATGGCAGTGCTCAGCCTGGACTCTGGTGTGCTGATGAGTTTTGTCATGGCTATGCAAGCTGGGGCTGACAGCAGCCCAGAGAGCCTGAGCCCTGTAAATGTCTGGGAGAGGGGCACAGTGCAGTTCTTTGCTCACCGAGTGTCCTGCAGGCCTTTGCTCATAGCTGGGGCATGCACAGGACCCCTGTTTGTGAGGATCAGGGACCTGTTTTTGCATCATTGGGTGCCTGGTGAGGTGGAATGAGAGGTGTAACTTCAGCAGTTCGGGCAGGGGTGCCCAGGTTAAACACCAGCTTGGTGAGGAGCACAGCCTGGGGGCTGCAGTGGGGCAGTGGATGTGGCCAGAGAGGAGCTGCAGCAAGCTCTGTGCCACAGGTGGGCTGTCCTCTGGAAATACACACTTCCCCTGCAGGTGTCTGTCCACAACACTTTGGGCAAGTATAGATGGTTGGCAAAGTTACCCTCTTTAACTTATAGGCTGGCAGAGTTACATTGTACCCACATTTACAGGATGGGTCAGCCTGTATGCTGAGAAACCCTAAAAACCAGGCCTCATGCACCCTTTTCATAGATGCTAAATATCCATAGTTTGCAGACTGCAACTTGAGCAAATGTATTTTCAACAAAGTCTGCATATATTTAATCACAGAGAGGAGTTTTCCTTTGAATGATAGGTTTTGAACACATATCACCCTTGCCAGGCTGGTTTTTCCTATCTTCACTTTGTGTCTGAATTTTTTTTTTTTTCTCTACAAAGCCATGGAAAATTGTAGCATGGAGATAGCAATTTAGCTGGACAAATTTTAGTTTTTCTGTATGTAGCACTGCCACCAGGTTAGATTTGGGATCCAAGGATCTGGAATCTCAAATTTTATTCTCAGCCATGCAATTGACTTGTGCTCTAACTTAAGGCAAGTTGGTTTTGCCTTCATTTTTTTTTCTTTTTTTCAAAACAAATCCAATTTCATCAACAGGAACAGGATACAACTTCACAGAACTTCATTAGTGTTTGTGAAACATTTCAAGGTTTTTGGATGAAGGCAGCAGAAATTCCCTATGACAATCCTGATGGCCAGCTCAGGGACTGCCAACGTTCTGTGTGCAGAGCAGGCACTCAGGCCATGGTATCAACCTGATAAATGGTCTGCTTGGTTCCCTTCTCTCCCTACCTCAGCCACCTGCATCAACCTCCCGTTCCCTCTCTTGTGCTGATCATGTTAAAGCACTAGCTGTATTGATTTTAGAGCAAATATAATTGATTTTAGAGTAAATCTCCTAGATATAGCAGGAGAGATTCAGAGTCCATTTAAATGACTAGGGACCCCTGATATGCTTCATTAGATCCAGGGCAACCAGGGGCAACATCTGCAGCATAGTAATAACCAGATCAAAGCTCCTGCTATGTTAACACATCAGACCACATTGAAAAGGGAATGCAGATGGACCTGATCCCATCCATTCATCTGCTTCTTTATTGCTTAGTAATTTGGGTGTATTTATTTTCTCGTTACAGGCATGGGTGATATGGCTGATATCTGTGTTGGGTGATATGATAGCTATGTTTGTGTCACATTCTTGAATCTTAAATCCAAGCAAAATACCCAATAGTTCTAATGAGAACAGAATTCAACTCCATTTGGAGAAATAAAATACTCTGGATTGCAAGGCTAGAATGTTCTTAGTAAAGGAATTTCCTGTAGTAAAAACAAACCAAACCAAAAATTCCCCAGCAAAAACAGTCATGGTGAAGTGGCACAAAAAATTAAACTATCTGGGTTTGTTATCAAGGAATGCAGATGTCTGGGTTTGGTGTTTTTTTGGTTTTTTTTTGTTTTTGTTTTTTTTTTTTTTTTTTTTTTTTCTCATGCAGATAGCCCATAACAAAGCCCAGCTATACATTGCTGGAATAACAGTGTCTACATCAGCCTCTCTGGAGAAACTTGTAAACAGAGAGTCACTGGGAAGTTTGGAAAAATCTACTATGACATTCAGCTCTTGTGGAGCATAGTGTGACTCTGAATATGATACACCTCTGTGGTGCAGCCACTCATCAGTGAAGCTGAAACAGTCTCATTGCTTTAGCAAAAAAAGAGAAAGGGGGCAGGAAACATATTTCCTTGAAATTTTATCATGTTCCTGTTCATTTCTGCAGGAGCACCACAATGATAAGAGTTTTAGAAATGCAGGTACTTCACAGATGACCTACTTGTGCACCACAGACTTTCTAATATGGCTATTGACGTACAAATTTGTGTTCCTCAGAGCTGTTGGTAACTGCAAAGAGTGGGTGTGAACTGGGTTGTTTCAAAAAGGATTTTTAGATTAGGTTCTGCTTATACCTCTGGAGCTCAGAGCTGATTCTGACCTTTGAGGTTTCTTTATTCCTCTTAGCATTGTTCTGCATTGTTTTGACTTTCTGTACTCCAAATTATATTTCAACAAGCTGTTTCATCTGGATGCTCCTAACAACTGGCCCTGTGAGCCCCTCATGTCTCTAGACCCATACCTGGTGTCTGGGCACGGCAGTGGCTCTTGGTGCCAGCTGTGCTGTGCAGCACTGGACATAGAGAGTAGGACCACGCTTGACCAAGGTCTCCCTGTTGTGCCATGTACATGATCAGCCATACAGATGCAGTTTCACAGTGTCAGTGCTGCAGCAAACTCAGTGGAACAATGCTGCCTGCACCAGGTTGTGGTGCAGTTCCTATCCACCTCAGATCCTTGGTAATCAAAAAAAGAGATGGAGATGTTGGAGGCATCCCAAGGTCTGTCCCACCTGAGAGGCAGGCTGCCTTATGGCTTCCTTGCATGGCAGCAAGGCAGAAAATGGTGCATTCACAGTGATCCCAGCTGAGGAGGGTGTCCTACAGGTTGCTCTTGCAGCAGCCAGTGTTCAGAGCAGCTCCTGGTCTTAAAGGCTAAGTGCCTGTCAAATCAACTCAAAGCTTGGCAAGGCTCAGAGATCTGATCCACCTTAGGCCTTAGGACTCAGGCTTCACAGTGAACTTGTCTTTGGGTTTGCCACTTGCTGGCAGGAGGCTAAAATTAGCATCGTTTCCCAGCAGATGGTCAACAGAAGTGTTTTGACTGCAGACATGCCAATTGGGTCATCACTAGTGGAGCAAATCTTCTGATGAGACTCTTAAATCACCTGTCTGAGAGCAATTTGACTTGAACAGGAGCTAACCAAAGCCCAGCCTGTAATTAGTTAGACTCAATCAGTTCCTAGAAAACCACAGGAGCCATTAGCCCTTATTTCCCCAGCAGGTGGGGAAATAGCCTTGGCTGGCAGAGCAGCGTGAGGGCCCTGTGTGCAGGGCAGAGCCTCCAGCCCAGCTGGCAATCCCCAGCTTACCCCAAGCAGCACATGGGTACAGGCCCACAAAGAGGAACTGGTTAAAAGTCTAAAATGAATAATTCAGCACTCCTTTGATTTGTTTTAACTACTGCAGAATGTGTGTCCTGCCACATTACTTCAACCTTGGAATGAAGTACAAATAGATGTGATTCAGACTCTAAATATTTAAAGCCAGAATCTAATCTTAGATACATTGTGTGTGCTGTCATCTCAAAAATCCGCTAAAGAGAGACAATGATGGACAGCACAGATTGAAATTAAATTCAAGCTCTGTATTAAAAAACTTGCCCTGCTAGTTGACATGAATGATTAACCACAAAGAAACTTATGTCTGTCAGTGACAGCAGTGCTCTGGTGTTGTTTGTCATCACTGTCTTTGTTAACTTTAGAAAAGAATAGTCCAAAACCACCTTACAGGGAAAAGACGTCACCTCCCCCTTCTCCCTACTTTCTTAAAGAGATGCAGCTAAACTATTAACTTTTTCCAGTTAAATGCCAAACAAAACATTTCCAATCTTCCTTTCACTGGAAAGAAAGATAAAATCACAACCTTAACTTAAATCAGAAGCTCTAATAGTACTTGGGTAGTTACAGGCTCTTACTATAGCTAGGCAGGTCAAAGCAATAAGCATATGAATCTTCACACACAGCCAGCAAACCCAGACCTTGACACAGCTCTCTACCGAATATTATCCTAAGAGGAGTAAGCACACCAGGGCATGACCCTATTAAATACCAAACCTGTAGCTCCAAAATTGCACAAAACCTAGATGGATGATCTCATCTCCAGCAGTAATGTGCCAGAATACAAATAGAGGATTGTCACTGCTTCAAGTGCACAAGGAAACAAAGTAAGGCCATGTTAAAATAAAGGGTGGAATATGCATTGACAGCTGAGCAGAAGAACCTGCTGCTGCTGAAAATTATGGTGGTCTTTCTGTTCCTTTTGCTGGACATTAAGGCCTCATTATGGGACTTTTGGACATCATAACCATATAGCAGCCTCCCAAGATAAACTTTAGTCCAATAAAAGGAGCAATGAGGCTAAACACCCACATCAAGCAAGTGAGCTGTAGAAATCTAGCCTTGTCTAAAGGTAAAATGATGTTAATATCTACGTCACTTTCTCGTTTAGGGCTAGCATAGTGCAGCCACCAGGCCAGGATAGAGAGCTGCAGAGTTTAGGTGGAGTTCAGACCAACTAAGAAGCATCATTCATACATCAGATGTGAATGCATGCACATCAGATGTGAATAGTAATGTATGTGTAGGGTACATTTTTAACAAATGTCTTTTACCTTAGACAGATGGAGATGTTTGATGTTTCAGGAAGGTTGTCTGCTCTAGCACAAAAAATCCACTTCTATAATTTTCCAGTGAGCTGAGCCTGGGAGGGTCTGAATGCCCATGGGGTGCTTTGGGGATGAAAAGTGCATAATTAATCCAGACAGTGATTGTTTCCTTCCTCAGCCTTTCAGAGGAATGTAGCATTGTGGTTCAGAAAGTGCCAGTGAAACACAAGGTGAAAACTCACACGAAGAAGGATCACATGAAGGAAGATGAGGAAAGCAGCCAGACCCATGATAATAGTATTTCAAATAACATCCTGGAGGCAATTTTACAATTGTGAACATTGCCACGGACCTAGATGTAGCTGCAGGAAACATGGATTTGGGTTTGTTTTAAATCCCATGGATTGGCATCCAGTCTCTGCAACTAGCAAGAATGATCTCTAACTGAATAGGAGCATAGCCACAGGAGAGAAAAGATTAAGGGTATCAAAGGAATACATTTTTTCATTTCACTCCTTTCTTATTACAGTAGATTAAAAGAAAAAAGTGAGTTTTGTTCAACATTCAATTTTGAGGACAATTAAATAAGCCAAAAACATTGTTCAGAATTAGAGCACTGAATAAAGGATTTCAAAAACTCAGTGTGGGGTTCATGGTGGGATTTTTATTTCCTTTTAAGATGAGCCATATACATCTGTATGAGATCTATTGTCCTCTGTCCCACTGAAGAAATAGTTTCTTTCTGAAGCATCCAATCTGTTAAGACACATAGGTTCTTTAAAAGCTTAAAAAAAGAAGGAAAGCACTCAAACTCTCTTCTGGTTCAGATGGCAATTATCTGAGAAGCAGCAGAGAAACAGGAATACATGGGCAAATGAAATAGCTTTTGATAGCCTGGCTATGAACGACAGTGGGATTTGTCCTCTTTGGTAATGACATGCAGCAGCAAGCAGTGTGCACCAGCAAGACAGAAGTCAGCCCCGACTGTCTGGTACAGCAGCAGCGATCTTTCACAGCATAGATGGTTATTACAAGCCTGCACAGGGGAAACCACTTATTCTCTAATGGATGGAGAAATGTTCCTTAATACTGAGGCAAAAGGGGACACCATTTAAAGAAAACAAAACCTTTGAAAACTTCCTTGTATCTGTGGGTCTGGGAAGTCTCTTTTCCTTCTGTTCTACAGGAACTGTCAAACACCAAGAATTCCACCATCACTTTTGGGCCCCATCAAGACAAAGGCTAACAAAAGAGGGAGGCTAAAAGACCAACTCTAGTTTACAATTCCAGCTTTCAAACTCATCATTCATCAGCTGAAGGAGGGTTTCTCAAAATAAAAAAGCACAGACCAGGTATGTAGAGTCTGAAGAAAAAAAAAAATCACCGATCATTATAGCTTGTGTGCTGCTATCATTCATTCTCCAAGGAATCCTGTGCTCCAGGCAGATCTGGCAAAACAGACAACTAAGAGAGGAGCTTTGTGTGATGGAGAACCTGGAATGCTTCAGGCACAGAGTTTGACTGCATTGAGTGGAATGAGGGATGAAAGCAAGTCACAAGGGCAACAGTGCTTACATTTCCATTGCATCAACTCTGGTGACTGGAAGTCCCAAATTTCAGCTCCTCAGAGTGTAAGGCAGAATAACACAGGACTCAAGTCAATGGTTGGTAGAAAAATGGCAGGTAGACATCCTCCTTTAAACCTCTGTAGCTGACTGTCTCACTGCTCTGAATGGTATCTCTAGACAGAGATAAAAAAGACAAAAAAAGCCCAAACAATTTCCCCATAAGTTTTTTCTAAGAGAAGACAACAGACTTGGGAGAAGTCTTAAGCAATCTTTGCTCAAGATCAAATTCTTTAGAAAGGAACTCCCCAGAGAACTGTTACACCTCATGCTGATGTGCATATGGGAACTCTGACCACTTATCAGGATAAATAGAGGTTTTGGAATCCTAGGAAGCATATCAAAGAGGGACTTCCCTATCAGATTTTGAGATTGAGTTTTTAGGCTATGTAGGTACATATCATCAAGGACTGAAAATGGTTGTGTTACTAATAAAGCTGGAGAACCTGGAATGGTAAAGTACTGGCCACAAAAACTCATCAATGCTGGTAAGTCCAGGACAGCTGAATTTCAAGCTCAGAGCCATTTTAAGTCTTTATGCAGCTGGCTAAAAATCCTCCCGTGTTACGACAGTTTGTGAATTTGTGAATTCCAGTTTGAATTTCTGAATTCCCTGCAAGGTTTTGTTTATAGTGATGGCTCTGTTTATTTTCAAAAGGTTACCAGAAAGGCCAGCTTCAGAGAGTGCATGTAAATACAGCTCAGACTCAGCAGGCTGAGAAATGTGTCCAACACAGGAGGGTGCAGAAGGGGCAGGATCAAGCAGGGTGTAACAGACTGATCAGAGAAGTCATCTTCAGGAGGCATTATGAATGCCTCACATATGTGTACTAGCCAAGGCCCTCTTCACTTGCTTATAAATCTACAGCATACAGAGAGCAGCAAAAAGATCAAGTAAGGTGTCAGAGGGAAACCTGGCACCAAGGAATAGAGAGTGAATTCTTGGCCAGAGACAACAAAAAAACCCATTCCTGTTCAGTTGGGTGAGTTACTACATATCAAACAAGCAGGTGCAAGGACCTTGTCCTATCATAAGAGATCTCTATTTGAATGTTTGCTGTAAGGAGGCAAGCAAAACCCTGGGGAGACTGCTGTCAGCAATGGGATTCAGACCTGCTGGTGGTGCCTGTACCAGCCTCCAAGCTTGGACTGGGAGATGTCCAAGCAAAGGAACTTCACTCACAGCTGCTGCTGTGGAGTAAAGTGATTTCTGTTTGGCAGCCAGAAGGTTCTTGTGCTTTAAGAAGTGCCACTTAGAAGAGCTGCAGAAGGGGTGAAAAGGAGGGAGACCCCCAGTGAGCTTTTTTTTTCTTTTATCTTGTAGATGAACCAGGTGTCAGGAGCAGCGGAAACCAAATGAGGAGCAGGAAGATTTTAAGAATCAGATTGCTAAAATGTAATCAAAACTGAACTAGGCCTGGACAAAACAGAGCACCAGAGTGGAAAAACAAGCACTGGAGGAACTTAGCCAAAAGGGGAAATGATAAAATAAACGAGCTCAGTTCTTCAATTCAAATTCCAACTTTGTGCTTTCAGGACAGGGGACTTGAAGAAATTGAAGAGCTGGCATTAAGTTTCTTTGTAGCTGCAGCTGCTCACAGTAATCTGCCTCTGTGTTCCCTGGCAGGTGGCACAGCAGCACTGATAGCCTACAAATTTCCCAGGGTGTGAGAAAGGGGCACCAAGAATGACAAATGGATCTAAGATGGACTGGCACATGCCAGCAGACACACACGCCAATTGCCTCACAGGTAGGATCCAGCCAGAGCCCTGCTGTGTCCCACAGCTGCAGCCTGCAAGTGCTCTGTGTCAAGTCACTACTGATGGGGGACATTTAATGTTCCCTCTGAAAGCCCTGCTTGCTCAAGCAGGGCTTTCTGATCTCTCTGGAGAGATGCTGCTGAGACTGTATTTTAATTGGCTTTCAGGTCCCAAGATACCTCAGGCAAGAAGACCTCACTCTGGTATGTTGCACTACATCCTTGCTTCTCTAGAGTACTGTCATTTTTCAGAGCAAATGCCAATAAAAAGGGCATGATGTCAGGCATTCCATCTGCAGGATATGTGGCGCTCCTCCTTTCCCAACCACAGACTGATGGACGCTGCTTCTCCATCACTCCCAGAGGGAGCATTACAATCCTTTCAACACCCATCCCCCCAGTTTCAGTAAAGATCCACTGACACTTGGTGGAAAAAACAACATTGTATTTGATTTACAATTAACAGGATTTACAAATAATGAAAAAGAAACAGATTAGCCATGAAATTAGGATGCCTTTGTTGATGAAAGAATAACTGGCAAAGCACCTTGCTGTAGGAGTCATATAGCTCAGTCCTAAACAGTATAAAATAAGTTACAGCCCAGGCAGGTTCAGGAATGATTATAAACAAATGCGAGAAGTCGAGTACAAAGCAAACAAAAAAACTGCTCACAGCCTACTGGGCAGGAAACCAGTTCTGGTGAGGCTTTTGATTTTCAGAAACTGAAGGAAAGGCCCACTGACAAATACTAGGAAATTTTCAAAATGGGAGATAATAAAATAATATCAACAGACAGTAAAAGTCAGTGTGTAACAACCTACCAGGCAGGGAGAGCGGGCGCAGACACTGCATTAGCTTGCTGAGAGTCAGCAGAGTCCGGGTGCTTGGCAGGACAATGAACGAAGGAGTACAGATGGCAGCACTTCATTAAAATGCTACTTTACTGCCAAAAACTTGCAAGACAAAGAGAAGTAAAGTTCTCTGATGTGCAATACAGCAATTTAAGAAGACGTACCTAACTTTCTGATTTGTACGGCGCTTACCTATATTGTAAACACACACTTTCTGACGAGTTATTTCAATTTTCTTTGCTATGGATTATAGTGTGTATTCAATCAAATGCAGCATTCCAAGGCTCAAAACTGACTGAGTGGTTTTCAATAGATGAGTATATGATTTTTTCCAATATCATAGTAGTATTTTACATCACAGATACAATAAAAACACGTGATGGTATTTCTAGGACAGTTCCAAGATTCAAATAAAAAATCATCAGAACCATTCTAAAAGAGGGTATTATACATAATCGAATCATGTTAAACAGCACACTCTCGGCAAGCAGCTAATTACAAGCATTCTGCTGGTCATGTTTTTCACACAAAAGTCATTCAATAGCACATAAATACTTATTTTTCTGATCTGCTTCTTTTTACAAAACCATTCATCAGATTCACAGAATTAGTACAAGTAAGGCACATTAGCATATATCATAAAACTCACAATAATAACAAAGAGTTTTAAAGTTTTAAGGACTGATTCCTTCTTTGCAGTGATTTCTGAACTGAACAAGACTTCATCAGTAGAACTCTTCTACATTGAGATTACACTTATTTCTCTCACATCCAACTGTAGTGGGTGCATCACCCTTAAGATAAATAATTAAATTAGAACCATGAGTGGTAGCAAATCCCATTTTTAGATCTTGCAGAGAAAATGGACACTTTGTTCGCTATGTTCATTATGAGAACAGACCAAGTTTTACAGCTCTATGGAAGTCAATTTCCAGTTATCAAAATAAAAGGGGATATTGCATGTCTCTGAGTATGTTATTGTTTTCCTAGTACAAATATTGCTTAAGGTAGAAAGGATGCTATGGTATTGAATTTACTTGCATAATGAATTCTAAATGCTGATGTCTCAGATTCTACTAAATCAAATGAAGGATAGGTTTTTCTTCTTCCACCCCCCACCCTGCCCCCAACCAAAGGACTCTTTCCCACAGAAGATTCATTTACACACAACACAGCTTTTAATTAGAAGCATAATTTACAGTAAAAATTCTTTACATTACACCTCTGCTATCAAAAAACCATGAAATCTTTCATTTAAAGTTGTAATTATACATTAAAAAATAGAACACTATTTCCTTAACAGGAAGAATGAATTTCAACATCTTCAGATCAGATTTCTTTATTGCGGCTTTTGAGTCAAAGGTCAGTCACTTTATTCTCTAGCGCAGCTGCTATTTGCTGTAAACGGAAGGCAAGCTGCATTTTTTGTGCAGCTGGATCCTCTTCAAGTGCATTTATAATCTGGAAGATATAAACACAGAAAGTTTAGAATAATTTAGCTTAAAATGTATGACATAGTTCTGAGACCAAGTGTTTGATACTACTTTGGTTGCAAAGAGTCTTTTGCATTCACTCTGTCCCAAAGTCCATCTATTAGGCCCCATGTTCTATTTTTTTCACAAAGGCAGTAAAAATGATTGTTACTTTATATAAGTTGCTGTAATGTTTCCCATTATGTTGGGATACAAGCAAATTAATAGATAGCGCTCTATCTTGTAAAATATTACATTCCAAGATGGAGCAGGCAGGGGAGGAATTTCCTCAGAGCTATTTAAGAAATAGTGCTTTTACATACAGTGCACCCTACACAGCTTGAGGGTCATTTACCATCAGTAATTATATCCCATCCCCATGAGCTGCAGTTATGAGAAGCTGCTGGGTGGTCCATGCACAGGCATGTGGCAGGACCACGCAAGGTCTCCTGTGCCTGTAGGCAAGATGAGAAATAAAGCCAGCAGCTCCCTTTTGGCTATCACCAAGAAATGCCAAGACTCTGGCCCAGCACAGCATAGCTCAGGAAAGCAAATAGCTCCTCTGAGGAGCCCCCAGCATCCCACAGCCTCTGCTGTACAGAATATCTATAAGAGGATATGACTCTTAAGACGCAAGGGATTTGAAAACAAGAGCCAGTAAAGGTCAGCTGTTATGAGAAGGCTTTTCTTCAAATAGAGTTTTTAGGGTTTCCCAGATCAAATTCAAAAGGTTTTGAAAGGTTTTCATTTCCACCATCCTTTAGGAAAACTTTCCCACCAGCTATTAGATTTCTCCATTAGAAAAATGTGTTATGTGACAAAACCATTCCTTTTCTAGAACTGGCTTTATTAATATATAAGTCTGACAGTGTAATCAAGCAGAAACCTTTAGCACTGTTTAAATACTATATAGACTTGCAAGTACAAAGATGGAAAAATGGAGTTTGCCTGTCACTACCCGTGGTTCTTATTACTTCTTGAACACCACTGACAATGGAGATTAATGCAGTCAGAATCAATCTGGCCAATAATTTCACTTTGAAGGGCTGGTATAGTGTTTGTATTTCCAACACTGGAGCAAATTTGTTTAGAAACAATTATTTTAATGAATTTGTTTTTAAAGCGTGAAAATATTTTTACAAGACAGACTTAATAAACACTTATTGCAGTATTTAAACTGGGCCTTTAATTTGATATTGTTTCCTTAATTTAAACAATTATATCTAGCTGTAACTCCTCAAATTTAGACTAAATAATTTATGATTATCTCTATTGGTGAATATATCCTTCCTATAAATGTGGACAATTAGAATGTACCCACTTAGTCATTGTCAAGCCCTGCAGAGATGCAGAAGGTAGAGCACATGCTGGAACCACTGTGTCAGTAATAAAGACAAGGGCAGCTGCAAAATGTTCCAATTTATGCAAATTAAAACATTTTCATGGAAAATAAATAAGCTTGATTAATTTTACTGAATAGTTCTTGACAGATTATCTCCACAATTCTGAATTAGCAGCCTTTTCATCAGCACCTCTTTGTTACACAGTGATGTACATGGAAGGGAAGAGCTGCAGCTACATACTGGGGTGTGCTGGCCTGCCACTGATGAAGTGCCACAGGCTGGTGGCTCTGCCTGAGGTGTGGATGAATCAGGGATTTACAGTTCAGCTGTCATTCAGGGTCCCCGAGTGTTTTTGTAAGAGGTCAAACTACAGACGTATTTGGGAAGGTGCTGAAAGCCATCTTAGCACTGGTGGTGAGGGAATGCCATGGGGCTGGCCTACATTCCTCTGTCTGCTTCTCCCATTGACCATCATTGCAAGGGTTCTCAGGGTGATTTGATTTTCCCTGCTTGCATCTGTTTAAAAGCTGTGAGAGGCTGGCTGCTCCTGTATAAAGCAGCTGCATGAAGGATGCGACTCACTGTCTTCAGTGCTGAATGTAAGTGAAAACACAAACTGTGCTGAGGTGCAAGACTGAGCGAATAGAGCTCACATGTACTATGCTCCTTTTTGATTCAGCATCTGTTCTTACTTGCTTCAATTCTGAGGGTTTTCTGGAGGCATTCATTTCCATGGAAACCTTTGAATAAAAGTTTCCTTCTCTCTTTTTGTCTTCAGATTAAGTTTGGAGAGCCATAGCCACAGCCCAGCTACTCTGGGATATTCTTTGTCCCCCTTTCCACAGGGTGTGAAAAACCAAAGAAACTTTTTAAACTGAAGCTGTGAGCCTGCTTTTGAATCAGGCGACATTCAACAGTTACTCTGCTTTGGTTTACTGCAGGCAGGCACTTCACTTGGCATGGCAAAACAGGGATGGTACCATGCAGGGAAGTTTAAAGAGCATTTTAACTAATACAAATGTCATGGCTCCAATTCCTACAAGCAAAACAAGTTTAGCAAATTTTTCCTAATAAAAAGGCACACTGTCTTGAAACCTGATATAGCTCTGATGACTTTTTGCTTGGTGACATTGTTATATATTTATTAGGATGGTAGAACTGAAGAGAAGTGATTTTTAAATCTATTTATCTTTCAGATCTTGTTAAACTATCCATTAAACTGTCCCTACCAAAACCAGATAGCCATAATGAAATTGTTCATTTATAAGGACATTATCTTGACCAGTGTAATTGCCAAGCAGTGTATATAACTGCAAGGTTTTTGTTCAGCACTGCTTTTACCTGATCATTCAGTGAAATCCAGAAGTCACTCTTTTAGACTAATGTTAGCTTTCATAACCTTTTACCATTGACATTAAAGCATGAAAACAAAAGGCATAACTTACCTCATCATAGTATTTGTTAGTGTACTGGTAGAGTTGGTGTAGAGCCACAAGCGTGTTTAAGGAATCAGTATGTGCCTGTTAACACAAGCAGGCAGCAAACATGTCAAAATAGGATCACACACAGCTGAAACTTATGCACATGCACAACTGACAAAATTTCCAAATGCAAGCTCTGTGTTTAACTTTTGTTGAATGACACTTGGGGCAGAGAAAAGGAGTGAGAAAACTTTTGGTTGGTGATTTTTAGATCAAGGCTTTCCCTCTGGTATTTTTCCAGCCTGCCCATAACTCAGCGTTGGAGAGGGAAGATAATTTGAATTCTGAACGTCAAACCATAGGCTACAGCTCAAACATCTGTTAGCAGCATGGGTGTGAAAAGCTAAAGCATTTACCCAGTACAATCTACATATTGTTGAGATATTAAGCATTGGTTCTGACACAGTCATCATGGGTGTTTGAAATCCTTTCTCCAGCTCTTTTTACATCCTGGAAATTATTCACACTCCACTACAGCAAAGGTGTAACTCATCAATATTATAAGCACATGTACATTTGGAAAAAGCCACCCGAAACATGGAAATAGAAAGGTGGGGGAGGCAGGGGAATAGTGAGAAGAGAGAGAGAGAAAGGACTTCAAATGAAGCAGGAAATAACCCTTCCATTACCTTATCTTCCCCCCGCCCCCACACATGTGACTTATTTAGTGAATGTGCTCTACCTGTCTGAACAGATGTTCTTCATTCAAATGTGTAGGATTCAAGTCTCTAGCTATGCCCTTAGTCTTTTAAGTTAGTTAAGAAAATGAAGAATTGCAAAATATTGCTACTGGCATAAATGATTACCCCAGGGATAAAGCAGCAGAGAAACATCCATCTTCCCTTGCTCTATAAAAGTCACTTTTAGAGCTGGTCAAAATTTGCAGTGTTCAATCACTCCTTCCATGTTAATTTTGATCATAATTTATAATGAAAATAGAAAGGAGGAACATATCCTGCTAATGTTAAAACATTATATTGAATTTACTTTTAATCACCAAATGTTCTAATTTTATATACATCTCAATTTATGTAATAAATAAAGTGAACTGTAAAATGAAATGTCACTGCAGATGAGTTTTGTAGTAAATGACTGAAAATAGAAATGCTCTCATGAGGATGTTGATCTGCAAAATGTTAGGTCCTAAGGGCACTGAAATAAACAAACCGCAAAAAATTCCCCAAACATCCTCCTTACGCTAGAACTCTTCAACTAAATTAAGCAAATGAGCAAACCAGCTGGTAAATACACTGCCTTCTTGCTCAGGCTAAACAACGTCTTTAGGGCTGGTGAGGGACTCTCCGGGTTCTCCAAGTTAAATAGAGTGCTTCAAAGGCAAGGGCCTGCCCGAGCTGAGCTGAGCTGCACAGCAGACAGGCTGTTTCGAGGCTGAAGCAGGTTTTGTACTGACTTTGTTCCACCCATCTCCAGCCAAAGGCCCAGATAGCAACAACCACACTCTGCTCTCCTCCACGTGAGGTAACCCAAATAACCTACAATGCAAAATCTGCCACTGAGCAAGCATGATGATCTTCTTACATGTAGCATAAAGCAGAAGTATTGCCCCTGTATAGACTGTTCTAAAATATGCTATACTTAATGTTCATGCCTCCTCTATAATTTCTGGAATCTAATTTTTGCTGTGGTAGCACTGTGAATTCAGTCACTACTCGTTGTCAGTATGATCAATGCTAAAAATCCTCTGTATGCTGTGGAGAGAAAGCACAGTTCAAGAGTGTATAATTTTACCACAATGGCTGTGAAAAACCCAAACACTGTGCTCTATTTCCTACGTAACTCAGATACATTAATAACAATAAGGATTCTTGATTCCATTCAATAATCAACATTTCAAAGGTTGAAATACTGGCATGACTATAATGAACAGGAGTATTTCAGAGATTTATGAAATCATCTGATATTTGCACATACAAAAGACCCCATTTGTTGAGATAGAAAGAGAAGACAAAAAACCCCAATATTACACTTGGCTCCAATTTCACTACAAGAAAATAGATTTTATTCTTACCCTAGAAATCTCTGCTAGATGGGTATTCATGTCTTGGTCACTCACTGGCACCATCTGACGAATACCTTTGTAGTAACTGCCAGAGATTAAAAAGGAGTTTCAGTCAGGAAAATAAACTGTTTCTTTCTGGTAATTCTGCCATTATTTCAAACATGCTTCCTTACTAACATAGGAAGAAGACACAATAGACCAATGATTCCTTCAGCAATCCTGCTTTCCAATATTAGAACTTTTGCAGTAGAGGTAAATCTTATCTGATTGTACAGGAACGTACCAGAAAAAAAAAAATCTATAATTGCAGATAATGATTATTTTAGGTCTTAAAACTGTCAAGAGTTTTTTTGTGTGGCAGATCTTCCATGATATTAACAGAATTTCCAATTATTAAATGAATAAAGTCAGAGACAGCATAAAAATGTTGAAAAAAAAATGTTTCTGAAAATGTTTTCAGGATTTGGTCTCTACTGACTTATGGAAGTGCAGCATTTGTTAGACAGATCATGTGGGTAGCAAACTGCAGAAAACAGCATCATATTTTCTCCTGAATAAATCTATTCATCTGTCTGTACAGACAAGAATATGCACTGGGTCCTAATGGAGCTCCATTTCAACTCTGCCAATGCCACCACCAAGGGCATCTTTAAACTTTGGGTGTAAAATTTTTAATATTTGACAGCTGACTTTGACTATATCAGCATTCTCTTTTCCTCTTACACAGGCTTAAAATCCTAAAAACTGAAAAATCATGAAAAGAGTTGATACTTACTCTTCCACCATTTTCTTATAGTTAGAGATTTCTTTCGCATAAAGTAATTTATTACTCGGAGAATCCTGAAAAATTTAGAATATGAAAAAATGTAGTTATTTATGAACATTTCTAGGAAGCAAAAGAAAGTCAAGAATATAGGATCAAGCCTTTATATTCACCTACACTTGAGCTTAACAGATATTAACATTTGGATACTTATTAACAAAGGTGGGATTATTTAATAAAAAGATGGTGCTTACACATGGCATTACTGCTGAGTTTTACAAACGTATTAATGCTAGGTGATGATAAATTATTGGTGGACCTGAAATACTCAGTTTTTAAACATGCTTTTTATAAAAGCAGTTGCTATTTGCTACTTTTTCAATAGCATCAATTGGCAGACTACACAGAAATACTGACAGTTCACCCACCTGTTAAGTGATGAAATGTTAACTTCATTATAAAACTAAAAAGAAACGATCAAGGCTGTATCTCCTCAGAGAATGGGTATTGTCTGTGAGGATGCCCTTTGTCTCGTCAGGAATGAGCATAGTCAGGATGTAGAATGCAAATCACTTACTCTGCTTAATTTGTGCTCTGTTCTTGTGCAAGCATCCATGAAAGTCTGTGCAATAACTGACAAGGAAGCATCCACTACTTCATGAACATGAACATCAAAGATGAAATGGGGATTTTTCAGTATGTTTACCCAGAATCTAAGAGGCAGGCTACAAAGCAAAGAAAAAGAAAAACAATCCTTTTTACACAATAAATATTCTACAACAAGAAAATCACAAGAAATCAAGTATGGGCTTTGCATTTTCATCTCCTCACAACAGTGATGTTTAATTTTATATTTCAATATTTATACAAGCTTGTCTGGGTTCCATGCCTGAAAATCAACTCTTCACTCTCAGGAAAACTCATATGAGAAGGACCTTGAGTGCCCCAAAAGAGCAAGGAAGGATGTATGCATGGTCAGGGAAGCTACAAAGTAGTATGTATTAGATTTTGTGATTTGACAGGTAAATCTAGTCCCATTTGTCTCTTGCTTTCCTCTTCTCTGAGGAAAGACAAAAAGTAAAACATGGTAAATCTGCCAGTGACAATCCCATAGGTAAACTGGTTTCATTTTTTGCCTCTTCTTAGGCTTACAGGGAATCTTTTTCATCACACAAACATATTATCTCAAAATTCTGAGGATTATAAATGACATTTACTTTGATTTATGGTAAGAGTGTTAGTATATACCTGGGAATTATAGTCTTATTTCTCTGCAATACATGAATGACTCTGTTCATACTGTACCTGTTCGTTTTCCAGATGTGAATGGTATCTTCATCCTTGATGTCATGTTTTTCTGCTTGTTCATCAAGAAAGTCAAAGAAGTACTTCACAGCTGGTGGTACCACATGGTTTGAGTTGAGCACACTGTGAAAGAAGTCATCTACAAACTGCTGAAGTGTCCCCTAAAAGCAAATTTTAAAAAATCAGTTTCATTCGTGTTACAAGCTGAACTCAGCATCTTTTATTCCTATGGACATAATCCAGCTGCTGTCACTGATGGCCTTTATCCTGAGGGCTAAGAGTGACAAAAAGTAAGCAATTTCTTAGAGCAGTGACTTTGTAAACTGCCAACACAGTAAAGACCTTCTAAAGCACAATTTAATGTTCTAGACTCAAAGGTTGTGACTTCACCAGAGATCCTATGGTTTGCACAGCAAGGTGTGCCTTCTGCTTGACAGAAGAAGCAGAAATTGGTTGCTACATTTACCCTTCGGGATCATTGCCCACATGAAATAATTTTTAGCCACTTTTTAAAGGTTTTTCAGCTTCCCACATCCAGTTTCTCTGACAGCAGAGCACTGCAATTTTTAAAGACAAACTGAGAGGAAGAAGTACCAGTGAGCATTTGCCCTTTTTGTCTAAGGGCAGGCACATGGGCCTTATCAGACATCCAGTCTGACTCAGCTTCACGGGATCCACAGAGTCCAGAAGTGAAGCGTCCAAGAAGTTGCTGGATTCTGGCATCAGCCTGGATCTTAGCAATGGCAACCTCTGCGACTGTCCCCTTGTTTTAGAGAGGACCCTGTTGAGGCCACACAGAGCTCATCCCCAGCCAACTGATTGGCCCTACAGGGACCTTTGAAGGGCTGCATCCTCTTCCCAACCATGACTCCAGCTGACAGCCTCCAAACAGGGAAGGGAGCCAGATGGCAAGGAGCTCTGAGACATTCTGCTGTCAGCCAGAACACACAAGTCCCAGGGCTGAAGGGGTAGCTGTGATCTCAGCTGTAACACCTCACCAACATTTTATGAGTCAGTAAAGCTCCAGACTTGGTAATAACCTATAAAATGGTTATTGGGAATACAAAGCAGTGGCTTTATTATCAGAAGAAAGGGATGCAAGCATCTTTTTGGCTCTTCTATGTCATCTAGCCAAAGACTTTCCTTCATATCCACTTCCATGCTTGGACAAGTGGCCTTAGCTGGAGCCAGACTGACTTCATTTTCACAAAAGGAGCCTGGCTTTGTGGTCATTAA